>NC_080199.1:62438442-63063442 GCF_030028045.1 Hippopotamus amphibius kiboko | reverse complement strand
TATGTAATTGTTAACATTTAGTCCTTGCTACATGCATTCATTGCTGTACGTTCTTTACAGGTACTACCTCATTTAATCCTCAGAACAACCTTATGAAGTGGGTACCATTTTGTCATCCCATTTTACAGATACAGAAACCAGAGGCACAGAGAGGTTAACTTAATCAAGGATAAGTAACCCAAAAAGCTAATAACTGATGGCATCAGGATTTGAACTCAGGCTTTTCTGCACTAGTAAGCAAGCTTCATGAGAACAGAGATTTTATTTTATTCACTGCTTATTCTCAGCCATCTGCATGGAACTTGGATATAGTATGTGCCCAATAATATCTATTCAATGAATATACCATACATCCTCCGCAAACCAAGAGAATGACCCAGCATCACAAACATCAACTTGAACCAAGAGTAAGTTGCTTAGAGCAGTATTTTGGACAAGAATTGTTCATGCAACCCCTGGGTTTTGCTTAAAGAATGCAAAGTCCATTGTGTCTGCCTGAGAAGAGCTGGGAGAAATCCATCTAATCTATTTCTTCCAAGCTGTTCCCCAAGCCCCTTTTCTCCCAGGCCACCCTGATTAGGTCACTGCTGAAACTGGGTCAGTGTTTAAACACCGCAGTCAGCTTATAATGTTTTAATCATTGAGTTTTCTCTACCATCTGCATGTTAAAGAAAGAAACTACTACACCAAGTCATAACTCCAGAATCTCCTTTAGATCTGGCTACAGACTCATGTTAAGACACAGACTTAGAGTTTGCCTTTAGTATATCACAAAATAACTCTTCCAGAAATGGACGGAAGCATGTGAGGCCTCAACTCCTCCACTCCCCGCCCCTCATTGGAAAGCCACCTAGCTCCTGTCCTCTGCTATTCTCCCAGGCTCCTTCCTAAAATTTTGGACTACCCAGACTCTAATGCCTATTTAAAATAAAACCTAAATTACTACCTTATGTTTGGGGCAAGTCAACACTCTCTCTGGCATCTCTCATTTCTCTGTGAGATTTGAACAAACCCACCCGGCACAAGTGGAAAATTGGTCTTGCATCACATACACTGTTGGGATCACCACATTTGGAATTCTAGGTTTATTCTCCCACAGAGTCAAATTTAGCCCAACCCTCGAGAACAGCTCTGTGCACTCTGACATTCAAAATAATATTTGCTAAAAAGCGTGGGGGGGTTGCAAGCAACTTGAGCTGCAGCAAGAGGCATGTTATTACTGACTTAACTCCTACATGGGTTCCATCTTAGTCATCAGGCACATGGCTGGGTTTCACAACCTCCCCCTTTGTTTCAATCCAACCTCAGAGGACCCAGGTAGGTTTTGGGTAGTTGGTGTTTTGTTTTGTGAAAGCTAAGGAGTAAGACATAATAGTTATAGTATTTTTTAAAGGAAATCTCACCAAAGGTGAGACAAGGCTTATATGTGAGTATGCCTTGGATGAATGGAAGTAATGATGGCTGCCCCCAGAGTAACCTGGACTGAACAAGGAAATAGCAATCTTTAAAATATTCTGTGATTTAAAACCAAATTCCATAGCTAAATTTGATTTCCAGTAGGATTTATCCCTCCTGCTGCCAGTTTTAACTGTTCACCAACCATATAGGCAGATGTCATTGATAAGGATAATTTCTCTTTTAAAGATTGAACCTCATTTAGATTACCTCAAGGAAAAATTAGATTTATTTTAAAGATAAATGGGCTTGGACTTCCTAGGTGGCGCAGTGGTGAAGAATTCGCCTGCCAATGCAGGGGACACGGGTTCAAGCCCTGTCCTGGAAAGATTCCACATGCCACGGAGCAACAAAGCCCGTGAGCCACAACTATTGAGCCCATGTGCCACAACTATTGAAGCCCACGCGCCTAGGGCTCATGCTCCACAACAAGAGAAGCCACTACAATAAGGAGCCTGTGCACCACAATGAAGAGTAGCCCACGCTCGCAGCAACTAGAGAAAGCCTTTGTGCAGCAACGAAGACCCAACGTAGCCAATAAATAAATAAAATTAATTAATTAATTAATTTTTTAAAAAAAGATAAATGGGCTAGACCTAGCTCAGATAATATCAGGATTAAAGGAAGTTACTCTTTCTTCTCTCTTTCACCACATCTCTCCCTCTTCACATGTTAGTTTCATTCTTTTCCCTTTACCAACTGGCCTCCTTGTAACTTCAGCTTGTACGTGACCAGTGTGGTCTCCTTGGTGCTAAATCTACTACATGACCTTTTTAGCTAGCTGGCCTAGGCTTCTGTTTTCCATCTTCTGATTCCAAAGGACCCATAATATCTTGGCAGCCCAGTGTACACAGGTCCTGGTAACTGGTCAGTCTAGGCTGGAGACATCCTTGAATATGAAGTCAAGAGCCCACCAAGGTCGAGACAGATAGGGTGGAATTGTATAGCATAAAACATAATTAATTATTAAGAGTCTGAGGGTAGGTGAGCAATGCCTGGCCTCTCCAGTACAAATGTTTTTAAATTTGCATTCTCGCTGATGGCAAACTGGCTAACAGCAACCATTTAAAATTAAGGTTTCATATACTTAATACAACTATGATTTTTAATCCTCTCTCATTCTTTTTTGTAATTGAGACGTAATTGACATATAATCCTCCTTCATTTTTAAAAGCCAAATTGGACAAATTGGGCAAAAACTTTAAATGGTAAATGTGATAATAATTTTAAAAGCTCTGGGAGTCTTTGATCCATGTAGAATAATACATGAACTCTCAGCTCCTTCGGAAAGCTGTTTTTCAGTGAACATCATTATGCCCCTCCAAATTATCCCAACATCACTAAGAACCTAAAAAATGTAGGATGCACACAGTTTGAAACAAAATCAATAAACATTGGTCGTCTCTCACTACCTCTGTTTTTTACAAGCTGCCCTTACCTCCTGCAGCTCACGGATGCTCAGAAAATTGTAAGACCACCCACTGGCAATTCTATCATAATTTTTGCATACCAATCCTTGACATTCCCCCCAATTTTCTTTCTGATATTAAGAATAATGTCTACAACATGATAACAGCACAGTCCCAGATCGAGTGTGACCAACAATCATAAAAGCAAACACCTAAGGCCATCTCTGTCAAACGTGCTTTACAGTACTGGTCCCCCGTGGAAGAAAGCAGCCCAGTGCTTGGGGAGGGAATTGTAGTATAAGTATTCAATGACCTGCAGCTGAACTTACCACTTGCTGTTTTTCTCTTATAATCTAAATCTGGAAATGTGCTGTCTGGTCAGCAGTGCACTACCGAGTCATTCAGCAAAATGCTCCAGATGTCATAAAAGCGTGCCTGTGTGTTAGACAATGAACTTGTAAAATACAGTCTAAGGATTGTGTGAAGGCCGTGTTTCAGACAGCCAAAATGCTTCTGCGGAGACACCTTTGTAATGCAGCCAGGCAGCAGCTGTGGCTATTGTAGACGCTGTGGGTGTGAGTCTGTCTGCAGAGTCACAGCTGACCCTGCCCCTGGCCTGCCTTGTCACTGAACACCCTCACTGGGACAGCGTCCTGAATCTGTCTCACTGGGCACTGACGACTGAGCCAGGCGTGCCTCAGAGAGTCCCTTTCAAATCAACACTCTCTTTACTCTCACTTAATGCAAGACACATCGCTACACTCCAAACCACTGGCAAAGTGGAAAACAGACCCAAATCATATGTGACAAATCTTATATAATTTGATAAAGAACAAGCCAACTTTTTGAAAAACACTATAGTGGCTATTTTGAAAGAATAGTTGTGCTTTAAAATATATCAGGCATTTCATGATCATATCTGGCCTTTTGGTTTTTCAGATCGGAGCCTTGGTTTTAATTTCGTCTTGTGTTCCTCAGTCAGGTTCTTGCTTTATCTCTTGCTTTTTAACAAATACGTTGTATTGATATGTTTTAGTAAAACTGTCTGTGTATTTATGTTATCTGTGTGTATAAATTACGTCCTTTATCATTCCATAATCTTTTTTGTTGATTCCACCCCCTAATTTTTTCTCAACTCAGTCAACTTCTCACCACAATCACATTGTCCAAGCCCCTGTAACCGCTGACTTCAGTTATTAGCCTCCTAACGGGTCTCCCCACTCCCCTGCTGCTCCCCCTGTCCATTCTATGCATTGCAAAGAGAATTTTTTTTTAAAGATTTTTTTATGTGGACCATTTTTAAAGTCTTTATTGCATTTGTTACAATATTGCTTCTGTTTTATGTTTTGGTTTTTTGGCCGCGGGGCATGTATGATCTTAGTTCCCCAACCAGGAATTGAACCCGTACCCCCTGCACTGGAAGGCGAAGTCTTAACCATTGGACTGCCAGGGAAGTCCCTAGAGAATTATTTTTTTAATACTCATCTGACCAAGCCACCTCCAAGCTTAAAATGATTTCCTAATGGCCCTTTCCTTCTCATCCAGCTTAATCGCACACCAATCTTCCCCCTCTACCCTCCACTCCAGCACCTGCCCCCACATCTCAGGGCTACAGGGTCTTCTTTCAGTTCCTCCTGAATCCTTGTCCCCTTCAGACATTTCCCAATCCCATTCCCTCTACCAGAAACGCCCCTCCCACCTCTTCACCCCAAGTACACCTACTGGTCCCCCTCTCAGCTAAACCGCACTCCCTCCATAACCTTCTCCATCTGCCAACCAGGGGAGATCCTGCTATGTGCTCTCAAAGCACCCTGCACAGCACGTTCATTATCACAATGTACTTAATTACAAGTGCAATTAGCTTCGAATGTGCACTTTGGTGCCTGTGTTCACCTTGGTCTTTCCCAGATGCCTGATGCAATAGGCACTCAGCAAATACCTGCCACAATGGGACTGCATCGCCTTTACATGATGTGATAACAGTTCAAAAGAATAGCTAAAGTTGTACAGAAGGTGGGTTGAGGGGAGGGTCTGAGAGGGGGGCTTTCCACTGATGAGAACACTCTTCCCTCCGTGTTTCTGTCTCCCTGGAGTCAGATGATTAAACAGATGATTAATCCACGTCTGGCTGAGAAGCTGGCTGGTGAAACTTACAGCCCAAAACTCAACTGACCCAACTGTAGAGGAAATCACATTTCTAAAGTTAGAAGGACCTCAAGATTTTATTTATCTCTAGGAGTTAATGTCTAATAACCCAATAGGCTCTTAATTACATTTTTCTTGTTTCTTACTTTTTTTCTTAATAACTTTTTATTTTAGAATACTTTAGATTATTGTGACATTAGTACAGTGAATTCTCAAACACCCCACACCCAGTTTCTTCTATTATTAGCACCTTCTACTACAATGGGATAGTTTTCACAATTAATGAGCCAACGTTGATACATTATTATTAACTAAAGTCCACACTTCACTCAAATTTCCTCAATTTTTCTGTAATGTCCTTTTTCTAAACCAGGATCCCATCTAGAATACTACACTATACGAGTATTTAGCAGTCAGATGTCCTTAGACTCTTACTGGTGTGACAGTTTCTCATATTTTTCTTGTTTTTGATAACTTTGACAATTTTGAGATTACTGAACAGGTATTTTGTATACTGTCCATCAAATGGCATTTTCTTAAACTGAGATACAATTCACATATCATAAAGTCTATTCTTTCAAAGAGTATAATTCAGTGGTTTTAGTACATTCACAAAGTTGTACAACCATCACCACTATCTAAGTCCAGAACATTTTCATTGCTCTAAAAAGAAATCTAGTACCTATCAACAGTTACTTCCCATTTCCCCCTCCCCCTAGTCCCAGCCAACCACTCATCTACTTTCCGTCTCTATGGATTTGCCTATTCTGGACATTTCATTAAATGGAATCATACAATATATGACCCTTTGAAACAGAGACACAGATGTAGAGAACAAACATATGGACACCGAGGGGAGAAAGAGGGGTGAGGGGTGGAATATGAATTGGGAGATTGGGATTGCCATATATAAATTACTAATAAGAAAAAGAATATCAAATTGTATACTTTAAATATATGCAGTTTATTGTGTCAACTATATCTCAATAAAAGTTCTTTAAAAAAATTTCCCCAAATAACAAAAGATATATATATATGACCTGTTGTGTCTTCCTTTCATTTAGCATGTTCTTTTTTTATTAATTTATTTATTTATTCTTATTTATTGGCTGCATTGGGTCTTCACTGCTGCACGCAGGCTTTCTGTAGCTGTGGAGATTGCGGACCACTCTTCGTGTGGGGCTTCTCATTGCAGTGGCTTCTCTTGTTGCAGAGCAAGGGCTCTAGGCACATGGGCTTCAGTAGTTGTGGCACGTGGGCTCATTAGTTGTAGCTCTCGGGCTCTAGAGCACAGGCTCAGTAGTTGTGGCACATGGGCTTAGTTGCTACGCGGCATATGGGATCTTCCCGGACCAGGCATAGAACCCATGCCTGCTGCATTGGCAGGCGGATTCTCAACCGCTGTGCCACCAAGAATGTCTTAGCATAATTACTTGAAGTTTCACCCATGTTGCAGCATATACTTAATTCCTTTTTATAGGTGCATCATATTTCATTGTACAGATATACAGCATTTTGCTTATCTATATCAGCTGACAGACATTGTACTGTTTCTACTTTTTTAGCTTGTGAACAATGCTGATATGAATATTCATGTGTAGTTTTTGTGTGAACATCTGCTTTCAATTCTCTTGGGTATATACCTAGGAGTGAAATTGCAGGGCTGTATAGAGTAACTCTATGTTTTAATTTTTGAGGAACTACCAAACCATTTTCCAAAGCAGCTACAACATTTACATTCCCATTATCAATGTATTAGAGTTCCACTTTCTACACATCCTCACCAACACTTGTTGTCTGTCTTTTTTATTTTAACCATTCTATTGGGTGTCAGGTGATATCACAATGCAGTGTTTTTTTAAATATTTCTTTTATTTATTTATTTTTGGCTGTGTCGAGTCTTAGTTGCAGCACGCGGGGTTTTTGTTGATGCATGTGGGATCTTTCATTGCAGCACACAGGCTTCTCAGACTGTCTAGTTGAGGCACAAAAGCTCAGTAGTTGTGGCACGAGGGCTTAGTTGCCCCACAGCTTGTGGGATCCTAGTTCCCCAACCAGGGATCCAACCTACATCCTCTGCATTGGAAGGTGGATTCTTTACCACTGGACCACCAGGGAAGTCTCCACAATGTAGTTTTGATGTGCATTTTCCTAATCTCTAATGATGTTAAATACCTTTTCATGTGCTTATTGGCCATTTGTATACTTCCTTGGAAAAATGTCCTATCCAAATGTTTTTGCCCATTTTTTAATTAGGTTCATTGTCTATTTATTTTTAACTTACAACAGTTCATGTATTCTAGTTACACCTTTATCAGATGTATAATTTGCAAATATTTCTTCCCATTGTGAGTTTATTTTCACTTTCTTGCTATTGCCCTCTGAAGTTCAATTTTTTATTTTGATGAAATCCAACTTATTTATGTTTTCTTTGTTTGTGCTGTTGGTGTCACAACTAAGAAACTTGCCTAATCCAATGCCACACAAAGATTTGCACCTATTTTTTCTCTAAGAGTTTTATAATTTTAGCTCTCATATTTGAGTTTTTTATTTTTTTTAGTACATATACTATAATACATTTTAGTGTATGTATATAATTTTTAATATATATAGTATAAGGTAGGGATCTGACTTCATTCTTTTGCATATTGACATTCACTTGTCCCAATATCATTTGTTGAAAAGACTACTGTTTCCCCCATCAAATTGTCTTGGCACCCCTGTCAAAAATCAATCAACCATAAATGTATGGATTCATTTCTGGACTCAACTCTATTCTATCAATCTATATGTCTATTGTTATATGGTATAATTGTTATATGGTATAATTATAGTGTAGTGTGTGATTCATAACATTAGTCTCTGGTCTCAGGGCTCCCCTCCATCTGTGGATATCTTTTAATCCAGCATGGCATGATAAACTGACATACATTCCCATGTAAAATCACCACAGAGAACAGAGACACCAAGCCTGCATTTGAGACTAAACAAACTAAAAAAAAAAGAAAAAAAAATTGTGAGAAGCAGATGTACTCTCTTATTACCCAGACACACCTTACACTTCTCAAGACTTTGCTCCCCTTTCCCTCCTCCTCTCTGACTTAGAGTAACTTCCCCATCTATCTCTTCTTAATCAAAATCTGACTTTCTTTCAGGGTGCCATGTAAATCTCTCCTCCTTCATGAAGTTTCTCTTGACTTACCCAAGGATACCTAGCTAGCTAATGTCAGTGCTAGAATTAGAAAGTGGTTCTCCTGACAGTCACTTCAGTGTTCTGTATACCATAGCCATGGTTCTCAGAGCTTTCCAGATGGCAGGTTACATGAAAGTAATTGTACTTTAGAGAAACACTATGAAATATTGATACATGTAAACTTTTAAAAGTTAATGTGCTATGCTTAATCAAATACTCTCTTAAACTAGATTCTAGCACAAACCAGATATCAAAGCTTAAGAAAGTATTGGAATAAAAAAACATAATGCTGGGAAAATTTTTTTTTAATCAGGAAAAGACACTCATTTTTTCCAATATTTTAGTGGCAAAACTCCTTGGCCCTGCCTAAAGAAAACCAGTGTTCTGAAGAACAACTGAAGGATCATCATACCATGCACCATGCTGAAATTTTACTTTACTCTCCCTGAAAGTCTCTGAGCAACACTTTACTAAGGCTGAACCCCATCCTGATTTCCAAGAAGATTTGCAGAAAAAGAATTTCACCAGTCTCATATTGCTCTAAAATAAAGTGGACTCTTTATAACTGGGCAGTGTTTCATTTTAGAACAAAGATACACAATATGGACACCAAGTGGAGAAAGTGGGGAGGGTTGGTGGGGGATGAATTGGGAGATTGGGATTGCCATATATACATTACTAATAAGAAAAAAAAATCAAATTGTATACTTTAAATATATGCAGTTTATTGTATGTCAACCATATTTCAATAAAAGTTCTTAAAAAAAAAAGGTTAAAGGGACCAGGGAAACTCATCAAGATTAGGAGACCACCTGAGACCCTGCACACACCCTAATCTTGTCAGCAACCCTACCCTTTTGAAACTTTGCAGAAGAAAGAAGAATGCAGACTGTTACTGCCGTGATCCTTATCACATAACTCGGACCACTACCCCTGACTATATACCCTCTCCCTATTCCCCAGAGAGGGGGGCACAGTTCTTGAGGCGCTAGCCTACTGGGTCTCCCCTTTGTCTGGCAAAGAAATAAAGCCACTCTTTCATTCTCCTGCATAAAAAAAAAGATACACAGATTTACCACCTAGGACAGAGTTCATCCCATTATTCTAGATATAAACTCTCTTAGTGACTCAAATAGACCCTCTAGTCTCAGGACACTTTCTATAATACGTCTCTTAACACATACACTCATGTTAAACTGAAAAAATCCAGACGTGGAAGAGAGAGGCTGTTTCGACAGACATCCTCTCCATATGGCACTATGTAGAACACACGTGGACCTCCAGGGTGTGTGAAGTACTCCGTTACCTTGTGGTGCTTAATAACAAGAGAGGTGGCAAAATGTTTGCTACTCTTTCCTGAAAGAAGTCTACCTTTCTCACCAGAAGCCTGATGAATCTCATATCACACCACTGAGAGATGCGATATGGCTTAAGCCATAATCAACTCCCAGGGAACCGCAATTCCATGCTCCCCGTAGAGGAGACAAGGACACAGGAACCAAGCTGGTTCTTCCAAGGCCACTTGGAAGAACTACTGCTTTGGAGCTCCAACGGTATTCAAAGGTTGGAGTACAGCTGGCCTTAGTCATCATTCAGGGCCAAAAACGAGGAAATGAGTGTAAACCTCATCAAGAGAAATCTAAGTTAAACAAAAGGAATAATCTGTGAAGAGTGTTAGCAGGATACAATGGTCAAGTGTTTGCCAAGCATTTTTTAAATTAGTTAACTGTCCTCACCAGTGGCTATGACTAATTAAAAACTGTGTCATCATATTCAGAAATGCAAACTGGCTGTAGCCACAACCAACTTCAAGAATGTATCACCATGCCTCATGAACTGATATAAAAGTCTTGTTCAACCCAGAAAGGGTTCCTGGGATATTTCTATACAACGTGAGAATTCAAGGATTTAGTTTTAAGTGACTACTGAAATAAACTTTGTGACGCAAGCTACATGAAGATAAATAAACCAGAAGTTTTTTTTTTTAAGTGTGTTTATTCAAAATTGGAGAAAAGCCACATAATTCACTATATATCAAGCTTAAACTTAGAAAGATATCGCACCATCATATAACACTATGTAGTAACAAGCTTTTGCAAAACAGCCAAACTCCCAATCAGTAATAAGGAATCTTTGAATTCAAAAGTGCACATTGTTCTTTGGCTAAAAATAGTAGAAAATCTCAATCATTTAAATACAGAATAATCTCTTACAATCTCTAATTTATTGCACTTCCTGTGACCTACAAAAACTTGCTGAATACCTATTATGTGCCTATTTTGTGTAAAGCTTTTAAAAAACATCAAAGTGAACATTTACAGAAAATGTCTTAAACTGTTTAGCATGTTTTGAAAATCACATTATACATTTTCAACATGATGCTGGAATTTAACTAGTCTGCCCTTTTCCTTCTCACACTTAGTAGGTATATTTTCTCAAACTTGAGACCTATATACAATTTGTTTTCAAGTAATTTTTTTAAAACCTAAAGACTTTAAGAACAGACTTTAGAATTGTAACACTAGTTCACACAAATACATTCCGTGATGAGTACATGCACATGAATACGGTGCTACAGCAATTGTGCTCCTGGTCCCCTCACCGCTCATCCCCCGCCCCCCACTCCCGACCGCCGCCCCTGGGGATGTCTGATCTCCAGTCTGGGAAAGGAACGCGCCTCCTCCACATCCTCTCCCAGGGTCTCTCCCCAGGCCCTTGTCCACGGGGAGAAATGCTGACTCATAGCCTCGGCGGGGTAGCAGCTCTCATTTCCCCAGCCCTGCTAAGTGGGATGGCGGAGCGATGCAAGTCGGCGGGTGTCAGGAATTGTCCTCACGCTCTCGGGAGGGCTGTGGGAAAGAACACCCGCGTCTGGCGGAGAGTGCTGGGAGCTCCAAGCAAGTCCTGGAGCACCAGGATCCGAATGCTGGGCTGCTCCGGGGGATGGCAGAAAAGGAAGATAAAGAAAAGAAAGGAAATTAAAGGCCAAGAGGACACAGAAGGCAAAGAGAGAAAAAGAGAAAAAAAAAAGAAGTGCCTGGGGTGAAGTGGTCGAGAGTGGGCTGCCCACCCTTTCCTGGGGTTCGCTGATCGTCCCCTGCCCCTCCCCCCAGTCGGGGGCCTCAAGGCAGGATGCGACCCCGTCCCTGGGGGCAGCCAGCTAGCGGAGTGTCTCCGTGCTTTGAGCTGACTAACAGTCTTTGGCGAGACACCTACAGACTTGGGTGTCTTTCATTGCTCGCTAGACTCCCTTCCAAAAGCTTTTCATTTTTTCAGGCCACAAGGAGAAAATTTAATGGAAGCTACTTACCCAAGAACAGAGTCCAAGCTATCGCCTGTCAACCAGATCCAGGGGTAAACTGCTGCTCTGCCCTGGATAATGTCCCACGGATAATCATCCATGAATCTATGTACTCTAGGACCCTGAGGGCCAAGTTTCAGTATCCCAGAAATGTCAATAGAGTTAACAATAAAAATTTTATTCTCAAAAGCAGTTATATAATTCTAGTTGTAAGTTCTAGAATAGGCAAAACAAATCTATGATAAGAAAAAATCAGGACCATTGTTGCCTTAGGGGTTTGGGCATGGGGATTGATGGGGAAGGAGCATGGAAAGAACTTTCTGGAATGAAAGTAATGCTCTATATTTTAATAGTGGTTTGGGTTACACAGCTATATGCATTTATCAAAACTTTTCCAGTGGTACATGCATTTCACTGTATGTAGATTTTATTGCAAAGGGGAAAAAAATCATAGAAAATATTTACCTCTAGCTGAAGATACGCATGCTGAAGTGTTTGGGGATGCTATGTTTTGATGTCTGCAATCCTTAGAAATGTATCCAAAAAAATAAGATGTGCTGATGAATGGATAGAGGGATAGGTACACGGATATCTATATGTGATAAAGCAACTATAGTAAAAGTTTAATTATGGAATCTAAATGGTGGGCATATGGTTGGTCACTACAAAATTTTTTCAACTTTTCTGAAAGTTCGAAAATTTTATAATAAAATGGCAAAAAAGCATTTGATGAGTGTTACTGGGTATGAAATTTCATATTTAGGTATAATGGGGACAGGTGTTATATCTGACTCATATCTATATAACATATACATATAATACACCTATTATAGGTGTACATATACCACAAATACACACATATAATTTGTTTCATATTAAAATAATAGAGTGATTAAAATGCATCATATAATAAACATATCAAACAGATTTTATTTTATCATGTGCACAAGCTGACTCATTAACATGATACAACTTTTATCTGATGATACACAGTTTTACGTGCAAAAAGCATGCACAGAAGTATCCTGGACACCAACCTTATGGATCAATATTCTAGGGAACTGCTGCATAATGTTCTATGGAGGGTGATAGAAGAAGCTCCCTACATCTCTCCTTGTGTCTATCCCTATATGACATTTCCATATTACTAACCCCTTTAGATTATAAGAAGCAGCAATTTTAAAACCAACTTAGACAGATAGAATGGTGCATGGTGGAGTGAGCTGGGAATTAAGCTCTTATTGAATACTAACAATATGGTCTTTATTTATGACTGGCTTCCCTCCTAAAGATTTTGTGGTGTTTCCAAGAAAAATACATGCAATAATTGATAAAACTAAATAAGAAGAAGAGCATCAGGACCAGGGAAAATATAAACAAAAGGTAGAGGCTTTAGACCAACAAAAAGAAAAACATGAATACACAATATAGGAGCGTAGAATAATAGCTATAGCTGAGCTTCATATTTGTCTCTAAGCCTCAGAGAAAAGTAAGAGTTAGTTATATTTAATTTTCTAATCTAATATTCAGCACAATGTTCTAAAGCAATTTTGTCATGTGAATCTTTTTGAGATGATGCAGTGACATCCCTGACAGCCACCTCAACACCATTCCTACCAAAAAATGCACTAAATGATTTTCTATACCTATTTCTTGTCACAGTCTTCAATTTTATTTATTATTTTTTATAATTTTTTTTTTTTAGCCATACCACATAGCTTGGGAGATCTTAGTTCCTCGACCAGGGATTGAACCTGGGCCACAGCACTGAAATCACCAAGTGGACTACCAGGGAATTCCCATATTCTTCAATTTTAAAAATCTAGGACATTAAAGAATGGTTATTCCCAAAGAAAGAACTCCTAGTAAAGGGAATTCCAGGTAATAAAAAGATATACCACTTCCAAAGGCAGTGGAGTAGATAGAAGTAGATAAAATAGAAGTAAATAAAATAAGGCTTTATGTCATAGTCTATGCCCTATAAGTGAGAAAATATGACAATACTTTTTTTCTTTAAAAATGCTAGAATGTATCGCTTGTATGTGGAATCTAAAAAAAATGGTACAAATGAACTTATTTACAAAACAGAAATAGAGTCACAAGTGTAGAAAACAAATTTATGGTTACCAAAGTGGAAAGCGGGGGAGGGGTGAATTGGGAACTTGGGATTGACATATACACACTATATATAAAATAGATAACTAATAAGGACCTACTATATAACACAGGGAACTCTATACTCAGTACTCTGTAATAACCTATATGGGAAAAGAATCTAAAAAAGAGTGGATATATGTATATGTATAACTGATTCACTTTGCTGTACAGCAGAAACTAACACAACATTGTAAATCAACTATACGCCAATAAAAATTAATTTAAAAAATAAAAATAAAAATGCTAGAATGTAATAGATGCCTTTTCTCTGAAAATTGTGCCCAATTCCCCCTACCTGCTCCTCTCCCCTACTCTGGCCAATCTCCTCCACCCTTGGGGATGAGAGGGTGCTCAAGCCACCTTGTTTATTCTGCTCATGGACATGTGGGTTCCTGGACCAGAAATGCTCAGAAGGCTGGGTCCACAAAGAAAGAAAAGAACAGAACTGACACAGCAAGAAGCAGAAACTAGAGGTGCAGCAAAGAGTCTTTCCAATCTTCGGTCTTCTTCCTGGTCCTCCCTAAGGCCTGGGGGAATTCTTTCAGAGGGTTCTGTGAGACAACAACATTGTGTCTTTTTAATAAACTTCCTGTTTTTCTAGGATAATATTTAAATGAATATAATTTCATGAGAAGCTTAGAAAATACATTCCAAGAATGGAAATTTCTGTTGGTTTGGCTTAATTCAAGCACAGAACTTGTAGCATCTAGAGGAAGAGATGAATTCTAAACAATCTCCCATAAATATCACTTTTCTCAGCCAAGCTTTGATGAAGGTGATGAAAAGCAGACAATTTTCGATGGTATGCTCTTGCAGGGCCTGGAATGCTGGTGCTCTGAGCTGATCCATGTGCTTCACAAGCCTCACAAGCAGATGGCGAGGTGCTGATGTTTTCTGAAAATGGGGTAGACTCTGCTCTGGACCCATCCAGGTGAGCTCAGACGCATGAGGTTAATCAAGGTTAGCAAACTATGGACAATCAGAGCTTACCAGGTAGAGCGGGTTTTAAACTGCTTTGGTAACAATAAACAGTCCTTGAGCTTTGATCAAAATAGAAGCCCTTTGATCAAAAGTGTGGAGGTTTATAATGTCAGAATCTAAATGAGGCCAATTGTTCGAGAACTATGGAGTTGGGGGACTTCCCTGGTGGGCCAGTGGTTGAGACTCCGCGCTCCCACTGCAGAGGTGGTGGGTTCGATCCCTGGTCGGGAAACGAAGATCTCACATGCTGCAGGGCGTGGCCAAAAAGAAAAAGTGACTGGGAAAGTGGAAAAAAGCCCCAAACTTCAAAATGCAATCCCACATAAAATAAGTTTAAGAAAAAAGTGTTTAAATTAAAAACAAACAAACAAACCCAGGTTGGAGGGCGGGGGAGAGACACCGAATAGAAGAGGCTGACAAAAGACAGCCTACCTAAAAGAACTTGAGATCACAGTTAGCCTGTCCCGCCATCTTGCCCACAAAGAAAGAAAAACCTTCATAAGAGTTTTGTCCTGAAAGTGCCTTTAGATGTCATGGTAATAGCAGCTTTACTGAGTATTTTCAATGTCTCAGCCACTACCCTCAGCACTTTTTAGGCATTAACTCCTTTCATCTTCACAACAATCCTAAAAAGTGGGTACCATTATCCCTCTTTCACAAATGGAAAACCAAAGGCTCCAAAGGCAAAACCAGTATCCAAACCCAGGCAGGCCAACCCCACAGGCTCCTGCTCTAACCACTGTACTGTGCAGGGAAATTGCATATGTGACGTGGGGTATTATTATTTCGGCAAAAACATATAGTAGTAAATTTAAAAATCTGCCAGCCCATTTGAGATACAGCAAATGTTTCCACTTAGATGCCCAAAGCAGACATCAGTAGCTCTAACAGGCCAGCCTCCCAGAGGCACCAGGCACACCTGAGGATTCCAGGTACACAAGTCCCAGTTGACTGATACCTGGGAATGACCACCAGAGGCCTGCCTCTGGAACCAAGTTTAAACAACTAAGCAAATCTAAAAACATGACTTTGGCCTGAAGACTCAGGCTATTCCTTGTGGGTCAGATTCCAACTGTGCTTCTCACTGTATTTCACTGGAGATGACTGAGTGGAGCTCCCAATGCAGTCACGCCTTAACCGTGGAATCGAGAGGCCTCCTCCCTGCCCACCTCTGGAGCATTCCACAGTGGCAGTCCAAACAGCTTGTCTGAACTGTCACACTAAGGGAATTTATTTCCAAACAGAACAGAAAAAAGAAAAAGAAATCCCAAACATCTGCTCTCCTGCCAAGATTTAAAAGGCCTGATGTAAGAAAGTAAAAATAACAAAATTAAATGTGTGGAATTCTAGTGAGTATAATGCCTCCAATCGTTTGTTTTACCATAAATTCTTAATCTGCCTGCGCCTTTTCACTTCAGTAAGGGAGAAGTAACGTGTATCAGTGCCTGACTGCAACAAAGCTGTGGCCAAATCAAAGGATGGCTCTATCAGACTGGCTTTAATTTCAGAAGATAAATCTGAGCTTGTGATGGTTTTCAGTTTTATGCCTCAACCAACAGGGAAGCTCTAAGAATTACACATCGTGCACACACATGCTTCTCTTATAGAGTGATCCTGGTGATGCGAAACAAAACACAGCATGCACTGCAAAGTGAACACCAGGACAGGGCCTGCTCAGCCTTTTGAGGGAGAGCCTGAGAGCTGCCCTAATTCTCCTCAAAGTTGTGCTCAGCCAAACCCACCCAGTCTCCAGGGAGAAGAGACTGCTGAGTTCCCCACTCCCAGAGCCCACAAGCCTCCTGCAGGCAACAAGACCCAGAGTCCATCCCTCCACCAGGAAGGGTACTCTAATAGCTGCCAAGAAGCCTGATGAGCTGAAGTGTGTAACATACAAAAAGGGAGAGGGAGGAGACTCTTATTCTCCAGAGGATGGGAGCAGCACTTCCTAAGGGAAGCTGTAGGTCAGCAGGACAGGGAGCTTGAAAGGGGGGTGGGGGAGGAGGAGAAAAGGATGTAGCGGGAGCAAGAAAGGGAAGCAGGAAGGAGGGATGCCTGCTGTAGTCAAGAGGAGTGGTGTGTGTTCTCCCAAAGAAAATATCTGTGGGGAACAACATAACGAGTACGTTGGATCAAGTCACGACCTTTGCCCCTTTTTCTTTCCTTCTTTTTTTTTTTTTTTAATTTATTTTTGGCTGCTTTGGGTCTTCGTTGCTATGCGCGTGCTCTTCTCTAGTTGCAGCGAGTAGGGGCTACTCTTCATTGCCGTGCGTGGGCTTCTCAGTGTGGTGGCTTCTCTTATGGAGCACAGGCTTTAGGTGCACAGGCTTCAGTAGTTGTGGTGCACAGGCTTAGCTGCTCCGCAGCATGTGGGATCTTCCCCGGACCAGGGATTGAACCCGTGTCCCCTGCATTGGCAGGCGGATTCTTAACCAATGCACCACCAGGGAAGTCCCCCTTTGCCCCTTTTTCTATACCGAGCAGGTAATAAATCAACCTGTCAAATCCATAATGTTCCTGGGTAGATTCTGCCTGAGGAAGATCAGCAAGGAAGGAGATCCTAGAGAAAAGAGGTAATGATCCCCATGTCATCATTCAGGGTCCTCCATCCGTGGCAAAGACTGGCCTGAAGAACCGGCCACTCTGTGGAGGGAAGGTGGAGACCTGGGTTCACTAGGTGCCGGGGCGGGCAGTGGTGGGCAGTAGCCAAGGCACCGCATGCCCAGGAATAAGAGGCATGAAGGCTGCACTTCGTGACATTCCCCACCTACAACAGACTGACCGCGAACAACTTGGAGAGAGAAGGGTGCAGCTCCTGCCACACAGGAGTTACACTGCTGACTGCTGTGTTTGTTCTGTCTCCTCTCTGTTTGCTCCTTTGCAGCGAAGAGCTCTGAAGTCCTTAAAACCAAAAATGGCATTTTCTGATTCACAGAGCCAGAGAGTAGAATGGGAGAAGGGGGAATAAGAAATCATTGTTTAATGGGTATAGAGTTTCAGTTTTGCAAGATGAAAAGAGTTCTGGAGATGGATGAGAGTGAGGATAGCACAACAGTGTGAATGCACGTCATGCCACGGAACTGTACACATAAACATGGTTAAGATAGTAAATTTTATGTTACGTGTGTTTTACCACAATTTTAAAAAATTAATGGCATTTGCTACTCTTCAGGGTCAGTAAAGAAAAGAGAAGGGTAACCAGGTGGATGTGTGCCACTGCATGGCTATTTTTGAGATCAGAAACCTAAAGGAAAGAAGGAGTGCTAGCAATTGCTAAAAGGAAAGAAAAGTAGAGTCTATCCCAAGAGCCTGCAGCAGAAAAGAAAAAGAAAGAAAATGAGAGGCAGGATGAGCCTCTGAATTGGCCTCGGGGTTCAACAGTAGAAAATCCTTGAATGACATGGAGGTGAAACACTCCTCCACGTCCATCCCGTGAAAAGTCTGTCCCCTCACTGTCTTTTCCAAACCATTGCTGTTCTGTCTTTCCTCGAGAGCCTCTTCCTTTGAAGCATGTGCTACCTATCATGTAATACCATGCTTTTCCATCCGCTCCCCCAGTGCGTCTAAAGGCCTTGGCATCTGGCTCCAAGTCTTTCTCACCCCTGGACTCCTGCCAGCATCTGGGTAACTTCAGTGTTCTCCTTGATGACTTGGCCAATCTGATTTCCCAAGGTACTCAGCAAGTGCCAGGCACTATACCAGTAACTTCACATCATTGTCTGTAACCCTCACAACAAACCAAAAGCTCAGCTATAGCACCCCCATTTAGAGATAGCAGGGGCTGGGATTCTAAACCATGCTGGTCAGACCCCCAAGTTCATGATCTCCTCTCTTTAAAGCCCTACCTCAAAATGCATCTAAAACATAAACCTGAAAATCCTGCTCTCTGTCTATACACTCTTCCCTTGCTATCCCTCCCACTAAACCCTCCCTCACCTCACCAAATGTCCAACACCTCAATCCCTACCTTTGCTCCCAGTTAATCAGCCCTTTCTGACACTTCTTCCTTCCATACCTGTGGCCAGAGAAAATGCCAGGAAAACCTCTCATGAGATTGTTTCTTTGGCCCAATGCCCATATTATGAACCCTCTCCCTTTGATCGCCAGACTACTGATTAAATGAGTAAAATCATCTAGGCCTACAATTGTAAGCAATGTTATGATGGTGATGTAAGTGCTGGTTTGAACTTTTAATAAGTGTGTTAGATTGGTTGGGACCAAGTAGAGAGAAAACAGCTCATGGCAGGTGGCAACTGATAAGAACCGTGGCTACCCCCAGTTAGCCCCATGAAAACAAGGCCTTGTGCTTCTTCCTTGGGGCTCTTGGTCTAGCAGGAGCACTCTTACCATGACGTCACCCCTGGCATCCACTAAAAGACACACTGTCTCTCTCCATCCGGAAGACAGTGACTCAGCACTCTAGGGGTCCCACATGTGGCTGAAAGAAATCCTCACCCCCCTTACCTTCCATCAACATATACTCATTACTGTGAGAATGGTAAAATGTACTCTTCAATAGAGGCCTCCCTTCCCTCCTCTCCAGGACCAAAGTTTGCAGGGGGAGATGAGAAGTGAATTGAGTGGACTTTCGTGGTTTAATGTGAAAGTATATTTATGCCTGTGTGTTCTTTGTCCTTAGGCATATAAAAAATGTGAAAGTATCAGAGACATATCCATAACAAGTTCTGAACTCTTGGCCATCAATAATACAGACAACAATAGTTGGTCAATCATATCAACAAATCCTCACCAACATTTCCGTTCTCTTGCCCCATTGTCCTGACCTGTCCCCTCTCCCTGACAATCCCCAGCAGCTCTCTGATTTCCCCAGTTATGAGTGCTCTCGTACTACTGGGGAGAATCTCAAAACACTGTTGATTACCTAAATTACAGACTTAAGAGCTCCAACCTAAGCTATGCCCTAAATATTCCTCTATTGTATGTCTGTATAGCAGCACTTCCAAAGCTGCTCCATGTTCTTTGAGTCCCTGACCCCAACCCTAGCCTCTAACTTCCAGTGAAACAGTCATCCTTCCACCTTTCAGGTTTTATTTCCACTCATCTTTCCCACATCTTTCTTGTCCAAAAAGAAAAGTATCCTACTCCTTTCCAGGGCCAGTCACTCCTGCGTTTTGATCCCATCCTCGTTTCCCTCTTCTAGGACGTTTCATCAGTTATTGAGTTTTTTCCATCCAACCAATCAATCAATAAGGCCAGCCTTCCCTCAGTTCCACCTACTCCTCAAACCACCACGCTGTATGCCCGTTCATTCACCACCAAACCTATTTGTGGTCCTCAGGCGCTCAGCTGCCTCACCTCCCATTCATTCCTAAGCTTCTTGTAATTTAGCTTCCAGTCCTACTCCTATATTGAAGTTTCCCTGGCAAAAGTAAAAAACTTCCTATTTGTCGAACCCAGTCTTCAGTTCTCATCCAACTCTCCTTTCTGAAGTTACAGCACGGCCATGAGGCAATACCAAGTGGGATTAATAGCAGGAACCTGGAGTCAGTGGTCTGGGTGCAATTGGTTTCCACCCTGTTACAAATTGTTTGACCTTGAGTTGAATTACTCAACTTTCTGCACATCAATTTCCTCATCCCTAAAATGGAAAAGGTGCTAATAGTAGCTCCTAGCATTTAAGACTTATTAGCAAGCTTAGTCAACGAAGAAGTGCAATCTGAGATAGTGAAAAGTCAGGTTGGGAGTCGGGGGAACAGGGATTTAATCCCAGCTATAGAATCTTTATAATAACAAGATCTCTGGGTCTCATTTTTTAAATAAACTGGGTGATCATGAAAGTGCTTTCTGGCCCTAAACACTTCTACAAGACATTAAACAGTTTGGCAATAATTTGAGGAAACGTACAAATGAGTACTAAATGAACAACACATGTAATAAGGGATTCGGGGAGAGGGAAGAATACTGTGAACAGGATAGTTGGAGGAGGTTAAACAGGTAAAACTTCAATGGATCCTAAAAGACAGGGAGGATTTTGATCAACGTAAAAGAGGAGGGAAAGACTTCTGAGTTTGAGAAGCACTACAACAAAGGCATGAAGTGATTTCAGGCACCAGGAAGATCTCCCCGACAAACATATCTTCCCCATGACTTGTCAATAGGTTTTGAATGTCAGTTAATGGTTTTGAAGTTATTGTTAAGCCACAAATAAGTTGTTATTTATAACTGATAAAAATGAACGTGACCTATCCTCTGCAGCCATTTAAGGTAATTTATAGAAGAATGGTTAATGAGGACTTCCCTGGTGGTACAGTGGTTAAGAATCCGCCAGGGCTTCCTAGGTGGTGCAGTGCTTAAGAATCCGCCTGCCAATGCAGGGGACACAGGTTCGATCCCCGCTCCAGGAAGATCCCACATGCTGTGGAGCAACAAAGTCCATGCGCCACAACTATTGAGGCTGCGCTTTAGAGCCCGTGAGCCACAACTATTGAGCCCGTGTGCTGCAACTACTGAAGCCCACATGCCTAGAGCCTGTGCTCCACAACAAGAGAAGCCATGGCAATGAGGAGCCCACACACCACAATGATGAGTAGCCCGCACTCACTGCAACTAAAGAAAGCCTGCACACAGCAAAAAAAGACCCAACACAGCCAATTAAATAAATAAATAAATAAATTTATTAAAAAAAAAAAAAAAAAGAATCTACCTGCCAATGCAGGGGACACAGGTTGGAGCCCTGGTCCCAGAAGATCCCACATGCCATGGAGCAACTAAGCCTGTGTGCCACAACTACTGAGCCTGCGCTCTAGAGCCTGAGAGTCACAACTACTGAGCCCGTGTGCCACAACTACTGAAGCCCTCAGGCCTAGAGCCTGTGCTCCACAACAAGAGAAGCCACCACAGTTAGAAGCCCAAGCACTGCAACAAAGAATAGCCCCTGCTCTCTCCAACTAGAGAAAGCCCACGAGTAACAACAAAGACCCAACACAGCCAAAAAAAGTAATAATAAATTTTTTTTTAAAATGGTTGATGGGGACTTCCTAGGTGGCGCAGTGGTAAAGAATCTACCTGCCAGTGCAGGGGACACGGGTTCGAGCTCTGCCCTGGGAAGATTCCACATGCCACGGAGCAACTAAGCTCGTGCGCCACAACTATTGAGCCTCTGCTCTAGAGTCCGTGAGCCACAACTACTGAGCCCATGTGCCGCAACTATTGAAGCCCACATGCCTAGGGCCCATGCCCCATAACAAGAGCAGCCACTACAATGAGGAGCCTGCACACCACAATGAAAAGTAGCCCCCGCTCGCAGCAACTAGAGAAAGCCCGTGTGCAGCAACGAAGACCCAACACAGCCAATAAATAAATAAAATTAATTAATTAATTAATTTAAAAAAAAGATTGATGAAGGATGTACACATCAATGGTGCTTGTCTCTGGACAATGGTTGTAACTGATTTTTTTTATGTTTATCTGTATTTTCTAAAACGAACATGAATTGTTATTTATGACCAGAAAGAATAAGAGCATATTTAGGCTTTTAAGTGCATTTAAGGAGGTGGTGACATTTTAAACTATTAACAATAAAGGAAGACATTGCTTGACAGATGGCTGGGACTCAACTGAAGTCAGAGATGCCAGGGGCACTGAAAGAATCGTTGCAAGTAGGGATAGCAAAGCATTGGCAATAGTCTTTGCCTAGTTCCTAACCTGCCCCTGCAACACTATATTTTAACATCTTAAAGCCTATCTTATTCTTTTTACACCCACTTTCATTTCTTGTACCCAAAAAGATACAAAGATTTTATTAATTACAAAAGATCTCTTTTTAAGTACTGATACATAAAAGGTAATGCAACTACTCATTCTTTTTCAATGCTTTTTCAGTGACAAATGTCTGTCAGTTATTCCTCACCTCAGTCCTTACTCTCAGATTTGTGGCACCTTGGAGTAGTCAGTGGAGTTATAAGGAGTGAAATTTTGGACAAGACGACTCCTATGGATAAGCACAATGGGAATCATTTTTTATACACGTTAAATGTTGTATCTTTAATTCATTCTCTCCTATAAATGAGGTTTTCTGCAGGCTTTCCACCATTATGCCCTCAGAGAAAGAGAAAAAGCAACTGCTTCCACAGAAAGGAGGACATGACTTAGAAATATTTCCTACCAACCAGAAGGGGAAATTAAACTTTTCAGTGAATGGTGACTTCAAAATAAGATGCATCAGCAGGGAGACAAGTATGGCATGGTTTCTTTGCCCAAATCTCAAAGTAAGAGGTTGCTAGGTGAAAGCTGAGGGAAAAGTCAAAAGTAGAGGGGTTTCTGCCCTCATTTCCTGTTGGGACTTCAAGAAGAAACCTCATCCCAGAATAGCTTCCTCACCAATAGGGAGGCGTGTCCTGGGAAGGAAAACAGTATGATTAGAAGAAGGTCTGGGGGACTTCCCTGGTGGCACAGTGGTTGAGACTCCTGCAGGGGGCCCAGGTTCCATCCCTGGTCAGGGAACTAGATCCCACACATATGCCCCAACTAAGAGTTCGAATGCCACAACTAAGGAGGCTGTGTGCCGCAACTAAGGAGCATGCTTGTTACAACTAAGACCGAGCACAACCAAATAAACAAATAAATATTCTTTTTTTAAAAAAAGGTGAGTTCCTCTTTAAAAAAGAAAAGAAGATCTGAGGTAGCACCCCAAAGTCTTCCTCAGCTCCCCTGTGGCATGGAAGGGATCCAGAAATTCCCATGTGCCCCATGGAGGGCTTGCTGGTGGATTTCCAAGGAGGTTGTCAGGGCAAAAGTGAAAAGATCCTGTGGCCAAGGACCACAGAACAAACCACCCGCACTGGGAATAAGTGAGAATCCCAACAGACCTCAGGAGCATGTGTTGTGTCAACAAGAGATGGGGTGGGTCAGGTCACCTAGGGAAGACCAACCACCAGAATGAGAAAGAGGCCCAGGTTATCAGAAGCAGACACCAGCATATGGTCAGCGGCCTGCAGAGAAATGACACTGGTGTGCAGAACAAAAGGCAGCACAAAGGCCTAAATCTCTGCATAGACCTTGAGGTCACTTAATACCAGTGGTGCTCCAATAAATGTTTAACAACAGACTCTTCAAAGAGGAAAAGCCCTGGTTTGTAGCATTTAGAGATTTCTTTGGTGTAAATACTGCCACCAAGGAAGATTTCACCTTTGCACCACTGAAATTAGAGCTGGGAAGAGATGAGCTTCATAGAAGCATGCAGTTTTATAGTATTTCCACTTACAAATACAATGGACATAACTTCAATAGCACAGATAACAGTAAAATACAGTCAAATAACTAGGAAGTGATGGGTTTTGAGTATTACCTTTCTTGTCAGTATTATTTCTTTAATTGTAAGTTTGAATAACTTAGTTGTTAATAAAGGTTGTATTTAAAAACTGCAAAATTCCCCCAAATTTAACAATCAGTGCTGGCATGCCAGTGCAAGCTAGCTAGAGCATGCCACTACTTAAGAAACCCCATCCATTTTCTGCAAATGTGATCTTGGAAAGTTATTAGGGTAGTGGAAGGAAAATCATACAACTGGGTCATTTACCCAAAATAAATTAAATTATCATTAATTGATAAATATCAGTATTTACATCCACCTCTACCATGATCATTTCCAACCTAAAGGTTGGGGAAGAAGATGAAATCAGTTACAAAAAATTAAAGAAACTATATTTTCTTTACACATCTCCATTTTAGTCTATATCAATTAAAAATTCTGTACCCAGTAATGGAAGGCACGACAGTAGCTTATGTGCGTGTAGGTTTATTGTTCTCACATAACAGAGTCAGGCTTGTGTTGGGTTGGCTTAAAAGTTCATTCAGGTTTTTCTGTACCATCTTACGGAAAAACCTGAACAAACTTTTTGGCCAACCGATACTTCATGGTCACAAAATGGCTGCGCCAGCTCCAAGCAATACATTTGCAGACAAGCCAACATAAAGAGGCAAAAATCCCAGCAGTTTCTGTACCCTTTTATCAGGAGCACAGAGACTTTCCCAGGAATCTGCCTTCTCTTGCCCCTCCCCACTCACTTCCTCCCAGTGGACTTCTGCTGCTTAAGTCTTACTGGTCAGAACTAGGTTACTCAGCCATCCCTACCTGCAAGGGAGACTGGGAAAGATATCCCAATTGTCTTAAATAAGTCAAGATCCACTGCCCGGGGCTGGGCGTGTTGCTGTCAATAATGAACAAAATCAGAGTTCTGCTAGCAAGGAAGAAGAGGGTAATGGAGAACAGGCAAGCTGGAAGCAAGTCTGGCACAACATAAGTTGGTATTTCTAACCCCAATTCACACAGCAAAATGGAAGGACTATTTTAAATGGAAAAGAGCCACGATTTGGCATTTGTTTGCCAGAACATAAAATGGAAAAGCAGGAAGAGCCTGGCAGTATCTCTCATATTTAATCAGCATTGGGGATGCAAACAGAAGGGAGGCTTGGAGGGCTTAGCTGCCTGAGCAGTGGTCCCCTCAGTCAACTAGACGAAGCCAGTTCCTTTTAGCCACTTCAAGAGCAGGAAATAGGATAAAGACAATGAAGTTCAATGTTAAAGTGGTTTTCCCATCAGGGAAAATTGGGGAATAATAGATTCTTGTTGCTTTATACTTTAGGATGCTCAAAGCTTTTACCAAGTAGTGCTTTCTAGGGACCTCAGTTCCACGTTCTCTTTGCTGAGTACACACTTCAGCTGTCACTCACAAAGCTGCGGAGAGGAGCAGGGCTGAGAAGGAAAGTGAAAAGGTCCTTCCTTCCCTGCCTCTGATGAACCCCTAGACTAGCAAAGGTTAATTATTCGAATGACTGGGGCTTATTCCTTGGGAAAAGAGCTAAATGACTAAACATCTGTGGGCACTGAGTCACACAGCCCATCAGCAAATGGAGCCTGCCCTGCTGTGACTGGGTGCATGGCTATCATTGGCCAACTGTAGGATTCATCCTAGATCCAGGAAAAAGGCAAGTCACAGATGCTCAGGACAGGGTCTAGGGTGGGTGAAAGGTTAACTCCTAGATAGGACTTAAATGTTAAATTAAAAGTTCCACATTAGCTTTTCTCATATAAAATGTAGGCCCTTTAGTTGAATGAGTTGAATAAATGCAAATAATTTCAAGCAAAAAAGATCTGAGATTCTAATCTGTCCACACAGCAAAAATTACACATGTGAATTAAGTTCCTTCTTCTAGTGTAGCATAGCCAGTGCTTTCCCCCTCTCATATAGTGTTAACTTGTTTAAAGAACATGTATACCACAGCATTTTGAAATTTTCGTGTTCCATGTTTCTCAAAGTTCTCTCCTTAAAGTCTTTATTTGTGGGAAGAAAAAAAATTGCTGCCTCTTTAAACAAGTGCTCAGACCTGAAAATGTTAACTAATTTCATTTTCTGGATAAAGTGTGTCTGTGATCAGAACTGAGTCATACCAAAAATACTTCTATAAGATTTGACCTTTTACTTAAATCCCACATCAAGATAATATACTTAAAATGGTTATCAATAAGACCTTTGTTTTTAAAAGCACATTTAAAATAAATCACTTTTTTAAAGGAGAAAACTGTTTTCAATTAAATTCTTTACAGGCAATCAGCTTGAAGGTTATATTTGCTCTTTTATTTTCTTTGTATATAAATTATGCCCAAGAGTGCTATGATAATAGTACTATACAAACTATGCTTTACCTTTGTGTTTACTTCTTGTCAAAATAAGCTCTACAAATTAATTTGTTTTTAGAGTGCTTTATGACCAGTAAGCCCCAGGGTGAAAACAATGCAAGCAGCCACCATTTTGTACTGTTAATGAGAAAAACCATCTAATGATGTGAGGGTAATTAACTCTTAACTCCTTCTGACAGAATTTTCTTGCAGTAGAAAATTTTTACTCAATTATAACAATGTTTTATCATTTAGAAAAGTTTTGAAGACAGACTTTTTGCTTGAGTCCCTGAGCAAAGTGACACTGTGATACCTAAATACAGCTAATGACTAGGATTGGCTTCCTGTATATTTTAATCACCTAATTCTTTTGTCATCAAACATCTGTTGCCCCTTAAAATGCTGGAAACTTACTAGATAAACATACAATCTAAAAATTATCCATTCCAAAATTGATATTTCTCAAATTTCCTGTTTTTCTTCCTTTGGCTTAGCCCTCTACCCCATCCATGTTAGAGGCTGTTTATAGGGGCAGATTTTACATTTCCCTTGGTGATTTACTATTAATGTCCTAGAAGAGTAAAATTTTGATCTGAGCAAGCACAAGTCTGGAAAGAAAATAATCTAGGGATGAAATAATTATATATTTATTTATATTTATTTGATATATAAATTTAACCCAAATCACCATAAAATGAGCTTTCTACTTCTAAAGCTGCTATGATTAAGTGTAGGATTTTTTAAAATTAGACCTCATAGGGTATTTGTTGGATTTCTCCTTCTTTACCCCTCCCACAATGGCCTGAGTAAGGAAGCACAGGGTAAGGCCCCAGAGTCCAGAGTGGGGTTGGAAGAGGTATTTGCTTCAAGGACCTAGAAATGAGAAGAGTTAGAAATGAGTGAGGGAGTGGAAGAAACTGAAAATCTCATCAACCCAAAGGGGCAAGCACAAAGCTGGAAAGAAAAGACAAAGGTCAAGTTTGAGATATGGGTTGGACGGGTGTAAAGAACAGTCCAGGAGAAGGTCTGGAACAATGAGGGCACACTTGTACCATCCACAGACCACACCAAGGAAACAACATGGGTGGGAGAGGGATTGAGTGACCAAGGGGGCACCCTTCTGGTTTGAAGGCACAAAAGACAGCAATAAGAATGACCACAGACTTCAAGTAAAGCCAGTCTTTCTCTTGAGTCTTTCTTTTGGGCCAGTTACTAGTCCAAAGATCTCTGAGAAGGTTTACCACAGAAATAACACCACTACAGTATATTTTGCCTCCCAATTAATTGGATTAAGAAAGTTAGGAGCTATATTTCCACCCCTCTGGCATAAGCCACCTCTGAAAGAAAGAGCCCCACACCCAGAAAGCCTGTGCCACCCAACAGGTATTTCCCTGCACTTTGGCCCAAATAACTGCACCAACTGGATCAAGCTGTAATCTGTTGACAGACTTGTTTCTCAGTCAAATTCTAAGATGAAGAAAGCTGACAATACAAAACCCAAAAGGCATCATATTGAGGTGAGTCAGCTCAAGCAGGCTTCTCTGAGACAACCCAAGTTAGATGAAGCGAATGGAAAAAAAACCACAGGATTTCTTTAAGCTATCATTCAGGCAGAAATTCTGGTCTGACTGTTCCTTTGAGGTGGGTAAACCATTTAGAGACTTTATGGAGTGGATATAAGCACCTTCTATAGAGAAAGAGAATGTCATCTTTTCATAGAACAGAGAAAGAACTATCTTATCATTTCCTGATGTCAAGGACAACAACATAAAGTATATACTCTAAATTGTCAAATAAAGTGGAGGAAAGGAGATCTATGTATCAATATAACTCTTTGAGAAAAACACGGGAAAACTAACTTTATTACAACTTTCCCATGCCTTTCCTTTTACTGAAGTCTAAAAGTATGATCATATCCATCAAGTAATACCCATACATATGAATGGAAATTGAATTGTAAATTATATATTCCTACAATCTTGTGGGTACTGTGTTGGAAAAAATTTTGTGTCAACTTGACTGGGCCACAGAGTACCCAGATATTTGATCAAACATTATTCTAAGGGTGTCTGTGAGGATGTTTCTGGAGGAGATTAACATTTGAATGGGTAGACTGAGTAAAGCAGATTGCACTCACCACTGTGGGTAGGCCCCATTCAACTACTTGAAGGACAGAATAGAACAAAAGGGATGAGTAAGAGAGAATTCCTTCTGCCTGACTGCCTTCAAGCTGAGAAATCAGCCTTTTCCTCTCTCCAGACTTGAAACTGGAGAGACTTTCCTCTCTCCAGACTTCCTCTCTCTATATTCTATACACACACACGTCTTGTTTCTTTGGAGAAGCCTAATACAGATGCTTTTATAAATTTTATAGCAAACTTGTGTAAAAGATAAAGGTATATCAAGTAGCTTTAGTTGATTTCCTCTTCCCTAGACCCATAGCCATATGTCCTGCTCTGGCAGTGACTCAAAGAATGATCTGGGGTAAAAGTCACACACAGACTAAAAAGGAAATAGCCTCAGCCCCCACTGCCACCACCATATTTAGAGCTGCCACATTCAGTCAAGGCCATTTACATCTATATCTACCACCTTCACAGGCCTTTTGGAAGCAGGCTGTTTTAAACAACATAATTCCTAAGGAGAGACCAAGAAGGGAAGGGAGGAGTGTTGCTTTGGGCCCACTGACTGGTATATACTGTAACTGTAACTGTACACCTCCCCTCCTAGCGGCCCCACGGATTTAATGGAAGACTGAAGGCAGATTCATCTGGTTTGCAGGGTCTTAGAAGACTTGACTGAACATATCATATCAACGTAGGAACAAGCAATATGTCTCAAGCCAGGATCAAAGAGTAAATAGGACAAAACTTTCATACCAACATGAAATTTTCATTCAACAGAATTCTGGGGCAAGGGTAGCTTCTTCTAATAAGAAAACCCACCAGAGCTACAGAATGCACATTCCAGAGGACTGCATACACCACAGAAGACCAGTGTGTGGTGTGGGAGAGCACAGGATGGGAGAGCCACTCAGAAGTGCACACTACATAGAACAAGAGAGAGATTTTTGCAGTTGTCTTGAGTGGGAAGCTAGAGAGAAGAAAAGAGGTGCAAAGGGGAATTTTTAGAAAGTTTTCTGTATGATTTCACTATGTGAAATCGCTACACTGAAATATTTTTTAAATAAACCTTAGGGTAACTATATTATTCTTCAAGTTTCCTCGAGTTAGACTGTTGTTGAAAGTTGCTCTTACAAGAGATTAGACGTATACAAGGAAGCCTGGCTTTATGTGAGTTTTATTTAGACAAAGTACATCTTCAGATTTCAACGTATTTCCCAAGCCCCTGTCAGTGCAGATCTTTCCTTTTATTATAACAACTTACTATCCACAATAAGCAGAACATGGAAATACTGAGCTTTGGTGAAAGCTTAGCTTATTTTTATGACTCAGTATCTTGTGGCATAAGCATTCATCAATCAACTCTAAAAAAAGCAACTTGAGGTGTGTCCAACATTTTGACTCCAGGCATGGCTATAAGTTTCCTCCATAATGTCCCAGATCAGCTGCAAGGTAATATAGACCCTATACAGCACATGTAGAGAGGCAATAAACACCAGCCCCAACTATATTCTCATCACCTAGGAAGACTAGAAAATATTTTACACTAAAAAAGGAACGCAGAACATCACCAGTCTGAATTATGTTACAAAAGGCACCATAAAGAGAAATCAGACACAACTGTAGTGTAATATCTTAAGGGACAGATTCTAAAATCAGCACTTAGGGCTAAAATTATGTATAATCAAAATGGCCTTTGAAAATACCTAAGGAGGGCACCATTTTGGAGACACACAAGTCCCTCAGTTCAGGCCAATACACCCAGATTTTCCTCCAAAGGTAAAACAGATGACCATGGTTTCAGTTAAAATCAGAGACCTAGCTTCTGCTTAGAGACTATGTGTTAACAACAATATGTTGTACCAATCAACATCACAATCACACTCAACACAAGAAAAAGTTCATACCATAGGCAGTGGGAACTAAGACAACAAAGGGAACAGTAGGTTCTTTTCTATCATCTCCTGTGTGCCCCAAGGCAAGCACTCTCAGGTTGGAGTAGGGAGCAAAATTATCTAAGTATAATTAAGCTAAACATACAGTTGATAAGATTCCAATATATTCAGAATTAAAAACACAGTGGGGAGACTTCCCTGGTGGCTCAGTGGTAAGAATCCGCCTGCCAATGCAGGGACACAGGTTCGATCCCTGGTTCAGGAAGACCCCACATGCCTCGGAGCAACTAAGCCTGTGCACCACAACTACTGAGTCTGTGTGCCACAACTACTGAAGCCCAAGCGCCTAGAGCCTGTGCTCCACAATAAAAGAAGCCACCATAATAAGAAGCCCGTGTACCACAACGAAGAATAGACCCTGCTCACCACAACTAGAGGAAGCCTGTGCGCAGCAACAAAGATCCAATGGCAGCCAATCAATCAATCAATCAATCAATTTTAAAAATAAATAAATAAAGGAAAGCTTAAAAAAAAAAAAGTGGGAAAGAAGACACATCAAAGTAATCTTGACCCTAATCAAAGTATCGAACTTGACCCTACAACTGAAGACCCAGTACCACTCACACTAAATCCACATGAGTGTTTAGTCTCACCAGAAAATAGACTTTGTCAAAAATCCAAAATATACCAACTTTTCCTTGAATTCTCGGAATTATCCTAAAGATGGAGAAAAGAGAAACTACCTCCAGAGTAGATACTATCCCAGAAGAGTTTAATTTAAGAAAAGCCACACTCTGTTTTCCACTGACTTAACAGATAGTTGTGGCCCTATGAAAGTTAGAAGTGACACAACATGACGGACACAAACCATATTCTAAGAAGCTGAGAAGCTAGAGGAGAACACATGCCAGTTCCAGAGTCAACAGCATGAGATTCATCCAAAGGTTGCTGGAATAAGATGTGCTGTGAACACAGCTGATTTTAAACCCCTTGGGTTACAAAGCATTAGAAGCCCAACTTGGACACTGAATTGTCACTCTTCTATGAAAGCCCTTTGGCCACCAATGACCATCCCACCTACCCAAGCATCAGGACAGGAAAGCCCAAGGTAGAGGCAGGTGTCTACGGCTGCATTTGAGAGAAGCTGCATAGGAGTCAGATTCTGAAGCATCCTCATTTTATGTTCTCTAATTGCCATCAGTCCAGTGCCGCCTAAGAATGTGATTCCCAAACTGGTCCTTGTCTTTTCCCCTGGGTTAGAGAAGAAAAGCCAGGGCAACAATGGGACAGCAGCGATGAGAGGGCAGGGGATGAAGAATGAAGGTCTGAGAGGATGAACAGAAATGGAGGCTGCCACCAGAAAGGCTGAGCTGAGAGTAGCATGACTGCCAACCTTGCTGCATCCATCTATTCATTCAGCAGACACTGACTGAGTATCTATTATGCACACAGCACTCTGCTGTGCATTTCTTATGCTTGATTGTCTTAAGGAGGGATCCTTTCCAGTGTCTTTTTTATTGAGGGTCCCTGGTTCCCTGGGTGAATAAGCGCCGACTTTTCCTTTCCTTAGGGCGGGTCACAGTTCTCACCTCACCTTCGCGGAGTCAGAGACTGCCGGCCCCCGAGGCAATGAAAGGAAGAGGAGAATTTAGCCATAGCTGTAAGCCAGGAGAATTGCCTCAAATACGGTCAGCTTCGAAATCAAAGCAGGGACTGGGTTCATGCAGTGTTGAGCGGTAAAACAACGCTTCACTTTCACTACAGGTCCCTGGAGGAACATATTTAGAAGAGAAATTTGAGAACGCTTGGATTATTCACTAGAGCTCAAAAAGAGAAGCCAATGAGGGTAATTTATAGTATTACATGAGATTTTCGAGTTCAGAGATCGAGGACAGAGTCTATAAGATTTCAACACAAGTTAACATAAAGCGAGGGTTGTATGTGGTGAGGCTGACTGAGGATCCATTTCATCTTCTGAGGGAAGAAAGATGCCTGCAGTCTAGTTGCTGTTTCTCAAAAAGGCCGTATCCTGACTGCAGTTAAGGAATTGAAGAAACCATTGTTCCTAAGCCACAGAATTCATCTTTTCCTCCATCTGTGACAATGCAGATTTGGGCAGTTAGAAAACAAGATCAAAGGCAAGGAAACCCCAGCCACTGTTTCCTGAAAGCTATCCTCAACACTGAGACCTTGGGCTTTGCTCTTCTTGACATTGTTTATGGATCTGTCTTTCTTTTCTGTCAAAAATTATATTTATTAAAAGAAAAATAAAGTAACAGTGAGCACTAATAAGCTGATGTCCTGATGTACCTGCACATGTGTGAGACAGAGCTGAGAGCAGAGAATACCCAGGACTGCAAGAAAGGGAGAGTAGAAAGCAGAATCTGACTCCTTTCTTACCTCAGTTGATGTTTTGTTCCAAAAACATCCCTCTCAATTAGTCTGGTTATTTATCTCATTCAATGAAGCAATAAACCACAGTAAAACCATCAAGCACATAATAAAGTAACTTATTAGTATTATTATTCCATTGCCTTGAATCTAAATGGGAAGAATAACTTCATGGTAGTAACACTGAGAAATAAAGAACTGCTGGTTGCTAACTCTAACCTATAGTTTATTTATCATTTGATTGGAGTAGAGGAAAAAGATACTGTACAGCCCAGTCCAAGAGACTAAAATGTAGAGTCTGAGGTAAAGAGGAAGGGAGCTTTGGGATAAAAAAAGAGAGGTTTCCAATCCTTTAAATATGGATTTTCATGGCAAGGACAAATGAAATATGAAAACAGGAGAAGCCTGCATCAGTACTGGAAAGCAGGGAGGGAGCACCCGCTGTCAGAACTGCTGAGGAATTTCTGATGGACACACGTCTGAGACACGAGGCCCGTCCCCCGACTCCCACTCCTCCCCACACACATGGTTCCTTCTTACACACACGTACAGAAGTAAGCAGGGGAGACCCTGACTGAACGCCACTATCACACCCTCGGAGGAGGTCAAAGCAGCCAGAGGGCGGGCAGATAGATGAAGTGAGGCTCCCTCGGAGGAGGCTGCAACTCTTGCAGAGGAGTGGAGTTCCTGGCAGAGATGGTCTGTGGGAAAAAAATTCACCTGCCCAGAGATAAAGTGGCCAACTGTGACAGTCTAAGACCCTGCCTCTTTGTCACCCTCCACCCTCATTCCCACAGGCGTTGGATCTCTGTGTAAATTTGCATCATGTGTAAAAGTTTCCTTCTCCTGTTATTTGAATAGGAAAGATTTGTGCATTTTAAACCTGAAGGAAATCTACCAATTCTGTGCAGTTCTGCTGTACAAATTCTACCAGTTTCTGATAGATCCCTCCTCAACTCTGACGTTATTATAAAGATAGTAAACATGCACATACCATTGTCTATAAGAATGAACTAGATTAAAGATCTAAATGTAAGGTCAGACACTACAAAACTCTTAGAGGAAAACATAGGCAGAACACTCTATGACATACATCAAATCAAGATCCTTTTTGACCCACCTCTGGGAGTAATGGAAATAAAATCAAAAATAAACAAATGGGACCTAGTGAAACTTAAAAGCTTTTGCACAGCAAAAGAAACCATAAACAAGACTAGAAGACAACCCTCAGAATGGGAGAAAATATTTGCCAACGAAGCAACAGACAAAGGATTAATCTCCAAAATATACAAGCAGCTCATGCAGCTTAATACCAAAAAAGCAAATAACCCAATCCAAACATGGACAGAGGGCCTAAATAGACAGTTCTCCAGGGAAGACATGCAGATGGCCAACAAACACATGAAAAGATGCTCAACATCACTAATCATTAGAGAAATGCAAGTCAAAGCCACAATGAGGTATCACCTCACACTGGTCAGAATGGCCATCATCAAAACATCTAGAACCAATAAATGCTGGAGAGGGTGTGGAGAAAAGGGAACCCTCCTGCACTGTTGGTGGGAATGTAAATTGGTACAGTCGCTATGGAAAACAGTTTGGAGGTTCCTTAAAAAACTAAAAACAGAACTACCATATCATCCAGTAACCCCACTCCTGGGCATATGCCCTGAGAAAACCATAATCCAAAAAGAAATATGTACCCAATGTTCACTGCAGCACTATTTACAATAGCCAGGACATGGAAGCAACCTAAATGCCCATCAACAGATGAATGGATAAAGAAGATGTGACACATATATTCAATGGAATGTTACTCAGCCATAAGAAGGAATGAACTTGAGTTATTTGTAGTGAGGTGGATGAACCTAGAGTCTGTCATACAGAGTGAAGTAAGCCAGAAAGAGAAAAACAAATACTGTATGCTAATGCATATATATGGAATCTTAAAAAATGGTACAAATGAACCCAGTGTCAGGGCAAGAATAAATATGCAGATATAGAGAACAGACTTGAGGACCCGGGGAGGGGCAAAAGGGAAGCCGAGACAAAGTGAGAGAGCAGCATTGACATATATACACTACCAAATGTAAAATAGATAGCTAGTGGGAAGCTGCTGCATAACACAGGGAGATCAACTCGATGATGGGTGATCCCTTTAGAGGGCTGGGATAGGGAGGGAGGGAGTCATGGGAGGAAGGGGATATGGGGATATATGTATAAATACAGCTGATTCACTTCGTTGTACAGCAAAAACTGGCACAAGAGTGTAAAGCAATTATATTCCAATAAAGAGCTTAAAAAAAAAAAAAGAATGAACTAATACAGTAAAAGTCCTTCTAGCCAACCTGCCCTAAAGCTTATATATTTAACCTACACTGAAGTCCTATATAGGCAAAGGACATAGAGTCCCCTATGTCCTCAGGAACACACACTGGCTGACACCACTGGCTCACAGCCCGCAGGATGCTCTGTCACAGCCTGCAGGTTTCTTCTCCCACCAATTGCATGGTAGGCTTTCCAAGGGTCAAATGGTAGTAACGTTGTGCCATTTGTACTTATTATGAGTATATAATTCAATTAAATATTATGTTATCTGATGAAATATGAAAAGAGTTATATTTGAAAAATCAAATCAAATTGCTGTAAAGAATCAATAAAGATGAGTTGCTAAGAAAATCTGCTCTTAAATTGGCTGTGAGTGATACCACTATAAATGACAGGGAAGAAGAATAAAAACACACAAGGACTCTGCACTCACTACATCACAAGTATCTTTCAGATCTTGCGCCTATTTAAAGAAACTGAAACTGGAAATCATAGATGATTCATTTTGAGTATGGTTTTTGTAAGAGACATGATATGAATAATCAGCAGGCCCATTTTCAAAGAAATGTCTTGACCCTACACTAAAAGATTGGCTAATAGGATGTACATTGATATATTTTATTTGAGAAGCTGTGTCTGCATCATTTTCTGAAGTCAGTTCCATGAGGAGAGGCACTGGGTCTATTTTCTTTACTGCTGCATCAGCAGCACTTATTGCAGGGCCCAACATACACCAGATACTCAAAAAATGTTTGTTTCTCCTTAAAACACTAAAAATAGAACTACCATATTACCCAACAATCCCACTACTGGGCATATGCCCTGAGAAAACCATAATTCAAAAAGATACAGGACTTCCCTGGTGACGTAGTGGTTAAGAATTTGCCTGCCAGTGCAGGGGACACAGGTTTGATCCCTGGTCCAGGAAGATCCCACATGCCACGGAGCAACTAAGCCCACGCACCACAACTACTGAGCCTGTGTTCCAGAGCCCTTGAGCCACAACTACTAAGCTTGTGTGCTGCAAATACTAAAGCCTGCATGCCTAGATCCCATGCTCTGCAACAAGAGAAGACACTGCAATGAGAAGGCCGCACATCACAACGAAGAGTAGCCCCCTCTCGCCACAAACAGAGAAAGCCCGTGCACAGCAAGCAGACCCAACGCAGTCAAAAATAAATTACCTAGTTAATTTTTTTAAAAATTCTTAAAAAAAGAAGATAAATGTACCACAGTGTTCACTGCAGCACTATTTATGATAGCCATGACATGGAAACAACCTAAATGCCCATCAACAGATGAATGGATAAAGAAGATGTGGTACATATATACAATGGAACATTACTAAGCCATAAAAAGGAATGAAACTGAGTTATTTGTAGTGAGGTGGATGAACCTAGAGCCCATCATACAGAGTGAAGTAAGCCAGAAAGAGAAAAACAAATACTGTATGCTAATGCATATATATGGAATCTAAAAAAATGGTACTGATGAACCCAGTGGAAGGGCAAGTATAAAGATGCAGATGTAGAGAACAGACTTGAGGACACTGCGGGGTGGGGGTGGGAAGGTGAAGCTGGGACGAAGTGAGAGAGCAGCATTGACATATATACACTACCAAATGTAAGATAGATGGCTAGTGGGAAGCTGCTGCATACCACAAGGAGATCAACTCAGTGACTGGTGATGACCTAGAGGGGTGGGATAGGGCAGGTGAGAGGAAGGCTCAAGAGGGAGGGGATATGGGGATATATGTATAAATACAGCTGATTCACTTCGTTGTACAGCAGAAACTGGCACAACAGTGTAAAGTAATTATACTCCAATAAAGAGCTAAAAAAGAAAAGATTAGATTATAATATTACTTATACTATTAAATTACATTAAACTTTAAAAAAAATGGTTAAAGGAATTCCCTTACCGTCCAGTGGTTAGGACTCTGAGCTTTCATTGCCAAGGGCACAGGTTAAATCTCTGGTTGAGGAACAAAGATCCCACAAGTCATGGGGCATGGCCAAAAAAAAAAAGTAGGAGATGAATAAATTAAATAAAGAAAGAAATAAAATAAAAATGGTAAAGATGGTACATTTTATAATGTGTGTATTTTACAACAATTAAATTTTTTAAATAAATTTAAAAAACAAGTTTAGACACATAAATTTATTCATTGCAGTACTGTTTGTAACAGCAAAAGCTTAAGGACAACTTAAATGCCCATCAATTGAGAACTAAACAAATTATGATATGTCCACACCATAGTCTACTATGTAGCTGTATAAAATAGAAGAAACTTGCCACGTACTTATATGGAATGATCTTTCCTTTATACTGGTAAGGGAAAAAAGCTAAACATAGGACAATATGTATAGATATCCACCGTTGTGTAAGAAGCATGGAGGAATGGAATAGAGTATAATATATTTATGTTTGCTGTCATATGTATAAATATGGAAAGAACAGAAGAAACATAATAATGGATATGTATAGCAAGGATAGTATGAGAACAGACAAATAGGGACAGGGTTGGATGGGAAATTTTTACTGTAAAACCTTTACCGATTTTTAAATTCTTGGACCATGTGAATCTATCATCTTTTCAAAAAATTAATAAATAATCTGAATTTTAAAAATAAAAAAAATATTTGCTTCATAAATAAGGGTTGAAGATTAATAACAGATGATAGTATTCTATACATAGGTCAGGACCCAGACAGGGGAAAGCAGTGAGTGTAGGCTGTAAAAGCTGCACCTGATCCTGTCTGTAAGAAGGAACTCATTGAAGACTTCTGAGCAGTCAAGTAACATGAATGAAGTAGGGTGTAGGAAAATTAACCTGTCTGCAATTAGTAAGATATGTTAAAATAATTCACATGTCCCTTGATGGATGAATGGATAAACAAAATATGGTATGTACATACAATGGAATATTACTGAGCCTTAAAAATGAAGGAAATTCTGACACATGCTACAACATAGATGAACCTTGAAGACATTAGGCTAAGTGAAACAAGCCAGGCACAAAAGGACAAATATTACATAATTCCATTTACATGAGGTACCTAAAGCAGTCAAATTCATAAAGACAAAAAGTAGAATATTATACATAGAAAACCCTGAAGATGCTACCAGAAAACTGTTAGCACTAATTGATGAATTTAGTAAACAGGCAGGATACAAAATTAATGCACAGAAATCTCTTGCATTCCTATACACTAACAACAAAAGAGCAGAAAGAGAAACTAAGGAAAAACTCCCCTTTACCATTGCAACAAAAAGGATAAAAAACCCAGGAATAAACCTGCTTAAGGAGGCAAAAGGCCTATATGCAGAAAACTATCAGACACTGATGAAAGAAATCCAAGACTATACAAACAGATGGAGGGACATACCATGTTTTTGGATTAGAAGAATCAACATTGTGAAAATGACTATACAACCCAAAGCAATTTACAGATTCAATGCAATCCCTATCAAATTACCAATGGCATTTTTCTCAGAACTAGCACAAGAAATTTTACAATTTGTATGGAAACTCAAATGACCCCAAATAGCCAAAGCAATCTTGATAAGGAAAGACGGAGCTGGTGGAATCAGGCTCCCTAACTTCAAACCATACTAGAAGGCTACAGTGATCAAGACAGCATGGTACTCGCAGAAAAACAGAAATGTAGATCAATGGAACAGAATAGAGAGCCCAGAGATAATCCCACATGCATATGGGCACCTTATCTTTGACAAAGGAGGCAAAAATATACAATGGAAAAAAGACAGACTCTTCAATAAGTGGTGCTGGGAAAATTGGACAGCTACATGTAAAAGAATGAAATTAGAACACTTCCTAACACCATACACAAAAATAAACTCAAAATGGATTGAAGACCTAAATGTAAGGCCTGACACTATGAAACTCTTAGAGGAAAACATAGGCAGAACACTCTATGACATACATCAAATCAAGATCCTTTTTGACCCACCTCTGGGAGTAATGGAAATAAAATCAAAAATAAACAAATGGGACCTAGTGAAACTTAAAAGCTTTTGCACAGCAAAAGAAACCATAAACAAGACTAGAAGACAACCCTCAGAATGGGAGAAAATATTTGCCAACGAAGCAACAGACAAAGGATTAATCTCCAAAATATACAAGCAGCTCATGCAGCTTAATACCAAAAAAGCAAATAACCCAATCCAAACATGGACAGAGGGCCTAAATAGACAGTTCTCCAGGGAAGACATGCAGATGGCCAACAAACACATGAAAAGATGCTCAACATCACTAATCATTAGAGAAATGCAAGTCAAAGCCACAATGAGGTATCACCTCACACTGGTCAGAATGGCCATCATCAAAACATCTAGAACCAATAAATGCTGGAGAGGGTGTGGAGAAAAGGGAACCCTCCTGCACTGTTGGTGGGAATGTAAATTGGTACAGTCGCTATGGAAAACAGTTTGGAGGTTCCTTAAAAAACTAAAAACAGAACTACCATATCATCCAGTAACCCCACTCCTGGGCATATGCCCTGAGAAAACCATAATCCAAAAAGAAATATGTACCCAATGTTCACTGCAGCACTATTTACAATAGCCAGGACATGGAAGCAACCTAAATGCCCATCAACAGATGAATGGATAAAGAAGATGTGACACATATATTCAATGGAATGTTACTCAGCCATAAGAAGGAATGAACTTGAGTTACTTGTAGTGAGGTGGATGAACCTAGAGTCTGTCATACAGAGTGAAGTAAGCCAGAAAGAGAAAAACAAATACTGTATGCTAACACATATATATGGAACCTTAAAAAATGGTACAGATGAACCCAGTGACAGGGCAAAAATAAAGATGCAGATGTAGAGAATGGACTTGAAGGCATGGGGCAGGGGACAAAGGGGAAGCCGGGACAAAGTGAGAAAGTAGCATTGACATATATACACTACCAAATGTAAAATAGATAGCTAGTGGGAAGCTGCTGCATAACACAGGGAGATCAACTCGATGATGGGTGATGACTTAGAGGGCTGGGATAGGGAAGGTGGGAAGGAGTCACGGGAAGGAGCGGATATGGGGATATATGTATAAATATAGCTGATTCACTTTGTTGTACAGCAAAAACTGGCACAACAGTGTAAAGCAATTATATTCCAGTAAAGAACTTAAAAAAAATAGGGGTTATTTTGTTAAAAAAAAAAAAAAGAAAGTAGAATAGTGGTTGTCAGGGGCTGGAGGAGAGGGAAATGGAGTGTTATTATTTAATGGGACTAGAGTTTCAATTCCAGAAGATTAGAAACTTCTGAAGATGGTAGTGGTGATAGTTGCACAGCAATGTGAATGTACTTAATGCTGCTGAACTGCACCCTTAAAAATTGTTAGAATGGTAAGTTTTATCATATGTATATTTTACCACAATAAAAAAATCTGGAAGTCAGAGAGAGAATGCATGGATTGGGAGAGAGCATTTTTCTGCATGACTGGAGCAAAGTGTTTGAAGTGTACATGGTTTAAGTTAGAGCAGTTATCAGATAGCATGTGATGAGGAGCCAGGGCAAATCTGATAAAGAGTTTGGACTTGGTGATGTTTGAATGATTCTAACTAAAATGTTCCAGTCATTCATGGAGTAAAAAAGAAGAGGAGAAACTGATAACAGGATGATCCAGGAGGCTATTTCAGCCATGCCTGGTCTAACCCAGAGTCCTGCTAATGGAAATAGAAAGGAAGAAAATAACGTATAACAAAGCAACACAAAGGAATTATAAACGATTTGTTGATTGATTGGATGGGAAGGGATTTAACAAAAAGAAAATGTCAAAGTTTTTAGCCTGGGACTGGAAAAATGATGGTACCATTGTTTGCAAGGTGGAAACAGAGACACACATGTAGAGAACAAACACATGGACACCAAGTGGGGAAAGCGGGGAGGGTTGGGGGGGAATGAATTGGGAGATTGGGATACCAAATTGTATACTCTAAATATACGTAGTTTATTGTATGTTAACTGTATCTCAATAAAAGTTCTTTAAAAAATTGTTTTTAAAAAACTGATGGTACCATTAAGAGAAAAGGCATGACCAACAGAAGGAAGTGGTTTACAAGTTAAAATGATTTCCCTCTTTACGTGCTAAGGTGGAAGTGACAAGAGAAAAAAGCAAAATGGGAAAGTCCAGTAAACAGCTAGAGATTTAAGTAAGTGATGTAAAAAGGATAGCTACCTCAATCTACCAAAGGAGGCTAAGGACATCACCCTCACCATGTAGCAGCTGGTGAATTAATAATGACCTTCAAATAAAAAGAACTAGTATGAGTACAGTAAACATGCTGCCTTCATTGAAAAAGATTGATTACTACCACAGAAACAAGCTATTGAAAAGGTTATGAAATAAAGAATAATATATACATCCTTTGGTCTAAAATTAAGCACATTCTATTTAGATGAATTATAAAGTCCTTTATAGAATATGTTGAAATAATTTTTGAGACAAATTTCCTTGGGTGGACTAATGGAACCAAAGGAGAAAACTTTAGGATCTATGCTCTCAAGTTTTCAATCCAGTTTTCTGAATTATTCAATCTGAGATTTCTTAGTCTAATATCAACATTCATTCTAACAACATAATGTATGAAGGATTGCCAATACCCTATTCTCTGGTGATATTATCATTTCACCTAGCCATTCAACAAACATATACTGATACAGAGTTAGAGTAGCAGGAATGCAAAGAGGAATGCCACATGGCCCATGCCTTGGAAGAACTCAGAGTCTAGAGGGGAAAATAGAGTAGATGAAGCACTGCTCCTGATCTAGTACACTAATACTCTTACCCAGGCTCCTGGTATAAGTCTCCCTGTAAAAATGCCCACTTGCATGTTTACCTTAGTTTTTAGAAAGATTTGATCATATTCTCAGTTGATTATAGCAAATTATTACAGCAAATTACTACATCCTTGGTTAACCAATACATATGTAATTATTATAATTATTACTTTAGATGTATGGAGAAAGATAGGTAATAGCAGTTAGCAAGAAAAGAAAAAGCCATCAAGTTACCAAGTAATTCTGAAGCTCCTCTCTACTTAAATATGTAAAAAGTATTCTTGAAGAACCCAGAATCAACAATAGTACACAGCCGCTCAGCTGGAACTTTTGCTACTTTTACTATCTATGCATTTCTATCCAGCATGTTAAAAAAGAAGGACTGATTCATTCTGCTCACTGTTATTTCATGAATGTATCCTTTTCTCCCCAGATACCATGCCAGCTCCTTAAGGATAAGAATTATGTCTTACTTTTCTTGTGAGATTCCTATGAGCCTAGAGTAGGTTTTAATAAATATTTGCTTAATCTAATTAAAATAAATTACATATGTGCCTCCAAATCCTATGTCTGTTACATTATATCGTAGAACACTGCCAAATTAGTAATTAAACATGCCATCCTTGGTTAGCACCAAATGATTTCTTTCTGTTGTTTTTTAATATCCAAAGTGCTACTTCTCTTTCTTACAGCCAGTTCCTACAACTTAGGAATTTACAGTATTTTCATATTTCCATAATGACACCTGCTGGTAGGAGAAGAATGGATGAACTGCAGAAATTTTATTCAACTAGCTGTAGCCAGTCACAGTGCGGTCTGAAATAACTAATGTTCCTGAAGATACAAAGAGTACATTTCAGTGACTTCAAATACCCAAGCACTAAAAATTTGACAATATAAGGTAAGTACTATTTCAATGCTTTTTTCCAAGCAGAATTAAAACTTATCCCAGTACTCTCAGTCCAAAGCAAAACTGCTGCAATTAAAGGTAGTTATTATTTAAGGGCCTTAAAATTATCAATTAACTTCTGTTAAATATTTTAAATTTAAAATATGGCTATTTGAGACTATCATTCTCTTAAACTTTTTCTGTTGTTTTACATGATTAATTAATAGATCAAGGTCTAAGTGGCCCAGAAGACAATGAATGGGGCATTTGTCTCAGTGGTAACCTGCACATCTTGTCCTTTGAGAGAGCAAGCCCAGCCATCTCTGGAAACACTCCTGGAAGCTTAGGATAAGCCCCAGGTCTCCTGCAATAGCCAAATAAGAGAGATGGCTGCATGCACATCTCTTCTGCATTGGGTCCAGGATCATGCCTGATCACACCCCTGACACACAGTGGGCATGGATAAATATTTCTAAATGCACACGTGCGTGTGTGTGTGTGTGTGTGTGTGTGTGTGTGTGTTTAGCAGCCAAATAGACTAGATCCCAGGCAGATCCACCCAGACACCAAGATGTCAACCAGATTAAGTGGATTCACTTGACAACACCTGGGTGAGTTTATTTCACTCAGTAGTTTAGAAAGGAGGAAAATTAACCAAGAAGGACTCAAATAAAATATGGATAAGCTATATGCACACAGGTTTCTTAAACAATTCAAGAGTAAATGTATAAATCATTAGGACTCATGTTGCATAGATTCTTTCTCACTTGACCAACAATTCCTCTTCATTAGAAATCAGTCATGTGCACCAGTTACAGGGGGACAGAGGAAGTCTCTGAACATGTTTTCTTTCTAATTGCCTGCAAGTTAGAGTCCACACCGGTCTTCACTCAGCTACAGTCTACTTGTGATTGTTTGGTCTTTACAAGTATGCTGTTGATAACTTCTCAGACATCCCTGTACTTGCTTACATTTGATTTCTTTCACACAGAGAAGGAAGAGCGTACCAGCAAAGTGTGTGAAGTAGACCAATTCTGATTCCTCATTTGAAGAACATTCCCCTTCTTCTAAAACATCAGGACAAGGGACATCATAATCATGCTTACTCATCAAAAGCTGCAGTTTTCTTTCATAAAAGGAAACCCTTTGGGCACTTTAAAAGTGTTTCTTAAAAAAAAAAAAAAGTGCTTCTTTTTACTTCACCTGTACGTAGACAGACTATAAATCAATTCGACAGATACTACAAACACCTACTATGTACTAGCCCTGGTAGGAACTGAAAAATAAAAAGTATTCTTCTATCTTGCTATCGAAGAAAAAAGTTCATAGTCCGGCATATAGACATCAGTCTAGTCCACTCTGCAGTCTAACTCGTATCCTGACAGCAAGTCAGTATTTAACAAACTTTGTGTTTCCACTTCCAATCCCCACCACAGAGACTATGTCTGCATGCAAGTGGCTGAAGCAAACCTATCAGAAAGGTTGTGCTGTTTGTTCCAGGGTACACCCCACAAAAAGCTATTTGCTCATGAGGACACCCCACAAATGGCAAACTCCTGTTCCCAGGTGCCTACACCTCATGAGAATGTAGCGATGACTTGAGACTATGCTCATCAATATTTTTTGATTGACATAAGAAGCTTTGAAGAAAAACTTCAGTGACTCAGAGTTATCTAATACTTGAGCCATATTAAATGAATGTGAGGGTGTGTGTATGTGTGTGCATGTGTGCATGGTGGCAGACACACTGAATTGGAACTTTTGGCCCAATACTCTACACAACTGATGAAAGCACTTCATTCTTTGCTTTATATTCAAAGAAAATACCATTGTGATTCATCTTGTCTAGGGCTTGTTAAAGATGAGAATCACAGGGGAAACCCCAGCTCTCTTTTTAGTACCCTTATATCAAAAGTCATTCAGAAAAGACAAAATATTCCCTCCCCTGGGTCCCTGACCTATGATAAACCCATGAACCATCCGAGAGAGAGAGGGAAAAAAGGGAAATGATAGTTATTGAGTGCTGATCACATGCCTCGCACTATGTTAAGTATTCCTTTAGGTCCTACAACAATCCTGTGAAGTAGGATCATTCAAACTTTATAGCTGAGGTAACTAAAGTTCAGAGAGGCTAAGAAACTTGCTGAAGCCACACAGCTTGTAGGTGGTATCTACAGGGTTTCTTCCTGAATCAAGGTTTCTCCTTCCATTTCAGCATGTTGCTTCCCCTCTATACATGTACTTCCAGATGCTCCTGAACACGCCCATGCAAGAGTGAAGGTATGGAGCACAGTGGATCCAGGGTTTACAGGGCCTAAAGCTTATACAAATGTTGTGACCCTCTTTAAGGAAAATAAAATACAAAATTTGATATAAAAATAAATATGTATGGAGAATGAGTAAAGAAATTACAAAAGTTACAACTTTTTTAATATCTATTTATTTGGCCGCACTTAGTTGCGGTATGCAGGATCTTCATTGTGGCCTGCGGGACCTTTAGGTACAGCATGTGAACTCTTAGTTGCAGCATGTGGGATCTAGTTCCCTGACCAGGGATCGAATCCAGGCCCTCTGCATTGGGAGCGCAGAGTCTTAGCCACCGGACCACCAGGGAAGTCCCAAGTTACAATTTTTTTTAAAGATAAGTACCACAAATATTTTCTTTCAATTTTCACTTTTGGCTTTCAATAGAGATACACCTTTCCTATCATATCTGAAATTTTATATGAATAATAATTCTGGAAAAATTACAAAACTAATCTGAAATTGAGACATACACAAGAACAATTCTAATTTGTCTACATTGCATTGAGTTACATAACCGGATAATTGAATTTCTCCTGCACCACACACTGTGGCTTATTGATGAACGTGTGTGAGAGTTTTGTCACCAGAACCCTTGTTTCTCAGGGTGTTTCTCTTGCTTTGGTGGCAATTTTGTGCATCCCCCCAGAAACCACCAAGTTTTGGTGGGACAAGATGCAACAGATACAATAAGACGAGATCCAGAATGAGATGCTGAAAACATGCATCTTCTCAGACATTGCTTGCTGCACAACCTACAGCCTGTGCCCTACAAGCACAAGAATTCTGATAAAATGTATTCCATACTATTCATATATTTAGTGAGTTTATAACTGGATATTCAACATAATCAAGCATATTCCAGACAAGAGAGAATATACTTGGCTAGGCATCAATCTGCTCACAATTTTATGTCTGCTGAAGGTAAGAATTTTCCACAATCGAGCTTCTCAAACCCCGCTTCAAGCCTTTTTTCCCTCCACTTACCCCTGTACCTCCTGTGACAAGTGCCATTGGACTGGCTCATATCCTTAGGACCTCTGGCCCTCACCTTGGCTTCCCATCCATGCTGGTGAGCCATCCAAGGTGGTAGGAGTATTTGTAGAAGCCATTCCTCACCCAGATGGCTACAAAAAGGACTGCAAACTACATAAAACTATCCCACTAAACTACTTGGATCCCCAATTTGACTTCCTCTTAGCCAGATCCAAAATATACCCATCACTCAGATGGTGGCTGACAAACTGTGATGGAGAAAGTCAGCGTGGAAAGAGAAGGTGATCTCAAGTAACGGCACTTAAAACATCTTGCTTTTGCAAAACTTAGAAACACACATAATCCTGTGGACACACTGGTAGCATCTTTTACGGAGCTTTCATTATTCAGTTGCTAGAGACTGGCCACTGGTGTGGAACAGACCACATTTTCGGAAAAGAGAGGTGGAAGAGAAGCAGTTCAAGGGTGGAGAGGTCACTGATGAGTCTAACAAAGGCTCTGGGTGCCCCTCTATATCTGATAAGACTTGGTTCAAAGCAGACGCCAAGTAAGGAAAGAAGAGTAAAGGTCCAGCAATCATCTATGCTTCGATAATTTTAATAAAGCACAGTCAGCCAGTGAGACTGAGAATCTCCCCCTGACCCCCGAAATGTTGCCTCCACGATCCACTCTAAAAACACTTCGGACCAATATGGTACAGTTCAATAATTAAGATTATTCTTTTGGCCTTTTTTTTCTCCCCGAGTGGTGGTTTCTTATCTCTCCCGCATGTATATAATGGGCGACTTTGTAGAAAGCTTAGCAGGACTACTGTCTCACGCATTATTTTTAAGAGCCTACTATAGACTGGAAGGTTGTGGTGGCTGTCTTTCGCCCGCCTCTTGTCAGCTTATTAAAGCTTACGTACCTAGTTTCAGGGAGGGGGGGCTAAGCAATTGGTTTTCATCATATTGAAAAAATAAATAAGATTCCTCACAAAAGGCAGTGTGAGGTCCCTTTATTCCATTTGATATTGCCTGCAGAGCTGATCCTTCACAGGGAAATATCCATTAACTTCAGCTCTGAAGGACACATAAAACTGACCCCACAGGATCTGAGGGCTTCATTTACATGTCTTATATAAACAATGCCTCTTTCCCCTCCTGTTGCTACCTGCATTAGGTGGGATGGTCCAGGAAGCTTGGGAATGCCTCTCTTCCCAGACACAGATATTCTGCACACAAATCCCACAGTCTTGCAGCCTTCTCCTAACCCGTATAACCAAATGCTGAATGCAAGCCTTTCTGACAGTTGCGAGACTGAAAAAAAACCTTGCCATTCTTCCTTAGCACTCCACAACAGAACCACATCACACTTCCTCTTGCCATTAATGGTGGTTCACAAAAGAAAAGCAACACAAAATTTAGTTCCTGGCTACTGTATACCAGGAACACTCGTACGTGCTTCACACATACCCTTTTGAGTAAATACTATTATCCGTATTTTTTAGATAAGGAAACTGAGGCTCAGCGAGCTTAAGACATTTTCCCCAAGACCTTGCAGCTGTAAAGCAGCAGGAGCAGTATTCAAACAGAAGACATCTGACATCTTGTGAAGTGGTACCTACAGCATGAATTGGGGAGACCGTGGGCTCTGGCTTAGCTTGTGGCTCTGCATAGGACAGCAGTGTGACCCGAGACAGATGACAGTGCCTCTTTTCTTGTCATAAAATAGGGGTAAGAATAGCACCCACCTCAGAGGTGCTGCACAGGTTGAATTCGTAGAGGTGTAAAAGGCCAGCACTTAAAAGATATCTAGTAACTTTGTTACTTTCTCTTCTCAAGCTTCTCTGAAGCAGAGGCCGCATCTTTTTTCTTAACTTGCACACACCCAGCCCTTAGCAAATATCTGTGGAAATGACCCCTGTCGTGTCCAATGTTTTTTGGTGTTTTTCCAAAGCCACACTGGCATCCTTATGCCCCAAAGATTAAAATTCTCATCTCAGTAGACTGGATGAAATACTTCACATGGCAATGCAAATAAAATAGGAAATGGGCGGGAGAAGCATTTTGCAATTTATTAAACCATTAGTTCTAAGATCTCTTTTTTATTACAAAATATTTTAAGCCAGTGGAAAGTAATAATTAAGTTATCAAACAAACATTCTGAGCAGCGTCAGGCCCCTACAACAGGCATGAAGAACATCCAATCCAGTGAGGCCTGGCTTCTGTGGTTCTGAACTGGCTGCTCAGACACTAGCCCAAGCATGTGAATGCTGAAGCTAGCTAGCCCCCAGCCATACAGGAAGGCTACACCAGTGTGAGAAAAAGCACTGGGCCTGCAAATACATATTTTGGCAAGAATTGGTCCACTTCTCCCTGTTTCTCCTTCAAAACCCTAATCTAAGCCATCATTATCTCTAGCCTGGAATTCTGCAATAGCTTCTCAGAGGAGCTTCTCCTTATCCTGCCCTTGAGCTCTTCCATCCGTTCTCACACTGCAGCCAAATCTTGTAAAAACCGAGATCAGACCGTGTCAGTCGCCCTGTCTTCCACAGTTCTTAGAAGTGAAACTAAACTCTTCATTACGACCTGAAAGGCCTAATGGGATGTGACTTCTGCTTATCTCTGTATTCAGTGAATGAATGAATGAGACACAGCAATGTACTACCTATCTAGGATGAAGCTCAGAATGTCTTGTATAAGATAGGTGACTGTTATTGCTCTCACTTAAATAAACTTCATGGAATGACTTAAGCACACTGGGATGTGTACGGAACAACAAAGATAATTCAACCCCTGTACTTCAAGAGCTATATTCCAGGAGGTGGTTTTCCAAACATGGAAAGAAAGGAAGGGTCTTGGTTGGCAACACTTGTTTCATTCTCTTTTTCCTTCTTTAGAGGTAGGCAGAGACAATGGCATCTGGAGAGCCATGAACAGCTGTGAGAAAGAAACAAAGAATGCTAGGAAAAAGTACGGCTAGGAGGAAGGGAGAGAAAGAAACCAGTAAAACGATAAGGAATGGGGCAGTGAGGTGAGAGAAGGGAGGAAGCAATGAGAAAGGGGGTAACCACACATGACTCTTTGCCTCTCCCTGCCTGAAACATCCATTTGACTGGAAAACCAGAAATCAAGGTGAGTCCCTATGAGCTCGGACAGACCTGTGACCATCTGGGAATGGACTGCAATACCTAGAAGAGCACATATGTGCATTTAGCTCTCTGGGTTGGTGGACAAGAAGGCAAGAGTTACCATTGGTTAATATTCTACCATTACTGGGACTTCCCTGCTGGTCCAGTGGTAGAGAATCCATCCTGCAATGAAGGGGACGTGGCTTCAATCCCTGGTCATGGAACTAAGATCCCACATGCCACACGCCACACGCTACAACTAAGCCCGCGTGCCACAACTAGAGAAAAGACAACCCGGACACCACAACTAGAGAGAAGCCCGCATGCCACAGTGAAGAGCCCGTGCAGCACAATGAAAGATCCCACATGCCACAAAAAGATCCCGTGTGCTGCAACTAAGACCCAACACAGCCAAAAATAAATAAAATTTTTAAAAAGTGCATTCTATCATTACTACCTTCATCTCCATTTCTGAAAATAATTTTCCCATCAGTTCCCAAATAGACATTTCCCAGTTTCCATAGACATTGACTTTACAAGAGCAACACTGCTGAGAGAGGAAGTAAGAGGTGAGTAAGTCTTCTTCCGTTCCCCTTATCCCCTCTCTCACAGGGCTCCCCAGTCACAGACCACTAAAAGAGAGAAGCAGACTACAGGTATTTTTGCTCTTTAAATAATCCCACTACTCCTTCCTTTTTCTAAACTACTAAATCATTATAAGTATATATATCATATACCGTCTTATTATTTCACTGGTTCAAGAATGCCTTGTGTCTCTCAATAAATTATAAGTTCCTCCCTCATTTGTATCCCCCACAGCACTCAGCACAGTGTCAAAAACATAGCAAACGTTCAAGAAAAATTCATTCTACTAAATATGATTCAGTGTTTTATTGTCTTCAAAAATCTCTCAAGAACATGAGAATTTACAGTCTGACGTTAGAGAAAAAACTGAGAATCACAGCTAAAATGTCAACAGTAATTTCAATAATCAATGCACTCAACTTCCTCATCTATGTAGCTGGTCTACCATAGCAAAAAGCATTCTGATACCCCATGATGTGAGCAGTACTAATAATAGTTCATCCCGTTGCCATGTAAACACTGAAGAGCTAGCCCATCAATAGACATGCTGGAAATGCTGATCCAAGTCTAAAAATATCACTTCCTTTTCTCTTCAAGAAGCAATTTTCCAGGTTTATACAAATATGCAAAGAGAATACTTAGGCCTATCAAGGATGCCTGGAACTCTTGTAGATTCATTAGCTGCATGTCCCAGCTCTTCACACACTTGTCAGGACTGGACTGAGTTGTCACCGTCATTGCTGATGTACTTAATTCTCAAAAATGTGTCAGAATCTAAGGCTACAATAACCCACCACTTGTCCCCCTGGGACCTCTGGCAGAAATCATTAAATGATGGAATTCCTTCCCCTGAGTCTGGACGTGGCTTCAGAACTTCTCCTTGACCCAGCACCCTAACCCAAGCAGCCTCAATCAAGCAGAGTGAAGACTTGAGATGAAGCCTTTTCCCATATGCAGGCTAAGGATTTTCTAATTTCCCATGAAGAGCTACTGTAAGGACCAAACTCCAAATCATGTTGTGAAATAGGTTGCATTTATCTTCAGTAACACCTAAACCCTCTCTACCAGAGTTACCCCAGTGTTTCTATCGTCACCCAACCCCAACAAAGCCATCATTCTGGCATGTTTATGCTAAGTCAAGCTGCCAAAGTTCCACGTTCTGTGCTTACCCCTTGGCCTGCCTTCCACAGATGTTATTATATTCTCAGGACCTTTCTTCCTCTAACTTCCTCCTCTATTAACACCTTAATACCTATCATCTTACTCCTCCTGGACCCTTCTCGGAAACAATGGCTCGATTGACACTAATGGGGAAAGTTTCAGACCTTAGTGTTAATTGGCTAGAAGAGAAATTTCAGAGTCATACCTCCTCAATTTTCTGAGTCATACCTCCTCAATTTTCTGAGTGCCCACTCAAGAACTCTTTGTTTCCATCAGTCACCTCTCTTGGTCTTTTTAGGATCCATTTCAGCAAGCCAACTTAACCACTATGTAAGAACATACCCGTGAAACACCTAAAATTCCTAAGAAAAAGCACATGATTTCTGTGTGCCTTTGGGCACATGTTAACTGGAAGAGTTTGCTAGAAACTTCCCCCACTCTCCCAAATTTTTAATTTTAAATCCTGCCTCTACAAGTATCAACTTGGTGCTTTCCAGAAGCTGAATAAATTAGCTATCTAATACCACTCAGGGTAAGTGGCTTAATGTTTTCACCATATCTGAATAAGCCCAGACAACAAGGAGTAGGTAGGGATGAGCGTGTATTTTCATTTATTTCATGAGCCCTATTCTCTGTGGACTGGTTGTTTCTAAAACTACACACAAAAAGCTTTAACTGCATGAGTAATTTTTGTTTTGTGGTACATTATTATTCACTTTCAATCATGCAACTCAAAAATGACTTACAGGATTACAAGAGAGTGGTATAAAGTTTCTAATACAATTCAATGGTCCTTAAGTAAAAACATGAACACCATCAACTGCAGTTATACTGTGCAAAGGCAGAAAACTGTCAAGCCCAATTATGTGAAAATGCGAGAGAGCTGTTCAGACAAGCTCCTCACCAAGCCTTTCCATTGCTCATACAATGGAGGGTACTTAAGATCAAAACTCTAATGGCATTAAATCGGTTTTCTGATTATAGAATATGCTTTTCAAGTCAGTTCAGTGTAGCATTCTCTGTCCTGGTACATATATTAGGATAAACATTGTAATACTTATTCCTAGGAGACAGGTCAGAAAAGCCACTTGCCAATCAAAATTTGTACATTCCAGGTGAAGCTGGAGAAAATTCTTGAGGTAAATTTACTAACGAAGAGTGATGTGAGAATCCAAAATACTTGAGACACACGTGTCCCCAGCTGTCAGTCCTGCTTTACTAAATGTAATCCACTTCCTTGTATACTTGTTCAGTTGAAGTTTTGGAAAACTATTAGATTAACATTTGGCACATAGTAAGTGCACCCCCCAAAAATGTCTGATAAATGAATGAGTTCTTAGATATACTGAGGAGCTCCAATAGATGTAGAAAATTCACATGTAGAATCATATCTCACTTCCTCAAAAATGCTATTACTATTCTTGCTTGTTAATTACTCTCCTTAGGGATGTTTCTCTTTTTGAAATGTTTTAAGGCATTTATCTTCCCAGAAATGAATTCAATATTGGTTCAGTATCTGCACACAGCATGTATCTTTTCCTATTTCATAGATTTCGTAAAATGTTAAGGTTATACAACCCTGAAAGTGTTGTCATTAGCAGGCAAGGATAAAAACTCACAAACTTTGTGTTTTAATTTATCTCACATTCTGCTTCACAGCCCAACCAGATCTCATAATGAAAATTTCCCTCAGCTGGTGCCTCAAAAACTTTCTTTTTAAAATAAAAATAATTTGGCCAATATCACTATGATTTAGAAATGTTTTCCTCCTGGTTGGTCGCTGCCATGATCTCCTCTGGATATAGTTCAATTAGATGCCTTCTCACTTTTTTACAAGTAGCCTGTTTTTGTAAAAGTTTGAAAAACTTTGAAAAAGAACTATAAAACGTTTTCACTGTCAATAGAAAAAAAAATGGATTGCTTGAGCCAGACACAGCTCCCCGTAGAGCTAACCTTTTGATCCTGGAATCCTTTCATGCACTTAAGTCTTCTCTAGAGTCAATGGAAGTGTTGTGTATGCAAGGGCAGCAGGATCAAGTTCAGTCTCTTCTTTAGTACTCTGTAGCCAAGTGGGGTAGTCAGCTGAATCTGGTTTAGTTAAAAAACAAAAAAAAAACAAAAAAAAAAAACTTTCCTGATGCTTTGAAGTTTCTTGGACAGTGTAATAATATCAGGATTTGTAGGAGGTTATTTTGCATAATCCTTAATAAGATATTCTTATGGCTTCAAAAAGTTAGTGGGATAAGAGATGCAAGAACCTCCAGTCCTCATATGAAGTATTTTTTAAAGTTCTGTGTAGAAATGACCCGAAATGCATTTCAGGGAGATGTATAAATTATAGGACTGTTCAACTGTGTGTCCAGGCAAGAATGCACTTAAAACCATTGCTTATAGATGGATTTCTACCTTATTTTTAAAAGAAAGAGATATAATATAATATCCCTCAAAAAAAGTGTCCATGAAATAGAACGGTGGTTGCCAGGGGTTGGGGGAAGGGGAGAATGGGCAGTTATTGTTTAATGGGCACAGGGTTTCAATTTTACAAGATGAAAAGAGTTCTGGAGATGGATGGTGGTGATGACCACACAACAACATGAATGTACTTAATGCCACTGACCTATACGCTTAAAATAGTTAAAATGGTAAATTATATGTTGTGTATATTTTAATGACAATTTTAAATATATTAAAAATTAAATTTTAAAAATATCCAAATGCTTACACAATTCAAAATCAGGAAAATTAGAACTCTGTTAACTGGACAGTTCCTACATAGTTTGCATTCATTTGTTCATTTTTTTTCTCTTAAATAAGTACAAAATACTCTGATGAACACGAAGAAGCTTGCTGGAAGATTCTATTATTTGTAATGGATTAAGTATCCCTGACTAATCAAGCTATTTGAATTCAAACAAGGCACTCTTCCCTTTAGCATCCTTATCACCCTAACCCCACAAGTACTCACTGATGAGGCTGTTTTTCCGAGTAAGGCTAGAGGGCTGAGCAAGGTGTGCCAAGTGGAAAAGGGGTCTGGAGAAGGGGGAGGTACAGGGACACATCACAAGCTGCAAAATCTCTCTGCTGGAAGCAGTTCACTTTATTATTACCAAGAAACCAAGCTTCATTTTCTGGCATTTTGGTCTGGAAAATTAAGAATTAAACTAACCCCACTGGACATAACCTACCTACTGTTTTTAAAAACAAGCATTTTATTATCACTTTGTGGAAGGATACTAAAACCCTAGTGGTTTATTTATATTGGGAATTCAGCAGCAACTTTGATCTCAAAAAAAATTAGCCTCACTAAATAAGTTTTGGTCCCAACACTACATATGAAGGTAGGAAGGAGTTTCTCTCTAATTAAATACACACAGACACACACACACATGTTTTGGAAGCCTGATGCTTACACTTAAAAAAAAAAAAAGCAGAAGAAAGGTGAACATTATATCTAGCAGATGGAAATAAAGTGTGTCATTTTAAAATACATACATAATACACTGATTTTTTCTCCACTTTTTGGAATCCAGATATTGAACAACATAATCTTTGCTCCAGATGACTATTGCCTTTTTATAACAAATCTCTTAAAACTGCAGTAGTGGTCCTCAGACAAAAAGACACTACACTAAGAGGTAAAATCTCCAAATTCTCTTCTTTGCTGTCTCTGACAAGTGAGGACTATGTCTCCACATGTTCACTTACCAGTATACCCAACTGAAGGAAGTATTTTGTTACCTGTTTGGGGTATATTGGGGGATTATAAAATTAGAGGTCCTCAGCAGAATAAAACAGGTATCTGGTGTTTCAAGAGAAAAACCACTGGACAATGAACACACAATGAAAAACAGCCAATAAATATGCAAAGCGACATTCAGCTTTGCTTGTAATGTGAGCCTGCAAATAAATGCAAATAAAACCAGTACAGCAATTTTTCTATCAGGATGGCAAATTCTAAAAGACTGCCAACAATCAGAGTGTAGGGGGAAATGTGTGGAAACAGATACCTTTATGTACTGTTGATGATGGTATAAATTTGAACAAGTTAGCTTAAATTTAGCAACTCAGCAAGTTTATCACTGTCAAACTGTTAAATATTTCTACCTTTTGACCCAGCAACTCCACTCCTAAGAATTTTCCTTAAACAGATCATGGTACACGTGAACTAAGATGACGCAAAAGGATGTTCATTGGAGTGTAATTTACAATAGTGAAAAATTGGAAATAAATCATGTCCATTAACAGGAGATTGCGTAAATAAAGTATTGCTTATTCATTCAACAACTATTGGTTGAGGGCCTACTGAACGCCAGGCAGCATTCCATACACATTATACGTAATGCATCCAGTAAAATAATGATGTAGATCTGTAGCTATCAGTATGGGAAAAGGTTACAGGATGGTTTGTTTAGTATTATCTCACTTACATAAAAGTGCATGTGTATTTACTTATACATTATTTATATGTGAATATATGCACATTGAGAAACATCTGTAAGGATGATCATCAATGTGTTATCATACTACCGGTGTTATCTTGGGGTCTTTTTTGTTGTTAACCTCTATACTTTCCTATACTGTTTGAATATTTTCCAACAAAGCTATCTTATTTTTTATAATCTAAAAATATTAGGAGTATGTTCATTTTGAAGGGATCAAAGAGAACCATTGGTACCAGTTTAATCATATTAATATGCAGAAGAAAATACCAGACAGCCACAAAATTCCAGAAATCCAGCTGCAGTTCTAAGAAGGAAGATGAAAAAGCAGATGCTTGCCCACAAGGATGAGGTAAATAGGGATGAAGCACAACAGCTCCATAGAACTCAAATGCACAATGCAGCTGAATGTACTCTACTAAACCAGAAACCCAGGCCAGCAAAGTCCCCAAAGAATATGAAGCCTAAAAACTAATAACAATAAACATATCATACACAGGGCTTTTATATAACTTGGATGTTATTTGTGTTGAAACATTGGTCCTTTAACAGTTTATATTGTTGCTTTTTAACTCTATATATCATTCTTTTTTCCTTTAAAAATGATTTCCCATGAACCCTCCCGTCCCTTTTAATCCTACAAGACAGTTTTTAGGCTGAGCAGGTGGGGAATACATATCTTAATTAAAAAGTCAAAACACTCTTATGTGATTTTTGATTATCTTAGACAAAGTATCGAATGGATATCAACAGTGCAATCGTAATCCAAAATAATTCCTTTCTACCATCATGAGCAGAATCAACAGGATGTGCATCATAAAAACAGACAGAGAAACCATAACGCAGAATAATATACCAGAACTCCTGCTAGAAATTCTCCCATGAATCTACTGCATCTGAATATATGAATAGCTGGCCAACATGAGTAAGAGGACAGAAACATACAACCCCATCAGATCTTTTAACTGTTAGGGGCCACCGTTCACAGATTTCTCATGTTAAATGCATGTTGCAATTACTTAAAAGTCTGGGTTTCTATTGTGAGAGGTGTACAAAGTATTCAACTTTGGGGTTTTTTGTTTTGGGGTTTTTTTTTTTTAGCTTTTATGTTGTTTTTCACTCTTACTGGGTTACTTTACATTTTTATACCTTGTACTATATGCATCATAAAACATCAGCTTTCTGAAACCTGTACAAAGCTTCTGCTCCAGGTCTTTAAGATAGAATCAAATCCCAGCAGTAAACAAATACCTTGCCTTCACAGTTTTTACGATAAAAATTGAAAACGAAACTTGAAGATGTTTAGTTCAGTCAAACAGAACAAACAAAGCTAGCACTGTAGTCTGGTGTCTTAGGCCAACTTTGAGTTCTAACAGCAAGCTCTCTTGACCACATAGAAGTCTTAAGAACAAGTGTGTGTGTGCACATGTGTCGAACTCTACCACAGACCCATAACATGCATCAAGTATTCTAGCTTTGCTCCTTTCAAAAACTGTTTCAAGAAATCAGGATAACCTGCCAGAAGATTTTTAAAAACTGAAAAAATATTCTGTAACATATGACCTTTTCAATTAAAGAGAGGGCACATAGAGGTTATTGGCCAAACCCAAGCTTCAGGCTGTCATTGTCAGTAAAGCTGAAAGACTTGCCGACTTGACTTTACTGTGTTACCTGGGCCGGAAGCATCAAGCTCCCTCTGACTTCTTGCCCTTACCTCCCCATTTGTTATACTCTTTAGATGAAATATCCGACTAGAAGCAGTCTGCTGGTGTTCCTAAGAATAAATCAGGTTTTATAGACCTGAATATCTTGCACGAACAAAGAAAAGTTAGGAAGACCTAAGTCTATCAGACTGGCCCATTAATTTTTTGGCTGTTCACCAGGTTAATATGAATAGGTCTGATTACCCCTACTGGGGAAGGGAAAGGTAATGAGTTCAGGTTTCTGGGCTTTATATTAATGGTTCAAAGCTAGACAGTGGGGTGGGAAATTGAGCATAAGTCCCCTCCTTGCCTGCCAAAGCACGTCCTGGCTGCAGTTGCTTCTTTATGAATCTTTGTGAATGGAGCATTAAAGGAAATGACTAAAAGAGAAAGAATACACCATGTTCATTAGTCTGATGCGGCACAGTAAAATGTTACTTTCATTTTCTTTAATGACTTTTTGTAGAACGATGTCAGAAGTGAAGTTTAAAACAGTTTTAATTTCAAAACTTCTTAAAATCGTTGAAAGAAAAATCTCTAGGCTAAAAGCTGCAGTAGTATAATCTTTCATCTTAATTGGTAACAAAGCTTTTACATTTGATTATGTGTGTGTGTGTTCACAATCAGCTATTAGTATTGATTCAGTCTCTCATTGTGGTTCTATTGCAATAATCATGTTTGAAGCAACCAAGAATATTTTATTAGCCAGTATTCAAAATTTTGGTGCTTAAAACTGAGTAAATACTGTCAAATCTCAAGTTGTGTCTAAATGATGAATTAAATTTTTTACACAATAGAAAAATTCTATTCAGTAAAAGTACTATACTAACACCTTAGTTAAAAATAACACACTGAGTTATTTTGGTTAATGTGATTTTACTTAAATTCTTGTGGTAATATTTACAGTATCTATTACTGTCATGGCAATACAATTTGGGGATTATTAATAAGGTTAGAAAAACTCTTCCACTGCTTTAAACAAAATAGTCATTCCAAGATTTCAACCAAGCCTAAAATTCTACAATTCTGATTAGTTTATTAACAAGAACTAAATGGAACACTTCTTCAGAGACATACACATACTTCCGTATCTCAAAAGCTTTAAGGAAGGAGCAGTTTTAATGAACACACAGAAGCTATACTGCTGAGGAAAAAAAGTATTTGAGGCCTAAAAAAAAGAAAAATTACAAAGGCCCCTCACACTTCATAGACTTTACCCTTACTCACTCAGAATTCTTTGAGGGGGCCCATGTATATTTTTGCTGGTGACAAGGCAGTATTCCTTACCTCCTTCCACCCCTGCCCCAGTCACTACTTCCCACCAAATAATAATTGGATACCAAGAAAATCAAGCCTGTGGCAGCGTGAACACTGGCTCAGCATCTGCTAAAACAGTCAAAAGCATGAACTAGCCTGGCACGCCTCCATACCTTGTCAGACTGAGATCCAGCTGGCTTGGTGTAGACTCAAGGGACCAGCAAAGGGCAGGTCATCTGGTTGATTCTCCAGTGCCTTAGGCAAGGCTCCACCTACCTAAGCCATTCCTCCCACATCAGTTTTTGACTATTTCCAAACATCTCCAGAAAGAGATTCCATGGTAATCCATTCCAATGCTTAGCAAACCTCACTTTGGGGAAATTCTTCCCTATGTTTAACCTAGCTCTCCACTGCTGAAGTTAAAAGACCATTTCCTTTTGTTCTCTTCTCAGCAGCAAAGAGAACAGCTGGTCACCAGTCTCCATTCAATAACCCTTCATACACCTGAAAAGTTTTATTAAGCCACCCACAAGTTTCTCTCTTCCAAGCTAAATAATCCTGGCTCCTTTAACCGTCATATAGTCCTATTTTTCCAAACTTTTGATCAATTTTTTTCTTTCCTCTGGATTCTCTTCTTGCTCTAATTTACATAATAAATTCCTAGAATACTGAAAGTGAAATATGATGGCATATACACACTATTATACATAAAAGATAACTAATGAGAACCTACTGTATAGCACAGGGAACTCTATTCAGTGCTCTGTAATGGCCTGTATGGGAAAAGAATCTTAAAAAAGAGTAGATATAGGTATGTGTATGGCTGATTCACTTTCCTGTACAGCAGAAACTAACACAACATTGTAAATCAACTATACTCCAATAAAAAATTAATTTAAAAATAAAGAAAAAATAAAAGTGAAATCTGAGATGTTGAGTCCATTAAACTGGACTGGAGGGGGGGGCTGAGGATTGTTAAACAGGGTCTAGGAATGGTCAGATGGGGTGACAGAGAGAAAACTGGAGAAAGACACCAGAATTTAATTCATAAAGCCAAGATAGTCTTGGAATGTAAGTCTTAGTCATTCTAAATTTTCCACAATTTCTTGCAAAGTATTGTATTTTCAAGACCAGCATTGGATAACGTTACATTCAGCTGCAAGTTTTGTAAATGTCAGTCTTGCCCAACACTTGTAAAACATGCTATCCGAGGTATACCACATGCTGTCCGAGGCACACCACATGCTGTCCATACACCTCTAGACTGCAATTAAACAGCTAGACAATACAGGCTGTCCAACAGAATGCCAACCACCAGTAACTCATCAGCTAATAAATGCTGAATGTGAGTGTTAAAGTCACACGCTGAAATGTATGGTTTGACTCTACATCAATCTTTCATCAAGACATAGTGCATGGTCCATGTCTGAGACCATCATTCCTTGTACTGAGATGGTCAGATGTGCCTTGCAGTTTTGATCTAAATCCCAGATGGCAGAAACTCCTGAAAATGTCAAAGTGTTTCTTAGAGCCCCCTGGGTTCCTGTGCCTCAGAGAATGTGCTACACTTAATATACCTAGAGTTTTCTTTACAAGTCCTTTTCTCAATTTTTATAAATAAGAATCCAACAAATGCATTCAGATGTATGAAGTTAAACTTTTTACTCTTGATTATGACAGGATAGTTTAAAAAAAAGAAAAAGAAAAGAAAAATGGTTTTCGCAAAACTGAAGATGAAACCTTCCCTACTTTGTGGCCTCAAAAAAGTGAAATACTGATTAGATACACTTTGGCAAGATGCCACTTCCATTATGCCAGTTTTGACAAAGACAAAGTGTGGTGTTTTACAAGTTCTTGTTTCTCAAAAACCACATTTATGCCTCAGACCTTTTTTTTCCTTAAGGTATAATTTTTCCCCAAATATATGTGGTTCAGTTTGTATTTCTCAACTGTCAGTCTAATTCTATTCTTAAGAACCAACAATGCAGGGTGCTTTAACAGTTGTACCCATGTTCCTGCATACATTTGTGAATTGTGTGTGTCAAAGTGTATTTAGAATGTGTCTCTAATTTACCATCCTGTTGTGTGGACAAGTTGGTCTTTTACTGATTGAAAACGTATTGAGCTACTTATCAAAACCAAATTGCTGCCACCTGTAAAATAAATGACTAACGATATTAGTACAACAATGAAATTCAGGAATCAATATCTGTGAGGACCGGGACACTTTTAATATTCAAATTTTGCTTTTTTCCCCCTTCTGACCTCTGCATACAGAAGAAGGGTCAGGCAGCAATAATTGCAAAGATGGGTTCTTACCAGTGGTAAAGTTCTCCAAGGGCTTAAGCATCTGTGTCACAATGCAGAACCCAGGGATGCAAGATGTAGGGCGGGCTCCTATTATGTGTACCTTCCAGTCTGACTCCCCTGACTCCCACCAATGTAAATTTGAATAGCACAGGACCTGACACATAGTCATGGTCAATAAACCTTTGCTGAATAACTGAATGAAGAAAAAAAGTAACAGATTCTAGATTATATCTTACTGGTACCAACATTTTGCTATCACTGGAGAAACTCAGGCAAAGAGGAAGAAAAGGCCTGTCTGTATGGTCTAAACTGAACTCGGTGGTTAGGTGTTCCTTTTTCCAGTTGTATTTTGACCACCTGATTTAATGAAGATATCATGGAGTGTCAGGACCCTAAACTGAATTGCTTGCTCACACTGTTATTTATTAGTTGCCTATACTGTCATGACCTACGTTACCTGTCCAGAGTAATGTGAGCTATTAATTTAATCCAGGGTCAGGAATCAAACACAAGCATCCTGGCTTAGCGTTGAACCTGCTCCCCATTACACCATGACCTCGGTTCCTTTGTGACTAGTTATTGCTGCATTCCATTGTCATAAACTGAACCCCCACGGTAGAGTGCTATATTAAAATGGTGTTGGCTGTATTTCAAAACATTGCCCATTTGGGAGTTCTCTTTTCTAGGAGAAAGGCATACCAATAACTCCAATGTATCTCCAGTCACAAAATTTAAAGACGAGGAAAACATTCAACTAAAAGGTAACACACATTACTTTAAAGATTGAATGAAACTGTGGTTTGCTACTAATGATCACAGTTTGCTAAAACCAAAGTGTTGAAGTGTGTTTTTCAATGCAAATAAAATATGGTTACCTTTACTGTTATATGCTTAAAAAGAGCTTTGGATCTTGGTAATTTTTAAGCCCAATGTATTTAAATTCCTATTCATTATACTGAATCTCCATTGGTCCCCTTTCCCTCCTCCAACAATGATCCTTCCCCTTAGATAAGGTACCCTATCCCCCAATCTTGGGCTCTCTTCCCTTCCCACTAACAAGGATTTTTAGAAGCTCAATCAAACCAGACTCTAGTTACTGGAATATAAATGACAATGTCCTTTAATAGTTTTCATTCCCAAAGGACTTTATATTTTAATAGGAGAGGAAATCTAAGCCAGCCAGATTCAAAATTTAAAAGAAGAAATATATGTTATTAATCTGTGAGTTCATGATACTAAATAAAAATAGAAATATAGTATAGTACAACTTAAAATTCCCAAGGGTCCTTTACAAAGTCTCACCAGAGGAATCAAAGATGATCAAGGCATCAGGGATTTTGAATTACCTTTTTTCCTACACTTTGAAAGGAATGTCCTGGACTAAAATTGAGATAAAAATTGGCACAGTGATGATGAAAATTTTGTTTTAAATTTTGATGAGTTCTGAATTGGAAAAGGACAGGACAAAGTTCCTCATATATGGCTTTCAGGAATGTAAACCAGGATGATCTCTCTGTAGGAAAACTGACAATATGTACCAAAAATCACACACATATTACATTTGACCCAGTCATTTTACATCTAGGAATTCATTCTAGGGAAGTAATCAAAGATGGCCCCAAACTTTGGAGACAAGATATTTATGCAACACTCTTAAAAAAAAAATAAAATAATTTCAAATCAACCACAATGTCCAGCAATAGGAGATTGATTAGATAAAATTGGTCGACCATGGATAGAAACCCTGCGTAGCTACGGTGATGGGGCAATTCTGGCTGTACATACTCACTAGAAAATATCCACCCCACTGATCATTTTGAAATGCACAGAAATATCGAATCACTATGTTGCCTACAGGAGCTAGCATAGTGTTGGAGATCAATTATACTTCAAAAACAAACAAACTCACAGAAAAAAAGAGATCAGATTTGTGGTTACCAGAGGCAGGGGTGGGGGGAGGAGGAATTGGATGAAACTGGTCCAAGGGTACAAACTTCTAGTTATAAGTATATACTAGGGATGTAATAAACAACATGATAAAGAAAATCAACACTGCTGTGTATTATGTATGACAGTTGTTAAAAGAGTAAATCCTAGGAGTTCTCATCAGAAGAAAATTTTTTCTGTTCCTTTAATTTTGCATCTATATATGATAGACGTTCACTAAACTTACTGAGATGATCATTTCATAATGTATGTAAGTCAAACCATTATTCTGTACACCTTAAACTTATACAGTGCTGTGTGTCAATTATACCTTAACAAAACTGGAAAAAAAAAAATAAAAAAACTATGCACCAGTGATGCTGCCTGAAAAACCACAAAATGTAAAGTGGCTCGAGTGGAATGATCTTATTTAGGAAAAAACTCACACACACAGACATACATACACATTTATATACTTACATTTTTTAACAACCATAAGAATATACCCCAAGCTTTAAATGTAGTTGCCTCCAGGGAATATGACCGAGACAAAGTGAGTTGGCAGTTTGCAAAGAACGAGAAAGTTTAATTTTCTGCTTTATAAAACTAGTTATTGCTTATATCTTTATATCTGTTTTATAGTTCAAAAACAAAAATAAAAAGTTTTCAAAAATCACACTTCAAAATAAGGACATGGGAAGCAACTCACAATGCTTTCTCAAGTGAAAAAAAATACAAAACAGCACAAACAGTGAAAAAGTATGTTAGAAACTTTGTAAAAATAAATCATATACGGCATTGATGTAAGAGAAATATAAAGAGCCAAAAGGAATGAAAATATTTCAAAATATTAGTGGCTAGTTCTGAATGGTGAGATTAAGATCAATTTTTTTCTTTTTTTCTGAATTTTGTAAATGTTCTGCAATGAACATGGATTACTAGCATAAAAGAAAAAAACATTTAAATTTTTTCAAACTGTCAGTTCAATAAGTTAATGGTATTTGCTTTTCTAATGCTGAGATTTACACACTCTGCCAACATTGACACTCACTATAAATGCTAAGCAGTGTTATTCTGAAGCTTGAGATGTCAAATTTCTACAGACGAGTATCCTTGTAGCTAATTGTAATGTGCTTACTCTAATAAAGACTTAAAATATTAAACAAAAGAAGTGACCTTATGTGGCAGACCAACACGCAGCTGGCAAAACTGAGGTCCAAAGAGTTAAAGTGGTTTTCCAAAAGCTCAAATCTTTTCATTTAATGGCAGGACTGAGACAAGAATTGATTCTCCCAGTCCAGTGTTTTTCCATGACATGAGGCTGCTATGTTTTTGGATGAGAATCACTGAAACCACAACAAAAATAGCACTTTAAGAAATATACAGCAAAAGGGCAAATGGACAAAATTTGTACGTAGCTTCATGGAGAACTGTTAAATCCAGCAAAACTCCAAGTTTCACTCTCAAAATGCCATTGGCCTTTCCGAGAATTCTATCTAGAAAAAAAATGATTCGATTGGACCTAGAAGAATACTTAAAGAAACTTGATTTTTATTTTAATAGTAACACAATTCAAAGCTTAAATGAAAACATCTGGTTTCACTTTCTTTACTGATTATGACAGCTAGAGATTCTGAGACATCAAGCATGACTGTCATTTATTTGATATGCAAATAAACTTCTTGGCTTGAGTGTAAATCTTATACTCTCAGCTATGCCCCTTGTAGCTAATTATTTTTTATACCCCTTATTGGGTCCAAAAAAAGTTTGCGGTAAAGTTAGTCATTAAGAAATGCATCCTTCCCACAAAATGCCTACAGGCACAATTCCCACCTCTGAAAAGTAGAATAAAGTAGACCTTAATTAATTAGAATCCAGATCACTGGGATAACTGCCAATTCTGCTTTTTTCCACACTTCCACAAAGGTTGTGACCTAAATCTCAAAAAGAAAGGCCAAATTTGGGGTCGGGGGGTGGGGGGGGGGGGAGACAGGGAAGAGGCGACCACATGGCAGAGGCATCAATTTCTATTGCAGCTATGAAACAGACCCATTTATTAAGAGCCAGGTACTGTGTTGAATGATAGTCAAAGTACCTGGGTCAGATGAGAAATTTGGGGTTGTTCCCAAAGGGATCAGACCCCCAAGAACAGTTCTCACACTGCGTGGCTCTCACCAAACACCCTCTTCACATACACACATACCAAATCAAAAACATCCCAAACTATCAGCCCTCTCATTAATCAAATAAGTTAGATATAACAGAATTAGGCACTTTCACCCCTGCTAATGAAAACCTTGCTTCAGTTCTGTGTATCACAAAACCAAACCTGTAATTCTGGATCTCAACAACGAACAACTTCTGGGACTTGCTGCAGCACATCCTCATACTTAGAGGGCCTTAGGCCTATCTTTTTCTCACAGGGTTGGTACCTGTGCATATATTCACTGACCCTCCCAGGGTACCTGGGTATGCACCTGGTACAGGATAGGGCATCAGGTATACATTTCTGTCAGGTAACGTGACATTTCAGAAAATGGGGGTCTGGGAGGCCCCTCTCCCTCAGTTTTTATTTCACCAGGCCTAGATATAAAATTGATAATTCCACCTGAACCCAGAAGAGACATTGAGAAGAGAACCCAGATAATACAGTGCAAATATATACCTTTCCATAGTCGAGTGTCATAGTCTCACTTCACAATACTCCTAAATCTGAGGTGAAGGAGGTGACATCTAGAATTATTCCTTCATTGACTTAAGGAAGCAAAGATTAAATCAACAGGGGAAAAAAATTACCCACATACCACAATCAACTACTGTTTAGCTTTTTTTAAAATAAACTAACCAGTTCACACAGCTAGAATTTTCAAAAATATGTCCTGCAACCTACTTTTATGAGATGAGGGTAAATGAATAGTATTTCAACTGGCAACAGGATATTAAAATAGGCAACTGCCAGATTATACCACCAAATTTGTATCTATTAAGCCCTGTCCCCACACTTCCATGTCCAATGCTGCATAGTAACAACTGTTGCTTATTACACATTTAAGTTCACAGTAGTAACTGTGATGTCCTAAAATGCCTATTAAATAAATCAACTAGATTAAATTCTATTTAGTATAGTCATGCTAATCAATACATGTCATATGTTTTCTCATATTTTAATTTATTATAAATTGGCAAGCCACATACGATAATGTAGTCCAATTAGTTAAAAACAGCCCAATCCTGAACGTTTAAAACCACTCTGAGTTTACCAACTACAAATATAACAAGTAAAACAGAAAAAGAGACCAAACTACACTGACAACCCAGGAAGCTATAAATGCTGCACTGTTTCATCATCTGATGTTACATACTGAAATATTTAAGTACATCCTGATTTTTACATCCATCCAGATCTCACATCCTTAAATAGACATAAACTATTTTCCAAGTGCAGAAATCAAGCTGGTTTCTCTCATCCTAGCTTCCTGAGAATTCTGACCACTACCCCCCACCTCCCTCCAGCACTCATACATTTTCACCACTTGAGACATTGCAGGGTGAGGGAGAGAAAGAGAAAGAAAGAGAAGCCTCATGACTTCTGAAATTGGAAAGAGGAATTAAATTCTGAAAAGGAGAAAAAGAATGGCAGTTTTGATTAATTCAGGTATTGAGTAAAATACTGTTGCTTAATTCTTTTTTAAAAGATGCACTAGATCTTTTTAGCCATCTATTTCTTTATTTGACTTATAAGTGAAACTATAATGTAAAAGAATTTGACCACACAAAAAACAGTTTGCCCCACACACCTGACAACATCCCACTCCCCATGCCCCCCAAATCATAGCTCGAGTGATAGGGCCTTACTTTGTATTCTTAAATATCAAGCAAAGTAAATGCTAAAATGAGGAGCCTAACACGGTTGAACTGGGAAAAACACAAAGTGGAAATTTATCCCCCCAGGAAAAATAAGTAAAGTATAGGTTAAGGAAATGGGTAATTCAGGGAATCAGAGTATTTAAATAAATTCCCAGATGTTTGTGCTGCTGTCTGAACATTTTAAAAAGGAAACAGCTTTTCATTACTTCATGAAACCTCCCTCATTCTGAAGACAATTTCAAAGCCCCCAGCATTCAGTAGAGAAAGCCTGTTCTCAGAGCTGTCAGGCTCCTGCTGTGTCTCAGGCACCACAAATGTTCCAGGAACCCACAGAAGCAGCTCAGGCCTGCAAACATGTCTGATTTTGACCTCCTAACCCCCGAGTCTGTGTTTACATAATTCATGATTAAGGTGGACTTATGAAGCTGGGGTAAAATCACATCTTATATTTCCCCAATCGATATTTCAAAACAAGTAAACCAACAGTCATTTTAACATTAACAGCATGAACAGGATAACCATAAATCCCCACACCTTCCCCTGGACATCACATGCCTTCACTGGGAAGCTTTAACTGCGTCTGGCAGTGCCAGTGGATGTGGTTAAAAATCAAGCAGAAAACGTCCGAATGTGCACACTCAGCTACATGATTTTCACTGTCTAAGACTCAAAATTTTTTTTCAAACAATTTTCACCCAATTTAGCTTGCCTTTCTTGCCTGTAAATTGCAATACTGCCAAGTTACAAGTTAAAGATTCTGCCAATTTTTCAGTTTTGTGAGCAAAGAAAAGAAAATCGGCATGCTTTCCCTAAACGGGTAATGTGTGTGTGTGTGTATATTGAATTAACACTTGGTTATAGCAGTATACCACGACATATGGAAATCTTGTTTGAAATTTCAAAAATAACACACGCACGCATGCACGTGTGCACGCACACCCTTTATGTACAGATCATGAAAAAACAAAGTCAAACCCAGACTGAACTGAGAAGGACTGGGAAAGATGTCGTTCGTAAGCTCTGAGTGCTAATATCCACTGCCATTATTGATGCAATTTAGGCAGAAGAATTTACTACCCTCCTATATCTGTATTCTAAAGTGACTCATATCAACACATGTGGTCAAGTGATTAGTTTCTGCCTCCACACAAACAAATTTAACTTCTAGAGAAGTCCCCAAAGCAAATTTACAGCCAAAGACAGACTCAGTTCAGAAGTGGTGGTGGTCATGGTGGCAGAGGGTTCTTCTGGGGTAATGTCTCATTTAGGCCCAAACATGAGGCTCTGAAGTCAAGAAGAAAACACTCAGAATGCCCTGCAGGCATGAGGCAGCAGCCACAGAGCCAGCTAATCAGCCTTCCTTACTGTGCTGCTTTTTAAGAAAAAAAAAAAATATTGAGATAAATTTTTAACTGTAAATATCTGGAAAATATCTACACTACACCCAGGGCTTTAACACCCTCCCTTCCTTCCAAAAGCTAGGAAAGTGGTGTGCTCACTGTCAAATAACCAGTACAGATCATAAATAGCCAGATTGTCATTGCAGTGCAAGGAACAAGAACTTGCATCCATTGTCAGCAGGAGTCCAACCATTCCAGAGGGTCAAAAGCCTTAAAAAATAGGCATACCATAAATAGTGAGACACAGACACACACACAAAGATTAAAGGATACTCAACGTCACACTCTTCATATCAATGAAAAAATGGAAAATAACCCAAATGTTCAACAGCAAGAAATTAGTTTGACAAAATGTGGTACATTCTTCCATAGATTATGATGTAGAAATTTTAAAGTGATGTTATAGAACAATACATAATGACATAGGGAATACTGATGTATATTATTTGATGATAAAAGCAAGTTTAAAACCCATTAGGATGTGATCCTAATTTGGAAAAAAATAAAAGACTACTGTATAAAGATATGACTGGAATGATAGACACCAATAACAGCATTATCTCTGGGTAATGACAGGGAAAGTAAATTTTATTTCCTTCTTTGTACTTTACTGTATTTTCCAAGCTTTCTACAGTGAAAATATATTATTTTCATTATCAGGTAAAAAATAAATTTTATTTTTTAAATGAATCATGTGTCATTCTTACAGAGAAATGATTTCCTTTCTTCCTTCTTGTCCTATCCTACCACCCACCCATCCTCCCTCCCCCCCCAAAAAAACCAGCCTCAATTTCGCCAGTTTTCCTGACTTCACCTGGGTTATTTTCCTGATTAAGTCAAGTGGAAACAGTCCTAGAGGAAATTAGACTGTAAAAACCAAATGCTTCATAAATTCATGTTCAAAGAAGGCAAGTAGAACCATAAGTGACCAAAAGAATTTGGTGTTGAAAATGAGCCACTAAATGGATTATTCACTTTAGTCTTTACTGATAAAAAATATTAGCAAGCTTTGCATTCCTCAATTACACTTTGAAGCAGAAATGACGGCATTGTATTCATTTATTCATACAGTCATTGTCTTAGGCCATTTGGGCTCATACAACAGAATACCACAGACTGGGTAACTTATAAACAAGAGAAATTTATTTCTTACTGTTTTGGAGGCTGGGAAGTCCAAGATCTTGGTGCCAGCAGAGTCGGTGTCATGTGGGTCTGTTTTTTGGTTCATAGACATTAGTCTTTTCACTGTAGCCTCCCTCATCTGGTGGAAGGAGCAAGGGAGCTCACTGGGGTCTCTTTTACAAGGGCACTAATCCTACTCATGAGGGCTCCACCCTCATAATCTATCATCTCCCAGAGATATAATCTATCATCTCCAAAATACCATCCATCACTGGGGATTCGGTTTCAACATAGGAATGTGGTGAGGTGGGGGTTGGACAACACACATTCAGTCCATAGAAGTCATCAAATACTGTGCACTTCTTCTGTGCCCACTTGGTGCCAGGCTTGGAACACAAGTCTGGTCCTTGGCTCAAGTCCCTCACAGGCTGCTGAACTCACAGCTGCACTTGTAGTTTTCAGGGCACCCACCTTTTCCTCACCCATCCTTTTCTTCAGCCGCAGGAGTTCTTTATATGTCAGCCTTCCATTAAAGTTTCATTGGAATAAAAGATTCCTTGGCTTAAAAAAATAAAAGAACGTTTGGAACTCTCTGCTCTACTCTTATTTAATCAACTAGATGCTCTGGAGTTGACTGGCATCCACTCACAATTTTAAATGAACTGTCAGGTAAAACTATTAGCCAAAATGCTCCCTGCACCACCACCAATATAATGTGCTATAATTGTATGTCACCATCATCTGCTTTGAAAATTTCGCTTTAACCTTTCCCACTCTTTAGCACACTGAATTCCCTAAGTGGGTTTGAATTCTTAACCTTTGCTGGTAGAGTATAACCACATCCCAGTTAGGGGCTGGGGGGATGTTTTTCTTTAGGCCCCTGACTAATAACCAAGTGGCCCAGCTCTTTTTCCCAAATTCTGGTCTAGCACTAGAATAAGAACTATCAGAGAACTTGTTTAAAATGAAAAGTCAGGCCCCACCTCCAGAAAATCTGATTCTACAAGAGAGAAGTGGGATTTGATGTCTTTAATGAACTGCCCATGTGTCTTCTAGCTTGACAAACACTTTTGGGAAACAAAAATTCTAGCCTTGGTGAGGGAGGCTCAGAATGTTGTTAGATCTCAAGAGACCTTGGGCATCTGTTATCGCACATTTTTCATAATTTACCTGCTTATATATTCTCTTTCACCCATTAGATTTGAAGCCCCTTTTGGAAAAGTAACTTGCCATAGTCTCAGGCTCAGTGCAATTCTATATCCAGTAAATGTTTGGCATTACATTAATTAATAAAACAAAGAACAGTAATAATTCATCAAATTTTGATCCCACTAGACTAGAAGGTTTTTTTTCCATCAACAGATTATTATTAATAAACCTGTGACTAGGGTTCATATGCTTTTTCTCCTGTGAGATTCAATTAAGCTAAACAATTAGGAACAGCTTTTTTTTTTTTAATTTCTTACAGTGCATTTGAGTTTTAAGAGTGCTCCATGAGGTAAACAGGATGAGAATAGTTATCCAGCTGTTTTAGTTGAGGACACAGGCCAAGGAGGGATAAAATGACTAGCAAGTGCCCACAATTTTCAGTATTTGCACAGTCAAGAATGCAGTGTGTTGTAATGAAAAAGCATACTCTTTATTGCTGCGTTTGAATTGGAGCCCTGTCATTTACTAGCTGTGTGATCTTGAACAAGTTATTTAAATTCTCTGAGCCTCCTTTTTTTGTGCATGTACTCTATACACAGGGACAGACAGCAGGCTTATCTGAAGGATGAAATGTGTCTAGGAGAGTGTTTGGCACATAGCAGGAGCTGAGCACACATTATATTCCTTCCTTCCCGACATACTTGCCACAGCAAGGACTTGGTTTGTCTAGATCAATGTGATAGTCTCAGTACACAGCTCAGCACCTGGCAGAAGTATATGCTCAACAGATATTTACTGAATTGGTTGATTAATGTAATCCTAGGATTTAAAAAAAAACACACAAACATCTTTTCCTTTTACCTATCAAATGTTATCAATCTATAAAATTATATTACTATAATCGCTCCCCCAATCACAAACCCCAGATGGTCTGCATACTAATGACAAGCCATAGTCTGTCACAACCCAGGGAGAGTGACCTGGAGACTACAAACTGGGAAATAAAGAGGGAGTTTCCATTTAAGTATGCCTATACATATGTGTTTCTCTATATAATAAAATAAAACTAACACATTAGCATCTTTTTATTCTCAATTTTTTCTAGCAAGCAAAGGATGGTGAAGACAAATTAATCACGTGTGAATTCAATCTGTATAAAACATTCCTACTTATTGTGATTCCCTTAATTTTTATATTGGCAACCCTAAAATAATTTATAGGGATACTGTAAGTTCATCCAACCCTATTTTTTCCACAGGGATTGAAAGCCCTCAAATGTGAATTCTTTTAACATGATTTTCTTTTCAAGGATCATCACCCTCTGGGTCGGGAAAAGACCTCATGAGAAGAGTGAAAAGAACACAGACTTGGAGTCAGATAGCTCTGCCACTTACTCGCCAAGTGACCTCGGATAATAAACTCACTAGGCCTCGGTTTCCTAATCTATAAAATGGAAATATAAATGCCTACTTCATGGAGTTGTTATGAGAGTTAGAAATGGCAATGTATGTGAAGTGCCTATGAAACACAGCAGGCACTCAATTTATTGTCCCTCCTGCCCCTACCAAAATGCTACAAACAGATTCAGTAGCTCCAATTAAAGGTACAACACTTAGGTATTTTCATAAGTAATCATTGGGACATCAAACTAACATTTTTAAAGTCTAGTTAGTTGCAAGGCTTTTGCTTTGTCCCTCTAGAGCAGAGTTATCAGCTTATAGCAGTCCTGAGACTCAGAAATCATGAAGGCTTCAGCATTTCCAGAGTGGATAAGGGCTGTGTCAACTGATGAAATTTTTCTCTTTCCTATGAATGTTCTCCAGATCTCCACACTGGACTTCTCTGACCTACCTTGAGCTAAATGCTCCACCCCCGTGATCTGGCTTTCTGAGAGTTTAAAGCCTGCCCTGTCTGCTGCCCTTTATATACCAGGGATGCTGAACAACTTGTACTTATTTCTCTGTATCCTCCATTGGCTTGTAAACTCCATGAGGTCAGGACAGTGTCCTCTTCACTATTTTAGGTTTCATCTCAATTTTCTAACTGCAATATTCTCACAAAATTTTCTACTAGATGAGTTCCCTTAAAATTAGTTTTTAAGGGGAATTCCCTGGCAGTCCAGTGGCTAGGACTTGGTCAGGTAACTAAGACCCCACAAGCCTCGAGTCACAGCCCAAATTTTTTTTTTAATTTTAAATTAGTTTTTAGGGTTTTTTTTTTTTCTTGTCAAGGTCTGAAATATTAACCCTGTAGGTAGACTAGGCATAGACATGTTTTATTTATTTATACCTGCCTCAGCAGATGCTGGCACAAAATACCAGGTCCCTTAATAAAATAAACGTGAACTTAACACCAAAAGGGAAATCTAGAGGGCAACCGATCTAGTGCCACCACCATGAAGGCCCCATGATGCACAGCTCACACTTTAAACTCCTCTCTCGGGTCCAGGCTAATCATTCAAGGCTGTCTCTCTACTCCTCCACCCAGTCCTCTCCACTCTATGTTCCAGAAATGTTGAATTTCTTGTAAATAGCCCTAAACAGCCATGCTCACTTCACCATATATATGCCCATGTGTCCCTTTTCACAGCATATTTTAATTGCTTGGTTTTTTTTCTCTGTAGAGAAAACTGGATTGTAAGCCCTGTGAGGACAGGAACTGTCTTATTCATTATTCCATTCCTGTTCCTGGCATATAGGCTCTCAATAAATATCTGTTAACTGAGTGACCTCCTTTCGGCAAGATTTTCAGAAACACTTGACTAAAGAGTAAGCAGAAAACAAATGGGAAAAAATTAAAATACAAGGAACCACCAGGAAAATATACATTTGCCATCCTAGTTTGGTCTCTGGGAGCTGGGGCCTTGTCCCATCCACCTTTAGACTGGGCATATCCACCCTGTCTTCTTAGTCCAGGCAGAAAAACTCTACAGGCCTCTTTTTACCAGGGAGAGGGCTATGCTCACCAACTCCAGCCCTCCACGTACAGCTCAGGCCCTGTCTCCTCTTCCTTTCCATGCCTCCCTGCGGTCCTCCAGGTAGGCCTCTCTCCGCCATCAGACTAGTCCTGTGGGAAAGCCCACACCCCGCCCCAGCACACTGCAGGACCTCCCCCCATCCTGCCCCCGCAGGCCCAGCAGTGTGTGGGACACACACATTCCCAAGAAGGAGGCACAGACCTGAACAGGGCATGAGTTCTTCCCAGGCCTGTGACCAGCTCACATGAGGGAAAGAGGAATGGCTCAAATTCACTTCTACAGGCAAAAATACCTGTAGGATCCTAAGAAAGCAGTCAGCCTTGAGCTCACTGCAGATCTGGGAAACTTGTGTCATTCTCTTTTGGTGGAAGCAGAAACCTGACTCTGAGCTAACCCCTGCCCAGAGGCCGCTGGGGCCTGGAAAGACCCTTGTGAATGCTCCGCGTCTAGGCCGGAGCCTGGGGGTTCCCTGCCGTCCGGCCATCTGCAGAGGCCTCCCTGAGGGATAGGCCGGCCCCGACTGGACGACCTGTGGCCAGACTGCGGCCCGCACCCAGAAGGCGGAGGCCGCCGCGCCGCCGGGGCTGGGAGCGCCGCCGGGTCGCTCAGGCCTGGCCCAGCGTGGCCGCTTCGAGCTCTCAGGCTCTTGCGACCCTCACCCCGAGCGCTTCCGCCACCCGGCTAGACTCGCAGGAACAGAGAGTTCCTCCCCGCCCCTTATTCCCCTCCCCGCCAGACTTGCCTGCGCCACGAAGCTCGAGAAGCGGTTCCCCCTGCGCGCCCCTCGCTCCAGGCCGAGCTTGGAAGCGCCTGCGACTTCGCTGCGGCGCCGGAGCCCGCGTGGGCTGCCCTCGGCCGCCGCTGCTCGGTGGCCCCGGCTCAGGACGCGACGCCGTCCCGGCTGCCCTGCGCCCCTCGGTGCGAGGCCCGGTCGGGACCCCAAGGGGTCCTGGGAGCCGTCCCCGTCCGATCCCTGGACATCTAAACCAGAGAGCCCAGGAGTTATTCCGGGCCAGGGGGATGGTGAGGATGGGGGCTCTATTCACATCTCCTTTTGCAACAATAATGACATGTCGTGGTCGCACTAATGCCAGGACCTCACCGAAGGCAAACCAGTGACTCCGCCGGCCCTTCAGGCGCGACGTCCAGTGTGCGTGAAGTATAGTAATCACCAACTTCGGCTCTCTGGGAAGATGTTGAGGGGTAGCCGGGCTGAACCCCGGACAGCAGCTCCGGGCCGGACTTGGAATACATTTTTTTTTCAAATCTGACCCAGATCCGTGGCTCTGAACTTACTGTGACCTCAGCGCCCGCCTTGGGCTCTGCGCGAGCGGGAACCCGGTGCGGGACTCGGGATTCCCGCTCGCTCCCGGGGCTTGCAGACCGCTGGAAGGGAGGTATTTGCATGGGTTCATGTATGGGGTATTTTTCTAGAACGAGATAAACAGATCTTAGCAGAGTAAAGTCCTGGTCTTGAAGCCATGACCACGCCCTTGGGTCTCTCCACAGATCCCCTCCGGGCGCTGGTCTAAAGAGGAGGCTTTGGCGCCCCAAGTTTTCCTCAGGCGCGGCGGGTTTGACTTGGGTACTGCGCTCGCGAAGCGCGCCCTGTGCCCACGCGCTCACCTCGGCGGGAGCCACGGACTAATTAGGTGCCCCTGTTCTCCGGCTTATCCGACGGGTCAGCCCGGCTCCAGGAGGCTGAGACCTGGGGTAGACGCCAAGGTCACCTGCAGCGACTGGCCTCGTCATTTAGAAGGAGAAAGGGCAAAAGGGCTGCTCGGAACACTTTTTAAATAATTTGAGGCAGGAGCCTGTAAGTGGAGACGAACGTGCGAGAATTCTCTGCTGTTTAAAGAGCAGTGCAGAGTTGCCAGGAAAACTCACTACGACGGGACTGTTTACTCCCGGCGAATGGGCCCCAAAGAAACTATGCCCGGACCAGGTGACCGGGCGGGATCCGCAAAGCCGCTCCCGGCGACTCTCCCCTCCAGCGAGTCTGAGACCCGGAGGGAGGAGCGGGCAGGTGGGTTTTCTCCGCCCGTGAGTGCGACAACCTCCTTCTCTATTTCCTCATTTTATTTTTTAAAATTAAAAAGAGAGAGCACAAGTGTTAAAAGTGGATAGCCGAACAGCGTCCGATAAAATCTGCGCTATGAAAAATACGAGGTCGAGACAGATCAGTGTGTGGGTGAAGGCTGCTCTAGCAGAAACGCGAGAAGTGAGCAAAAGCCCACAATTTTCGTTTTTACTGTAGAAATCGGTAAACGAAATCAAATGGTAATGGTTACCTATTACAGCCACTGAAAAGTTTGAAATAATTTAATGTTTCGGATTTATATATATGTAATTACCATGCTTTTTATTTTGTCTAGCTATTTCCATTAAGTTTTAATAAGCTATTAAAGTTCCCTGAATAAATTTTGTGAGTTTTTTTTTTTCCTCAGTGAGTGGAGATTACATGAACCAGAAGCGAAGTTTGAACATAATTTCCTTAGCCACTGGGAAGTCTGTGTCTCTTGCCAAAATTCCAAGAATGGGGAGAAGAATGTAAGACTAGATGCTCATTGAGTACCTACTATGTGCAGACACTCTGATAGGGCTGGCTTTATAAATTTTATTTCATATGAATAATTGTTTATCAATAAGAACTCTTTTTAAAAAGACCAAACACTTTCTTCTGCATCCGGATCTCAAATGGACAGCTTCCATAATTTTACTTTATTCGCAAGAATTTCGTTTTTATTACTTCCTTCTTCGAAGTGACATAACTGCCAGGGTTAATGGAGAGATCCATATTTAATGATATTAAAGTCTGTTGGTTTAACTGATTACGTCGTTTAGTGTTAATCCTGTCTGGGGCGGGGGGTGCGGTGCAGGGGGGAGGTGAAGGTGAGTCAGCACAAGCTGAATTTCTCCTAACTCTTTAGGTCCCTGTAAAAGTAAAGAAATCCCGAACTGTTTGGGAGGAGAAGGAACTTGTAACTGGACGGAGAGCACCATCACTGAAAGCGATGGGGGGGGGGGGGGGGGGGGGAGGGGATGCAAAGGAAAACTTTCCCGTCTCTGTGGATCAAAGGAACCGAAAACAAGACCCGTTTTGCATGGGCTATGCAAACACTGTGGCTTATGCTGACCATTGATAGAGGCTGAGTTAGACTAGAGGCTACATATGTTACAAAGGAGACGATGGAATTGAGTATCCAGAGCTTTAAAAAAAATGAGAAGAGAGTTGACAACCAGACGAAGTGGGAAAGGAGGGAGGAGAATACACCCAGGAGCAGGTAAATCATCAAAAATTCAGTTCCTGCAACTAATGAAAAAACCAATCTCACTGTAGTCCAGGGGAAATGGTTCGCTGACGCAAGGCTGATGGTGAGTCTATTTGTCGTGCTTCTTTTCCGGACTATCAAAAAAGTTATTTCGAGATTCAGCCAAATGTTTTGACTGGGAGACTGAAAACGGGACGAGGCGTTTCCTGCTGTAACTTCGGAGCCCGCAGCGGGGCCCAGCGCCGAGCGCGCTCAGAGTCGCGCGCTTCCCGCCCGGGGCTTTTCGGAAAAGACGCTCCCCGCCGCCCAGGGAGAAAGGAGCCTGAGGTCAGCCGGCGGAGGCTGCTCGGGTTCCGCGTGGGGCCCGAACTTCAGCCTTCCTCTGGAGGAAAGCTCCTCTGGTTTTGTTCTGGAAGGGGAAATGGGCGCAGCTCTTCGAGAGCTCTTAAGATTCCCAGTCGCTGGACAAACCTGGAAAGTCTGGGAAGTTCTAAACTGAGCTTCCCTCGTTCCCTGAGTCCCTTTCTATCTTCTCTACCAGGGCTAAAGGGCTGCTGGCCGAGGGGGTGCTCTTTTGGATGATTTTTTTCCACGTGGACTGGAGAAGCGCCGCCGCCCGCTCCGAAGGCGACTTGCAGACCTCAGCGCCCTGGGCTCGCGCGGCGCACCGCCCGCCCCTCCGCGCCCGCCCAGCCCCGCTCGCGGAGAGAGCCCGAGGGGGAGTATCTGCTCCGCGGGCCAGAGCTCGGTGCCAGGGCGCTCTCCTGACATAACCCTGCCCAGGGTGGGCCAAGACGTGTACACACCATTGCTTGGCTCCCCTGCTGCCGCTCCCGTCCCCACTACCGCCGGCAACTGCCTTAGAACCAACCCCCAACAGCAGAAACTCTCGCCTCACACCTCCCCTTGGTCCCCGCTTTCCCGGCCTTTTCCGGGATCCCACACCCCCACCCCGCTTCTCCCGCCCGTCGGGGCCGAACACTGGCACCTCTCCTCAAACCCATTCCGCCGCGCCATTTTAACCCCTTACAAGTTTCCGCTGCGGAGGGGACGGGAAACGGAGAAGATCCATCCTCCCCACCTCACCCCACCCCCACCCCGCCCCGCCCGGATCCTTGCCTAAGACAGCCCGGGAGGGGATTATGAAACAACCGGGCGGTGGGCGGGGGTGGGGGGACACGCTACCTCCGGACTCTCGAAACTTTGGCAAAGTCTCGGGAACACTTGTGCTCCCCCAGGACAGTTTTCTTCGCCTCGCGGCGAGCGCAGGGTATCCGAGTTTCTTGGCACTATCTGCGAAGAGCCTCTCCCTTTCCCCAGCCCCTTTAAGGACATCTGATCTTCAGTCGCTAACTTTCTCCTCTGGTCTAAAAGCTTCTTCAGCCGCGGAGAGCGACCCCAGGCGAGGCCGGGAAAAGAGAGAGCTGGTGTGGGGTTAACCCAAACCAGGGCGCCCAGAGGTTGGCTGAGGCCCTGCGGGTCGAGGCCGCGCGCACTCTTGAGCAGGAGGGAGCCCCGGGGGATCCGCGCGGGGCGTGTTGCCGCGCCTGAAACAGGCGTTCCCTTTTCCAGATCATATTCCCCATAAAATCTAAAGCCAGATGCATCGCTTGGGCAAGTTCCCATTTCACCGCGAAAAGCACAGATTTGTTTCCAAACTGGACTCCAAATCGAGGTTTCTGGTGCGGGTTCCAGTGGCCTGCGCAAGGTTGGGCTTTCGATGCCTTAGGGACTGCCCCGGCGGGTAACGTTTTAGATGCTGTAGTCTGAACCTAGCCCAGGCAAAGCACCATTTGCGAATGCGGGGGGGGGGGGGGGGGGGTTGCAAAGTAAAGACTACGGGCTTTCAAGGCCGTGTGTGTACTTTTTAAGTGGGGCGGAGGAGAAAGGACCAACTTCATAATTATAGACGCCCAGTTTAGCAAGATAACCTGATGGGAATCTCTGTTTCACAAAAATAAGTTGCAAGGGGAAAAACTTGCAAGAAAGTGAGAACAGTGGCCACATACGAAACCAAAGGGCGAGCATGGTGAAAGCAGGCATTTTAATCAGTCTGTTGAGTCAAAAATAGCTTTTGCTGAGGTTTTTTTTTTTAAAGAAATAGAAGACTCTTTCCAAAAGTAATAGCTTACCGGTCTATTTCACCTGCAGGTCTCCTCTCATCATAGTATAAAGCAATTTGGGTGGAGTGGGCCATGTTTTTCACAGAACTTTCTGGTATTTGCAGTTGTGGTGAAGGGGGAAGGAATAAAAACGAACAAAATTAGTCTGGGATTGACTACTGCCTGTTACCGGCATAACATTAACAGGAAACTAAGACTACCTTCCCGAGGTTCGCTTAAAAGAATTTAATTTTGCATCTTTTAAAATTATAGACTTTTTGAGTCTTTTGGGTGACATGAATAATAACCAGCGATGAAGAATCTAAACAATGCACACAAGTACATAATTCCAATTCTACTTATTTAAAGAGTGAAAGGGCGCGGTGCAAAGGCGCCCCTGCACAGGTAGAGGTGTAAGAGCTATGGGCTGCGCCATGCATTAGGTGCCAGTGAGAGAAAGCACAGACCCAAACTACTCGCACAGAAAACTGTTTCCACATTCCGACTCATTTCGGATCACATGATTTTTTAACACTTGTCAAATCCCACAGCTATTGTTACAAGAAAGGTGCCATGAAACAGAATAAAGTTACTTGTTTTTTAGGGCAAGGTGGGGCTTTTCGGGCGTTTGACCACACAAATGTTCTGGAGTGACAGGGCGAGCACCTTGCAGGCCAATCTCCCAGTGTTGGTTCACTGCAGGGGAAGGTGGGGGAACGAGAAAGGCTTTTAGCTGATCAGACTTTGACCGGCTGTCACCCCTTAGGGGTGGTTGTGGGGGTTACCTTCACCTTGTAAATATATTCATCCTTCTTTTAACTGAAAAAGTCTGCGGCCGCTAAGGCCGCCCACACGGGCCGCGCCTTGTCCAAATCTGCGCAGGCCGCCTTTGTCCCCACAGTGACTACCGCGAGGAAGCAGGGCGGGCGCGGAGGCTGTCATCAGTTTCCTTTAGTCTTTATACCGCATAGAACTCTGGTTTTTGCGGGGAAGCGGGCTGCTCATCCAACCTCAATGGAGAAAATTCTGTGGGCCTCCACTCCCTGGCGGCCTCTGCGCGCCCTCGCCGCGCTCCCGCTCGCCCGGGCCTCTCCCCGGGATCAGCCGCCGGGGGCCAACGCTCGCCCCCGAGCCACACTCCTCTGCCTCTGCGTCCCCTCCGCACGGTCCCAATCAGTCTCGAATTTCTACTCAAGACCCAGGCCAAACTTTTCCTTCGGGGCTGGTGTATTCTCACACGCGGTCGCTTTTCCCAGGGGAGGAGGAGCGATGGAGCTCCCGGCAGCTCCCGGGGACCCTGCGGAGACCACCCGCCACCCGGTTTCCACGCAGTCCCCGTGCCCACCCTTGCCTCCCGACCCCAGACCTTAGCCTCCCGCAGCCGCGCTCAGGGAAGCCGCCGCGACCGATGCGCCCCGGGTGCTTTCGTTTTGCTTTCGCTCCCTTCTCTTCGCAGCTGGAAAGACTGCGGAAGAGCAAAGTGGGGGTGAAAAGCGCGTGTCCTGACAAAGTGATGGGGACACCGCGGTTAGGTCCGAAGCGTGGCGGGGGGAGGGCAAGGTTCAGGCTGAGGCCTGGTCACCCCTGTCCCTTACAGGGGCGAGAAAGGCCAGGAAGCCCTGGTTTGCTTTCTTCATGCAAAGAAACGTGATTTGTAGATACTGATGCAACAAAATTGGCGCGGAAACGAATTCACCTTCTTAGGACTGTGTCTTTCAAATAGACGAAATGGCAGGATAGAAAGGCGGGTAGAGGGGAGGCCGGGCCTTTCTCTAAATTGGAAGGAAACCGAGGAAAAAGGCTCGACAGCCGGGATCCGGCCCCCATACCAGGCTCTGGGCACCATCAGGTGTGAGGGGACCAACGCTCAGTCCTATTTCCTGTTGGTCCACTCAGTTCTGCTCTTTGGAAACCCAGCAACCACTGCACAGGCTCCCTTTACTTCATCTCGCCTCCCTCTTTATGGCGAGCAAAGCACACATATCCTAAACTGATGAACCCATGGCCTAAGATCGCCCCATTAAAAAAAAAAAAAAAAAAGCCAAACCTGGAAAGGTTTCTCAAATAGAGGCAAACTTGTTGCTGCCCCGTGTGGCCCGTGCGAAAGCTCTCCTAGCTTTGCACGCGCTCAGTGCCGGGCCAGGAAGCGCGGCTCCAGGCAAGGGCTCGTGCAGAGTCCCGCCCCCCTCCCCCGGCCTGCACTTGAGCCCGAACGAGGGTGAGTGCAAGGGAAAAGTCTCTCCAAACTCCTTAGAAAATAACGTGTCTTCCAGACTGTTTACCACACCGTCCAGCTGCCCGGAAAGGTCCGACGCGTTTCCTGCACTCGTCCCAGCTCAGCCGGGGCTTTCTTCCACCCGTGACCTGAAGGGCTAAGTTACTTTATTCCGACTCTGTAAAGTTAAACTGCGATCTAAGTAAATTACTTAGAGAAATAACCGGAAGCTGCGAAGGTAAATTACACTCAAACCAGCTACTTGCACTTTTTTGCTTTTTTTTAAATAAGGCCTTCCTCTCGTATTTACCGCCCTCCTTGTTTACATCGAGATCAGGAACAGAGGCTTTAGGCCGGCAAGGGAGCTCAGTTTCATTTCGGGGCATATGGCGGGGCCTATCATTTCGTCATCAGGTTTTAAAGGAAAGTTCGAATGTTTTGTCACAGATCTAACTTCCAGTAACTCCTCAAAAACTATATTACCCCCACTGCGGCTCAGGTCTGCAAACTCCTTGGGTCCGCAGATGTCCGGGAAGCCGTGAGCTCGCGCAACGCCCCGCTGCACCTGCGGAGGAGGGAGAGCGTCTCCGCGCGTCTCGGAACGGCCGCACCGTACTTCCCGCGCTCCGCCGGCCAGCCTTCGAGCGGCCGCCAGCCACCCCGGCGTCCCTCAGTCCCCCGCCCACAGCCAATCGTGCGGGGGCCAGGGAGGCCTGGCATCCCGTCGTCTGGGGAAGCGGCTGCGCGGACAAGTCAGGCCCCCTGGCTCCCAGCGAGGCCCGAACGCGCGCACACTCCGCGCCAGGGCGGTGGCGCTCCCGAGACCCGGCGGGAGTAGGAGGGCGGAAGCGCGGAAGACTTGCGAGCACACCCAAGAGTCGCGGACCCCGGGTCCCCACCGGGTGACTAGGGTGCGGGTGCCCACGCTGTGCGCAACGCCTGGGCCACGGCCGGAGCCCACGAGCTGGGCGCACAGCTGAGCGAGGCAGCCGCCGCCGCCGCCACGGAGCCTGGCGGGCGGCGCGGAGCCCCGGGGAGCTGGTTTTCCCGGGCGGGCACGTGACGGGGTTGGCAACGCTCTGGCCCGGGCAGGGAGGAGGGGGAAGCGGCGAGCAGGAGGCCGGGGGCGGGCGGGCGGCTGGCGCGCTGTGTACTTAGGTCGTGTGCTGGGGCTTTTCTCTCCCAGGAGCCGGCGGGGGGAGGGGAGGGGGAGGGGCCACCGCTCCGCCTTCTCCTTTTCGCAATGTTGACGCAATCTATAAATAGTGGAACAAAAGGACCAACTTCCTCGGAGCTTTGCTGAAACTGCACAAAAAAATCGAGCTGGGGGGTTCCCTAGTCCCTGGCGTTGGGGCGGAGAGCGCTACGCCGGGGGAGGGGGCGGGCGCGGCGGCGCGGGCCCCGCCGAGGGGGGACACCTGGCTGAGGCACAGCTGCTGCCGCCGCGCCGCGCCGCGCGAACCCAGGGCTCCGCTCCCTGCTCGGGCTCGAGAGCTCGCCCCGACCGGGGGTCTTCATCCTCCGCCGTTGACAGGTCAGTCCGCACCGCCCTTTTCTACACTGGGTTTTCTTTTCCCTCCCCCAGACCTCTACTTAGAAAGGAATTGAGGGGGAAAAAAATAGAACGAGGCGCAGCAGTGACAGCCACCCAGTGTGGAACCCCAGCAGTGCACGGCGGGGTGGCCGAGGGGGTCAAGGAGAGGGTCCGCGCCTGCCCCTCGTCGTACAGCCCGTGGCCGCGCCGCGGCCCGAGACGGAGCCAGGACTAGCGCGCGCCGCCCAGGCGGCAGCGAGAGTGGAGGCGGGAGCGCCGCGGAGGCGCGCCGGACAAGGGGTCGACGGCGGGCTCCCAGCTGCCGCTCCCGCCTGGGGGCTGACCCCCAGCGGAGACGTGCAGGGACCTGGAGGCTGCTGAGCGCAGCTCGCCTCCTGAGCTCGGACCTGGCGTCCCTGCCTCGTCCTGCGGCTGCTGTGGGAAGGCTGAGTAGAGAAGCGCTGTCGCCGCACGCCAGCGCACACCCTGGCTCCGGAGCCCACGCACCCAGCGCGCCGGCAGTTGGGGGGCTAGGTGAGGACAGAAGGCACGCTCTCCTCCAGGAGCCGGGACCTGAGCGTGAGCGCCCGCCGCGCCGCCGTGGCGGTTACACTGGGCGCGGGGGAGGGGGCGGAGCTGGCGCTGTTGACAGCCGCGCTGGAGCGGGGAGGGCGAAAGTTGGGGAGAGGGGGTTGGGGGAGGGAGCGCGCGCGCGCGGGATTCGGCTGGGAGTGGGGGGCTGAGGTCACGTGATGGGCAGACGCCCCCGCTACAGGCCGACAGTAGGGGTGACGTCACTATCCCCTGACTGCAGGGGGTGGCACTTCCGCTCCCTCCCCCATCTCTGCTCCCCCGGCCCCGAAACCGGCGGCTGCAGCCATTTCGGAGTGTGGGAGTGGGCGGAGGGAGACGGGTTTTCGTTACCGCCCTAGCTCCTGGCTGCTTCCCCAGCTGTCCATACTCCCGGGCTTGGGACCTGAGCCGGTGCCGAGGCCGTTCTCTCCCGACGCGCCCCATTGTGTGAGCGGGCGGCGCAGGGCGGAGGCTGGTGCCGGCCCCCTGCGGCTCCCAGCTCCGGGGGGGGCGGGGACGGCCCCTAAGCGGTCAAGGCCAAGTCTGGCCGGGTCCCCAGAGCGCCATCCGCTCTCGAGAGGTCCGATACTCAACTCCTGGCTAGGAATAGGCGGCCTTGGCCGCGATCTCCGGGAGCTGGGTGGTTGGGGACCCGTGCAGCGGCACGAGCCTAGGGTCCAGCCTCGCGGGTGTGTGAGAGGAGTCTGTCACTGCTCTGGAGTTCTCGATTCCAGCAGTCGTTATAAGCTATTTGGGGAAACTCCGGGTTTTGGTGACTCAGCGCGGTAAGCGCTATTTATAAGTTGATGCGTTAGTAGCAGGGAAATACACTTCGTTAGGATCCGTCCAAGGAAGGCAAAGAGCTCTGTTTCGAGGCAACAATTAAAAGACTTAACTTTTTTGAAAGAGGAAAGGGTTGACTTAAAGCCTGACTGTAAGACAAAGCAGGTCTCACGAGCAGACTTAGTTAGTACACAGTTTATTTCAAAAAGTTGGAACATCTTCCTGGGTAAGTGGAGAATTTTAGGGACACATTATGATATCATACCGTCTTTTTTGGGTGGTGGTGTGTGAACTAAGGAGAAATAACTCAGATAAATGAGCCAGCAGTCCTAGTAGATGGCAGAATATCAGAACTATGTCGTTTATTAATTTCAGTATTTGTTAAACACATAACACCATTTGGTGGCTGGGCAAAAAATAAAGGAAAACTGGATGATGTTGAAAATTCCTATAGGATATTCTCTAACAGCAAGGTGTGTGTTGTGTTTATCATCAAAACTTGGGGCAACTATAAATTACACGTTTGCAACCCACTCTCACCCTCCCAAGAAAGCACTACAAAAATGTATATACTACAGCCTGGGATTCTTCTTCTATGTTAAGTGCTGCACAAACAATTATTAGTCACTGCTTGTTTTACAGGTTTTACTTTAAGCTTTATTCCCCCCCGCAGTTTGGAAATCCAGGTGGTAGATGCTAAGAGAAAGAGCAATTGCTAGGCTAGCTTCAGAGGCAAGAGTTCACACCCAGCTTGCTTAGCCTGCACAGCTTTTGGTAGGTAGCATGACCTGAGCTGCTTGAAAGGAAGAAGGCAGTTTCTCCTGGATGGGCAAAAGTTAGGCCAACTAAAAAGAAAGGAAAGGTTTCCCAAGTTGAGCAAGCAAAGCAGCATGTACAAAGGCCTGTAGTGAACAACTACAGCCAAGTAAGAATGGGTGGGATGTGAAGAGGGTAAAGACAAGGGAAAGAAAAGAAGCTGGAGGAATGGCCAGGTCACACAGGATTTTGTAGTCCATGCTGGGGAGTTTGGAATTTAGACTGAGACCAACAAGTTTTTAGCTTTTCAGGAGACACATAGCCTTTTGAGAACCTAGGGAAAGCAATCTGGTCTCTCCAGAAAAAAAAAAATGCACCTATAGACTTCCACTATAATTTTGCATACAATTTCAAGGGTTTACTCTGCCTTGTGAGTAAATGACTATTGGGCCTCAGGACTGAAACCTACAGGAAAGGGAGAACCATGAAATGATTTTTTTAATGGAAATGCATGGTCAGGTATGAGAAGATTACACAGGTCCTTGAAAGGATTACACTAGTTGGGGTCCTGGAGACTGGAAGATGGAAAATAAAATAGCCTGTGATGTAAGTAAGAATCAACTAGGACCACTGCTGTGTACCTAGTGGTTGTGGGGATAGAAAGAAGAGGGATTCGAGAAGGGTAATTTAAAAGAGTTGGTGGAATGGGAAGGTGAGGGGCCAGAGCAAGGGATCCATCCCCATTCTGGTCTGGGATGTGGACTGGGAGGAGAAATGGGCCTGGAGTTCAGGAGGAGGAACTCTGTTTTGCTTCCTTGATAAGGAATGAAAATCTGTGGCTGGTTTGGTCCCTTTATAAGACTGAAAAGGCTTTGTACCCTTTCAGTGAAAAAGAAAAGAACCTTTCCAAAGATTGAAATTCAGAAGGGAAATAAGAGCAGGAGAGGATTAAATCTTGCTTTCCCCTCTTTTTTAAAACTAGGGATACCTAGAGAAGAAGAAAAGAGAGATGGAGGGAATTAAGCTTTCTTTTTCCTCTGCTCAACCACTAAGCCTTCAAGGAAAAGGACTTTGGCTAGAATGGGTCCCCATAATGGTGGTTTTTGTTCCTAATGGTACTTCAAAACCACACTCAATCATCCACAATTAGTACCTGGATGTACTAAGGTATCAGTCTGGCTAGGGAAACAAGGAAAAGTGCAGGGAAAGGGTTCCTAGCTGTTACAGCTAACCTGAGGTAGAGATTTAATGGAAGCAGGGACTCAAATACAAAACAAACCACCCCCAGAACTTAGTGGTTTAAAACAACGTTACTTGCTCATGAATATGCAGTATGGGTAGGGCTCTGCAGACAGTTTGTTTCTAGTCCACTGGGAGTCAGCTAGGGCTGAAGGCTTGCATCATTTGAAGGCGTGTTCACTTCCACATCTAGTAATCTGTACTCACAGATGGCTGGGACCGTAGCTAGGGCTTTCAGCCACAATACCTGCACATGGCCTCTCCTTGTGGTCTGGGCTTCCTCACAACGGAACTGTGGGCTCCAAGGGTCCCAAGACTGAGAGCCAGGTGAAGCTGTATCACTTATGACCTAAGCCTAGAAGTCTGGAGCATCCTATCCACATTCTATTCATTAGAGGCAAATCACTAATACCATACTGATTCTAGACAGGAGAATCAGACTCTACCTTTCAATGGGAAGAGTGTCAAAGAATGTGCAATGTGTTTAAAATCACCACACATATTAACTTCAGATAGATTTATAAACCATATGTTGTATGTGAAAAATGTTTAAACATAAAAAACCAAATAAACATCCCCTTTTTGATATTAGAATGGAATATAAAAACCCAAACATTTCATCATTACAGCAAAGCTAATCGAGAGCCTGTGTGAGCAGGCAGTCTCATAATCGTCCCCCCTTTTTCTCCCTCAAGGCCATTTCCTCCCCTCCAGGTCAGGCCTCCTGTACACAGACACCTCTCTCTCCCAAGCTAGGTAGGACACCCACAGTGGCTGCACCTTCAAGGAGATGATCAGGTCCTAAAAGTTTTCCATTCCCTCCCTGAATTGTCCCTGACTTTGGACCTCACTAGATCATTGACAAGGCCATCAATGACTTCTCAAAGTTAAAAAACAAAATGCTATCGAGATTATTCCAGTAAGTAATTTTATAATAAACTCATCTTACATAATTAAAACAAAATGACACTTAAAGGGTTATATGTTTTTAGATGTCAGGATCTTGACTTTACTTGGGCTTGTTGATTCATAAAATTCAGTAATTCTAAAGTGATGGCTAAGATTTTAGGCATTTTATGAGAATTTGCATGTTTCTTTGAGGTGATATAACATCATTATTACCATACAAAATCTGAATGACTCTTCTGCCACTATTACAATGTACACGTCATGACACGTTATTTGTTGGTAAAGGAGCTCAAGAGTTATCTCTCTAAGGAACTGAAAATACTACCTTTCTCTGTGTAATCAAGATAAAAATAATCTTTTCTTATAACCCAGTATCTATTAAATTCTCCCAAAGCTGATATTATTATAATTTATATATCTTTGATGTTCTCATAGAAAACTTCCTTTATGACTTAGAGATAGAAATAGTGCTTAGGCCATTTTAATAATTCATACTCTCCTAAAGGCTGTGCTCTACACATTTTAGTAATTTTGCATAATTATTTATAGTTATATTGAGTCAAAATCACACTAGGTTTCTAAGTGAAGTCATGTTATAGAGTGCAGGTTTTAAAATAAGTACATTTAGGTAATAAGCAAATGTACATTTATGAAACCTTTGTGTGTGTGTTTGTGTGTGTGTGTTTCTTAATGATTTTGAAGTAGTAGGCTTTTTAAACTAAAATGAATTAGTATCTTTGTTTTTAAAGTTCTTCATACGGCAATGATAAAAAAAATCGACAAAGTATTCACATTAAACTAATAGACTTTGTTATCAGGCCCCAAACTGTTCCTAATTCTCGGTGACTTCATAGCTACCATGGAGGCAGCCCAAAGGAACTTAAGTAAACACTTTAAAATTACGTAATGCAGCTCTGAAGGAGGAACAACCCCAGCCAAACTGTGCCATATAGTTTTACAGATGCTATTTTTCTGTATGCCAGAATGCTTATTAACCTATCTATAGAATGACTTCATAGCAAAGATAACATGAAAGAAAGTTGGAAGTGGGCCAGTCTGTTTCTAGGCCTCTTGAATGAAGGCAAGGTTGAAGAAATTATTTCAAAATAGTTATCTAATGAATGTTTTTCTTAACCTTATAGACTAAGCATTTTGAAGCATTTTGAAAAGTACTACAATAAAAATGGCACAGTAAGCAATACATTCAATATGATTTCAATAAATAAGTTCAATAAATAAAATATGATATTGCTGACTGATAGTAATAATGCTCTACTACTACATTAAGAATTGAATACACTTTTTATTCAGCAAAATAATTTGGATCTTTTTTATGTTTTTTCTTCACCTTTCTATGTGTTCAAAATATAATTTATTTTAAAAGAAATGCTGCAAAAGCCAATAAAAAAATACATTTCTTCAATATCTTGGCAGGGCTCTGTTAAGCATCATGGAGAAGACAGAGAATTATGTCCTTGAAATAGTAAAGTTATTAATATGAGTGTATGAGCAAAAATGCAACTTTATCAAACTAAATTACAGAAAGAGTCTTCCCATCAGATTGACAGAGACTGAAAATAAGTGCTAATAACTAGTGTTGCTAAGAATACAAATTAAAGTTACAAACTCATCTATTACTATATTACCTTTCTGGAGTCAAAAATGTCCAAATCTTTGATACAGCAGTTCCACTTCCAGGAATAAATCCTAAAAAAAGTAATCGGATATGAAGTCAAAGATTTATATATGGTCATTACAGCATCTACAGAGAGAAGACAATCTGAATATTCAATAGTAAAGGAGTGATTAAATAAACCATGGTACATCAATCTAATGGAATTTTTGCAACAACTAAAATTACTTAATGCCACAGAGAAATACTAATATTTAATGTACGATAAATCTTTTAGGTTATAAAACTATTTCTCCTCAAGGGTTGGGGGAAAAATATACCAAAGTATATTATGTAATTATGGTCATTTTTACCTTCTTTTTCATATTTTCTAAAATGGGCACATATTTTAACAATCAGAAGAAAAATCATTAAAAGATTTCCTCCAAAATATGTAAATCAAATGACATATATTTATATTCTTATAACACTAAGATATTTAATAGAGTAATACAATACATTAGTTACTTTTTTACATGCATCTTTTCATTTTGCATACTTTTAACAAGGTCTGCCAGTGAATAATCTGTTTCTAAAATTAAATTAGATAAGATATAAGCAAGTACAGAGTATTATGTGAAGGGTATAATTTGAGGGATAATCTTTGGTGGAAAAGTTGATTTGGGGAGAATTTGGTATAGTCAGAATCCATCTGAAAAGCCATAATGGCTGGACCTATTTTATATCATAATTTTTATAATAATATTTTTAATTTTTAATTGTAAAAAAAATATATAACATAAAATTTACCATCTTAATTTTAAAATGTACAGTTCAGTAGTATTAAGTATATTCACATTATTGTGTATAATAGTATTTTAAGGAGTTTTTTTTAATGAAACTGCTTTATTAATATTTGAAATATATACACCATAAAATTTTTGATAAAATAGAAAATATTCATGTCTGGAGACTCCCACCCCAGCAATATCTGATTGCATATATTTCTCTATATGTATTCTACTCTAAAGTTTTATTGTAATATTATAATGCTCTATTATTATATGGAAATCTTTATAATATGTTATATGGTTTTATACGTATACTTTTTTTTTTGATTTTTATTTATTTATTATTTTTTGGGGGGTACACCAAGTTCAATCATCTGTTTTTATACACATATCCCCATATTCCCTCCCTCCCTCGACTCCCCCCCACCCTCCCTCGACTCCTCCCCACCCTCCCCGTCCCACTGCTCTAAGGCATCATCCATCCTCGAGTTGAACTCCCTTTGTTATACAACAACTTCCCACTGGCTATCTATTTTACAGTTGGTAGTATATATATGTCTGTCCTACTCTCTCACTTTGTCTCAGCTTCCCCTTCACCCCCCGCCCCCTCCCATACCTCGAGTTCTCCAGTCCATTCTCTGCATCTGCGTCCTTGTTCTTGTCACTGAGTTCATCAGTACCATTTTTAGATTCCGTATATGTGAGTTAGCATACAATATTTGTCTTTCTCTTTCTGACTTACTTCACTCTGTATGACAGACTCTAGGTCTATCCACCTCATGACATATAGCTCCATCTCATCCCTTTTTATAGCTGAGTAATATTCCATTGTATATATATGCCACATCTTCTTTATCCATTCATTTGTTGATGGGCATTTCGGTTGCTTCCATGTCCTGGCTATTGTAAATAGTGCTGCAATAAACATTATGGTACATGTTTCTTTTGGGATTATGGTTTTCTTTGGGTATATGCCCAGGAGTGGGATGACTGGATCATATGGTAGTTCTATTTGTAGTTTTTTAAGGAACCTCCAAATTGTTTTCCATAGTGGCTGTAGCAACTTACATTCCCACCAACAGTGCAGGAGAGTTCCCTTTTCTCCACACCCTCTCCAACATTTGTTGTTTCCAGATTTTGTGATGATGGCCATTCTGATCAGTGTGAGGTGATACCTCATTGTGGCTTTGACTTGCATTTCTCTGATGATGAGTGATGTTGAGCATCTTTTCATGTGTTTGTTGGCCATCTGTATGTCTTCTTTGGAGAAATGTCTATTTAGGTCTTCCACCCATTTGTGGATTGGGTTATTTGCTTTTTTGGTATTAAGCTGTATGAGCTGCTTGTATATTTTGGAGATTAATCCTTTGTCCGTTGTTTCATAGGCAACTATTTTTTCCCATTCTGAGGGTTGTCTTCTAGTCTTGTTTATGGTTTCTTTTACTGTGCAAAAGCTTTTAAGTTTCATGAGGTCCCATTCGTTTATTCTTGATTTTATTTCCATGATTCTAGGAGGTGGGTCAAAAAGGATCTTGCTTTGATGGATGTCATAAAGTGTTCTGCCTATGTTTTCCTCTAGGAGTTTTATAGTGTCTGGCCTTACATGTAGGTCTTTAATCCATTTGGAGTTTATTTTTGTGTATTTAAGGAGTGTTTTTATTGGTTTCATAAAAACAATACATGTTCATTTATAAATAATTCAAACAATATAGAAAGTTACAGGAAGATTTTTAAATCTCCTCAGATCCCAGATTTAACCATCAATATTAAGTGACCATCATGGTAGGCATATTTCTATGCACTTATACAAATAAGATAATCTTATTTAAGATGAGAATGTGCACACTATTTTTAAATTTTTAAATATTAAATTTAAAATTATTTGAATTTCGTAGTAGTAAGATAAGCTGAAGGAATTGCTGAATTTCTAGAAAGATGTTTTTTTGCCACAAGAGATCTTATTTCCTAAAATATCCAAAGTTTAAAAAATTAATGGAGATTTTTTTAATCTGTATGTTTCCAATTTAGAAATGCAAGTTGACTCTATGAAAAAATGTATTTTTATTTGTCATTATTTTTTAAAGTGAAGGTTTTAATGTTTCTGCTTTGTAACCTTAATTCCTTTGGTCATTTGGTCTTGATCTCTATTTTAAAATCCAGTGGTTACAACACACCTCAGTTCTCAGTTTCTGTTTATTAATTTTGATTCATCACTTAGTTATCTGCTCTTTAAGTAGTTTTTTTTTTTCCTACATGGATTCGTGGATGCTATGTTTGCCTTTTTCATCAATTTCTGAATGACACTTATTTAGATATCATAGTTTGGGGTCATGCTGGCTTTGCCTTAAAACTGCAAACAATTTTCCTTTGTTTTCTGGCATTGAATATTGCTTAGAGGAAGTCTAAGGCCAGCATAATTTCCGCCCTGTTGTAAGTTATTTAGTTTTTGGCCCAGAGGTCTGAAGTGTTTCCTTCATTCTTCATGGTTACTAGCTTAACTAGTATATGGCTTGATACTGAATATTATATGTCCATTTTTCTTTGAATATTTTATTCTGCAGATTCAGTTCTTTCATTATTTTGTGGAAATTCTCTTCTGTTACATCTTTAAGTGCTTTTTCTGATTCATTTGTTGCATTATGTATTCAGGGAGTTGAATCAGGCTCTATCATGTTGTCTGTCTCACTTGCATATTATCCTCTTTGCAACTACTTTGGTCTACTTTTCTTCTGCATTCACTGCAATTTACTTATTAAATTTATTTGTCAACTGGAATTTATGGAGTGCCAACTAAGATCATATCCCTTCTTTTATGTGAAGCTGTGAAGCTTTTACTTGAGAATAGGGGAAGGAGAACTAAATAAACATAACAAAGTCAGGTAGAGAGAATAATAAGAAACCCAGGTAAGTATATGGGGGGTGGGGGCAGGAATTGTGCATTTTAGATAATGCAGTGAGAGCAGGCCTCTCTGAGATGACATTTAGAATAAACATGAATGAAGCAAGGCAGTGATCTAGGCCAAGACCTGGGCAATCCAGATGTAGAGAAGCACAAGTATAAAGGCCCTGCAGTGGAAAAGTGGTGTGTTCAAGACAGAATGATTAGAGCTCGAATAAGTAATCAGAAACTGGTGAGATATGCGACTAGAGAATTGGATAGGCCGGGTCACAAAAGGGGCTGGAGGCCTGAGAGAGGTGGCTGAATTTTGTTCTGTGATGAAGAGCAGGGAGGTGATATATGCTTTAGAGGAGTCACTGGCTGCTAAGTATTTCAACAGCAATAAATTGAATGTAAAGCATTGGTCAAACAGGTGTTGTCTAACTAAAAAAGGAAAAGGGGAACACTGAGATAACTTCAGGAAGTCACCTAGTCCTGGCTAAACTCGGGAAGATCTGAAGTTACTAGAACCCAGGAGCTAGGAGGGAAGACTTGGCAGAGCTGAAATCCTGACCTGAGGTTGGGGTGCTAGTTGGTACCTCTGAGAGGGTATGCTGGGGCTCGTTCTAGGAGAGTAGAAAATAGTTGAAATTTGGGACTAACTGCTGCTGTCAGGGTGAAGGTCCATAACTGGAGCAATGCTGGCAGATGCAGAAAGCCAACAAGAAGGAGCAAGTTCTTTTACCCTCCTCTTGACTTTTGGTCTTTTTTCTAATGCCTCTTACTGACAGACTATAGCAAGGATTCAGCTGGGAGGGTCCCAGCCCCAGCATCATAAATCAGAGTATGGAACGGTTTATTGCTAAGAGATAACAGCGTAATAACTGGCACAAAGAGGAATTAAGGATGACTTCTAGGTTTTTGTCTTGAGCAACTGGATGAAAATAATGCCACTTATTGACACAGGGAAAACATGGGGAGAAGTAAATTGAGAGGGAGAAGAAAACCAGTGTTTGTTTTGAATGAGTTAACTTTGAGGTCCTTATTCGACATCTGAGCGGAGTTCCTGGGCAGGCAGTTGGATATGAGTTCGGAGCTCAACAAAGGTATAAGCGATAAAATACGAATTTCGGTAGTCCTAAGAACACAGACAGTATTTAAACCCAGAAAAATTAGATAAGATGACCAAGGGGGAAATTTGTGAAGAGGAAAATGATCTCAACAAGAGCAGTTTAGGTGGTACTGTGGAGACAACAGTCCTAATTGGAATGGACTGAAAAATGATATGGTGAGAAGGGGAAACTGCAAGTACAGACAACCTTTTAAAAGTCTGTTATAAAGGGGGGCAGAAAAAAATGGGCTCCTACTCACCATGAGAGTAGAGGAGGATATGAGGTCTAGGGTGATGGTATTTTTAGTAGGGGAAATATTATGTTTATTGATTGGAATAATCCAGTAAAGAAAGAGAAACTGAGGATGCAGGAAATGGAGGGAGTAATCACAGGACACAATCCTTGACTATGAAAGAAAAGATGGAATCCAGGGCACAAGTAGAGGGGCTTGCCTTAGGTAAGAGCAGGGATAGTTGACCCTTTATAAAGGAAGAGAGAGTATATATGAGTACAGATGAAGGCAGGTTGATAGGTATAGCATGGGAAAGATGAGTCTCTTGTGACAGCTTCTGTTTACCAATATGAGAGTCTGAACTGAGGAGCAGAGAAATGTGGGAGATTAAGGAGAGAGGCGATGAGACACAATCATCTTGATGAATTGACTAGGGAATGTGCTGGGATTGCCAGTCTTGTCTTTTGGTGAGAATTTGATTTCCAGCCATGCTTATTTCCTTTCCTGCTGTTCCAAATTTATGTATTTATTTTGAAATAATAGTATTATTTTGACCTTCATTGGCTTAGGTTGCAGGCATTTTCTTTTTCTTGCTGCTTCTGGTAATGTTTTTAAAGGAGTTTTTACTGTTCTTGGTCTTGCACAAACTGTTTTATAAAAGTATTTGGGGAGGAAGATTTTGTGATCTGCCTTCACTCCCCATCTTTGTCTGAAAGTCTAGAATAATGTTTTTAAAGAGACTGCACTTCATATTTTTTCAACTCACCCTATATATAGTAATATAACAGATAAGAAGCCATAGTATCAATAATATTATATATTATTATAATAACCACCATTTACTGAATACCTATGTCCCATGTACTATGCTGGGCACTTTACATACATGATTTCTAAAACATAACAACCCCACAAGGTAAGTATTGTTTCCAGTTATTTCCACAAGAAACCTTTTTTACTGGTGGTGTCAGATCACAGAACCTCACTTGAAGCTCATAGCTGGGCAACATAAACAAGGTAAGAACCAATTTTTCTCCCTTTTGTGTCTGTAAAAAATTAGCACTTAAAAGACTGTTCTTTTTGAAGAACAAACTAAGGGAGATTTTATGGACAGCTTTTTGACAGGCTATATCATTAATCTCTTGGTGGGAGAGTTGCTAACTGACAGAGTCAAGGAACTTGGTAAATTAATTGAGGTATCCCTTCTCTAACCATATCATCATCAACGAATATACTGAGAGCCTGCTTTGTTGAAATAATTAGTAAATTATACTAAACCACTATAATTTTACAAGTTATAGGATATGTAGCAGTGTTTGTTTTGGAAACTCCATTATTTGGATTTAAATAATATCAAACTTTTCTTTTGGGCAACAATATTTATACTCATGTGATGATACTGAAAACATAACACTGAGACATAAACACATATCTATGTCAAGTAATAGGTTTCTTTTTCTGATTATAAAAGTACATGTAAGCGAAGAAAAATTTGAAAATATGTTTAAATAAAGAAAATATTTTTTAAAAGGACAGCAAGAAAAAAATAACCAATAATTTCCTTCTTCAGAGGTAACTGACTATTGTAGTTGACATATTTCCACAGTTTTTTAAGCTTATGAAGTTTAAACTTTTTTCTTGAGTACACTGCCTTTTTTCATAACAATTTATCAGAAATGTTTCCTCATGTTACTTAAAACTCTTTAAAAACATTTTCAATGGCTGCATAATGATCCTTCTGTGGAGTAGTGTTTCCTTAAGAGGCCATTTAAGCTATTTTCCTTACTTTCTTATAAATAATGTTGCTATGAACTTTTTATGCAGAAATCTATTTTAGCATTTCAGATTATTTCCTCAATTAGGACAAATTCCTAGAAATAGACTATAAGGCCAACATTTTTAAGCTTCTTCATCTGGTAAAAATTTTGCTGTAAAAAAAAATCTCTTTTAATTCTCTATATACAAATAAACCTAGGAGAAAAATGTATGAAGCCTACCTTTTAAAATTGAGAATATTTAAATTTAGGCTCAGTGTTGTTGTTTTGCTTTGTTTTTATTTTAGTATCTTATCTTTAAGGAAAAATCCATTCTTTAAAATATTACTTCTTTTTATCAGGCTTGAAACCTACACTTATTTTGAGATAGAAGTTTAAATGTATAGTTATTTCAGCCTAATGCTTCTATTTTTCAAGGTATTACCATCTCTTTTTCCTATTTCCAAATATGCTCACCCAACAGTGTTGCCTCCATGTACACCACTAATTCATGGTATAAGTGTACACATTCATCTGTGGATAGAAATCTAAATAAAATTACAGATCAAGGTCATTCTCAAATTTAGCAAGTTGGGCACAAGAGTTTAAGTACACCAAAATTAGTATTATAGAACAGTTCAATTGTGCTAGACTGAAAGGCAAAGCATATGAAGAATAGAGCACATTCACCCAATTCTAAAATTAATTTAGAATGGTGATGGAATCAACAAAATTTGGGAGACCCTCCAGAAGAAATGGAGTCAAAGTAAATAAGGATTACTGCTTTTTAATAGCTATCATTTATTAATTCATTCACCATTACTTATTGAACATCTTTTATGTGTCAAACATTTGCTAGAAGGGAGCTGGAATCAGCAAAAAGATATAGGCCTGCCCTCCTGGAAGATACATTCTAGTGGAAGAGACAGACAAAAGCAAATGAACAAATAAGTAACAGTCAAAGGTTGTAATCAAGTCATTTTTATTACTCAGTATTATTTATGTGAGACAAAGAAGTGATCTGAGTTCTCCCCCAAGAATTTTTAAAGTGGTACTAAGAAAAAAGTTAAAGGTTAAGAATTGTTAGGGAATACATGATCTCCACAGATATTTTATGACTCTGATCATTACCATTCCCTTCTGCCCAGTACCCACCCTCTCCAAAAGTACTCTCTCTAACCTGGTGTGACCCAACCTCAGATGTAGCATGTTACAGTAGAAGGTAAAATGTGCCAGATTTGGGGAGCAAGGAAATCCAGGCTTTAGCAAGTAGCAATGCTGGTATCAAGACCTCAAGTGAGACATTTAATTTTCCGGTGTCAGTTTCCTTTGCAAAATGATGAATTTTGACTGATCTCTAAAATCCCTTCAGGCTTTAAAATTCACTGTCTACTCATCTCTCCTTAAAACCTTTCTTCCATGATGCTCTTATTTATACTGGGGGTGGGGAGGGAATGGCATGAGGAAGACTGCAGAGGTTGGAAAGAATAAGATTGATTCCTGTTTGATAGCAGTAAAGGATTTGCAGTCTATAATGATCATTTTCTCATGTTAATTTTTTGAAAACATGTTTTTAACATCTGCATGGCATTCCAACATATGGATATACCAAAATTTATCTATGCCTTCATATTAAAAATTGTTTCCTAATATCTTCAGTTATCTAAGGATATTTAGAATCCATACTTGTCTGTTGGTACTTCAAATACCATTGCAGGCTCTCTCTGTCTTGTTTCCTTTGTGGAAAAAAAAGCTCCTCCTCCTCATCTACTCCAGACTATACATGACTTTCTCTTAATGTAAAAACTACTTTGGGCAATGATATATATAGCCTGTCCTTTCTCCTTTCTAAAACAGCATCATCCCTGAGTGAGGTCCATATTTCTGCAGTTCTCCCAAAGCAAAAGAATGTGAAATGAAAGCCAATTCCATGCCTGCATCAAGTCTGGATAATGTATATTTTTAGTTTTAACCAAAGTTGAAATCCATGAGATTAAATCCCTACCAGCAGACAAACAGGTAAAGATTCATTTTTGTCAGCTATAACAAAAATGTGATTTAGCACTAAGTCACATATAACTTAGTTAACTATGACAAAAGTAACTATGACTTCAGTGATTTCGCCATGATCCTGAACTTGTTATAGTGTTAACTGGTGTTAGGCTGAAACACTAGAACATAAGTATACAATTAGGAGAAGTAAAACTTAAGGTTTTAACTGCTAAATCAGTGAACAAAACAATCTTCTATTTAGGGGTTTTTTTGGTAATATGGTATATTATTCAATACATGTCAAATTCTGCATTGGTTTGCTACTTCATGCACTGAGTAAAGAAATCAGAGAGGTGACACACTGCTTTATAATTACTCTAAAAATATGCTGAGTTAAAAATCTTTTTAATTTAATAGTTTTTGTTTGGGAGAAGAGTAGAACCTCTTTTGTGCTTCTTTGTGAACTGGTGAAAGTTAAACATCTTTTTTATAACTTCAAGTTACTTTTAAGCACCTGTATAGTATCAGTTTGCAATCTGAAGGAACATTGACGTTAACATTTATTTCTACCAATAGCTATGGACACTGTGGTCATAGACAGAATTTTAGTTAAGGGATCTTTGGGGTCATATAATCAAGCTTTTATTTCACAGATAAGGAAAGTGAAGCCCAGAAAAGTTTTTATTATTCACAGCAGTAAGCTTGGCAGACAGAGGGGAAGGGGACTCGGCTACTAACACTCTCTGTTGGCCTAATGCATACCAGAGGGTAACAGGTTATAAGAAGAGTCTGTAGCTACCAGTTGAATAAATCTAACCAAGAGATCTGATTTTGCCCCTAAGTATACATTTTGCCCTTGTTGGATGATCCATTCCACCTTAATTTATTACCACAAATACAAAGGGGAAGTGCCTTTACACAAATTGATGCTCCTACAAAATAAAACCCAAGAGAGAAGTTGGAGTTGATTTGGCAGAGCTACAATGTTGCACAATCCCTGGGGGGAAACATGTATATATATCCATATGTATATATATCCATATGTATACATACCTGTAGCCTCTTAATTGTGCTATATTTACATTCATTTACATTCATTACAATGTAAATGTTGCCCACAGGAACTGTAAACCACAAGGACACTGCAAATATAAGTTTTGTATATTGAATTAATTAGGGTAGGCTAACTGCCATAACAGATCAACCCCAAAATGTATAATGGCTCAAGTTTGTTTCTTGCTAAAATAAAGAAGGTCTTTCCTTACCTAGGCTTTCAGTACCAAAGTTCCAAGATCTCCCTGGGGGTCTTTTCTATTTCAGCCTGTAGGAAGGGGAGTTTTTAGGGGAGGGGACTCAAAGTAGTACATATAACTTCCATTCTCATTCCACATGACTGTAACTCAGTCACACGTCCACAGCTAACTGCAAGGGAGGCTGGGAATAAGCGTATCTGTATGGCCAAGAAGAAATGAGAATGTGGATTTTGATGTCTAGCAGCCACGGCTCACTTGGGTGCTCTCCCCACACACGCACACGCACACACAAATTCTGAAGTGGTCACCAAAATTAAATTAACTCATATAATTATGCTTCAAATAGAATAAGTTAGTAGTGGAAGAAAGGGCCTTTTATTTAAAATTGTATTCACTTCTACCCTTTCCCTCCTTCAGGCAGAACTAGCTGTTAACTAATGCATAACAGTCAACTGAAATCTCAAAGTGAGGGGAAAAAGCAAATGTTTGCAAGAATTACCTTTATAGAGATATAGACATACAGATATGTATACCTATCTAGATATAGATATAGATTAGAAGGGGGCTGGCTTGGTTTCTTTATCCCATCAACTAGTCATATTCAGAACTAAGCCTCATAACTGGGCTGCTTGTTTTAAAGGCACAAGGCTGTCAAGTTCCCTTTTAATTACACTATTAGTAAATGATGTTTGAAAAATATTCAACTTTTTACACAACAAAGATAATTCCACAAGCAGTAAATTTAGTGGGGGTTTTTTTTTCCTTTGACTAAGTTGCCACTTTAATCCTCAAAAGTGTTCCGAATTAGTTTTTAATAGAAACACTGCATGGCTGCACTTTTGAAATCATAAACAGGAAATGTGATATATAAATGTCAGTAAAACTAAAACTCGGTTCTACGGTTTGATGTTTTTCTTCCCCTCATATTTTCATGTTAATGTCTGATTTTATATGTACTTAGAATGACTGCATGAAGGCAGACAGTAATTTATTACCTGATCAGTTTTCTTTGGCAACCTAACAATTTTGGGGCATGGGGAAAATACACAGGATAACCCAAATGTTGTACATTTTCATGGAGGAGGGAATGGAAATGACCTAGAAACTGCTGTTGATTTGGCATTGTTAGAAATTGCTTTCATGTATAGGTTGCACAACTTTATTCTTGCCAGAAGACAGTGCAGATGGAGAAAGAGGCCAGAGAGTGAATGACTCTTAATTTAACTATTTGAAAACCTGTATAGAAAACATGCTCACACTTTATACAGTCTTATTCTGAACCTCAGTAATTCCTTGAATGTGTTCCTCTACATTAATTCCATTGTGAGACAGCTAAGGAACAGTTTACGTACTGCAAAAATCCAGGATCTTATCTCAGGTTCTTCTCTATGAAGAAGCTATGGTTCTTTCTATAGTTAATATTTTCTATATAACACTATTTCAGTGTCTCTGCTACATGGACTTTTCTATGGAAATTCCAAGAAAAGATTAAAATTGACCAGTCCAGACATGTATATTACATTAAATATTTGTGTAGAAATGTTACCAACATATAAATGTTTCTGTAACTCAAACGTTTTTCTTTAGGAAACTGTTTCTTTTCTTAATTTGTTCTTAAACTGAACACTGAAGGAATGAATTTACTCAAAGTCACAAAATATATGAGTGAAACAGGAAAAAAAAAAGAAAAGAACCTATGTATTTAAACACCCTTTCAAGGCAGATTACACTGATCCAGAGAATATGTTTCAAAAGGAGGCAGCCTGCCGTTCTACTGAGGGTCTTCCTTTCTGCAGCACACAAGGCACGGCTGAATAGCACACAGAGTATTTAACACTTATCTTTTAGTTGCAAATACAATATATATAGAAAAGATACAGGAATATGTGAAAAGTAACATATTAAGAGTGCATTAATCAAGTACAGACTACAAATAACTGCTAAGGCGATATGGAAAATGAAGTGATTTAAAACTAGATTGATAATGGACAGTGGAATTGGAAAATCTGATGTAGATTTTTTGAAAGTGGTGATGACTTTGGATTGCCAGGGAGAAAAAGATAACCATTTATTCATTCATCAAATATTTACTGAGTGCTTCCTATGTGCTATGTGCTAGGCACTGTTCAAGGCCTTAGAGGTGCAACAACATACAAAACTACTGCAGAGCAGGAATGGGCGGGTCGTCTCACAGACACAATAGGAACAGAGAATACAAATATGAGAGTACAGAGAAATCTAATACTAGGTCTTAAAGACTAGGATGTTTCTAAATGGTAGAAAGATGTCCGGTGTGACTTGAACTACTTTTGTCATTACGGTCAGAACAGACTGCTTTTCATTCTCAGTTGGTCAGCTCTTTTAGCCTCCTGGATAACTTTATAATGACCAGAATAACACAAACCAAATAAATATTGCACTATAAAGATTCCCAGCTGAGGTGTGTGGAGAGCAAAAAGGGAAAGAATGGCTAGCAGAAGTTGAATTTTTATGGCTCCTTTTATCTTTCCAGTGGTTACTATCATAAATGATCAGACTCCTGCCAGCAACGTCTCCCGTTTGGTACTTGTCTAAGTCATCATTCAATTCCTGAAGGTTCTGCTCTCTTTCTTTCCTTTCAGGTAGAATCACTGAAAGGAAAGGAGATTCTATTTAAATTTCTTTTTTCTACTTTATCAGGTTTTCCTTATTCACTGAGCAGTACTTCTCTACAGAGTGTCTGATGGAAAGTATTTTATGTTTTCTGTCGGCCAGTGGGGAAGGGGAAAGACAGGATCCTGGCTAGGGAGAATACCAAGGAGGCTGCAATACAATTCGATATGCTATGATAACAATATGATACAAGTGGCTACAATACAAACTTGATATTTAAGAGCTTGGATTAATGGGCAGTTTTAAAAATGAAAAGGCATATATCAAGTACCACTGTAGGGAAGTAGCTATAAGTAGTAACAAGTTTAGCAGTTGTTTACCTATGGGAGGGAAAGAAGGAAATGAACCTAAGATTTTAAGTTTGAAGGTCCCAAAATTTGTGTTGTCACCAACAATAGTCAAGAAATTTGGAAAAAATAGCTTGAAGAAAAAAATGAACTTAATGTCAGATCTAAGTAGGATATCACTAGAAGACAGAGGACTCAAGCTTTCTCGATAAGCTGTTAGGCCTGTTGATGTATAATACAAGTGAAAGTCATCATTATATAGAAATAGATTGAAACCCTATGGGCTAAAAAGGGAATGCAATGAACAACATCAAATGGTATGAACTGTGATTGTAAGGTGAGAAAGCTCTCTGGAACTCTTTCCTTCAGGTCAGACAAAGCTGTCCTTTATTAAACATTATCCAATTTAGCTGACCCCTTAGTGGGTAAGAATAACAAGCTAAATTAATAAAATTAAAAGACTTCCTTTCTCTGGATTATCTCACTCAATGTTCTGAATTGTTCATTAAATGTCCTCCTAGCCAACTGAAACAAATTATGTGCCTTAAGATAAAACACACAAAATAAATACCTACAACTTTTCTTCAACTGCGGTACTGCTGTATAAAGGTTATGGTTTCAAAATGTACAAAAAGTACATTAACACAAGTCATCTGAACTATTTAGCCCTTAAATGTGGGGCTTATTTTAATATAAAACCATCAGGTCAACATGAATTTCGATCCCCAAAGCAAATCTTGGCTGTGGAACTATATAAATAGAAAACCACCTTTAAAGAAGGTTCAAGTTTAGAGAGTGTTAACCCTACATGTTTCTTTAAATAGCAAAGGATCAAGTTTGACCCTCCCTGAACTAAGAGTTTTTGTGATATGATTTCTGTAAACAGAAGATTATATCATAAAATACATTCAGCATTTCATTCATTTATCTAATCTAATACGGCTTTGGACTCCATTTCTGTAGACATATCTTCATAGTAGCTAGCAGTGGAACATTTATTTAGTACATGCTGTATGTTGGACACTGTGTAAAGTGCTCAAATATTTCATTTAATATTCACAACTTCTTGAGGTATTATTAACCCATTTTACAGATGAGCAGAACTGAGGCCCAAGTTAAGTTATATCTTCAAGATGACATAGATAGGAAGTGGGCAGAGCTAGGATTTAAGTCAAGACTGTCTGATTCCAATGCTACTTTTAACTAATACCCTACTTTGCCTCCAGAAGTTACCTAAAAGCAATAAATAAGTAAACAAGTAAATACATAAAACAATTGTTTTGGCTATTCTAGATCTTTTGCATTTCTATATGAATTTTAGAATCAGCTTCTCAACTTTTTTTTAAAGCCTACTGGAATTTTGATAGGATTGTATTGAACCTTTAGATCAATTTCGGGAGAACTGACAGCTTAACATTATGAATCCATGAGCCTGGTAAATCTCTCCAATTAAGTAATCTTTAATTCCTCTCAGCGATATCTGCAGTTTTCAGTGTACAGGTCTTTCATGCCTTTTTCAGATTTATTCCTAAGAACTTCATATGTTTTATGCTATTGTAAATGCTCTCTGTTTTCTGCATTTCCATTTTTAATTGTTTGGTGCTAGAATGTAGAAATATAAATGATTGTTATATATTGCTCTTGTACCCTATAATCTTGCTAAACTGACTTATTCTCATAGCATTTTGTCAGTTCCACCAAGTGGAATAGATGGATGACTATGCCAGTTTTATTTCCTCTTTTCCAATATGAAATTGTTTTATTTCATTTCTTTCCTGATTGTACTAGTCAGAACCTCCAATACTGAATAAAAGGGATAAGAGCAGAAATCCTTGTACTGTTCTTTATTTATTTATTTATTTAATTGGCCGTGTTGGGTCTTTTTTTGCTGTGCACAGGCTTTCTTTAGTTGCAGTGAGCAGGGCCTCTCTTCGTTGTGGTGCGCAGGCTCCTCATTGCTGTGGCTTCTCTTGTTGTGGAGCACAGGCTCTAGGCGTGTGAGCTTCAGTAGTTGCAGCACATAGGCTCAGTAGTTGTGGCTCACGGGCTCTAAAGCACAGGCTCAGTAGTTGTGGCGCACGGGCTTAGTTGCTCCAAGGCATGTGGGATCTTCCTGGAACAGGGCTTGAACTGTGTCCCCTACACTGGCAGGTGGATTCTCAACCACTGTGCCACCTAGGAAGCCCCTTGTACTGTTCTTGATCTTAGGAGGAAAGCATACAGTCTTTCATCAGTAGGTATGAGGTTATCTGTAGGTTTTGTGTTGAGGTTATCTGTAGGTTTTGTGTGGATACCCTTTATCTGGCTGAAGAAGTATTCATGCATTCCTAGTTTGCTGAGAGTTTTTAAAATTAGGAATGAATATTGGGTTGTGTCAAATTTTTTTTCTTCATCTATTAAGATGATCAGTTTTTCTTTCTTGGTTTAATATGGTGAATTATACTTATTGATTTTTGAATGTTAAAACCAATCCTTTATTCTTGAGATAAGCTCTACTCAATAATAATACTATCCTTATATATGGTTGGATTTTGATTAAAAAAATTTTTTTCAGCTCTTTATTGGAGTATAATTGCGTTACACTGTTGTGCCAGTTTCTGCTGTACAACAAAGTGAATCTGCTGTATTTATACATATATCCGCATATCCCCTCCCTCTTGAGCCTCCCTTCCACCCTCCCTATCCCACCCCTCTAGGTCATCACCAAATCTGTGTTAAAATTTTGCTTAGAATTTTTTACATTTATGTTTATGAGGAGGACTGGCCTGAGTTTATGTCTTTGTGTGATTTGGGTATCAGGGCAATGCTGGCCTCAAAGAACAGCTGGGAAGTATTCCCTTCCCTTCACTTCTCTGGAGGAGTTTATGGTATTATTTTTTTTCCTAAATGTTTAGAAGGATTTGTCAGTGAAGCCCTATGGACCAGAAGTCTTCTTTGTGGGAATATTTAAAACTAATAATTCAACAGAAAAATGACCATTCAGGTTATCTATTTCTTCTTGAGTGAGCTCTGGTAGTTTATGTCTTTCAAGGACTTTGACCATCTCATCTAAGTTGTTGACTTTTTTCTTTTTTTTGCCTAAAGTTGTTCATAACATCCCCTTATCCTTCAAGTATCTGTAGGATTTGTAAGGATGTCACCCCTCTCATTCCTGATTACTGGTCTTCATGTGTCTTTTTTTTTTTTTTTTTTCTGACCAGTCTGGCTAAAAGTTTACCAATTTTACTGATGTCAAAGAACCAGACTTTGATTACACAGATATTCTCAATTGCTTTTTGTTTTCCATTTCATTGATTTCCACTTTGATCTTTATTATTTCATGATTTATTTTTTTGCTTCTTTGTGTTTAATTTGTTCTTTTCTAGTATCTCAATGTCAAACTGAGGGCACTGATTTGAGATTTTTTTTTTTGTATTTTCTAATATTGGCATTTCATTTATCTAAAATTTGATATGTTATATTTTTATTTTTCTTCAGTTCAAAATACTTTCTGATTTCACTTTTGAGTCCTTCTTTAATCAATGGATTATATACAAGCATGTTATTTTGTTTCAAAATATTTGGGGATTTTCCAGTTAGCCTTCTGTTATTGATTTCTGATTTAATTCCTTTGTGGCCAGAACATATTTTGCATGACTTGAAGCCTTTAAAATATACTGAGACATGTTTTATGATCTAAAACAGAAGTCAGCAACCTTTTTCTCTAAAGGGTCAGATAGTAAATATTTTAAGCTTTGTGGACCACATACAGTCTCTGTCAATTTTTTTTTTTAAGAAATGTTTCAAAATGTGAAAACCATTCTTAGTTCATAGGCCAATACAAAACCAGGCTATATTTGGCCCCAGGGCAATAGTTTGCTGACCCCAGCCTAGCATATGCTCACTCTGGGTAAATGTTTCATGTACACTTTGAAGAGAATGTTTATTCTACTATTTGTAAGTGAAATGTTCTCAGAAAGTCAATTAGGTAATACTGATAGGTAGTGTTGTTTAAGTTTACTATATTCTTGCTAGGTTTCAAGTTGTTCTAGCAATTATTAAAGAGGGGTACAGAAATCTTCGACTATAATTGTAGATTTTTCTTTTTCTCCTTGCAGTTCTATCAGTTTTTTCTTCACCTATTTTGACCCTACTGTTATTTGGGGCATAAATATTTGGGATTGTTACATACTGCTGATTAACTGTCCCCTTTATCATGAAATGACCTTCTTTATCTCTGGTAATATTCTTCACTTTTAAATCTTACTTTGTCTCTATGTTAATCTAGCCACACCAGTTTTCTTTTGACTAGTGTCAGCATCAGCATGGTGTATCTTTTTCCATCCTGGGTCTTGCTTTCTATCCAATCTGATAATCTTTGCCTTTTAATAAGGATTTTTAGATCATTTACAGTTAATGTGATTATTGATATTAGATTTAAGTCTACCATCTTACTATTTTCTATTTGTTCCATGTGTCCTATGTTCCATTTATTTATCGTTCCTTTTTTCCTTTTTCTGCCTTCTTTCAGATTGAGTTTTTTTATGGTTCCATTTTTTTTTCATTTGCTGACTTATTACCTAATACTGTTTTATTATGCTACTGGTTGCTTTAGGGTTTATAGTCTACTTATATACCATATCACCAGCTACTTTCAAGTGAGATTATTTACCACTTCACATACAGCAAATATCATACTTGTATTTTTCCCCTCCTGGCCTCCATGCTTTTGTTATCATATATTTCACTTATGTATGTTGTAACCCCCATAATATATTGGTATTATTTTTGTTTAAAGTTGATTATCTTAAAAAGAGAAATAGAAAAAAATCTTACACATATACCTACGTAGTTACCTTTTCCAGTGCTCATCATTCCTTTGTGTAAATCTGTATTTCCATCTGGTATCATTTCCCTTCTCTCTGAAGGACTTTAACATTTCTTGTAGTGCAGTCTATTAGTGATGATACTGAATTTTCACTCTGAATTTTCAGAGTTTCTGCGACACTCTCAGGTTCAAAGTGGGTAAGCATCAATTAATCAGCTCCCTGCCATACACTACCATAAATAGCTTTCACTAAACTGTAGGAGAGGAAACTGAAAAGGAACGTATTATACAACCATGAAATAGCCTAAAACCTGCTTCTGTAAGTCCAGCTTTGGGCAAGGGGAACTTGCTGTATTCCAGATGTTAAAATCAACAAGGATCATCTTCTTAGATATCAATTTTACTCAAATTTTGAAAAAAATTATGTTGTTGTATTTATATTAAGCATAGGACTATTACAGTATATAATGCACATTCATTTTAAATTTAAGGCAAAACACGAAAGTAAAGAAAATTCTATCCTGGGACCAAGCTTCTAGGGCAATTATTCACTATTCTCTGCTATTAACCACACTTTTGTGAAAAAGCCTGAGGAACAGTGACTTTGATGACTATTCACAATTTTTTAAACCCTCTAAAATTGGATGCTATCAACAAATGCAGGTTATTCATAGAGGTTTTTATTTAATTTGAATATGTATTTCTGAATTGACCACTATATTCTATTATTTAGCACATGAATCATTTCTCATTGTACTCATGAAATGTGTACTTGATTCCAAGTTTTTAAAACACCCATCATTATTCCTGTGAATAAGGACTTTTACTTACCAGTTCTCACTTTCATGGCTGTCAGTGTGCCTGCATCAATCAGAACCTGCAACACTGTCCAATTTTCCGATTCCAATCCAGGATAGAATAAGAATGCATATAAATAAGCCTGTTAGAAATAGGCCTAAAATAAAGATAAATAGGCTCATTATGAAGACCCTACTAGAAAATCCACTTCTAAGATTGCATCCTAAGGAAATAAATAAGGCAAAAATTTAACTATTATTGATATATTGTTCCTTTCACCAGTAGAGAAAAATTGGTGGGAATCAATATAAATACTCCCAAATAAGAAACTGCTTATGGTACACCCTTATATTCTATAGTAGAATACGTAGTCATTAAAGTACATTATAGTTGAATATTTATTGCTAGGAAATATTGAGAGTCAAAAATTATCCGCACTCTGGTTGTAGAATTTATTTTAATTAACTTTTAGAAAAGACAAATACATCCTTTTTTGGACATAATCTCCTTGCTTTTCAATACACTTTGCCCATCTGTCAACAAGCTTTCATATTCCATCATTAAAAAATGTTTTAGGCTGAGCTTCGAGCCACGAATGCTCTGCTGTCTTCACTTCTTCATCAGAAGTGAATCTTCGTCCTTATAGGGCTGCTTTCAGGGAACCAAAAAGGTAAAAGTCTGATGGAGCAAGATCAGGACTATAGGGAAGATGCTTTAACACTTCAAAATGAAGTAATCTGCGACAGACTTAGGTTTTGAAAAGTTTGTGCAAGATGGGTACTGAAACAGCTCACAGAAGAGCATAAACAGAAGTGTTTGGATATCTGCATACAAAATTTGGACCGATACTCTGAGGAAGGTAGAAGTTTCTTAAAGAGAATCATCACTGGTGACGAGACATGGATTCATCACTATGAGCCTGAGAGTAAATGGTAAAGTATGGAATGGAAACATCCTCAATCGCCGACCAAGAAAAAGTTCAAAAGTCAACCATCAGCTGGAAAATTGATACTTACAGTTTTCTGGGATTCTCAAGGGCCAGTATTGGAACATTATCAGGAAAAAGGTTCAACAATCAACAGTGATCATTACAGTGAGATGTTTATTGAAGAGCTGAAGCCTAAACTTCAGATTAAATGCAGAGGACTGCTATCCAAGGGCATTGTGATCCTGCATTGACGATACACATCTGCACACTTCTGCCCACACTGTTGACACTCTGCAAAAACTTCGTTTTGAGGTATTAAAGCATCTTCCCTATAGTCCTGATCTTGCCCCATCAGACTTTCACCTGTTTGGTTCCCTGAAAGCAGCCCTGTGAGGATGAAGATTCACTTCTGATGAAGTGAAGACAATGGTGCATTCATGGCTCACAGCTCAGCCTAAAACATTTTTTAAATGATGGAATATGAAAGCTTGTTGACAGATGGACAAGTGTATTGAAAAGCAAGGAGATTATGTCCAAAAAAGGATGTATTTGTTTTTTCTATAAGTTATTTTAAATTTTACAGCCGGAGTGAGGATAATTTTTGACTTACCCTCGTATATGAACAAAAAGCAGATGTGAACATTTAATAACGGGGTTAACAATGTTTATTTCTGGGTGTGGGACTATTCATCTTTTTCTACCTCTTGCCCATTTATGTCTTCAATATCAACTTCTTATAATAGAAAAACACAAAGTTTTCAGAAATACTTATTCAATGTGAATAAATACGTATTCAAAATGATAAAGTCTTCATTTGCTTATTCATTAATTCAACAAATATTTACAGCATTAAATAAGACCTAGTCCTTGTCCTCATGACTCTTAATTTGTGGGCATGATTAACAGTCTTGGAAATGTTTTATTCCTTATTCCTCTCTTTCATTCTCATTACTTAATTGCCCAGTCATTCCCTTCCTTACTCATCGAGGACTTTGGGACTTGGCTGCACATATCCACCTCCCCTGCATTTTCTGCTGTTGTGTGCCATTTCAGTGTCCATACAGACAATCCATCCAACAACCTTGAACTCTGACTCCACCATCTTACAACCACTTTATTCAGCCATCCAGACCCAGAGCCACACACCAAGAAATTACACCACGGCCTTGGACTCCAATATATTGATCTCTGACCACAACCACTTACCATTCCCATTTTTTTGCACTCCATTTACTCCCTTAACACCTGCTTTCTTACCTTATTCTAACCTCAGTTTCTGAACTATTCCATTTTGCTTCAAACCACAATCTCTCACATAGCTTCATATCTTTTCCTATCCAGCCTAGATTCCCAGACACATCAACCTCTCCTGCTAATAACCTTGCTCCCTCTCCCATTCCTTAAAGCATATATTTTATACTTTTACTTCAACTCACGTATGCTCTTATCTCTTTTAGTTTCCTTTATCAGAAAAAACATTGAAACTATCAGCCATGAACCTCCCGCACCTTTTTGCTCCGCATTTATAAGTTATACATGTAACTATCTTTGTCTCCTTCTTTCTAATCTCAGAGGAATAAGTGTCCTTCCTTTTTTTCCGGTCAGTTCCTCTACCTGCACCCTTGATCCCATATTCCCTCATCTGTTTAAGGTTTTGATTTACCTTTATCCCTTCTCTTTTTAATCTCTCATCTCTGCTGACTCTTCCCCATATGTTATAAATATGTTAAACTCTTCACTATAGAATCTCTTCCTCTATCCTATAACGTCCTTCCTACAATTTTCATCCGGTATTTCTGTTTTGAATAAGAGAAGAAGAGCCTTGGGAATTCCCTGGTGGTCCAGTGGTTAGGACTCAGAGCTTTCACTGCTATGGGCCTGGGTTCAATCCCTGGTCAGGGAACTAAGATCCTGCAAGCTGCATGGTGCAAGCAAAAGAGAGAGAGAGAGACAGACAGACAGACAGACAGAGATAAAGAGCTTTGGTTGGACTAATATAAATCTATTATAACCTCTCTCAATTTTAATATACTTTTCAACCCAACACAAACAATTCTGCTACAATCACTGCATTGAAAGTGCATTGTAAATGTTCTGGCAAACGCGTTACTAATAACAAAATTGCTAACACTTATCATCTTTTTCAGTTTACTCAGCGAGTCTTCATCTTCTGACCGTCCTGACTTCTTCCCTTCTCAATCTTCTCTCCCACTGGCTTCTCGAACGCAGCTCAGTTGGTGCTCCCTGCCATCCCTCTGCTATTTCTTCTATTCTTTTTCTGCCTCTTCTTTTTTTTTTTTTTAATAAATTTATTTATTTATTTTATTGGCTGTGTTGGGTCTTTTTTTGCTGTGCGTGGGCTTTCTTTAGTTGAGGTGAGTGGGGACTACTCTTCGTTGTGGTGTGCGGGCTCCTCATTGCCGTGGCTTCTCTTGTTGTGGAGCACAGGCTCTAGGCACGTGGGCTTCAGTAGTTGCAGCACATGGGCTCAACAGCTGTGGCTCATGGGCTCTAAAGCGCAGGCTCAATAGTTGTGGCGCACGGGCTTAGCTGCTCTGTGGCATGTGGGATCTTCCTGGAGCAGGGATCGAACCCGTGTCCCCTGCATTGGCAGGTGGATTCTTAACCACTGCACAACCTAGGAAGCGCTCTGCCTCCTCTTAATTTGCCTATTTACTAATGTTGGTTCTCTTTTCCTCTTCATATGTTCCATCTCTATGAGCAATGGCATCCATTTCCCCCCCATAATTTTAACTATCACCTATTTAGTAGTATCTGCTTCCAGCCCAGGCCTTTCTCCTAAGCCTCAGACACATATGCTGAGCTCCCTAGTAAACCTCTCTACACAGACACTTAATCTTCCATGTTCAATATGTCCTCATTGAGCTTCTCATCTCCCTCCCCTTTCCCAGTTTTCCATCCCACCCCCTTACATACAAACACATAACCAAAAGCCCTATCTTTCCGCCATTTGTCTCTATCCCAGTTACACTGCACTCTACAACCAAGCCAGGGACTAGGGAGTCATTCTAGACTTTTCCCCTCATTTCTATTCCAAGCATTACTTCCCTAGTGCAAAATCTCATAATTTCCCTTCATGGCTGTAAAACACACAAAGATACTTTCATTTATTTTTTTAAAAATGATAACATTGAAGCACATTCAATTACAACATTCCCTCTAGTATTTAAATTAGGAAACAACCACCATATTACCTTATTAGCAAACTGTGAAGGTTTATAAGGAAACATATATAGCTTGCACTATTTCCAGAGATCAGAACCCTTGTTAATACCCCTGCACCTAATGGTGTTTAGCATATAGCAGTTATTGCTTAACTACCTGTTCATTTTTGAAAAAAGTAAATGTGGCATATTTGAAGATATCCATAATTATTTTTTTTTCAAGTTTGTGAAATGTAATTTTATTAATTAATAGGAGGGCACATCTCACTAGACAAACTGTCCCCAAATAAAGTTTCAGCATCATTAAAAGCACACAAACACAATTTTACAGGGTACAATACAAAGTCAATTTTGATGATGTTCTTACTTGCATTTACTTAAAATCTGAGAAAGACTGTAGAAGATATCCAAAATTATTAAGCTGCATTTTAAACAGTTCAAATAAATGACAGGATTCATACATTATTTTATATTTAGGGAGGAAATGTTCAAAAGCAAGTCCACAGGTCCAGTTTTAAGGGCAAATAAAAGTTATATACAAAGTATCTTTACATCAAGTAATTCAGAAGAAGATTTGAACTTTATCATAATTAACAACTATATGTACTAACATTTTTTACATCTAAAAAATTAAGCTTCAGCATTTTAATTTTATATAATAGGAAAGGAAACTGAATATAAGTAAAGACAGATGGAAGGACCATTAGATTTAGTTACATGCTATAAGAATTTCTTGTCAGGAAAAGGTTTCATATCTACTATACTATATTAGTGGTTTTGCAGTTTATTACAAGTATTGCAGTTAAGTCACATCAGCTTTGGGTTGTTTTGCCAATGGCATAAACATCTAATTGTAAAAACCCCATGTTTATACAAAGGGGAAAAAAGTTCTTTGGTTAAGTATGTGTGATACTTCTCTGCATGGAACATTGAAATGAATTTAATGTTCTGTTTCACTTCAAACATTTTTCTTTAAGACTTTCTTTAAAATTAGGTATATGGTCTGTATACACCATCACAAGTTCAATGGGTCAAAAGTTAACAGTATGGGGTCATCAAGTAAATTAAATGTTAACAGCAAAAATTAAAGGACTTAAATTAAAAACATAGGGCCTAATCCTATGATGAAGAAAAGTAAGGAAAAAGTGTTCCCATAAGAGCTGTAAACTGTTCACCTATTTAAAATAAATTACTTCTTCAGAGCTGCCTTACAAAGTTAATTTGTTTTAAACACATAAGCATTTCTTTGCCAAAGGAGAACGTGCCATATTTTATTCTCCTTATTTCCCTATAGATTTGTTCTACAAGAAATAATTTTTTACATATTAAGAACAGAAACGTAGCATGAGGCTCAACTGTCACAGAGAACTGATCACACAACCTCAGTCATATCTCCTACAGACCAGAGGGTCCCAATTTTACCTCTGTTTACTAGAAATGAATAAGAAATCAATGTTAATAGATTCCTGTCTTCCTCAACTTCCAGGACAAGGCTCATCCCAAGTCATTAAAATCTCTAAGAAAGCCATGAGTTTTCGTTTTAAATAGTTTTTACTCAATTAAAGTTTATTTATTAAAACCCTTCAATTTTCCTTTAATAAAGGGTCAAGAATAGATCCAGTCCTATTATTTACCAGTCCTTTTTATTACTTAAATTGCTCCCCAAATACACACATTTTAATGACTAGGCAAAAAGTTAACCAACCCTTGTGTATTTTAGACCATACATGGTATATGATTTACCATTTGGGGTGCCACTTTTTGAAATGGGCTTTGTTAAAATGGAGAATAACCAGAGAAGGAAACCAAGATTGTGAAGGGTGTAAAATCATAGAGCCACTAAAAAAACTAAGGATGTTTGGAGGATAGAGATTCAGTTGTCCTCATGGTTGAAAATACTAGTGGTCATACTTAAGGAGTTATCACATGTAGGTGGGAAGGAATTTGTTCTCAGCAGCTCCAGGGGGCAGTTACAAACAAATAGGTGTGTTTTGACGATTAAGATTCTATGATTCCGAACCTGAATAGGCTTGTTTTTATTTTAAATTGTATTTATTTTAAGACAGTATTTCAAAACATTGTTTTTAATATACCATCTAAGGCCAGCATTTTCAGTAATTTTTTAGAAAGTAGATAACTGAAACAAATGGGTTTATCCCTTTCCAAGTATCCTTATTGGTAATGTGTTGAGAGGGGGGTAGTTCATGCTTTTTCAGTAAATATTACCATTATTAATTGTAAATGAATGTTAGTTCAGTCCTGCAGTCTGTGGCCAAGAATGTGGAAGCAAAACAGTTCTTCATACAGGAGAAGAAAACCTTACACCTCCATAATCTTAACAGAATCTGAGTTGAAAATATGTATGAATCTGTTCTAAACAATTTTCAGAAACTGAGGCTTCTGGAAAGTAAATTTCCTCAAACAGAAGTACACTTCCTGATCCGTGTATAAATTTTCTCCCATATAACTAATATGGATATACTCTAAAAAGAATCTACTTTTTTTTTGCCTTTTGTGATTTTTAGAGGGTCATCCAAAAATATTTATGGATAATACAGTACTTATAAACTGATTCCTAACTAATTAAAGAATATAGTTATGAATCATTTAAGTAACTTCTGAGGAGGATTTTATCTTTGTTTTTTTTTATCAATTAGCTACAGGGAAAAGAAACTATCAAAGTCACTTCACAGAACAAAGATATTGTCAATATCTGAAATAAATGACACAGTTGCATTTTAAAAAGGGAATGTAAACAGGTAAATATGTGGGGAAAACTCACCACATTACCAACAAATTTCAGTAAATGTTGTACAGGTTTATGATTAGTGCACTAGATGCTGTATCTAATGAAACAGTGGTCCATCTTGAGGACTGACACTTCACAGACCTAAAAAAGACAAAAGTACTTTTAATGAATGTGTAAACAAAAAAGCACAGAAAAATACTTAAATTTAGTATTTTACCAAAATACAATATTTTTCCCAACACACTAACCTGATTAGAAGCTTAATTTGAAATTTTCAGGTAAATATTAAGTTTGAAAAATTAAAATTCATAGTAGAAAATAAATAGCTTTGGATATATGACACAGAGTATAAACATTTTCAAACCAGCCATTGTTAAACCTTATTCTTTTTGCCTTTATTATAATTCTTCTAGTTTACTAGTTATAATATTCCTGGATGGGGGGAATCCTAAGCACAGCTATTTATAGCACAATGTTTTAAATATATGCTAATAAACAAGTACAGTCTTAAAATACCTTGTTCATAAGAGATACTCAGTAAACACCAACTTATTTCAGAAAAGAACCTTCACAATCAACACAGAGCAAATATTTACAATTTTAACTCACAGATTACAAGAATACGCAGAACATAATAGAGTAAAACAAGTAATTCTCAAATTTGTTCAGGTGGCAGAGCAATTGGTGATCCTGTCTCTCTTTGCTGAGTTCCATTCATTCCCTTTAAATATTAATGTCAGTAACTGTGCTGAAGACCCAGAACAAGGACAGACAGAATCCAAGCCATTATGAAACTCTCAAAACCAGGAATTGGGGAATTCCCTGGTGGTCCAGTGGTTAGGATTCGGCATTTACACTGCTGTGGCCCGGGTTCAGTCACTGGTCGGGAAACTAAGATCCCACAAGAGCTACAATCCTTTCTGGAGGCTCTAAGAAAGAATCTGTTTTCTTGCCTTTTCCAGCTTCTAGAGGTTGCCCTCATTCCTTGGCTCATAGTTGCCTTCTATCTTCAAAGCCAGCCATAGCTGGTTGAGTCTTTCTCACGTCTCACCACTCTGACACTACTTCCATCTTCCACATTTAGAAAAACTGTAGCATTATATTGAGCCTACTCAGATAATTCAGGATAATCTATTTTTAGGTCATCTGAGTAGCAACCTGAATTCTGTCTGCAACCTGAATACCCCTTGCCATGTAACATAACACAATCACTGATTCCAGGGATTAGGATTTGGACATCTTTAGGAGAACCATTATATGCCTATCATATAAATGAATCATTTTCCTCTATATTTCTTCAGGAACACCATCGACCATCGTCCATCTCTAAAATTACATGCAAACAGTTACAGTATGCACATGATTCTAGAGAAAGAATCTGAAACAAGTTCTCAACATTTAAGAATCACTGGACTAGTTCACAGAATATCAATGTTCCTTAGAAAGACAGTTTGGCAGTGTCAACAATGCCAAATTTTAGACTGGCTTTTTAATGTGTATATTTTTAGCTTTGATCAAAAAACCTTGATATGGGTTGAAAGTTTTTTCTTGTATTTTTCCTCTATGTGTTTTTATAAGTAGTTCTAATCATCCTAATTATACCTCCACATCTTGCATTTATAAGCATTTTTCCAATTGGTAGTCATCATTTTGTGATGATGCTAATAGTAAATCCAGTGAATTTTCCACAGTTTATTCAATAATCTTACTACTATTAGACATTTCAACCCAACCCCTCCACCTTTTGCTATTATATTTAATATGCTGGAATGGGCATCTTCCTGTATAAATCTTTTTCCATGGTTTAGACTTATTTCACCTAGACTAGATTCCTGAAATTGGAACTTCTGGCAGGAAAAACATGACTATTTATATAGTCTTTTTTATTATTACTAATTACTTTCCAAATGGTCTGCTTTAATTTACACTGCCACCAGCCTTTACTCATTCATACCATCAATGTGAGGAGGTTTTTTAAATGTCTTTTGTGCATTGAAAAGAATATTCAGGGGTCATTTAAATTCTTATCAAAGTTATGAACTAAAAAACTTAGTTCTTCCTTAACTTTTAAATTCAACTTGAAACTCTGGTCAGTCTTTGTAAATTTTAACAGCAATCACTTTTAAGGAGGCTTTTTAAGGTCTCAAATATTTAGCATTTAGACTTTTATAATTTCCATAACTTCTGCTTTCCCTAAGTACTTAAATTTGATTAATAAATAAAACCTCTCCAAGAACTTATCTGAAAAAGAAAAACATGTATTTGTTTTTCTTACAGACTTATCTCTTTATATACTGAGGATATTAACCCTTTATCTACTTTATATGTTAAAAATATTTTTTAGTTTGTCATATGTCTTTACTATTTATAGCAAATTTTTTCCTGTGTGTACATTTTTTGTGTAGCTACCAGTGTCCTCCAAGATTGTGTGTTGAACCTCTTTATCATTCTACATACCTCCCGCAGTGATCTCATCCAATCCCACAGTTTAAACTACCATCTATGATTGTTCAACTAGTAAATCTATAAATACCATGCAAACGAGACCTATCCCCCAAATTCCAGACTTTGAAATCAAAAATCCAATCCTAATATCCAGTTATCTCTACAGAGGATGGAAGGATGTACTTAGCACAGAGACATATAAAAATCAACACTTCATATATCAAAATCCATCAAACCTGTTCTATTTTCCCTATCTCAGGAAATGCTACCAGCAGCCACTCAGTTGCCCACACCAGAAACCTAGGAGCCCTGCTACATGCCTCCTTCTCTCTGCTCCATATACAAAGGCTCCTAAACCTCTTTAGTCTTACCTTCTAACTTTTTCCATCCTAGCTTACTCTGCTCTGGCCTCATAGGCATTGAATTTACTGGTCCTTTCTGCTCAGGACATTAACATACGCTCCTCCTTTGCCTAGAGTGGTCTTCCTTCATAAGTCTCAGTTTAACTGTCCCTCCTTAGAAAGGCCTTACTTAAATCTCCAGTGTTAGGTTCCCATGGTGTATGCTTTTATAGCAACCTGTATTTTTCTGCTATAGTAGTTATCACACTTGTAATTTGTATGATTATTAACTTAATCCTTATTTCTCTAGACTACACCATAAAGGGAGGAACTGTGGCTGTTTTGCTCACCCCTATATGCTCAGTTCCTTGACCAATACATAACACAGAGTAGGTGCTAAATAGTTACCTGGGAATAGTTACCTAGTTAATACTGAATAAATAAATCTAATCTTGTTTATACTTCATTTCACCATCATTTCTAATTCTTTGGTTCAAGTACTTTTTTATTTCTTGCCTAGATACGACAATAGCCGCTGCAGGACTTTCTATCACCACTCTTGCATTTTCTAATCTGTTCTCCAGTACCCTTGGTAAAATGAATTTCTAAGAATATAAATCTGGTCATATTACTCATTGGTTTAAGATTTTTCAGTTGCATCAATATAAAAGTGACATGTAAGGCCCTTCATGGTTTAGCCTCTATCCACTTGATCAAGCTAAACTTTCCCAACTCCTCCAAAGCACCTAGGCAACAAATCACACAAACTACCTGAATATTCTTGACCATGCCAGGTTCTTTCTGACTCCTCTGTTTTCTTACAGTCCAGTGATTCTGCTTAAAATGCTTTCTATGGCCTATTTCTATCCTCTCTTTTACACCAGTGTAACTCCAATCCTTTAAGGCTTCACCGAGGTATCCTTCAAGACACAGCTCAACCTCCACCTCCTGAGCCACTTCCTCCTAAAAAGCCTTCCTGAGCCACCCATTCCTAACCTGGGTTAGATGTTCCTCCTGTACATTTCAAATTATAATTTTTAAAGAATTTATCTTTCTTCCATTAGACTTTCAGCTCCTTGCTAACAGGGACTACATATTTCTCATCTCTATCCAATTCTGATATGGACTTTGGTAAATATTTGACTAATCTATGTGCCAGTATATATCAAACCCATCAAAACATACCTACCTTTTGGGAACTGGTATTCCCACTTCTGAGAAATCATCTAATAAATAAACAAATAAGAAAGTCAATTAGGAAAGCATAAAAATGTTCACTTCAGAATTATTTATAATAAAAAATTGGAAACAACCTACATGTTCACCAATAGAAGAGTGGTAGAATCTGCTAAATGATAATGTAGCAGAGAAATTTAGGATGAGATTGTAAAAATGATATAGTAACTCAGAAGCTTCTTACATGTTAAGTGGAAAAAGACAAAGAAAACTATTTCACACTATGACCCTATAAAATTATATGTATAGACATTTACTAAGGGAACATGAAAATTGTATGAGTTGTTAATGTGGATTGTGATTTCATTGACTTTATCAGAACTTTATAAATATTGTTATATCTTCTCAATTACAATTATAATAAAATAATTTTAAATTAAGCCCATGTTGTTAACATGTATGTATATATTAGTGTATGCATATTTTAATGTGCATATATATATATATATTTCCTAGGTCTGTCTCCTGAAAGGTCCAAAAAGCAGCAGTGAGCATACCTAACCTTGGTCTCTAATACCATTCTCCACTAAGAGGAAACAGGGCTCTTTAGAGAAAAAGCTAACTCCAAGGCTTGGCAGGGTAAGGACAAGCTAAACTTGGAACAACTTACTATACCAGAAAGCAAGGAAGTACTCCCAAAAAATGATGTAGGCATACACAAAGACACAAGACCAAGACTAGAAGTGCTCCCATTAGCTAAATCTGGGACAATTCAAACACCAAAATAATTAAATACAGACTTAAATACTTAGAGGTGAAAGGTCATGATGTGTGTAACTTAGGTCCAAATGGTTCAGAAAAAAAAAAGTACAAAGTATACACATATCAATATAGCAGAAAAATACAAGAAAACAAAGGAAATATAGAAATGGATAAACATAGGAATTCATAAGTTAATGCAGATAATAAATAGATAAATAGAGAAGAAAGGACTCTGCCACAGAATGCTGTGGGCTGACTGATAAATGTGAAAGGAGTATTAGATTTGTTGAATCATTTTGCAACCATCATGGTAAAATTATATCAGCAATAATGGATGCTATACTTAAATAGGGACTTTTATGAAGAGCAAAATATATCTTCAAATATTTCCCCACAAATTGCTTATTTGCGAGGAAGGAAAAAAACAGTAACTATACATTGGAAAATTCGGGCCACATATGGACCAGGTGGTCAAAATTAACATCATCGATGAGGGACATATGGATATCATGTGCTTCCACAAGTGGTACCCTAAGAAGGACACAATACCACCTGTGCGGTAGTCCAGTTAAGAATGCAAAACCTCAGTTTTAATCATGAGGAAACATCAGACAAAAACAAAGTAAGGAATGTTTTATCAAAAAGGAGGGTGGAGAGAGAAACTACATTCTTCAAGAATGTCAAGGTTATAAATAAAGAAAGGCTATGGAAATATTCCAGTAAAAGAAGCTAGAGTCAAGACCCACTAAATGTAGTGCCTGACCCCACACTGGCTCCTATATTGGAGGGGGAAATGCTACAAAGCCCAACCTACAAAATTAGAATATGGATGGTAAACTAAAGTATTTCTTCAATGTTAATTTATGAAGTTGATAGGAAATACAAGTATTTAGGGGTCAAGGGCCAGGATGTATGTAACTTAACCTCAAATGGTTAAGAAAAAAATTGCATATAAAGAAATAGCTATATATATATTTGGAGAAAGAGACCTGACAAAAGAGCAAGTAAATAATATACGTGGGTGTTCTCTGAACTATTTTTATTTTCGCAATTTTTTGTAAATTTTAAGTTATTTCCAAGTAAATAAAGTTTTTTTTTTATATTAAGTCCACCTCAGAAAAATAAGACCAACAGGAAAATAAAAGCTATTTATGTAGCTTTTACATCTAGACAATTTGCATCTATGCAAATTGTTTTTAAAACATTCACCAGTGTACACTGGGTTTTCAAATTACCGTTCAAAATGTTTTCTTCAAGAGGCTTCATTCTTCCTTAAAAGATGAACAGACCTATAGCTTTTACAGTTTTATCTAAATAAGCTAATATGTTGAAGCCAACATTCCATCAGTCGCAGCTTACTCATCAGAAACAGCAGGAGGGGAAAAAAAAGCACTAAAATTACAAGACCTCTGCTCTCCACACTACCCATATTTACCATTCATTTGCTGGTGATTGCATTGCAGTTTCCAAGTAAAACCTCAAATTTTAAATTATGACTTCAGTTTTACTCTTATGACAAGTCAAGAATAGTATGCAGAGAAACAAACTGGGTGGGTGGAAAGGGGTTGGGGGGATAGGGTGATTAACTCTTCACTGTACTGAAGATGAAAGAAAGCTGACAACTTCTACCCCAATTGAGTCCCTAAATAATTGAGTTCTTTCTTCTCAGAAAGTGTATCACTGTGTGGAGTACTAAAGTTCAAGGAAGGTATTCTTACTAGTTTTTTACCTGTGAATCTGATGGTATGAAGTAAAAGTGCTCCTTTTTTTTTTCTCTAAAATTCAGTTCAGGAATTTGCACCCCCGTGTGGTCAAACATAAAATTCTTCATTTTCAAAACACCATTTTTTTTCCAGCTGGGTTTTTTTTTTTTCAGGCATAGGAACCAAGTTACTTGATTTTATTTTCTCCCATATTAGTGAAGCAAGACGCTTTAATGAAGGGTTGTTGGTTTACTAAATAGGATCTTGAACAAAACAGGACTTAAATCTACTAAAAGTGACCTCTGTATAAACTTAACTATGTGCAAAATGGAGATAACTGCACCCACCTCATGAGTTATTATGAGGATTCAAGGAGAAAATGAATATGCATGCTTAGCTGACACACTGTAAGTACTCAATAAATGTTATTATTTATTAACATCATCATCACTTTGTAATTCTCTGGACAGAATAAATCTTCAAAGGGGACTGGATAAAAAATTTACCAATTCATGATGTTCTAGTACAATCCTGCAAATAAGTTCCCCAAATATACCACGTATCCAGACTTCACCTAGCCAGTTCTCTTCACAGGTATATATATATTTTTCCTCCACAGGTATATTTTTAAATTACAAAGGATACGTGTTTATCTCTAAATGATAGAAATTTGGATGGTTTTTACTTCATATTTTAGAGCGGCCTGATTTTTTCCCTTTTCCCTTTAACTTTAATAATTAGAAAAAGCAGTACAACTATTCCATTTTCATAGGTTTCTCTTAACATCCTTATTCATCTGACAAAAATCATTACTCTATTTGGGAAAAATAATTTGTTAGGCTGATTTATCATTTTAAGGGGCTCTTGAACACAAATGCTAATTCCTAATGACCCGAACTGTAGTTTGATTTTTAAAACACCTCTAAAGAAACCATTTTAAAAGATCATTGTTAATGACTGACTCACAACAATAGCTAACATTCACTAATATACCAAGCACTGTTCAAATACCTTTACTATATTAGCTCATTTACATCCTTACAACAACCGGATGGAGTACTAGCATTAATCCCTTTACAAAAGATCATGCAGAGAAAAAGTAACTCATGTAGGATCACAACGCTAGTAAATAGCAGAGCTGAGCTCCAACCCAGTTTGGTTCCAGAGCCCACTCACTTAACCAGTGCACAAAAGTACCATAGAGACATAAGCCACATACTACTCAGCCATGTTACTTCTTGATGATGTCAAATTATTAAAATCCATTTCTCTTCTAATTGTACCTCAACAATGCAAACCATGCTAGTCTTCTCCCATTTCCTTATATCGTAGTACTTAAGGCATTTTCACGTGCAGTGTCTAATTTAACCCTCACAATCATGCATGTCTTTGTATACTCAAACAGTTATTATTCATCACAAGTTGTTTTACAACAAAAACTAAAAAAAAGTGTAGCAATGCCCCAGATTTTAAACTGTTGGATTCTTTAGAAAATACATTGTAACTTGGGACCGGGAAAAAAGTAACCGGTTTTAAAATAATCTTAAAATGTAATCATTTAGAATCAATGGCAGTTGGGGGTTTTGGTTTTTGTTTTTGTTTTGTTTTTTCCATCTTAAGTAGCCTGTGGCAGGTAGGATAATTCTCTCAAGCAAATGAATGATTAAAAGAGATTTTTAAAGAAGGTGTTCCAATATTGACAACTTTATCATCATTTACTGCCTTACCATAGTGCCCAGTTTTTAACGTTGGACAGATTCTCCTAGGTCTTGTGTTTCTACTTACTAGTTGTAAGACTTTGGGGCAAGTTTCTTAATCTGAGTCTCAGGTATCCTCTTGTGTAAAATAAAGATAATGCCTACTTCATAGGGCTGTTGTGGGCAATAAACATGATCATTCTGTAAAGCGTTTATTTAGTACCATGGCAGCCCAGAGTACAGTCAATACACGGTATCCAGCTATTATTACTTTACCAACGTGTGACTACAGAAACCCGTCTTTGCTAGATTAAGTTCCCTCACCAACCATTTTTTAAAAAATCACCCTAAGTGATCCCAAAGGCTGCCCAATAACCCATTCACCTCTCCCAAACCGAGGAGAATGTTTAAGAACAAGAACACGGTGAGAGAAGCTAGATTCGATGAATGTGCCTTCACAACAGGGAACCTAGAACCAGGCTCCAACGCGCGGGCGCGCGCGCGCACACACTCACACACTCACACACACACACAGGTTGGGTCGCACAGCACGGCAGAGAATTGCCCGAGCTCCAGAATCTGACAGATGCGGGCTCGTCCACGTGCTTGCTACCTGTGCTACCTTAGGGAAATTACTTATCAAGTCTCTGAGCCTTGGTTTCCTGGTCTGCAAACGGAGAATAATAATAGTACCTACCTCATAAAGTTGTTCTGAGGCTTAAGTGCGATACCTCCCGTAAAAGCGTTGACTTACAGCAAGAGCTCTACACACAGGCGGGGCTGTTTTAAGTACACGTGTATCCATACATACGGTGTCAGATTCCGTTGTGAGGAGTTTAGACACTGGCAATAAGATGTTTTTCTTTTCGCCTAAGCTGCACCCTTATTTGTTTTCCTCGAACAGCAGAATAAATGCCTATCGACTGATGCGTCATCTATGGACCCTCAGGCCCACAGTCCCCACGGTCTCTCCACCAACCTAGACAGAGCAAAGGAGCTGCACGCACGCGCAAGAAAAAAAGGTAGGAGGACTGCGACTGAGGAAGCGAAGGAAGAGCGGCGAACACGCGATGATTCTGCGCATGTTCAAGGCGCGGGAGTTAGGGTAGGAGTTTGCGCATGAGCAGAAGTGTCGGGAAAGCTAGAGAAGGGGGGTGAGGAGGCGGTATTGACAGCTGTGGGGGCAGCCCGCGTTCCCGGCATGCCCCGCGGCGGCGGGGTTGGCTCTAACGAATTTGAATGAGGAGCCTCAGCGCTTTCGGCGCCATTTTCGAGTGATGCCTGATCTCATCAATCTAGCGGGAGAGACGGGATAACCTGTCCGATCGTATAACGCCACTAGGACTCCGCCGAAAAATCACTAAAAAAATCGCCAAAAATTACTAAGAGCAAAGGGCACTTGGTGGAGCTTCGCCAGGGTTGGCGCAGCCGGTAAGAGCCTGAAGAAGTAGCAGAGCGGGGCTCGGGAGGTGGCAGTGGTGGGACCGGCAGGAGGTGGGGGGTGCAGGGAGTGGGCAGTGGGTCCGCCTTCATTTTAATCGCAAAAAAATGTGAGGAGATAGGGTTGGGGGTAATTGGGTGTCTGGGCGGCGGCGGGCGGAATGTGGCGGGAGCGGGGAGAGTCGGGGGTGTGGGGGGAGGGGAGCTGCAGTTTGAGCGGGACGCGCTGCGGCTGAGTGGCCGCCGCCCAGCGGATCTGTCAGCAGGACCCCCCGCCCGGGGACGGGGCGCGGCGGGGCTAGGCAGGCCGCGGCTCCTTGACAGGAGGAGGGGGACGAGCGCCTCCTCCCCCGTTGCCAAACCGAGCGGTCTTTCATCGCAGTTTTCCCGGCCCGCTGCGGCCGTCTTCCCGTGACAAGAAACTTAAGATCGGCGGAAAATTGAGGACCCGGAGTAGCGGGTGCCTTCGGTCCGACGTGCGGACAGTACCCTCCGCGGGACCCAGCTGTGTATATTGTCATCTTTGATGCCAAAGCGTGAGATGCCCTAGCAATGTGAGTTTCTCCACGCCGCCCTCCGGCTCTGCGTCCCTGGGTCCCGGCAGGGGTAGCGCTGACCGCGTCTGGCTTTTCCAATTTGGGCAAGATGGGGCGGGGGCAGGCTTTTGAGGTTTTAGCGGGCTCCTAGGAAAGATGCTGGACTTTCGCTTTTTGCTCGGGATTTTTGTCATTTGCTTTCATGGTGTCGTCCTTTTTTGGGGGGGGAGGGGGGAGCGGGCGAGTATTCTTGGGTGAGATGAAAGAAGGGACTTCGACCTTGCAATTTCCTTCTCCGAGTCGCACTTTTCTTAGAAGACTTTTTCATTCTCCAGTCTTTGAAACATGTTGTAAGAAAAAAGGCAAATCTTTGAAACTGTATTGATGTTTTCCTCCCGAAAAGTCTTTACCCGGAGAACTTAACGGTAATTTTGCAATCCCCACCTTTTCTTGGGAGCTCTCTTGACTTTGAGGCGGAGGGGAATGGGCTGTTATTTGTCTTTCCCTTTAGTGATTTTTTTTCTCGTAGTTTCTACCAATTTTTACTCGACAACTCCTTAATTATTTGGGCCAGTGACGGCTTTAACTTTTAGTAATACTTAATAGGTAGATAATGGCCTTTGTAAAATTCCTCATTAAAGATATACTGGATCTTGAATCCTCTTCTGCGCTGAAGGCACCCTAGATTAACCCTTTGCTGGTGTGATGTATTGCGTATGGGGCGCGCGACTCTGGGTTGCGAATATGCAGGAGGTGATATTTGCCGCAGCTATTCAATTGTTCGAAAACAGGAAAAACGCTTTCAGTCACACACTTTTTAGGACCATCTGCCTAAAGTTTTTCTCCCTGGAATTGATGTAACGATTGATTGATTGCTTTCTTATTTCTGTAAGGATTGGGGGACCCGCCCTCACTTAGACTTTTTCCCCGAAGAGAATAGGAGAGCGCAGTGTGATGTTTTTCAAATTGTGTCTAACGGAGCTCCCAAAACACCGAACTTGTTACCCCCTGATTGGCTGGAAGGAAGCGGGACTGGGGGGTTTGAATGTTGAACACCAGATTATAATTCTGGACTTTCCAAAAAATTATACTTTTAGAAAACCACATTATGAAACGTTAAGGCGGGGAGTTTCAAAAAAAAAAAAAAAAAAGGTGTTTAGTGTTTTTTCTTCCATTAAGGGTTTTCGAGTGATTTTGAAATGTATATTAAAAGTAAAACCTAGAGCAATTTTCGCAAAATTGTAATTCTGCTGGCTGAAATTACAAGACTTATATATTTGCCCCTGTTCTCTATTGGTTAAAAGCTGAGTTTAGGATTTAGGTTTTTTTATTCCTTTGACAGAAATTTTTCATCTTAACCAACATGTATTTGTTAGGTGCAGATTAGGAGAGAATTGTTTCCTTTATTTACATTAAAGGAAACTTTAATTTTCTTAATGTTAAGAATGAGCTTTTCCACATTTTCCACAAAAATTGGGTACATTTTTTAAATTTTTCACATATTTAAAATATATAGGTTTTGCTCATTTAGCCGTTGCAATGGACTTAAAAACCTTATTTACAAGAAATTTATGTTGCTTTAATTTAGACAGTACAGCAGGTAAGTAGCACAGGTGCGTGTGTATGATTTCATTCATAAATTCATTATGAAGAAATATATTGCATACAACAGTGTGGTTGTGTTGTGTTTTATTTGGTTGGTTTTTAGTTGGTTTTTGTTTAATGTTGCTTGAGACAGCCGTCAATATATTTCTGTTTATTACCAAGCTTGTCATTCCGTTTAATTGCATCTTGATAAAAGGCGGGTGTGGTTTTCAAAGAAAATCGGTAAACTCAATGATAAACAAGATAGCCGTCGATGGTTTTTAAAAGGTTTTTTAGTAGAAATTTATATCCTTTTATGAATAGTAATTGAAATTTTGAAACTTAGAGTTGTATTCTCACATTAGGTCAAGTGTGCATTGTTAGAAAATATTCAAATGAAAAGATCCTGTGACTTTTATAAATCTCTCTAGAGCTATAAATATAATTTATATTAATATGTGGAATAATTGAGTTTATAAATCATACTATTTTGTTTTGCCTTCAAAACAAGAATTGGAAGGACACAACCTATGTTCATTACTTTTTTCCAAAGCTGTTTATTTTGAGTCATCTCATGAAAATTTCATGAGATGCTAATTATCCTCTCTATAAAATTTGCTTTAAGGAAATTGTAGGAGACCCTATTTCTATTTTAAATGTAATTTTACCTAAGATACCAGAACCAGAGTGTTTTGCTTTTTTACTGTTTTGGTTTCTGTGTTTTATTTTTCATTCAAATTATTTTTTGACTTGGACAGTTTTGAGGGTGGGGTGGGGAAAGGCTTTACATTTCACCAAGCTGGTTAAATTTAATCATACTTTTTTTAGTGTTTTGGTTTGTGGGGTTTTTTTGTTTGTTTTGGGAGGTGATAGGTGAAGGATTTTTTTTTAATAAGCATTTTGAAAAGAAGTGAAGGGATTCCTTTATTTAAAATACTACACTGAAGCTTGAGAACACACTAGCACCTAAATAAAATCCACAGCATTCAAAATATTTTCCCTTTTATGTGGTGCTAAATAAGAGGAAGATTTTGGTTTTAGACTTGTGGGCGTGTAGGTATGAGTTCTAACATATATATATTATTATGTTGTATATATTATCCGTATTTCTCTGAAGAAATGGATAATTCTAATTTATTTTTTATTGTAAGGACTAGAAAAGTCTTATATTACCACAGGAAAACAATGGTGGGGAAAGGTGTTGCTACCGTAGCTGTATGCTGTGTTTACATTTTGTGGGGGAGAGGGAACTAGAGAAGGTGAGGTATCAGTCTTCCTGGTAGCATTGATTTTCATTTGTTTGCCCTTCATACTATTTTATAAAAGTGCAGTTTTAGACTTTTTTTTAATGCTGTTGTCTTAGTTGTACATTTACAAAATGTAGCCTTAGGTGTTTGTATGTAAAACTGCTTTTTTCCTAATCAGATTAATAATCACTTTTAATGTTTATCTAGAGCTAAGAATGAAAATTTCAAAATAGCTTTCATATTCTGGATCCCTTGTTTCATCATGCTTTGTCATACATTTCTGTTTGTTTTTTGTTTGGTGGAGACATATATTTTTATCTCTGCTTACTTATTAGTATGTAGTAACTGTTCAGAATGTGACAAAATAACTTCAATCCAGAAATACTAATCAGTTGACTTGGTTTACAAAAAGAAAAAAAAAAAAACCCAGCGACTTATTAGATATTCCTTCTACTTGATACATAAGCTTTCTCCAATTAAAAAAATCAGAGTATAAATTTACACGTGATTTTGAAATTTTATTCTATAAAAACTTATTTCTCAGAGCATTACTGGCCTAAAATTGGCTGTCTTTTTTTCCTTTTGTTTAATGAAGCTTAATAATCTTAACTGATTTCTTTTTAACCCTTTTTTAGAAGAAACAGATTATTGGTCTGATTATAACTAGAAAACACATTTTAGTCAGACTTGTCAGAGTCTTACTATACATGTAGTTTTGTTTTATTTTAATTCTGCAAACTTAGAAACATTGTGTGCCAGGCAACTAATTTTGGCATGTAATTAGAATTCAAACTATGACTTGCTGAAATTTGGTAGCCCCAAATCTTTTAAGACCAAAGGAAATCAGTAATAAACTACCACTTTCTTTCAAGTAAGTGTCGAAAATGGGATTAAGCTGCTTTTGCATTTAATTTTTACAAGTGACACTATTAGAACTTTAAAGTCATGATTCTCTTAATATTATAGGAATAACATCAGTTGTAGAATGTCACATTGCTAATATGTGTTTATATATTTTTCTGATTATTTGCATGAACAAATGACTGTAAGAGCCTTCCTATAAATATTGCTTTCTGTTAGGGAAATGATTTTCTCTTGCCTTTTTTTTTTCCTTTGCCTGTCTTAAAGATACTTTAAAGGATCTTTCTTTTAGAAAGACAAGTTTTAAGTATTGGAATTGATATTAAATATATATAAATTTTATTCTTAAATATTTTTAGTCAAATTATGAAAAGTTAAATACACTTTCGTTTAATCCTGTCCTATTTCACTAAAGAATCTTTGCACTGGAAAGACTTGTCGTGGGTTCTGAGTGTAAAAAGCCGTATTTTGTAATAGTTTTGAGATTTGAATTTTAATATTTCAGGATTTTTTAACATCTTTTTATCATACACATTGGGTTTAATATTTGTCTTCTATCTGAACTTCTTTTGTTTTTTATTATCTAACATTTTTTGTTTCCCTGCTATTTAAAAGCTTAATATTTGGCATGGAGTACTTACTGCTTTCTTCTATTATCCTGTGGTGTTTTTTTAATTAAGATTATCTTCATTTTCTATATGCTCACATATAGAAAACTGTATCTTTTGAGGAAGACTATGTACAAATTATTCTAAGTTTTTAAAATGTCATGGTTTCAGGGTTTGTGAGTTATATATGTGTGTTTTTTGTCATTAAACAATCAGATATTTGGTTGCAGAGGAATAAAGGATTTTATTTTAAATAAAAATGGAAAATTCATTAGAGCATTGTGGTTCACATATCATACATCATAAACCTTTGGTAATTTAACAATTTAATATTTTTATATAGTTGATTGCCACTAAATTATTGAGACTCAGGTGAAACAAATGAAAACACCCTTACATACATTTAGTTACACCACCTCTACTTGGACACATTGAAAAAACCAGTAGCCCAATAGTCATCCATTTATTACTTATAAATATTTTAATTTGTTTTAAAAGTAAATTCTAAGTTTTGTTCTGTTAGATTGTAATGTCTTAAAACATTTGGAAATATCAATATTATTATTCACTCAGACTTGGCAAAAGACTAAAATTGAAAATAATGGTAATTTCTGTCACCATTAAAACATATGATAATTTTGGGAGAAAGGTAATCAAAAATTTGTCTCTATCCCTTGAGTAACTTTTTAAACTGTGTGAATTTTATGGGTTTTAGAAGCACAAACTATATTTCCATTTTCCTTATGGAGTGCCCTTTGCCAGTTCTCTAACAACTACCTACATAAACACACACACTCATCTACACTGCTTTCAAAATGAAAGCCCTAAAGAGAAATGAAAGCAGAAACATATTAATCTGATTTGTTTGAAGAGGCTTCGGATGGTAAAGCATATCACAGGTGTTTCTAATCAAGATATTCCTATTTTTAAAACATTATTTTCAAGTTACGGTTTCTTAGAATATAGGCAAGATTGGGGTCGTTTTGAAGATCTTACCTCTGTGTTCAGGAATCAACTGTGAAACTGCAGGAGGCGGAAATCTGTTGAGTGTCTTCGTGCTATAATACATGACATTTTTATTGCAGGTTTTGACCTTTAGGAGAGAGCCAATTCTGGAGAACAACATAACTTCTTTGATTGAACATTCACATAATGCATTGAAACATGATAGGAGATTAAGGTATACTAATGAATTTTAAAAGCATACAATTTTATATCTTTGTAATGTAATTAAGCTAGACAGTTGGTAAAGCTAGAATTTTTCGGTGAGCTAAAATCAGTAAAGATTTATTAATAGAAATCATCCAGTGAAGTGGCCACGGTTGCATTTTCCTGATTTATTAAAACTTCAGATTTTTTTATATAGTTGATATTCTTATCATCTTGTATTAGGTCCAACTCCAGATGAATTTATCCTAAAAATAAATATGTGTGTATAATAATCTTTCTTTTTTCTTCTTAAGGTTATTACAGTATTATATGTAAAAGAATTAAATAGTGGATTTTTCATATTATAAAATGGAAGGTTTAAATCAAATGGAATTTGGTGTTTCACTCTTTGATAGGTATAGTGGTAGCTAGAGCTGGCACAATCAGATAAGATTAATGAGAATATTTTAAGAGACTTTAAGGTATTCCAAGTACTATCCTAACCAAAAGTGGCAGTTTGGTTGAAACTGAAAAACCCACTTTCTTAAGCAGAAACTAGCATCTTACTCATAAGTATTCTGAGTGAGATAGTTAAATTGTTCATATCAAAAGTTGAAAACTCTTTAAAAGTAAACTACAATTCCAAAACTTCCAATGACTTACTGTCTTTACCTGCAAAATACTTTATCACAGAACCACTTTTCCAGCATGTTTATTTGCTTTGAAATAAAAGTTATTTTGTAGTTTTAGTTGAAGTTTCCAGATACTTAGCTAATAAAAATTTTGGCTGTTTTCTAAATTGTAATCTGGTACAATGAAAACTCACTGAACAGTATTACTAAGTATTACTTGGTTAGTTTTTGAGTAGTAAGGTATTAATTACATGAAAAATTATTAACCATAATGTTTTCTAAAACACTATTTGCTAAATAAAGTGAGGTTTACTACAAAATAACATACTATAATTTTTTATTTAAATTTTTTTCACCTAAAAATATTTACTTTATATGCTTAAGATATAGGAAATCACAAAGGTTTTGTTTTCATAGGAAAAGTGTAATCTGTCTTAAGAGTGAAGTGTATTTATCACCATGGTCATGGAATTGCTTTTATCTTTAAGCAGTGTTAAAATTTTTAAAGTGAGTTCTCAAATGTGTGTTTAAGAATGTTTGAACATTGAGATGCATATCAAAATACTTAAAAAATCAGATATTTCTGTTGTATTAGATATTAGATAGTCCAGGAATGTGAATCCATTAGCAGTTAAGGTTAAGCAAAATGTTAAAGTTTAATAGAAATCAGTTTGATGTAAGGGTGACGTTCAGGTATTGGTGTCATTATACTGTAAGTTGCTTGTTTGAGATAAATACAAGGTATAGAAAGTCGTCATAACTTTGATTTGAGAATGTTATAAAAAAGCAGCTTAGTTAGGACAGGATGAAAATTGAATACAATTTTTTCCCCTTTAACTTAACCAGTGTTTTCTAGGTTAAAGAACATTAAGATGAAAAGTGAAAAATACAATTTCTGGGGTACCTGGGGGAAAAAAATCCAGGATCAGTTTATCACTTTCAATCCAGATATCTTTATACACACAGCCTTAATGAGTTAAATGGGGGAAGAGAGACAGCTTTTGAATTTATATTGTGGAAAAGATATAAATCCACAGAATTGTTCCTAATTTAGAGAGTTTATGATTTGTGATCTCTAAAGTTGTAAAAATTTATTGTTTGGACACAAGTATTTAGCATCATAAAATTGTCCCATCTATAGCTTATAAACATTGAAATTTTTAGCTTAGTAAATAATTTAACATCTAAAAGAATTGAAGCAGATATTAACAGTTTTCTTCTATTTGGTCAGTTCTTACAGAGTAAGAAACTTTAACCTAATTAGTAATATTTGTTGTTTTGGGAGACAGGTTAATAAGGGCTTTTACTGCTGCATGTGATTGGCTATCTCTTAACTACCCCTTAAAGGACATTTTGTAAGGATTTTGGCTGTTTTAAATTTACAGACCTGATTATCTAACTGAGCCTTAACATGTAGTTCATTATGACAGGATTTGGGGGAAGGATTTATTTTTTTCAGTGATAGATTTCTGTGTTATTTGTGCACTATTTATAGTTTTTGTTAAATGCATTTTCAGGGTTAAATAACATTCATTTTCAGGAAAATTCTTAATTGTTCCCAAAATACAGTTATACTGTCAGTGTTCCAGTTTTATTGAAATATAGTTATCCTTAGGGAGAAAAGAATATTTGAATAAATTAGAATAGAGGTAGTTTAACATATCTGTGGATGAAGGGACTTGGAATTATTCGTATTTGTCATTGATGTATAATGCTAGTATGTAAGGACAACTTATATTTTAAGAATTTTGTCAGCTATAAAATTTTTCTTTGAGGTTTTATAGTGTTACTGAGGATTCATTAAAGAGTAAATACAGTTTCTTAATGAAAATGTTTTAAATGTTTATTTGAAGCAGTTTTGTACATGTGTGTATTTTATGTTTTCCTTTTTTGACTAGCAAATAGATCCTTAATCTGTTTGTTTTCTTCAAATAAGACTTAATGCATTGGAATTGTATTTTCTGATAAGCATTTTCAAAAGGCAATATTTAATTAATGTCAGGACCTAATTTTTGTATTTAACATCATTTTGAAGTAGAATTTCAATTCTCAGCACCACAAACCACACTTTTGATATTTCATAACATATGTGATTGGGCTTAGTTTTACTTTCCTATTTTCTTGGTTAGAGTCAGTTGGAGGAGGAGTATGCAGCCTGATTCAAATGTAGTTGCTGAGACTGATTGATTGACTGGTTAATAGTTTATTAATTTATTACTGTTTCTAAATGTCTTAATTTTTAGAAATCCTTCTTTGATATTTGCTGTTACTCTTTTTTATTGGATAGCTTTTATACTAAGCAAATATATTTAGTAATTTTATCTTGTGATCCTCAGAATTTTTTTTAATCTGTATTACTAACATTGTTATTAAGCTGCTGCTATGTGGAAGAATTACTTTTTCAATTTTGATAAAAATTAAAGATTGGGTTTTTTAACAAAATATCTTAGTTGTAAATGTTACTGTATTTTATACTCTTATTTTAATCTCAAACCTATCCTTCTTGACTAGCTATTTAAACTTAGCCAATTCTTGCTCTTAAAAAATAATTTACAGATGTCCTAATTTTTCTGAGTTTTTAAATATTTTTCAGAATCAAAAATACTTAAGACATTAAAGAATAAGAATTTCTTTTCAATTTAAAGTTACAAGTCTGTAAATAGAATCACATTTAAGTGTAAAGATAATTTGACAGAACAGATATTTCTATTTTTGTTACTCATCAATTGATATTATGTACTTGCTAAGTTTTTAGCTTTGTGTTATGCATTCACAGTAAGGAAATTAAATATGGAAATTTTTTTTAATAGTTGGAATTTTTGTAAAAACTTTATGGGCTAAAATCTTACTTATTTGCTAATAGTGTTAAGCATATGATGGTGATTAGATATGTGGAAACTGGGAGACTGGAGCTCTTTATAAGCATAATATAATTTCATTTCTTGATTAAAGTTTAGATAGTTTCTTATTTTCCAGAAGAATAGCTAGGTGAACCTGGTTAAAACTCTTCAGAGAATTTTGATAATTGAGCAGTTAAATCTAAACTAGGAGCTAAAGTGTCACTACATGTGTCATTAATTTTTTTCCTTAGATACATTATAGGTTCCCTTTCTAATCAAAACACCAATTTTGTCTTTTCTTCCCTCCCCATCCCACTTTAAAAAAAATTTTCTTCTTAACTAATTTTATCATGTAGTGATAGAAGCAGACCTGCTAGGTAGGCTGAGCTGAACCAGCTTTTTCCTCTGTGTGTTAGTTGCATATGCATTTCTCAGCTTGCTGCTTCAGTAGCAGCAACAGTGAATAAACAAGTATCACCACAGCCCTTGTTCTTGCTCCCTACAGTTGGGAGCAGGGGTTGGGAGATTGCTGCTGCTTGTCAGTTATACAGAATAGCATCAATATGCAATAATGGTGGCCAACAGAGCCTGTACCCACCAGCTTTTACAGACCAGGTGAGAAGGGCCCAACTGTCAGTGTAACCCATATATGGTATAATGAATACATTCTTTGACAAAAAGGTATTTTCTCCCCAAAGCAGCTTAAAGAGAACAGTAGATGCTTATAGTTCTTAGACTCTTATTAATTTTTACTGTTTATTCTGGGTTTTGTTCATTTAATTTTTATTCGGTTAGTTCCATCTGTTTGATGGAAGACTCTCTTGATTCTGAAAGTATTTATGGTATGTTTCATGCTTTTCACTTTTAAGCTGGTAGAGTAGAATAAATTATTAATAGTTGCTGATAACACAAGTTAGGTAATACACTGAAGAAAGAAAAGTTGACTATGGCCACACAGGAGTGTTTCTTTCACTTTGGGAACATATTCTAAGCCCATATTATCTTTATTTTATAGCCCAGTCTAAACAAGGCCAAACTTTTGTTGACTTCACTGTAACTAAAAAGAATAACACCCTGTACTGCTTGGTGTTGTGTATAAAGACAAAGCAGGCTGCAGGTGGAAGCATGTAAGTCTCTACTTTTTCTCACTGTTAAAATAATGCCTTATATCTGAACTTGGTAAATGGAAAGTTCAGATTATTCTAAATCTTTTGGAAATAGGACTCTGTAGTTTCAAATAGTAGAGTGTTTTTGGTTTTTAATGATTGAATTTGTACAGATGTGCATACCTAAATACTATCTGTATGTTTTTCTGCTCTTTTTATATCCAAATTCCAATAGGTTGTAATTAAGGGAAGTGAATATTGGGTTTCTATTGCAGTTCTGATTTCTATAGTACTGAAAACTACAAATGACATTTTTAGTGTATAAGCCTAATGCCCCCATTTAAAGTCCAACATTCTTTTAAAAAGGTAACCATGGATTATTTTTTCGTTTGGTTGATTGGTTTTGTTTTATTTTGTTTTTCCCTGATACTATAGTGTTTTCATTAATATGTTGATGTAATTTAACAGATAACATATTAATTACCATTACCTACCCTTAACCAAAAAAGTGAGTTACATAATGCTTTATATTGAAAACACCTTGTTTTTACTACTAATTACTGTGTAAAGTGTCTGTGGACCACCTGTACCAGAATAACCTAGAGTAAAGCATTTTTCCAGATGTGTTGAATCAGAATCTCTGGAACTGGACTTAGGAATTTGTGTTTTTTACAACATCTAAGTGTGGTTTTTTTTAGAAGCACCACATGTGAGAACACTGCCCACAATGAATTGGGGAAGGATTCTTCACACCAACGAACCATTTACATTTTCTGCTTTTTTTTTCTCTAAGCTCAGTAATTAATTATGAATCTTATCATTTCTAACACAGTAGCTCTAGATTAAGTCTTGTTATTTCTTCAGTCATGAAGAAAATCTTTATTATGAGAGCTTTATTTTTGTTCAGGTACCTTGGATGAAATTTTAAGTATGTTTGGAACGTTTAGTATACCTCTAACCTGTACTTAATGAAAACAGAAGGAATTGATCACTTAAGAATTTTTTAAATTTTCATTTAGATACTAGCTATTTATCTAAATGTACTTCTAAATATGTATTGGAGAAAATACAGAAAGGGAAATTTTTCATATGCTGCTTGTGGGAGCATTTGGCAACATCCTGCTAAAGTTGAAGATATGCATAGGCTTTAACTCAGCAATTCCATTCCTAAATGTTGCAGATAAACTCAGACATTTGTAGTAAAGTCTTATTTATTTTTACTTTTAATAGGAAGAAATTGAAAACAGTGTAAATGTTAAGCAACAGGAGAATGGCAAATTGTGACATAGTCATGTGATGAAAAATGTTTGTTATACAGCTATAAAAATGAGAGCTATGTGTATCATCACAGATGAATGTCTTCAGCAAACACAAAAAAGTTGCAAAAGATTAGATGCAGTATAATAACATTTATATGAAGCCTGGAAGCAATGATATTTATTGTTTTAAATACTTGAATTTGTAATAATAGTGTAAAAGGATGCATAGAAATTAAATACCAAATTCAGGATTGTGATTATGTCTTAGGAGAGAGGGGAATGGGATCCAAGGTATGGTACAAAAGGGACTCAACTATACGTGTAGTCTTTTTTCTTTAATAAAAAAAAGTAAATAAATAAAAACAAAGTAATCATGACAGTATTAGAGTTCAAGACAGCTGTATTGGAGGGCCAGGAGTAGGATGTGGGGATTCATTTTACATCCCCTTGATTTTTCTCTGTTTTTGAAATATTTATTTTTCAAATAAGTTTTTAAAATGTACTGTCCTTTTTGGTGGAGATATTCTACAATAAGATGTGCACTTGGAATACTGTGTTAAGAGCATAAATTGGGTTTATTCTATGTCTTGTAGTAAGTGCTTAACTGTTAGTTGATGTATGAAGTACAACTTGTAATCATGGCCGACAGAAATCAAACATTCTGACCAACTTAAGTTGGGATATTTTTAAATTCTTTTATTTTTCAAGATGAGCTGTACTGTTTCCTTCCTTTGCATACTGGCTTTTAATCCTTCCTGCTCTTATAAGTAAAGGACAACCATGGAAACAGTTTCTCTTTTTTTATCACTACTCTTTCATTTACTCTTTAATTCAGGCAATTTCATGACTGTGTTTTGTTTTGGCCATAGATCATAGCATACTGTTTTCAGAAATTTCTTCATGCATTTCAAGCTCCAACTTAAGCTTTGTATTTATACTGTATTACAATAGAATTCTTGGAATTGGGTAATATACAGATTTGTAGATTTCATGTGCATGTGTGTGAGAGAAAGAGAAAAAGATTGGTCAGTGTTGAGGTATGATGCTGAATTTATGTTAAAATATCTGCAATTATATGATGTCCTCCAGAAGCCTCATTGTGCTCCAAGTTAGACCTTAAAGTATGAGTTTTAGTTACACTTACATATTTGACTTTTAAACTTCAAGAAGGTAATGGTAATAGAAAAGTAGAATTTAAAAAATTAATAATAGTGCTCTGGACTGAAATATGTAAATACTGCTGCTGGGTACTTCTAATCTGTGATTGTTCTGTGCTATATATAAGGATCAAAAAGCAATGATTGTCAACCTCAGTTGAAAACTTTCTTACTTATATAATGTGACCAAATTTTTTAAGTCTTCCCTCTTATTTTTTCCTAGGTTAATAACAATATAATGAAGACCATAATAAAACAAGCCCCCTACTTAGCTCTGCAATTCTTACCTTGTAAGTATTAAACCACAGTCCTACCATTGCTGTAAAAAGTTACTATTTGGTGTCATATTTTGCTTTATTTCTGAATTTTTTCCTACCATCCTAGAATAACAACTTTCTAACCTCCCCTTACCCCCCAACACATTGAAGTTTGATATTAATTTAGTCCATTTTAGAGCAAGAATAATGCCATTGCCTTGGGTAAGTTTTCTGTTTTGGGAAGGATTTTACAGCCAAACCCTGTCATCCCTAAATCTGAGAATCTTAATTTTAAACCCTTTTCCTTCAAAGGAATTTACAGATAAGTAGTGGTCTTTTTTTTAATCATCATTATTCATGTTTATTGACAGTTATTTTATGGTTTTATCAGTTGGAAGTGTGCTGTCCACTGGAGAAATAGTTTTTTCATTTATCTGTTTTTACATTTTACTAGATTACACTTCTTTGTGCATGCTTAAAATTTAGCTGTTAAACTTCAAGAGGTGGGAAAAACAGGAAGGCAATCCCTTTTCCTTCCTTTTATATGTACACATGCATACCTCTTTCTTAGAATAAAAAACATTTTTACCCTGATTCATTTTACTTTTAAGAAACTTGTAAATGCTAAGGGAATATTTCTAATAGGTTAGCCTAAATTAATATTATACCCCTAGAAAATTGTCAAAAACAAGGTTATGGTAAATGTACAAGATACTTATTTCCCTAAATTTGAGAACCTAAAAGCAGTTACCAAAAAGATTCATTTCTGTGTATTCCTTCAGCTAAATTTACACCTCTATATAAAAGAAACTCAATTGCCATTGTTTCTGTTCTTAATATTGAGGGATGGCCCTGTTTAAAGGAGAACTAGTGCTTCATATTCTTCTCTTACATTACCTCATACCATTGCATTAGTGACCCAGTAAATAATGTGTGTGTGGCAAGGAGTGACTTTATGATCATAGATTAGCCATTGAGCTCAATAAGTAGTTTTTAGGGTGGGAATCAATTAAATATTGAAAATTTATAGTAATGAGCCAGTTTGAAGAGTAGTTGCCAAATGCCACAGATCACTTCTTTTTATAATTTTTTCCCTTTGTATTTTTGGAATACTAGAATGGAAACATTTGCAAATCCCCAAAGAATCCTATATAATCCAGGCTTGGGTTTCTTAATTGGTCCCTTGGAAGCCAGCTCAGCTTTTCTTCAACTTAAATCTTAGAAAAAGCAATCTTTTCAATTGGTATTGCACTCTTACTATAGACTGGAGGGCAGTCTACTTTTCAAAAAGAAATAGGTATCATTTAATTTCCAACAGATTTGTAAGTACAGATAACATCACATTCTTAAGCTTATTTCATCTCCTTTATAAACTTCTAAGCAAGCAGCCTTTCTTGGATACTCTCCAGCATCCTTTAAATATAGGTCATTTGCTATATTTCATAGTTGAAATGCTTTCTCTTGTCTCTTCTAGGTAGTATGCCTGGAGTTCCTTTTAATCTTAAGTAATAAAATAGTGATGTTCCCAATTAAACAGTATCCAGAAAAATAGGCACATAGTGACAGTGGTCATTGATTCTTCATGATTGTGTGTTTATTCTGTCTTCTCTCTTTTTTATTTTATGCCATTGTTTCTTTAAGATAGGGGTTTTTTAAAACCATTTGTGGAATATGGATGTTCCAGAAATTGTGGAATATTAGTGTTCCATATGTTTGATACTATAAAAATTAAATAATGATAGTGTTTTGGGTTCATTTTTACAAGTTGAATAGAAATGAAATATTTTTCAAGTTTGTTTTTCAGTTTTAAGCTCTTAAACTTTCATTGCTTTACATAAAACATTCAGAAATAGTCGCACTTCTTCCTACTTTTTTGAGCCTTGTTTTTGATTTTTATATATTTCTGTTATGGAATTTAAAATAATTTAATACATCATTTGGTGCTAAATAAAATAACTTTAGGTTCATTGTCAGCAGTTAATATCATTGCTTCTATCTGTTTAATCTACAAAACAAAAATTTTAAGACATTGACTTTGTAAATAAGAAACAAAAGATAAAGCAGAAAATTCACTATTCAGTGCTGTCAATGTTAGTAGTCCTGTAAACAAAGGTGATGGAGATAAATTACTTTGTAATTCAGGAGACTTATTAAATTTGCCTGCTGTCCAAGAGATAGACTAGTGAAAAGAAATGACAGCTATTTCTCACATTGGGCTGGTTATCAGGATAAGTTTTTAGAAATGTTATCAAGTTTAGCCATAGAATAGCAATGGCATATAATCATACCACTCTAGAAAATCTTGTCAGTTCTTGAATTATAAATAGTGTAAATGTAGGATTGACTGATAGTACTGGAAGTAAAATGCGAATGTTGTAGTCAGTAGGGTAGTAAGTGATCAATATGGCAAATGATATAAAGTCTGTTGTATTTTCAATCAAAGTGTAGTGCTTTTTGTATGAGTCCCTAGATGTAGCTGAAATTTCTCCTATTTTTATTTGTGATGGAAATTTACTGGTGTAAATTACTGTCTACCTATGCCACTCATGAGGAAATTTTAATTATGAATAAATTTATAATGTGGATGTTTCTGAGAGAAAGATGTGTGCCAAAAGAGAAAAAAACAAATTGTTCTTTTGGCACTTGGATTAGTAAGGGGTGTTATAATCCAAAGCAGAAAATTTTATAAGGGCGCTAAGTATTGTCAGCATTTGATGGTAAAGAAGGATTTGCAAACTTAATAATATCATCAATTGATATTAATTTAGTGAGCATATCAAGTCTAAGCTCTTAAAGTTGTATATTGTTTTATAATTTGTGAACATAGAGGAACTTGACAGTATGCTGCAACAGCCATTTTTCAGTTATTGTTCAAATAACTATTTTTGAAAAGTACACAAAGCTTAATCAAATGCCAAGTGTTCCTGTCCTCAAAATTTTGTATATTTGACATATATGTTTAAGAGAATGAGTTAAATTTGAGCTTTAATATTTAAGGCAATGCTATGTTTCTGATCTCACCAAAATTATAACCATGAAATTTGAGTTTTAATGCCAAAACTATATAAAGGCAGTGAATTCATTGTTTTCCTGCCCTGAACAACTTCTCGGTTCAAGATGGATGGTTCAAAGAAGACTAATAGAAAACTTATTCTTTATGAACTTATTTAGGATATTTTCTTAGGAAATTAAAACAAGGCAGAATTTAAGAGCACGGGCCTTGCTTTAAATAGGAAATAAATATACAAATATAATGAACTCTGGTATAATAGGAGTTTCAAGTTCTAAGCATAAATATAATAGGTAACATCCCAGAGTATTCTCTGCAGTCTTGTCCTTTGCCTGTTTGTCTGAAATTTGAGTCTTCAAAATTATCTCCCTGTAAAAACAGGAATAAATTGAATACAGATTGACATAAACATATATCCAGTTTTCAGCAATCACACCTGACTTTTTTCCTAGACTGTCAGTTTCACTCTTCCTGTTATATCCAATAATAAGTTTAGTAAAATTTTTTCAGTTTTGTTTTCCTTAATTTGGCTCTACCAGCTGTTTCTTAGGCCTCTGAAACTTGGTGCCTTATAGTCAGAACTTAAAATTGGCAGTTTGTCCTCCAAATCCTTAACAGACAGCTTAGTAAAATACATTGAATTTTTCTAAGAGTCAGTTTTTAAATTGATCTGTGTTCATTTTATTTTAGCCCTCCGAATATTAGAATTAGAACCATAATAAATAGACTTTTTCCTTAGTGTTATAAATTGTATTTATGTCAGTAATAACTCATAGAAAATAAAATTTTTGTAAGAAAGCAGGTTTCAATTTAGCATGTAACCTGATTTTTGACCCTAGATTTATCTTCTAAAAATAGTTTTTGTATATTTTCTCTAAGCTAAACATACCCAAGTCCTTCCACTGATTCTCACAATATGAACTCTAGACTATTGGTATCCTGAATATTTCACTTTGAATCTGCTACATTTTGTTAGTATTACTTTTAAAATATTGTATATAGAACTCAACCCAGTATAGTTAATGTGGTTTGAGGTACAAAATACAATATGTCTCTTATTAATAAAATACGTCTATTAATGCATCCTGATTCCTCTGACTTCCTCTTTGTCATCAGTACTGTTGGTTCATGTTGAATCGCAGTCCACTGAAAACCTAAGTTTGTCAGGAGTGTATTTCAGATCCTACTATAAATTTAGATTCAGCAGGTATTTGTTGAATATTTGTTCTCTACTAGATGTGCTCATAAAAGTTTAAGGTTGTACACTCTTAACACCAGGTTCATGAAGTAGGTATTAATAGACCCATTTTACAAAGAGGAAACTGAGGCTCTGTGTACTAAAATAATTTATCCAAGATCTTGACTCATAAGGGACAGGGCCAGGATTCCATCTTGGGCTTCTGGCTTCAGATTTACTGTTCTATGTAATTGCTGCCTTGATAAATTATTTTTGCTGTTCATTTCATTGATAAAGTTAGAAATGCAGAAATTGACCCAGTGAATTCTGCACTCAGGATGATTTAAGAGCTTAGGAGACATGTCTAGAACTTTTTAATATCTTTGTTAAATGCAATAATGCCTTATGTAAACTAGATGAACTGAAATTAGAGCAGTGTAAGATAGAAAGTAAACATACCTAAACAAAAATGTTAGTGGAAACAAAATTAGAGTTGCCTATCATTTACAGAGAGGTGAGGGGGAAAATCATTAATTTATATAAATTGTATATTTTTTACTGTTTTAAAATTTTTGTTAAGTCTATTATCTAATATTAAAAGGGAACTAATTTTTAAGGTGTGTAAATATTCCCATTTACTCAGATTCATTTTCAAATTGACTTAAGCAAGACATTTATTTTCTCACCTTTCAAAATGACTGTTTTTTTCTTAGAAAATCATAAGAATGAAAAGTTGATATGTCAAAAAGCCAGTAGAGATACTTAAAAGCCCACAGGCAAAAATATATCAACCAGACTTGAAACTAAGACTGTTATGTAGAGATTAAAGGACAAGAACTGAAATGTGTCTGTTTGCTGATGTTTTTTAATAGCTTTTTTTTTTTTGGTTCTGCATCTAGTCGTCAGGGCTCTTTCCATGTCAACTTGGTGAAGGTGGCACTTGTTTTAGCCAGCAAACTTGGAAGGAGAGATTAAAGGATGCAGGCACTATGTTTCCAGTGGACCGGGATACAGAAGTGGAGAAATGGCATGGTCCATACCAGGAAGCATTGCCCCATAGGTAGTCCAGTTTGAAAGGAGGATAGATATGAAATACTGAAACCAGTTATCTGCTCAGCACAATATTCAATCCTGGGAATAATTGTCTGTAGTCAAAACTTATTATGAATGGACAGAAACCTTCAGAAAGGTTGAAGTAAGAATCCACTAAAGAAGATAGACTTAAATTGTCCTTAAAAGGAGGGATAGATAGAAGGGGGGGAGGGAGTTGTTAGGGAGTATTTTAGCCTCCAAGAGTAGGTTCAGTGAAGATTCAAAGATCAGGTAGGAATATACAGGTTAGGGGAGGAAAAAACTGGAGAACGATTTATGATAAGCATCTCAGTTCTTCTGGCAGCCTTGAAAAATCACTCAGTGGGGGAGGATAGTCACTACTCAAATGATAAGTAATTGTATTTGTTCCACTTGCTACTCACCTGGTGGCCAGAGTAGCATCAGACTTGATCAGTCTTTTGTCCACTCATAAATAGTTCACTTGCTTCTCTAACTTATAGGGACCCTTTTCCCCTAAATATATAGCCACCATACTTTAAACACACTAACAAAATTAATAATAATTCCTTACTATAATAATGTCTAGTTCCTGTTAAAATTTAAAGGCATTTGGTTGTCATGGCTCTTAAAAGAGATCTATTAACTTGAATTGTAGAGTGTTTTCATTAGTGAGAAATAGGAAATACTGGCTAGATCCTGATTATACAGACCTTGCTACTAGGCAGAGAAGCACACACTCCACTTGAGAAGCCACAGATACATTCTTGAATATATGACTTTCAGGAAGTTGTATTAGTTGACTAAAGATAGGAAGTCAAGCTGAAATGCAATTGTAGATATCAGGTACTTAGACTTGATTTTAAGGTATGAAATTAAGAATGGCAAAGAAATTGATGAACTACAATCTCAAAGAAAGGGTCAGTTAGTTTTATTGACCAACTGACTACAAGGAATGATTGACACAGGATAAAAATTGTAAAGAAAGAATAGCAATGAGTAAATATCCGTAATTTGAATGCAAAAGAAGAATGTATCTAAGGAGAAAAAAAGTTAAGATAAACAGCATATTTATTTATGTTCTCATCAAACTTTTCATATTGCATTTCTTGGCTGACATTGTGGTATAGTTATAATTTATTCATATCTAGGGAGTAGAGAAAAGTCATCAGAAATTAAAAACGCAATATAAATATTTTGCTTCTAAGTAGTTTAGCTTTGTATATAAGAAACTTGTCAGAAAATCTAATAAAATGATAACATATTTTGAGAGTACTATATATCTATATATAGAGAGAGTGCTATACAGCTCTATCTGTATAGTACTATATATATAGTACTTGTGCAAATATAGTACTTTCCTGGAATAAATTGAAATTCACTTCACACAAAGTTTCTAAGTAATCATTCATTAATTTCTTCATCAGGAAAAAAGATGAAGGGAATGTAGCAACTTTATATTTACTTAAACCAAAAAACCAGGTTTTTTTGGATTATAAAACAGACCTTCTGGATTATATCTGAATATTACTTCATTTCAAGCCTGTTCACAAAACTGAATTTTAAATGTATCTTATCTAGTTAATAAAATCTTTGTTTTTAAGCATTTGCGTCGAAAAAACAGAAGTAAAAGAAAAGCAAATTTTAATCTGTCATCTGCGAGTTTTATTTCCTCCAGGTATAATATCTATATATCATACCACTTGTGAAGTATTCCACTGTCCTGAGTAGGGATAGTCACCCTGTGGCCCAGGGGCTACGTATAGCCAGCTCCTTAGAGGTTTATGTGCATAATTTGAAGCATACTTGAAGAAAGTAATTACTATTATAAATTGTGTTAATGGCAGATTAAAAGTAAAATTATTTGAAAAATCTGAAGTATCGATAACTTAGTGACACATAAAGGATATGCGTAAATAACAAAATAGCAGAAATATTTTCATGACATGTATTAGCATCTGAATATCCCTAACATGTGACAATGGAAACTGGCTATAGATTCAAAGAAATTTTGAATTTAAAATAACCCTTCTTTGAAGACATAATATAAAACCTATTTTGGCACCCCAAAGTAGAAAATCATTATAAATGGAAAGGAAAAATCAAAGCTTACCAGCCTGAGAGATTATAGTTGCTGTTGAACACAGGTAAAGAGAGATGTACCTTCCCCATCTTGCTGAAATTGCTCCAGTGGAATCCTGCACTTTATTAATACACTTAAGTAAAGAATTTCCATATTTTTCTGGCATATGGAAATGTTTTCTAATATTTTAAATTTATCAGGCTTTTGAATAGAAGGCCATGATTTTTAGTTTTTCAGAGTTAAAAATAGAAATAAAAATAGATAGGAAAAAATCTTTCTCTGAGAGTGTTTATTAAAACAGTGGTAAAATTGCAATATTATCACAGAAAGTAATAATCTTTAAGGGATGAAATTAAGATGAGAGAAATTACGTTTGCTGATAGGAATGATCCAATAGAGAGAAGAATTAAAGATGTAGGGCAGAGCGCTACAGGAATATCCTTAAGTAAGCAGGAGAGGATAAAATCTAGTATAAAAGGGAAGGGATTTGGCCTTACAGTGATTGTTCATCTGTAATACAAAGAAGAAAGAGTTATATGAGCACAGATACATGTATGTAGATAGGTGTGGTGGAAATTGGCAGAAATTCTCTTCTGATAGCTTCTGTTTTCTTAGTGAAAGTGAGGATGAAAGGGAGATTATTGGAAGTTTGAAGGGAGAGAAAAGACACCTGTCTGATGTTTTTCTAGAAGAACGAAAGAATGAATGAGCCGAGATTGCCAGATAGCTGTGAACCAATTTTAGGTATAAAAGATTTATTAAGTAAAATTATTTCTGTTCACAGATGACATGATCTTACACGTAAAAAAACCTTGCTTACGCACATACACGCACACACACAAAAACCCTGTTGTAACTTAATAAGCAAAGTCAGCAAAGTTTCAGGATACAAAATCAGCATTCAAAAATCTGTTGCATTTTTATGCACTGACAATGAATAATCCAAAAAGGAAAATGATACATATATACAATGGGATATTACTCATCCATAAAAAGGAACGAAATTGGGACATTTGTAGAGACTGGATGGACCTAGAAACTGTCATACAGAGTGAAGTAAGTCAGAAAGAAAAACAGATATCGTATATTAACGCGTATATGTGGAATGTAGAAAAATGGTACAGATCAACCAGTTTGCAAGACAGAAATAGAGACACAGATGTAGAGAACAAATCTATGGACACCAAAGGGGGGAAGCAGGGCGGAGGGTGGGGGATGAGGTGGGATGAATTGGGAGATTGGGATTGCCATATATGCACTACTAATAAAAAATATCAAATTGTACACTTTAAATATATGCAGTTCATTGTCTATTATATCTCAATAAGAGTTCTTTAAAAAAAAGAAATAGCATGATATTACTATAAAAAGGAAATTAAGAAAATAGTTCCATTTACAATAGCATCAAAAAGAATAAAATGCTCAGGAATAAAATTAACCACAACGGTGAAAGACTTGTATACTGAACTATATATATATAGCATTGCTAAAATAAATGAAGAAGACGCAAGTAAATGGAAAGACATCCCATGTTCATATATTGGGATTCTTAATATTGTTAAGATGAAATACTACCCAAAGTGATTTACAGATTCAGTGCCATGTGTATCAAAATCTCAATGACATTCTTTGCAGAAAGAGAAAAATACATCCTAAAGTTCGTATGCAATCTCAGGGGACACCAAGTAACCAAAACAGTCTCGAAAAGGAAGAACAATGTTGAAGCTCTCACAATTCCTGATTTCAAAACTTAATATAAAGCTATGGTAATCAAACAGTATGATACTGACATAAAGACAGACATATAGACCAATTGGAATAAACTAGAGACCCCAGAAAATAAATTAGGTGCCCTTAGGCCCCTTGCATATATATGTTCAAATGATTTTCAACGAATGTGCCAAGACCATTGAATGGGAAAAGGCAGTCTTTTAAAGAAATGGTTTTGGCAAAACTGGATATCCAAAAGAAAAGTTGGACACTTACCTCACACCATGTACAAAAATTAACTTAAAATGGATCAGAGACCTAAATGTTAGAACTAAACAATAAAACTCTTAGAAAAAAACATAGGGGGAAAGCTTCATGACATTGGACTTGGCAGTGATTTCTTAGATATGACACCAAAAGTACAGGACCGTGCAAAAGATAAATTGGACTTTATCAAAATTTAAAACTTCTCTGCATCAAAGGACGCTACCAACAGAGTGAAAAAGCAACCTACAAAATAGGAGAAAATATTTGCAAGTCATGTATCTGATAAGGGATTAATATCTATATATCAAGAACTCCTATAACAAAAAAAATAATTTTTTTTAAAAGACCTCAGTTAAAAATTGAGTAAGAGACTTATTGAATAGACATTTCTCCAGAGAAAAGCAAAATGGCCAATAAATACAAGAAAAGGTAACGTCACTAATCATTAGGAAAATGAAAATCAAAACCACAGTGAGATAGTACTTCACTCACATTAAGATGGCTGTTATCAAATATGTGTGTGTTTGTGTGTGTGTGTTGGCAAGGATGTAGAAAAATTGGAACTTTTGTACACTGGTGATAGAAGCGTAAAATGGTACAACCACTTTGGAATACAGTATAGCAGGTCCTCAAACAATTAGAATTACTATGTGATCCAGTGATATATAATGGGGTATATATCCCCAAAAATTGAAATCAAGACTCAATATACCAATTGTGGTAATATTGAACCACAATTTTTTAAAATAAGTAAAGACATTCTCACTGTGAAGTTTTTTAAAAAGATTTATAAAACTGATTAGATATTTATTTGCCATGTCCATAACAGCATTTATCATAATAACCAAAAGATCAAAGAAAACAAATGTCTGTAGATTAGTGGATAAATAAAATGTATTATATACACAATTGAATGACTATTCAGCTGTAAGAAGGAATGAAAGTGTGATACGTACAACATGGATGAACCTTGAAAAAGTTATGCTAAGTAAAGTAAGTGAGACACAAAAGGACAAATACCATATGATTCCATTTACATTAAGTACCCAGAATAGGCAAATTCATAGAGAAGAAAAGAATTGTGGCTTCCAGGGGCTGAGGTGATGGGGGAGTGGGCAGTTAGTGTTAGTGTTTAGTGGGTACAGTTTAAATTGGTGTGGATGAAAAGGTTCTGGTGATGGATGGTGGTGATGGTTGCACAACAGAGTAAATGGACTTAATGCCACAGAAGTATACACTTTAAAATGGTAGAATTTATATTACCACCAATTTAAAAAATTATGGTTAGATTATACCAATTGTGGTATATCTAACCACAATTTTTTTTAATAAAATAAATGAAGACATTCTCACTGTGAAGTTTTTTTAAAACATTTATAAAACTGACTATTTGCATTTTTCAATATTCACATTTATTTCTTTCAAGTCTGGCACAGTTGGCTTAGTTTAAAATATATAGATTTAGGGGAATTCCCTGGCAGTCCAGTGGTTTAGGACTCTGCGCTTTCACTGTCGAACATGTAGAGAGAGGGAAACATATAGATTTAACCCCCCCCCCCAAAAAAAAGGTTGGAATTGAAATAATTTGATTTTTGGAATAATCATTTAATCTATATGTCTGCTTTGCGTGGGCAGAGAACAATATGCAGTGTTGAACAACTATTTGCTTCGTGTTTTTGTGTCTTATTATATAAATGATTTTAGATTCTTTCTTGAGAAGGGATTATGTCTATTTGGTACACCAGTATACCAACTCACGTAACAACTGGTACAGTGCCTGGCCTATAATAGATGTTCAATAAAATATTTTTTAAATGGAAACTGTACATATATAAATTATGTATATTTGAGCAGGAAGGGTAGCCTAAAGGACAGTTCCTTAATATAATTGATAAATAGAAATATGTATTATGTTTCTCAAGTCAAACATTTATTTTGGTTATATATTAAAAACTGTGCTGAAACTTGAGACAGTAATAGAGTAAGATGTGAAACTGGTTGCTCAAATAGAAAATTAGTTACATGGGAATTCCCTGGTTGTCCAGTGGTTAGGACTCCATGTTCTCATGGCTGAGGGCCCGAGTTCAGCCCTGGTTGGGGAACTGAGATCCCACAAGCTGCACCAGGGGGCTACAAAGAAAAAAGAAATGAAGAAAAGGAAATAAGCTACATGTATTTTTAATGGGAAGATATTCACAAAAAAGTTAATCTGAAATATGTGACAGTTATGCTTTGTATAAACAATTAGATATTAGAAGGGAGGGGCAAATTTCAGTGCACATCCCCTTATTCTGTAGTAGAAGTGGTGTAGCTATTAGCATAGCCATTTTAATAAGAAAACTGGGGTAAAAGAAATTGTCAAAGCTTGAGCTACAGTGGTGGTAGTTTTCTGGTATCTTTTAGTGAAAGAAGTAATTTCATTCCTACATCTGAGTATGTGGAAATGGTTTAGGAGTATACTTCTTTGCGTGGTAAAGAGTGGAGACAAGAAGAGAATAGGAAGATCAAGAGCCACAACAGGGCTCCTGTTTTATTTCTCATCTCTGGGTACAAAATTAACTTATTTTTCCAAGGGTTCATATTTTAGAATTACTTCCTATATAAAGTGATATCCAACTCTAACAGAATAACTATTCTAGTAGATGAATGTTGAGGGTAAAATAATGTTTGGATTTTTAAACAAATGAAGAGAAAATTGGTTTGTTTTAGGCCTTCTGTATATTTTTACTGTATTTAGTATTAAAATATTTCACATGACTTGATTTTTTTCCTTTAAAAATATATTTGCATTTTGCTAGCTTAAGTTTATTGAAACTTAGCTCTTGTATGTCATTTCTTATTTTTCCCCTGACATGAAGTGTTACCTACTTGATGAAGATGTCGTTTGAACGGTGTACTGCAAGAAATTAAATGCTGTTTGTAAATTATGCTTTTACCAAGGTAAAGACAAAATTTTATGAATTCACTTTTTGTTTATAAAAGGAAAAAATAACTTCATATATTTAATACATTCAAAAGTTTGATTAAATATTTAATGGTATTGACTTTTTAAGGTGACACAGAAAAATGGTTTTATATTTCTGCTGTTATACATCTTTGTGTTCTTAACCTATAGCCATATGCTTCACATTTAGTAGACTTTCTTTAAATTTTCACTGTAGGAATAAGTTTTATTATGCTGTTCAAAAGCTTCCAAGAAATAACTGATTATGCATACTATGTTAATGTTAGAACCTTTAAACATGCGGTTTTTTAATGTATTTATCCTCTTTTTCTAAAAGAAAATTTTTTTGTATCTTTAGGTGCTAATGTGTGTTTAAAAAAAACAAAACCTTGGAGTAAAGTAGCAGCACATAATGGTTTGTGGATTTTGAAAAGGTGCAGGCCATATTGTGCTGCCTCAAAAATACAAGGATCTGATCTTCTGAAGAAAGTATATTACTTTTTATTCATAGCTCTTATGATAGCAATGTCAGCAGTGCCTTAGCAGCACGTAAATATTGGCGTTAAGATTCTAAAATTATCTCCAGTATTAACTGTGCTGCTGAAGTAAGGTTGGCCATACTCTACAGTCATTTTAATGTATATTAATATTACCAATGTATTTTCAGCTTTATTGATAACTAATTTTCATTATTGCTGATAATCTTGTTATTTTTAGTATGATTCAATAAAAATAAGTTAGTACTACTTTCTAGATGTGTTTATTAAAATAGTATAATTGCAATTTAATAATTGTGTTGAATGCCATCCAGGGTTTATTGAAAGAGCTCATACAGCATCAAATAAGTTTATTTTAATGCATATTTATATTCAGTTTAAATATTTAATTTTACTTCAGATAGAACAGAAATATTAGTTTTCCCTTTGTTTCTCTAGTGAAATGAAATTAAGACATTTGGCTTATCTCACATAAAATATACATTTTGAACAGAACTTAGAGAATAGCTTTTAGTAATATTTCTAAATATTCTCTTATAAGGGAAAGGGGAAAGTATCAAAACACGTGGATTAAATTCCTGAAATCCTGTCTCAAAAAATGCACTTAATCATAACTTTAAAGGTAGGGAAGAACTTACAAATGACCAGTATATTTGTTTGAAACAGAAACTCAAATTAAGTAATTTGTTACACATGCAGATTAGGTTCTTAACTCTGTGTCTTCTGACTTTATACTATCATATTGGTGTTTTTCTTGTTTTTATTAAAATGGTTTTCTTTAATCCTTAGCCACAGATTTTTGTTTGGAAGTAAAGTCAAAACTATGAAGGCCTTGTTTCCTTTTTTTATATCTAATATTTAACTTTAGCATAAGACCAGAAATTATTATGAATAGTTACTAATTTTATAGATGCAAACAGTCAAAATTTTTTAAGTTTGAAGGAAAATCCTTTCTTTACCTTCCGTTCCTTATTTGTTGGTGTTTAATAGTCATTAAACTAAAAATTGATGTTCAGGATAAGAAAGAGTGTGTTTGTGTAGTGTACCATACTCCTGGGTCTTATTTCCTACAAGGAATATCTCACTCCTTTCTGTTGTTACCATGCAGAAAATCTATAAAATATAAGCAGTTTTTAACAAATCATTTCAATTATAATTGTCTTATTTGGAAACCCTAAAATTATTTCAGATAAATTTAAGGAATTGTATTTGAGCGTCTTCTGTTTAAATTCTAATTTCAAGGTGAAGAAAATATATAAGACAAAGCTCTCATTTTTAAGAACAATCTCACTTTTTTCCAGCAAAATTTTTTTCCTAAAATAAAGAAGTAATATACCATATTGGCTAGAATCAAATGCCAGCTTTTACATGGAAATAATATTGCCTTAGGGAATTTAAAAATCATTCATGAAGCTTTTAACCTATTTTCTTTATTTCATCTCAACCATTTCATGAAAGACTGTATCAAATATATGATAATTTTTGGTTCCACTAAAAATATTTCAGGAACTAATACATAGATGCTTAGAAATATTTATTTAATGAATTACAAAGTTCATCCAGTATTTTCCAGAAGAATGCAGAAATTGGATTTCTATTTTTTGTTTTGTTTTCCTTAACGTATTTGAAGTGATAGTTTAGAAAATTATATTTAGTCTAATCTGCCTTCTAAATGCATTTTACATTTACTAAGTAAATATATATAGGTGCTCAAAATTTGAAAAGGGATCATTTGGGGATAAATTAAAACTTAATTTAATCCTGAGAATGGATTAAAGAAAAATTGAAATATTGAGAGAGTGATAAAATATAGAAAAACTGTTGCATTGAAATTTACTATAACAGTATGCAGCTTTCCTTCCAGTCTCTTATTAGAGAAAATGAAATAGCCTATCAATACCTAATGAAACACTCATTTAGGTACCTCAGTAGGTCTTAAAGTTTTATTTGTAAGAGTTAATATACTTCCATCTTTGTGAAATTTTGAAACACAAAAAGCAAATACTAAAATAAAAGTTACAGCTTTTCATGTTAGTCTTAATACGGCCATTTATTTTGTAAAGAAAGAATAGAGTATGGGTGTATATTAAGCTTTCATTTCTTCCATCTTCTTTGGAAAAAAATCCTAATCTTTTTCATTCAGGTTTAAGTTGATGCCAAATAATTCCAATATTGAGCATCTTAAATCTGTTACTTGGAGTATGGATTAAGTTTGGAGCTAACTCAGAGGACTACAGGCAAGTATTCAGGAGATAGCCAGAGGGATGTTTTAATAGTTGAACAATTCAGTTTGCATACTATATTCAAATTCAGATCTCTTAAAATCAGATATATGTGAAAGTAGAATTGAAAATTTGATCATAGACTAAATGCCATATTTAACAGTAAAGATTTTCTTCTATCAATTATGTATCCTTTTAATTGTTACAGAATTAGAGATGTTTTTAAGCCACCAAGTATCATTACTGATACATGTCCAGGTTAGCGGTAACTGGATTAGCAAGATTATACTTTAATTAAACGATGATCTCTAAGTTAATATATTTATTTATTTAGAAGTTGACATTCTAAATCAATTTTTTTTCCTTTTGCAGGTGGATATTACTATCCCTTATTCATGGAAAAAGTTTTATTCTAAGTGTTGTTTCTCATTGAGTATTAGCAAAAAGGAGAAAAGTTAATGTCCTAAACTTTTGAGATAGATTTGGCAGTAGTATTTAGATCTATTATTGGGTTGGCCAAAAAGCTAAGTTTTTTCCATAAGATGGCTCTAGTAGCGCTTAGTTGTCTTTAACTTTATTTAAAACAATTGTGTTAGATTGTATTGTGACAGCTGTCATATCAGCGTGCATTTTTTTAAAAACTTATCAAAATTGGTGAATTTTTGTATAGCCATTTTAATATTGAAGATGGAAGAAAAGCAACATTTTTGGCATATTATGCTTTATTATTTCAAGAAAGGTAAAAATGCAATTGAAAAGTGAAAAAAGATTTGTGCAGCGCATGGAGCAGGGGCTGTGGACTGATCGAATATGTCAAAAGTGGTTTGCGAAGTTTCGTGCTGGAGATTTCTCGCTGGACGACACTCCGCAATCGGGTAGACCAGTTGAAGCTGATGGTGATCAAGTTGAAACATAAATTAAGAACAATCAATGTTATACCATGCGGGAGATAGCTGACCTACTCAAATTATCCACATCGAGCATTGAAAATCATTTGCACCTGCTTGGTTATGTTAATCGCTTTGATGTTTGGGTTCCACATAAGTTAAGCAAAATAACCTTGACCGTATTTCTGCATTTGGTTCTCTACTTAAACATAACAAAAAGATTCATTTTTAAATTGTCCAAAGTCCAAATTGTGACAGGCAATGAAAAGTGGTTAGTGTACAACTATGTGGAACAGAAGAGATCATGGGGCAAGCAAAATGAACCACTACCAACCACACCAAACACCGATCTTCATCCAAAGAAGATGATGTTGCATATATATGATGGGATCGCAAGGGAGTCCTCTATTATGAGCTCCTTCCAGAAAAATCAAGCGAGTAATTCCAACAAGTACTGCACCTAGTTAGACCAACTGAAAGCAGCACTCGACCAAAAACATCTACAATTAGCAGAAAACGCATAATCTGAGACTTCTGTGGCAGTCCAGTGGTTGACTGCGCTTCCACTGCAGGGGGCGCAGGTTCAATCCCTGGTCAGGGAACTAAGATCCCACATTCCACGCAAGGTGGCCAAAAATAAATAAATATTTTTTAAAAAAACAAAATGTGTACTCTTCCATCAGGATACTGCAAGACCTCATGTTTCCTTGATGACCAGGCAAAAGCTATTACAGCTTGGCTGCGAAGTTCTGATTCTTCCACCGTATTCACTAGACATTGCACCTTTGGATTTCCATTTATTTCAGTCTTTATGAAATTCTCTTAATGGAAAAAATTTCAATTCCCTGGAAGACTGTAAAAGGCACCTGAAAGAGTTCTTTGCTCAAAGAGATAAAAAACTTTAGGAGGATGTAATTATGAAGTTGCCTGAAAAATTGCAGAAGGTAGTAGAACAAAAGGATGAATACCTTGTTCAATAAAGTTCTTGGTGAAAATGAAAAACGTGTCTTTTATTTTTACTTAAAAACCAAAAGGAACTTTTTGGCCAACCCAATACATACATGTCTGGGAGAAGAAATGAGACCATCATCAGTACATTTCAGCTAAAATTTTTTATTTTCTTACCTCTTATCAAGAGATTTCTTAAAATTTGTTTTATTACTAATAGCTTGAGCCCCTTTAATGGAGAATTAATATCTCCAGCAAAATTTAAGAGTTTATGTTCTTGTTTATTTATAAAATATATCCCACAGATTTCTGATATCTTTTTTTTTTAGGCTATTTACAATGAAGAAAATGTTGGCAAAATAAGTTTAAACTTTCTATGTTAAACTTACTGTGCAAGGTGACTAGTTCCTGAGTTTTTGTTTTTTATTATACTGAAATTAAATTGAACATTTATAATTTCTATTTGGGTCTATTTTTTTTTTTTCACTGTTTTACATTTTATTTTATTTTTTTTCTCAGATCTTTATTGGAGTATAATTGCTTTACAGTGTTGTGCCAGTTTCCACTGTCCAACAGAGTGAATCAGCTGTATTTGTACATATATCCCGTATCCCCTCCCTCATAAGCCTCCCTCCCACCCCTCTAGTTCATCACCAGGCATAGAGTTGATCTCTATTTGGGTCTGTTTCTTGATTATTAATACATAGGATTCATGCAAAAACTTTATGAATAATACATTTAGATTAGTATATTGATGAGTTCAGGTCCCCCTTAATTCTGTGGGACTTTGAATAATCTGATACTTATTATGTTCTTGTGACTGAACTTTTGTGTTTTGAGAAAATGTAAACTGCCTGGAGAATTTTGTTATTTATATTTATCTTATGCTATAGGGGTTAGATTTTTTTTTGAGAAATGCTGAGAAAAAAAATTTTAAGCCACCTTTACGCTAAATGTTCCTCAATTTGATCTTTTTATTGAAGTTATTCTGTATATCTTTATTTTATAATTTAACCACTTAACATGAATTAATATCTTTAGGAAGTTGTAGAAACTTTAAAATCACTCCAGAGTTTGCTTATTTCCATATCTTATTATTTTATAATCTATGGGAATGCTTATATTTATGAAAGTAACATTTTCAGGGATATAAATTCTTATAGAACCACTAAAACTGTTTTTCTCTTTGGACTTTAATGCATATGACAGTAAGCTTATAAGATAATTTTTTTTTTAAGTTTTCATGTGATCAGTTAAAAATACCATTTTAGCATGAAGCAGTGAAGTAGTGTTGTCCCATAGTTAGAAGTAAAGAAAGTTTAAGTCCATCAGTTCTTAAGAGAGTTTGTACATTTTAATCTGTAGTCTCTGCAGATTTTTATATTAATTTATGTTTCCATAAATGTCTTTTCTTGCTTATGTATAACAAGGAGTATTAAAAATAGATCTGAAGCACTTATATAGAGAGGACTATAAATTTATTTAATTTACTGTATAGACACTGAGGATTAGCACTAAACAAACCAGATGAGTTCCAGACCTCATGGAGCTTACAATTTTGGGGATGAGGCATGGGTAATAGAATAGATACTGATAGGTATTTGGGTTGGCCAAAAAGTTCATTGAGGTAACATCTGGAAAAACCTGGACAAACTTTTTGGCCAACCCATTACTAATATGTCAGATGATGATAAGTTCTATGAAGAAAAAATAAAGCAAGGGAAGTTGGAAGGATTGGTTAAACGTGTTTGGAAGGCAGACAGATGTTTTTAGTGTGGTCAGAAAATGCCTCACAGAGATGACATTTGAACAAAGACCTAAACCATTAGGTTTCTGGGAGAAGAGCCTTTCACGCAAATGAAATAACTACAGAGACCTTGAGGCTGAAACATTTTTGGTGTGTACCAAAAAGAGCAGCAAAAAAGTCTGGATAGCTATGATCAAATACAAGGGGAAGAATCATAGCTCAAAAATCAAAGTTTATAGGAGCCAGATCTTATGGCTATTTAAGCTCTTAGCTTAATGTACAGATTTAATTTTCCTTCTTTAATAAGAGAACCTTGACAGTTGTATGTGCCTCAGCCTATTTGACCTTTGTAGATAGAACAGAATATTTTTTTGTATCTGACTCAAGGTTAGAACCTCCATCTGAGACCATTTAGAACATAAAATGTTTAAATGGTTGGTTAAGTAGGTATATGTGTGATGATCAAGTTTTTATGAATTGTGCTTTGATGGCTCTGAAATTGTTTTTTACTTGGCTCAGTTTAGCTAGTCAAAGCTAATAGCTCCAAAAAAAAACACTGAACTTGTTCACATTTGTCATTTACTCAAATGAACCACAGTTATTCTTTGACTCCTCCATTCTAGGCATTGCTGCCATTTTTCTCACTTATTCCTATTCTGTTAGCATCTTAGCTGAGGAGTTCTTTGCCTGTAATTATTCCATCCACTATGGTATATCACACTAGTTTAATCTTTCTAAAACACTGCTTTTGTTTATAGCATAAAATTCAGACTTCTTAACTTGTACCTCATGATCTTGCCCCAACCTTCTTAAGTTTTCCCATTTTTCTTCAAGCGAACTAGTCCTGCTCCATCCATTTTTGTCTCTGTACCCTTTTTTGTGCCATTTCACCACCCCAGTTCTCCCCCAATTCCTGTACCTTTTTTTTGTTTTTTTTAATTTTACTATTTTTTCAATCATCTGTTTTTATACACATATCCCCGTATTCCCTCCCTTCCTTGACTCCCCCCCCTCGAGTTCCCCCCACCCTCCCCGCCCCAGTCCTCTAAGGCATCTTCCATCCTCGAGTTGGACTCCCTTTGTTATACAACAACTTCCCACTGACTATCTATTTTACAGTTGGTAGTATATATATGTCTGTCCTACTCTCTCACTTCGTCTCAGCTTCCCCTTCACCCCCCGCGTACGTTTTTTAAAGGCAGATCAAACCTCTTGTGTTTTCTGACTTTAACAGTCTGGCATTACCCCTCCTTTCCATGTTATGAACAGATTATACCTGTAGTTCTTAAGCTGCTTCTTTCACTTAACAGAAATACAGCATTTCTGTCATTAATTGTGCCTCATTTATTCATGCATATTAATATGAAGAGAAAATTTAAATTTAAGAAAACAAAAAGCAGGTGATCTAAGACATCCAGAACTTCAAAACACCAGCCTAAATATTAGGTCCCAAAGTTCAAATATTAACTTTATGCTGACAAATGATATAGTTGATTTTTTTCTCAGTTATATGAAAAAACTATATCACATACAATAGAGTGTGGACCAGTCACAATATATTTCTAAGATTTTAGCACATTAAAAGAATTAAAGAATTTTTAAAAGAATAATGAATTCTCTTTCAGTTTTCTAATATTGTAAAAGCTATTAATAAATATACTCATTTAAGAAGTAATCCATGTGTTTATTATAGTGTTGTTTATATTAAAAGATTGAGTTTTTAAAGTGTCCAGTAATGAAAAACTGATTAAATAACGTGCTGAGTGGAATACTGTGCAGCTATTTAAAATAATGTAATGAGTATTTAATGAGCTAGAAATAGAAAGTTCATGATTCAGTGGAAAAAGGTACCAAATAGTGTGAACAGTCTCATTAGAAGAATATGGATGCTAAAATGTTATTACTGGATCACTATGGGTGTGAGAGAAATCTTACTTATTCTTGATTATAAATAAGCATGTATGATTTTTGTGACAGGAGGTGCGGAGTTTGTTTTTTGAGAAGGAAAAAGATTCTTGAAAAATAAGAAGTTATTTGAAGCAGCCTAACCACCACTTAATCACCTCCTTTGGAAATCTGTAAATGGAAACCCTAAATTCCTATGGGTTCAGGAACTTTAAAAGTGATAATGAAGTATTAACTATCATGGGAAGAACTGGACAGGTAGTTTCAAAATCAGGTAACTTTAAAATCAGCTTCAGGGGAGCAATCTACTCTGTTCTCAAAGTAGTGTTGAAAAGGAATTCAAGAATCACTTCTTGAATTCTTTGTTGAGAGGTTTTTCTGTCTTTTCCCAGCCCCTAAAACCTCAAAAGGTAAGTGTAAGAAAAGGAGTAGATATCTATTTTGAAACTATATTAATAAACTGTGTGAAGAAAAACAAATCTGGTTTATTTTACAGTTATAGATATTTAATAGCACAATGAAACTGACTTTCAGATCTTAAAAGGATTTTTCTGTTTAAAAAGAAGTTTGTTTTAATTTTTCCCAGCATAAAAATAATGTGTAAGCATAGAAACCTCGAAAAAGGCCAAAAATTCTATTTAAAAATTACATTTTTACCATCCAGTGGCAACTACTGTTATTAGCAGTATATTATGTCCTTTTTGTTGTATAGTTGGATTAGCGAATTTATTTCTTAGTTCATAATGGTGCCAAGAATTGAAAAGAACATCACCCTCTAGAAAAGAGATATGAGATATGCTGCTGGCTCAGAAAGTTTTTCTTTACATCTGTCTAAAATACAGTTGACCCCCAAACAACATGAGTTAGAACTGTGTGAGTCCACTTATTTTTTTCAATAAATACTGTACCATCTGTGATTGGTTGAATCTGAGGATGTGGAACTGCGGGTGTGGAGGGTCAACTGTAAAGTTACACATGAATTTTCAGCTGCAAGGTGGGTCAATTCCCCTAACCCCCTTGTTCAAGGGTCAACTGTATACCTAAAAAATAATTTTTATCATTTGTTCCATAATGTTTTCCTGTAAAAATATTTGTTTTTAAATATTTTTTTCTCAAGATATTTTAGTAAATTTGAGCACATGAAAAGATGCATCTTGTTTACCCTCTAGCTTCCTCTTCCACACCTGCATGTCATCCCCAAGGGTACCTTTCCATAGTTTGAGAGCCTTTCTGAAGCAGGGGATGTCATTGAAGGGTTCTAATTGGGAGAGAAAGAAAAATAATTACTGAAAATGTATTACTCCAGATTTGCCGAAGGAAATCTAAGACCAGTATAGTAACTAAATTATGTGCTGCTTTTGTACCCCAATAGTCATATCAGATGTATCAAAAAGCTGAACTGGTGTTCTGAAATTATGGAACTCAAATTTTATATTCAAAAAACATTTACTAATTACACATATTTTGGTTCAAACGCAAATGGCTAGGGTTATCAAAATGTAAACACAACACAAATATGTAAATTCATAGCGTATGACCTCTCTGTTACAGAGACCCATTTAGAATGTAAGCAAAAATAGTATGTCTCAACCTATTTTCTCACATTTCAATATTTTATAATTTAAAACTCTTAATAGTTTAGATGGGTTTAGAATCTGACAACTTGGCTAATCAAATAAACTTACTTCGGAGTCTAAAAATCTGAGGAGAGGGGTGTTTGTCACCAGAACTTGCCTATGGTACAGATGTCAAGTTAGACCCTCTGTTACGCCACTTTTGTCACCATTTTAGTTGGCATTTTATCCTTATTTTTTCAATAGGGAAAGCACCCAAAAGCAAAGGCTCAGGTCCATAATAGTTAAGCTACCAGACCAGTTTTTTAGAATATAACTCTTTAGGTGTATTTACCTTTAAAACTCAAGGAATTTGGATCTTTAAAAAATGATGACTTACTCTTTCTAAAAAATTCCACATAGTTCTACTCTTCAGGAAAAATTTGTGATGAGTTTACAATACTTTTATATTTGTTAAGAAATTAAAGTCCTTTAAAAAATAATAAAGGGAATTGCAAATGGTTTTTTTGGATAGCCCAATTGGATAATTTGAAATTTAGGTAAAGTTTCAACAAATTTCAAAACTAGCATGAAAATTCTTTATTTAGGCTAAACTGTTGCTGTATGCTAATAAACACTTGTTCCCCCAAACCACTGTTGATTGAAAGTCTTTTGTGTGTATGGCTCATATCAGGCCACATGCAGACTATGGATGTGAACCAGTTTTAGAGGGCATTCAGAGAACTGAAAAATAAGATGTCAGATGTCTTAAGGGGTGGTTAAAGGTATTGAGAAGCTTGCTTGAAAAAGAACAATATTGAGACTTTTATTCTGTATTGCAAAATACAGAAGGGTAAAACTGGGGAGATCGAGTTCCAGGGATGCAAATATAAACTCTTAAGCAAGGGATTTCTACTGATGATGGATGTGTACATTGTGGAAATGGACTGCTTTACCAAGGACCTCAAAGAGGGATGAAATGAGGGGCAGGCGAGTAAGATTTAAAGATATCATTTGAGGTGAAGAAAATCAATACATCAGCTTGAACAATTTCTTGCCTTTAAAATGAGGGCACTTGTAACAGTTTTTGACTGAAGGAAACTATAGGGAAATTTCTAGATCTTTTGTTTTAGGACAGCTTTTACTGAAAACAGAACTGACTAAGGAAGGTACTCCTTCAAGAAGTTCAAAATCAAGGTTTCAAGAAGTGTATGTCACTTGTCTGAAAACTGAAATAATGAAAATGTTAATGAGTTGCTATAGTTGGAACATAATATTTAAATACTAAAAACATGTAAGTTGGCATTTTCAAGAAGGATTACTTTAGCAAGGCTGTTGGATAAATCCAGTATACAACTGGATCATTAAGTTTTTTATTTTCCTTTTAAGACTTCAAAGAAGAATAAAGTTAAAAAGTTTAGATAAACTAACAGGAAGGAACCAATTCTACAGAAATTCTTAATCATACAGCTTTAATTTGAAGAGAGTTGAGTCATTGTGTCAATGGAACATTCTTTGATGTTTATATTCTAGGGTGCTTGGATTTTTCATAAGACTGCAGGGCCATAGTTTGGGATTAGAATTGCCACTTTTGGAATTCTCTTTCTGTAGTTAAATATAGGAGGATTCAGCTTTAGTTGGAGCTTTTCTTACCAAATACATAGTAGGTGCTCATTAAATGGAGTGTTCCTAGGAAGATCATTCTCATTCTGAAATTGGCACTGGGTCTAGTTGTCTAGTTGATTCTGTCATCAAATATACAGGAAATAATCATTCTGTAATATATTTGCCAGTTTTTTGAGCCCAAATCATAGTTGAGACTTAATTAAGCAGTATTATGGCTTGGCCAAGAAGATAATTTTTATGACATCTTTTAGTTTAGGCTTTTTAGTTTTTACAGTTCAAGTACTTTTCAGACTACTCTGGTTCTCTTCCAAATTTATGTAGAGATTTTTGATAGAAGAGAATTGTTAACACAATAGGAAACATCAGCCCTGGCACATTTGTTAATGTTTATTTGCCCCTCTAGGAAATAGGCCAGTAAATTTTATTTTGAGTGGCTATTTTAATGAAAGTGACCGAAATCAATCAGATCAAAACATTTAAGTACCTTCCCCTTGGGTTGTGAATGATTTTTTTTTTAAGTGCATATGGAAACCACTCAAACTTTAGGTGTATTAGTGATAGAAATAAGTGCTGACACATTGTTTATCCTTTGCCAGAAACTTTTACATTTAAAAATCCTTTGATTTCTCATGACCACCTTGTGGGGGAGATACATCATTAATCCCATGTTATAAGGTAAGGAAACTGACAGGGAGATAGCATGCCTGATGTCACATAACTAGTTAGTAGTGGAGTCAGGATTCAAGCTCAGGTAGTTTCATTGCAGAGCTCATGCTCTTAATGATTATATTTACAACATCTGTCCTAGAGTTAACAAGAAGTAGAGGAGACAAAATTAAATATTAAGCCCTAAAATGCTCAAAGTGATAGTGATACCTTTCAGAGAATGTTAAGACATTAAAATAGTTTTGTATGTAGAAGCACTATACTAAGCACAAATTATCTTCTCAAATATTCCATGATGGTGCTACTGTCCCACTGCAAGGAGGCATCCTCAGAGAAATGTGGTTTGGTAGCACTGGACGTGGGTATGTGCCCATGTCCTCCTGTGTAGTCCGTGAATATACATTGCAGGTATATGAATTCAGTTAGCCCTTAGTAGTGTTGTCCTCCCCTTAAGAAAACTGCCCCATCTATCCAGAGCAAGTCTACACAATCTATAGGTCATACTTGGTTGTACTGTTTTTAAGGCATCAAAATATCAATGTTACCTCACTTCACATGTCTTTTTGGAAGCTAATCAAAATCTAAGAGAGAAAACAGACCTTTTGTAACTAAAAGGCTGCAGACAGATTATATGTTTAAACTAAACTTATTTTTCAGATTACCTATCCCTAAGCTATGAGACATACCATTTTCTTTGTATTTCATGTCAATTTAAAGAATTGAATTTCTGGCAGACTTAATAATCATTAACTTCATTTTATAGAGCAGTTCCAGGCAGTAAAGCAAGTTCTTACTGAGCCTTCAGAAATATTTTTGGGTATTGCCTCAGAAGGGCACCCTCCTCGCATCACCTTCACATACACAGCACAGAAAATTAATAGCTCCTTGTTCTGTCCTCTCATCCTTATAGTAGTTTCATTATTGCTTATATCATATTGTGATTACTTTCCTTATTTCTCTATAATTAACCTGTAAGCCTAATAGGCTTGAGCCCAGACTATCTAAACTCAGCTCATCTGGTGACTAATATAGTGATCTCACACAGCACTCAGTGTTATGTTCCCTTCCTTATTATGGAATAAATTGATAGCAGTGTGAGTATGGCTACTCAAAACCACTCACTTGTTGGACAGCCGGAAGTTAGATCTTTTCAGTGAAATTCTCCCAGGATCAATTAGGTTAAATCTATTTCCAGATCAATATCACAGTTTCATTGAAGGATCACAAGGAAAGAGAAATGAGAAACATGAAATAGTTCTTGCCAGGTAATAAGTTTTATATGTGAAATAAGTCTTTGTGAGGGCTATTTATCTCTTACTGAGATGATGCATAAGTTAAGGAATAAAGAAATTCACAGAGCACGTTTTATCTCATAGGTAACAGACAAAAGAAACTTCCATAATATACCTGATGTAAGTCTTAGGAAAACTCTAGCAGATTAAAATGGTTTCCCAGAGGTTCTTCCTGAAATTTTACAAGAACAGTATGGAGGTCAGGAATTCCAGTTAGCTTTGCTACCATCTCAAGATTCAGGGTTTTAAAAAAATATTAAGTCCTTTTAAAAGTATTAAAATTACTTAATGGCTGTTTTCCCCACTTCATTCATCTGGCTGATCCTACAGTTGATTGCTTAAGACAGCTTTAAAATCCAAGTCAACCTTACTTAGACCGATGAATTCATATTAGCTTGTCTGTAAGAATCCAACCAGAACAACTGTTTGTGATTGCTTGTTTCTGCCTCATCAAGAAATAGTGTTCACTTTCATCTTTCCCACCAAGGTCATAGGGTGTGACCTTTTTTTTTCTAGTTTGTCTTCTGTTCTTGCTGATCTCCCAGACTCTGAACTTTACCAGCATCTTGAACCCACAGTACCCAGCCTCTAAATCCTACCTGCCTAAATCCATGGCATTCAGATGCTTTGCCCTACACTGGGAAATCATCTGGCTTCTGGGCTCTACTTTTGTTTGGAGAACCGAAGTATATTCTCAAATTAACTGAAGCTCTAGCCTTAATACTCTGCTTGCTCTCAGATCGATTTCACATGGTGGTCTCCGTTGCTCTTCATAGTTAGTGCCTTCCAAACTAAGCATGACCTACCTGTCAACAAAATACTTGGGTGTTTTACAATTAACATATATTCATTGATAATATACCTTACATGTCTGCTACTCTAAGATTGTTTTTATTTTTAAGATGTTTTCTAAAATTAATTGCTCACTGCCTGTAATTGCTCATTACCCTCATTTTTAAATAAGGAAAAAGCCTAAGATACTATTGCGTTAGTATAGGATTTTGACATCAAGATTCTAAATACAACACATGGCACAATGTCAGCAGTTAGTTAGCTTTAAATAGATAATTACTCGATAGAAATTATCCAGAGACCTGCAAAAGGAAGCATGAGAATGATGAAATCATCTTATAACCTCATCTTCAATCCAGACCTGCATAATTACTCGCCACAGAAAGGCCTAAAGTTGTTGGAAATTCCTTTTTTTGGCTAAGTTTACTTTTCATGTTGTTTCATTTCCTGTCTTAGTATGATAATCTTTTTATATGAAATTGTGCTGTTTAAATTTTCATAATTTTAATTTATTCATGTGTAGAATTGTATAATTTTATAATTTGTGAGATCTGATGTATTTCAAGTAACAATCTTATGCAAATAAGAACATTAAAATTGAACTGAAAACATACCTGACAGAGTAAATATCCAAAAACTATTAAATTAATATTGAATGAATTAATAAGCCTGATTTATTTAACATGGTGATAAATCAGAATTTTTAGAATTCTGTTGTCAACAAATAGTCATAACTTTACAACCTTCTCTGTGTTTTCAGTGTTTACTTTTAATATTCAGTATTTTTGTATTTAATTTCTCATAGTTGAAAAGATGAAACCTCAGAAACAAAATAATGTTTTAGATTAAATATTTCTTTTTAGACGATGTTTTCAGTTCTGTTACTGGCTCCTAGGGAAAAGAAATTGCATTAATGTAGGCATTTCTAAAGAAATAATTTGGGATTAGTATTTCTTCAATAATTCATACAAGAATTAAGAATAAGGTAGAAAATCAAGTAATATAAATTAGAAGTAAAAATATCCATTAGATTAATTTGCTGATTCTAGACATGAGACTCTATAAATCATTTTCTATCATTTTTCCTCATTTTTAGTCTCAGGCAATGAAACTTCCATCACTTGAATGTCATTCAGTAATGTGTGTATAGCTATCCATTCATTCAACAAATCACTTTGTTCAGAGGCTTTTGCCTCTGATACTAGTCTTTTCAGTGTCATCAAAATGCATTTTATTAAGATGACAATTGAGCATGTAGGAGCTTAAGCTTTCCCATTGGTTTAGAAGACCATGAAATGAGACAGAACAAAAAGTTATAATTCAGTATAATAAAATTTGTGAATATTATCCTAAAGAAGTGTTTAGGTAGCTTGGTTACTTTGCCAGAGGAATGACAATGTAAACAGAAGCTCACACTGTTCCTATCCTAGAGAAGTTTAAATATGGTCTTATTCAAATACTTAAAAATTGGCTTGGCTTAAAGTTGTGTAACCTTAAGCAAATTATTCTCTCCAAGCCTCAGTTGTAAATTGTAAGTAAGAGGTTGAACTTGGATCTGTCTTGTCCCAAATTTTTATAATCCTAGAACAGTCAGCCTCCAGTGTATTTTATGAATAATTCTGTACACTGACATATTACTCATTACAGGAAAAAAAAAGTTAAATAACCTTGTAGATTTCTGTGGAAACCTCAGTTATAATCTTAGAATTTTGGATATTATATATTTAATTTTTCCATTCTAGAAAAATAATTTAGATTTATTTTTCCTACCCTTTTGTCAAATCGTCACCTTGACTGTATGAGACATGGCCAACAAAAAGAAAACAAACCCCATGGAAACTTGGAGAAGGAGAGGCACTCACTGTAAATAAAAAATATTTTAATGTTATCAGATAAAGCATTTAATTGAATTAATGGGACAATATGGAGCACTAGATGATTTAATTAACTGAAGTTTACAATGACTATTGTAAAACATTAATAGATGTTTGACTATTTTATAAAACAACAAAAATTACAATATTTCAGTATATTTTCTTGCCTTAAATAGTATACTGAATATAGTTAAATTTTATGTAAGGATCAAGTCATGTAAAGTATTATGTAATAATAGATTTAGAAGTTTCAAGAGTAGTGTTTTTTAAGCCATAAAATCCAGACAATGTTTGATTATAATTTTTCTTTTTTTTTATTGTTTTTTTAAATTAATTATTTATTTTATTGGCTGTGCTGGGTCTTTTTTTGCTGTGCACGGGCTTTCTTTTTAGTTGCGGTGAGTGGGGGCTACTCTTCGTTGTGGTGCGCAGGTTGCTCATTGCCGTGGCTTCTCTTGTTGCGGAGCACAGGCTCTAGGCGCGTGGGCTTCAGTAGTTGCATCACATGGGCTCAATAGTTGTGGCTCACGGGCTCTAAAGCACAGGCTCAATAGTTGTGGCGCACGGGCTTAGTTGATCCACGGCATGTGGGATCTTCCTGGAGCAGGGATTGAACCCATGTCCCCTGCATTGGCAGGTGGATTCTCAACCACTGCGCCACCTAGGAAGCCGTGATTATAATTTTTCTTAAAGTTAACTTCGTTTTTCTTGAAGTAGAGTGCAAGAGACAAATTCAGGTTAACTAAGGATTCAATTTGAAAAATTCCAGTTTCCTTTAAGCAAAATTTCACTTTATTTCAAACTGGACAAAATTATATTGTATTCATAATTTGACAACACACTTGAAAGTTGTACACTCTAAAGGATTCAAATTACAGACCTTTTAGTTATAATCTTTTGGTGATAAGCAAGGCCACGTACTTGTAAATCTCTCCTACTGCCAGAAATTCTATCAGAAGGGACTAGATGATCAAGAATGGCTACTGGGTTTTTGTTTTGTGTTTTGTTTTGTTTTGTTTTTGGCTGACGCAGCATGTGGGATCTTATTTCTAGGGATCAAACCATACCCCCTGCAGTGGAAGCATGGAGCCTCAACCACTGGACCACGAGGGAAGTCCCAAAAATGGCTACTGGTTTTGATCATGGTTATGTACATAAATTTGTTATGTACATAAATGTATGGGTTTTTGTTTGTTTTTTTAAGCTCTTTATTGAATTATAATTACTTTACACTGTTTTGTCACTTTCTGCTCTACAACAAAGTGAATCAGCTGTATTTACACATATATCCCCATATCCCCTCCCTCCCTCAATTCCTTCCCATCCTCCCTATCTCACCCCTCTAAGTCATCACCAATCATCAAGCTGATCTCCCTGTGTTATACAGCAGTTTCCCACTAGCTATCTATTTTACATTTGGTGGTATATATATGTCAATGCTACTCTCTCATTTCGTCCCAGCTTCCCCTTCGCCACCCCCTGTCCCCAGCCCCATGTCCTCAAGTCTGTTCTCTGTATCTGCATCTTTGTTCTTGCCCTGCCACTGAGTTCATCAGTACCATTTTTTTAGACTCCATATATATGTATTAGCATACAGTATCTGTTTTTCTATTTCTGGCTTACTTCACTCTATATGATAGACTCTAGGTCCATCCACCTCACTACAAATAACTCCAGTTCATTCCTTTTTATGGCTGAGTAATATTCCATTGTATATATGTACCACATCTTCTTTATCCATTCATCTGTTGATGGGCATTTAGGTTGCTTCCACGTCCTGGCTATTGTAAATAGTGTTGAAATGAACGTTGTGGTACATGTGTCTTTTTGGATTGTGGTTTTCTCAGGGTATATGCCCAGTAGTGGGATTTCTGGGTCATATGGTAGTTCCAGTTTTAGTTTTTTAAGGAACATCCATACTGTTTTCCACAGTGGCTGTATCAAGTTACATTCCCACCAACAGTGCAGGAGGGTTCCCTTTTCTCCGCACCCTCTCTAGCACTTATTGTTTCCAGATTTTTTGATGATGGTCATTCTGACTGGTGTGGATGTGGCTTTGATTTGCATTTCTCTAATGATTAGTGATGTTGAGCATTTTTTCATGTGTTTGTTAGCTATCTGTATGTCTTCTTTGGAGAAATGTCTATTTAGGTCTTCCGCCCATTTTTGGATTGGGTTGTTTGCTTTTTTGATATTGAGCTGCATGAGCTGCTTATATATTTTGGAGATTAATCCTTTGTCAGTTGCTTCATTGGCAAATATTTTCTCCCATTCTGAGGGTTGTCTTCTGGTTTTGGTTTCTTTTGCTATGCAAAAGCTTTTGTTTCATTACGTCCCACTTGTTTATTTTTGTTTTTTTTTCCAGTATTCTAGGAGGTGGATCCAAAAGGATCTTGCTTTGATTTGTGTCATAGAGTGTTCTGCCTATGTTTACCTCTAGGAATTTTATAGTATCTGGCCTTACATTTAGCTCTTTAATGCATTTTGAGTTTATTTTTGTGTATGGTGTTAGGAAGTGTTCTAATTTCATTCTTTTACAACTAGCTGTCCAATTTTCCCAACACCACTTATTGAAGAGGCTATCTTTTCTCCATTATATATTCTTGCCTCCTCTGTCAAAGATAAGTTTCCCATATGTGCATGGGTCTATCTCTGGGCTCTCTATTCTGTTCCACTGATCTATATTTCTGTTTTTGTGCCAGTACCATACTGTCTTGATCACTGTAGCCTTGTAGTATAGTCTGAAGTCAGGGAGACTGATTCCTTCAGCTCCGTCTTTCCTTCTCAAGATTGCTTTGGCTATTTGGGGTCTTTTGCATTTCCATACAAATTGTAAAATTTCTCGTTCTAGTTCTGTGAAAAATGCCATTGGTAATTTGATAGGGATTGCGTTGAATCTATAAATTGCGTTGGGCATAAATGTATGTTATGTACTCTACAACAGTAGAAAATCTGAGGTAGTGATAATTTGAGGTGTTATATTCTGTAAATGAGAGTGAATATAATTTCATCTCATCAAAAATGGTTATTAAAATAATACTTTAAATGCCTTAAAAGTTTTCTGTTTGCATTTTTCATGTGAGATAATCTTTTATTACTAAAGACCTAGTCTATGACCAGTACTTCACTATAGTCTAAAAAGGATAGTCACAGTCAGCAAAGAACTTTTAGCCTAGATAGTAATATCATACTAACTTATAGGAAACAATTAGAGAAGAGTAGAGTGTAAAGTCTGTCTTGCTGACCTGAAGTGCAGTAGAAGCTCAAAGGAAATATGGATTTAGACAACAGAGAAGACTTCTTAGAGGAGGTGGAAAATGAGCTGGGCTTAAAGAATAGATAGGATTAATTCAGTGAAATGAAAGAATTGGAGACTTATAAGTGCAGAAAACATGAACCAAGGCATGATCAAGTAGGAGGGAGTAAAGTAGAATTACTGGGCTGAAAACAGGTTGGTATTGGGGAGTAGGTAGGGAAATGAGTGTAACTATGTTTGAGATTGTTTTCCTTCCTTTGCGTAAAGTACCCTAATTTCTAATTGAAGAAAATGAGAGTATATTTGGATTGCCTGCAGCCCTTTGAAAATCAAGGTGTGATGATTTGAAGAAAAAAGGATTTGTAAGAAATATTGGAAGGAAATCTAGGCTTAAATTAGATGAGTTTACCCTAAACATTGGGCGGGGGCTGGGGGGTGTTGTCTGTGGCCTTTAACTCAGCAAATCAGGGGAGAAATCTTGAGAGGAAGAGGTTGCATAGCCAAAAGTCTACTATCAGGGATATTTTTTGCCCAGGTGAGACAGACCTTTCTACTACAGGAATGATTGTGAATTAATACCATAGTACTGTTGTTAAGCCAAATAGAAACAGTGTACAGTACTCCTTTTCCAAACCTCTAATTTGCATCCATGCCTTAGCACAAGGTATTTATTCCTAGAATGTCCTTTCTCTCATCTTCAGCTGTCTAAATATTCTTAGGCTATCTAGCTCCTGCGTGAAATTTTTCCAGTTCACTTTTCCTCCTCACCAGCAATACCATTTCTCTCTTTTGTGCTCCGATACCTGACCTAGAACAATTAATACATCCTGCTTTATGGGCAGAGGCTATTTTATTTTTTATTGTATACTCTGCAAGTCTAAAATAGTGGGTGCTTGATAAATGGCAATTGATTGCTGAAAATCAGTAGTGATTTGGTGATAAATTAATATGTTCTGGAAAGGCTGAATACAAGCTAGATAAATACAGCAATGTCCAGGCTCTTACCTGGTAGTTCAGAAGTTCTCCACCTTTTACTGTTTCACTTTTCAGGATTCCTCTCATTCTGTGCTACCTGTTAGCATTCAAGTCCTAGCTACCTTAAAGTGTTTTTTTAAAAAAATTTAATCAAAGCCAGAAACCTATGGGTGGGGGTATGAATAGTTGGAAAGCCTATGAAATTTTGAAGGCTATTAGTGATCTAATTGATCATCTAAAACTTTGCAACAAAGTATAATTTAGCTGTTTCCTATTAGCTTTTATTTGTTGTCTCTCTGAGAAGATGGGAGATGGTAGTAGCATGAAAAGGCCTTACATTAAAAAATACTTTAAAAAATTTTTTTTCAAGAAGCATAAAAATAAATGTATCGAACATCTGCTACAATTCTTTAAAGTGACTCTAAAGTTAATGGTATGTTTCTGACTCCCTCTGAATGTTAGGGCTACCTTATAGAGTGAAATGGGTTTTCTTATAAACTTTGTCAATTTTATTAGAGACTAAGTCACGCGAAAAAAACTTTCAGAAATCTCAGAAGGCAAAGAAAATTGTGGATCAAATATGTAGCATTTGTTTTCCGCTAATATATTTTAAGTCATTTATATTGTGATAAGGATTTATTTTTATATATCCTTAGAGCTTTTGTATAAAATCTATAGGATATTTACGTCTGATTTCCAGAACATACATATAAATTACATTTTTTTGGAAAAGTCTAATGTTGCTATTGGGTTCGGTTTGGCTTTGAGAGAGGTTGACATATTTGTTATACCTAACATTTAGCCAGAAGTCAGGAATTCAACCAGCAATTAAATAATGGTTCCCATGGTGAAGCAGTTTCACCTCTGTATTGATTTGCTTTATGACCTGTTTTCTAGGCACTTACTTTGACATCACCACTGCCCCCACAAAAAAAAAAAAAAAAAAAAAGGTGAGAACTGACTATATCACGGGTACCTAGACCATGTGGAGAAAGGACTGAGACTGGAAGCAGAAAACAGACATTGTCTGCACAGAACAAAGTACCAGACAACAGCTCACTCTAGTAAAGGGCTATAAATGCCATATGAGAAGGTCTTCTCAGTTCAAAACTGTAAGTAACTTTAGGGAATTGTAGGGGAATTAGACAGTTGTCTCTGCTGACCCAATAAAAAAATGTCTTCATTTTGTAATTTGTGGCCTGTACGCTTATAAATTAAGATGCACTGAGTTGTCAAGTAGTGGACTTTTCTGGTTTGCGGGTGAGAACTTAAGCCAAAATAGAAAGCAGTATTCCCTGAAAAGTAACTTGGGACCTTTGCCTTAAGATCTGAGGCAAAGGTTGTATGAACTTAGCTAACTAGGTTAAAACTAAGTTATTGGGCCTTTGCCTAGATAACCAATTAGAGGACTTTGGTCTTAATATAGCAAGGAATAGGGAGGTATTATATAGTCTCTTGAAACAAAATAATGAAAACTTACAAAATAATGGAATTTTTGGAAATTAAATATGGCTATACTATATATAGAAGGCGTCTAAGAAAGTCTGTTGGCAAGGAAGTTTGGCATGTGACTACTGTGGTAATCTAGGAGTGAAGAAACCCTGAACAGAATAGTTGCAATGAGAATGTAGATGAGAGAATAAATTTAAGGTATTTCAAAAGAAAAAACTGTAGAATATCATGAGCTGGATAAAAGGGGGGTGTCAAAAATTGCACATTTTCTATACTGGAAGACAATGATAGTATCACTGAAAGAAGAGAGTTAAGAGAAGCTAGCTTGAGAAGGAAAGGTGTTGAGTTCCATTTTTGTAATATTGAATTAAAGGTGATATCCAGGCATTCCTTTTGAAATGATTTGATTAAAAGCCACTGAATATACAGAACTGGAATTCTATGTAGAAGTTTGGATGGAGAGGTAAATTTGTCAGTTATCCACTCAAAGCTGATAAGGGTAGACAAGCTAACTCAAGTTCTTTGTTAAACACAATATATCCCTTTCTTTTAAAAAGAACTATGTAAACACATACATTTATGTAAAAAACTTGATTGGGTATGTAGTCTTAAATAAACATTTCCAAAACAGAATTAAAACTCTCCTTTTTTTCTTAGTGTCGAATCTCAAGCTTGTGCCTATAGGAAAATCCCTACACTTGTGTCAGTTATAAAGGTCAGTGACTAAAATATGTTAATATTCTTGAGCCTTACCTTTCCTTCTATTCATTAAACAAAGATCTTTCCCAGTATTACACTGAGGGAGTGAAATTGAGAACTTAAAGTCCAAATAATTCAGTCAGTTAAAACTGTAAAATTGACATGGCTTTAATTTCTCAAATGGAAAAGCAAGTGATTGAATTGTGGGAAATGTGCCGGTCTCCAGTTTCAAGAAACAGTACAGCACAAAGACCTGGCATTCTGGCTGAAGAGTTGTAATAATAAACAGAAATTTGAAAACCAGGAAGACAAGTTTTCCAAGAGTGCAACTGTGGCATTTCAAAAGAGATATAACAAAAAATTCCAGAAGATTGCCAAAAATAGGTTTAGATAATTGAGATTCCTTATTTGAATACTTGCTTTTGATGGAGAAACAGTTAAGAGGAAATGAAGCTTCTGTCTAAGAGGTCTCAAACGTTTTCTCCTTTCCACCCTATATTGGGTTTATTTCTGAAGAAAAGTGTTAGCCAAAAAAAAAAAAAAATCAAATAGGAATTCAGTACTGCTTAAATTGTAGCCAGAAGTTTAAGAAGTGACCAAAGCAAAAGAAATTCTTTAAATTAATTGAAAGCAAATATTTTGGTTTTCTAGGAGCTAAACCTTGTTTTATAGGATTCCTAGTTAGAATGTCAAAGTATCTTGATCTGTTTACCTAGTAATTACATGCCCATCATGAGACAGAAATACCATATTACTGTACATTTTAAATTTCTAATATGTTCTACTTTAATGATACTTACGAAAACCTAAAGTGTTAATCTGTGCTTCCAGAATAGCCTTTAAAAACTCAGTAATGTGTCTTCTGAGTATACCAGAATCTTTTAGATCATTTTACCCAGATCCTTGAATCTTTTGATTAATCCAAATTCAGTGAACCTATATCTTCAAGTCAGGTTATGCAGAACTGGGAACATTTGTTTCTGTATTTCCATCCTAGTTACATCTGACTTACATGCCTGGTCTGGTGACTTCTACTATCTTTTCATGACTCCTAAATTATAGAGGTAAGTCAAGATTTAATACCGATTAGTCATGTGACATTCATTCTGAATTTGTATTCCCTTAATATTTATTTAATTGCTAAGCACTCTTGTAGCTTGCATTTTTATTAGCAAATTATGGTATGTTCCAGTTTTGGCTGGGCTGTATTACTCTGATTAAATGTATGATTTTGCATAACTTTCAACTAGTATTTCAATTAGTATTTCTATATACCTCTAGACCTTCATCTCATTTTTTGTGTGATTACCTATATAAACTTCTAATAGAAAAATACCATGGGTTTTTTTTTTCCTGTGCACTTTAACTTGAATCAACTCTTTCAGACTCTTTATGTAAAATATTCTCATCTGTCTTTGAATCTACTATAATTCTTATTTTTCCAAGTGCCTGTTTACTAAGACTATAGTGTTCCAAATTTTTCAGTTCAGTTCAGACTGTTAGATGTCCAGCACTGTGGGGGAATATGAAGAGCAGTATAAAGCACAATCCCAGTCCTCATCTTAAAAGAACTCATGGAACTTCAAACATTGCAGCTAGACTTTCATGGGGTCTCTTGTTACAAGAAGGGTAAGATCAACCTCTCCTCTTTGGCTTCCAGCTTGGGAACCCAAAGACTTTCAGATTCTTACCAGTGTGTGAAATGAGAAAAGTAACATGAAATGGAAAACACTTGGGGAGACTTCCTTGGCGATTCAGTGGTTAAGACTGCAGACTTCCAATGCAGGGGGTACAGGTTTGATCCCTGGCCGGGGAACTAAGATCCCACATGCCATGTGGCCAAAAAAAAGAAAGAAAGAAACACTTGGAAGTTGGTGTGTTTTACTCAAGTGGTAGAGTGAAAAAGCCACTTTAAAACAATGATTTCTGGATTTGAGGTATTGGTGAACTCTTAAGGTGCAGAAAGCTCTGTATGAATAAGTAAGTCTTAGGCACAATGAATAAATAAATCTTAAGCACATTTCAGTTTTGGGAGCAAAGTCCAATTTATTTATTTATTTATTTTTAAAGATATAATTTGATCCATGTAGTTTTGTTTTCATTATTTATTTATTTATTTATTTTATTGGCTGTGTTGGGTCTTTTTTGCTGTGCGTGGGTTTTCTTTTAGTTGTGGTGAGTGGGGGCTACTCTTCGTTGTGGCGCACAGGCTCCTCATTGCTGTGGCTTCTCTTGTTGCAGAGCATGGGCTCTAGGCGTGTGGGCTTCCGTAGTTGCAGCACATGAGCTCAATAGTTGTGGCTCATGGGCTCTAAAGCACAGGCGCAATGGCTTTGGCTCATGGGCAAGTCCAATTTATTTTGCTGAATTTTGTTGCTTATTTATTCTGTGCCGTGCTTAATACTCATTTCCCATTCACTGTGTAAGGTGTTAGCTTTTTATCTATTAAGATTTTTTCAGCACTGGATTGACCTCATAGTTTAGATAAATATTAAGGTATTTTCTGAGCTTAATAATGTTGAGATGCTGAGTCTTTTGGTGAAATTTGTACATAACTTTTCATTTCTAATAGGTCCAATAGAAGGCCTAACAATTCATGACAAAGCTGTTCTGGGACAAAGCTGGTGAGTAATTATGGGTTTTATGATGGTGATATTCCAGAAATCTGAGTATTTTTATTAACATATTTTTATCTCATCTCTTTACTTCTTGAACTTTTATTTAAGACACTAAGTTTGATATCACACCAGTGTTTTCCATGGGTTCACTGGCTCCAGGAAGGTAATAAAATTTCCCCAATTTCTTTTTAAAAATTTCCTCTTGGTGGCTTCTGCGTTGCTAAGTGTGCTGTTACAGAGTGAACTTCCCCAGCACAGAGAAAAAATAACAATAGAATATGGGATATTTAGAAGTCTTTGTAAGTCTTTTATTATTCCAACAAGATCTCTGGTAATGTGACCATTTTTGTTATTTATGATAGAGAACCAATACAAGGACTTATAAAACTAAACTGATGTTTGTCAGATGTAAACAGAATACAAGACAAATAGAAACAGCTTACAATTCTCTAAATCATATATTTCTCAAGCTTCTTTCCCTTGACTATTTTATATCACTTAATGCTCCTGGTTTCAGATGTATTTTGAAAGCAGCCAAAATTAATTTTGACTTTAACATAACCTAAGAATTCTTTGTAATTATGACTTGTATATTAAATTCAAGAGTAAAATTCAACACTAGAGCTCCTTTTCAGAAAATCTTTGTAGGGAGAGCTTCAAACCACTTATAAGGTTACATTGTTGAGGTTCAAAAATAAGCTAAAATCTTCAGTGCCTTATCAGAAATGAAATTAGGTGATGGAAAGAGGCTGAAACAAACATAAGTGGGAGAATAGGGGAGGCCCAACTATCCATAGTATAGTTAAGACTGACAAACTGGGACTTCCCTGGTGGTCCAGTGGTTGGGAGTCCCCCTTCAGTTGAGGGGTGGCGGGGGTGCGGGTTCAATCCCTGGCCAGGGAACTAAGATCCCACGTGCTGAGGGGCACCTAAGCCCATGCGCCGCCACTAAAACCCAGCACAGTCAAAAAAAAGACTGACAAACAATGCTTTGTGATGATGACTCATATTTGTGTATCTGAGATGGATTGACAGGAGTATATGATTTGATAGACCAAATATTTCAGTTTGGTTGGCCAAGACAAGCTTCTGCCATTATTTTCTTATAATTTCTTATGATTTTCTTATAATCAATTCAGTCGAGAAGTTAAGTGATGCCCATATGAAGATGTTAAAGTCTTTTTTTTTTTTCTAAAGCAGGCAAGAGTTTAAATTTGCCTGTGGTGCATCTAATATAATCCCATTTTCTTCCAACCATATGCTTGCCTCCCTTTCTAAAACAAGACTCTTTTTTGCATGTCTTGACATCCCAGTTACAGTACCCCACTCTGTGCTGGAGTGAAGGCGAGAGGCTTACTGAGATGATCTTGACAGATGTGTCTCCAAATGATATCATCTCTAAAATATTTACTAAAATAAGAAACTCAATCCACTCCGAAAGTACACTTTTCCTAATGAATAATATATATCTTTTAATTTTGGTAATCTATCTCCTTCTAAAAACCCCTGGATTGTGAACCCATGACTTTTGAGGAACTACTTAATTAAAGGCTTAAGTTATTTTAATTTAAACCCATTTTCAATGTTATGGATTGGATTTGTGGTAAGCTCTAGAAGGGAAGACCTTATTTTGCTCCTTGCAGTATCCCCCGTGTCTAGAATAGTATTTGGCACACAGTAGACGTCAATAAATATTTTCTGACTGAATTAATTAATTAAATGTATGTATATTATGTTTCCGTAGGTACTGTTTCTATTAGCACCTCAAAAAGAACATTTTATTTCTCATATCAAGCTAGTTTCCAGCAAGTATAAATGACTAAGAACACATTAACAGCAGTTTAAACATTTCCTGTCTTACTCCTTGCCAATCTGTAGTTACAGTATTTTTTACTTCGCTGTTCTTTTAACCAGTTATCAGTTTTTAATAATCTTATCAGGAAAGCACTATACAGAATTAAACAGTATAACGTATATAGCCATGCCAACTATACCCAGCTAGTTAAATCACATACATGCCTAAAGTTAGCAAAATAGAAATATTGTACCCTAGAATATGATGCTAGCAAGGGAACCAGACCAGACACATCATCCCCAAAACTGAGATGACAGACTAAAACAGCTAAGTTGGTTTTTCTGCAGTAAAGATGAGTGCCACCAAAAAGAAAACACTCATTCATCAGGCTTTTTTTCTTATTTGGGTCATTATTTTCGGTTGCTAACTTTAACATTACTAATATTGAAGTATTTTGCACTTTTCCATTATACATAATCTTTTGAGGTACTATTAGGAAATTTTTTAAAAAATTTCTTCCCTGCAACTTAGTACACAAATTTATAAGTAATTACTAGAAATTTCTGGAATGTAATTTCTTTACTAAGTATAGGGGTTTCACAGGAAGGATGGTAGAGTAAAATTTATGTCAGTATGAGATAATAGGCCATACTCTGCCGTAACAGTCCCCCTACCCCTGGCACACACACACCTATCTGGTCTGGTGAAAAGTAAGTCTTCCTCCCACACCTAAACCCCGCTCACCCAGTTTCCTCTCTATAGGTGACCCATATGCTGAAAATTCCATGAATATATATATAAGTATTATATATTTTTCCACAATGGAAACTATATACTGTATGAAAAGTAGAAATATATTTTTCCACTTTATACATTGTCTTAGCACCTTGCTTTTTTTCAACTTATAAATATTTGGCAATCCTTTCTTCTTAGTTTATAAACTGCTGTCTCATTCTTTTTAAAGGCTGCACAGTATTTCACTGTATGAACCATAATTTATCCATTCCCTGTTGATGTTTTTGAATAAATGAATTGTACTTTTTAAAATGCTGCTCAGCTGCTTTCACTCAACGGTTTTTAACCCTATTATGTGCAAAGTACTTGGTGATCTTTGATTTAATCATTCCCTTTCTAGATACTTATCCTTATATATATCTCTCTTTTGGCTGCATTGGGTCTTTGTTGCTGCATGTGGACTTTCTCTAGTTGTGGCGAGTGGAGGCTACTCTTTGTTGCGTTGGACAGGCTTCTGATTGTAGTGGCTTCTCTTGTTGCAGACTGCCGGCTCTAGGTGCAAGGGCTCAGTAGTTGTGGCATCTGGGCTCAGTAGTTGTGTCATGCAGGCTCAATAGTTGTGGCATATGGGCTTAGTTGCTCCATGGCATGTGGGATCTTCCCAAACCAGGGATTGAACCCGTGTCCCCTACAGTGATAGGCAGATTCTTAACCACTGCACCACCAGGGAAGTCCCTAATATATTTTTTAAATATTTATTTATTTTTTTTTTATTTATGGCTGTGTTGGGTCTTAGTTGAGGCATGTGGGATCTTCTTTGAGGCATGTGGTATCTTTCGTCGCAGCGTGCGGGCTTCTCTCTAGTTGTGGTGCACAGGCTCCAGAGAACGTGGGGTCTGTAGTTTGTGGCACGTGGGCTCTGTAGTTGAGGTGCGCGAGCTCAGTAGTTGTGGTGCACAGGTTTAGTTGCCCTGTGGCATGTGGGATCTTAGTTCCCTGACTAGGGATCGAACCCACATCCCTTGCGTTGGAAGGTGGGTTCTTTACTACTGGACCACCAGGGAAGTCCCTATCCTAATATTTTAAATGACACATATATAAGAGGAATTCCTACAAGAGGACTCACTAAGTCAAAGTAATACGTGTATTTTAAATGTTAGTAGAAGTTATATTCAAAGCTTTTCACCAGAATAGGTGCTAATTGGTAACAAAGGTATTTCTCACCAGGTGTTTACACATGGTAGTTAAAACTGTTGAGTGGATCAAGCTCATATTCAAGTGAGAAAAATTTGTTTTTATGATGGCATATAAGTCTATATAGAGGAAAAGGCTGATTAACATGCCTAGGAAAGGAAGGACACAAGGCCTCACAGAAGAGGTGCAGTTGACAGTGGGTCACCCATCTTCTTCATCACCATCATCACTGAGGGCCTACCATGTGCCAGGCAATGTGTTGAGTACTTTATATTATCTCCTTTAATCCTCACATATCCTGTTAGAGAGACATATTTGTTATCCTCATTTGATAGATAAAGAAGTTGAGGGCACAGAGAGGTTAAATGACTTGCCCAAGCCATATAGCTAGTGAGTGACTTAGTTGGGATTAGAAATCAAGCAGTCTGATTCCATAGCACATTCTTAAACACTTTATAAGTGTTCATGAAGAAGAGAAAGGGAAAGAGGCATTGAAGGTAGAAGGAATGTACGCCAAAGCACCAAGTGCCGGTGCAATTTGGAGAGCAGCAAGCAGTCATTGTGGCTTAAGCATTATTAAGATGTGGTTGCCCAAAGGTGGCATGGCAGAAGGCCAGAAAGTTAGGCTGAGTACATATGTGACTAACATATATGCCCTAAATATGTAATTTCCAAACAAGAAAATGGCAATTTCTTTTTCCTCTAAAAGAGAACAGAGAACCTCATTTCTTTTTCTGAGATTGCTCTGCCATGAAGGTACTCTCTGGTTTCAGTGTTTTGTTCATGGCAAGAGCTTCAGGCTTTTTTATCCTTTGAAAGCTATAGCATTCAGTTTTGTCTTCAGAGAATGCTGTTCTGGTGCTGACCAGATGGAAGCCTTCCATTAATAAAGTGTCAATCAGTAAGCCGAGGACATTAGTTCCATTGGCCAGTTTTCGGTTGTCAGGTTTTATGGAAACATACCTAGGACACACAAAAATGTTCAATTATAAAACATCCCTTTAATAACTAGCAAAACTAAACATATAAATTTGATCCCATTCTTTGATCAGATTTTTTTAAAAGACTTCATTTATAAATCCACACCAGTAATTTCACGCTACTGAAAATAGAGACCTTGCTGTGATCTCCAAAGTCATTTTAATCCCACGTTCAGGAATATAGCTAACGTTGATGAATTTTCATTGAGAAACTGTTTTCTGGAGCAAACAATTTGATCAAACAATTAAATTAGCTTAATTTTTATATAATGTAATTTAACTATTTCAAAATTTTGTTTTCAACTTACTAAATATTGTTTTAATCAATTTAATTGATTCAGTCATTTTAATGAACAGTGGATACATTTACAGTTTCCCCCTAGATCTAATTTTATCCATTATCAGCACTGACATTACAAATTTTCTTTTGTGACTTTCTCCTATCAAATGCATTTTTAAGGTGAAATTTTGCAGATGTTAAATGTCAAGAAGACTTTAGTGTCAGTTTTTCTCAATAACTGTCCATTGTTGAAGAGCAAAACATGGGGTCAAAAGTCTTCTGGAGTCAAAGTGACAAAACTTTCTATTTCCTGGAAAACTCGATAGAACCCAATACACATGATTCAAGAAAAATATACCTGAAATTTTCAGATTGACTATATGTTGCTTTAATAATGTCAATATAACATGTCCACAAAGATATGGCTATATTGCCCCTTCTTTATCTACCATCCAGGATATTTTTATGTCTTTGTGTCCTGCCACCATTTGTTTATGAGATTTGAAAAGAAAGGTTAACTTAAATTAGTTCCAGGCAGTAACCTAAACTATCGTGGTTTTATGGGATAAAAGGAGCCTTGGGAACATCCCTAGCCTCCTTTTAATTATGATTGATAGAGTGGTTATTGTAGCTCACATTTAGAAACTCATTCTAGGCAAAGAAAAGAATTCAATAATAAAATGTAAGAATTGTAAAACTACAAACTACATATCAAAAATGCATTTGTTATGTTTAATACAGCAGATTTTTAACATTAGTGAATCATTCCATCTACCCCCCGCACCAAGCCCCAGGTCTTGATTGTATATCCTAGAAACATTTGTCAAAGAGAAAAAAATGTTACAGAACACCTCACAAAATTAAAATGCAAATAGTATAGCATAGTATATAGTAGGTGATAACAAAGTAGAATATACTTGCAAGAAATCACTGGGCCTGACTACTTGATTCCCTAAGAGGCCAAATTGAGAAATGGAAGATTTCAAGACACAAGAAAAAGATAAAAAAGAAATCAATGGGAAATGGAAAATCAAAACTTATTTTAAAAACTTATAAGGCAACTACACTTTTCCATTTGAGCTAGTTTAAAAAGGAAAGGTCAGATAGAATATGGCTACCAAAGAGACTCTAGAATCCTGTGACCATAACTTGAACTTGATAAAGTGGTGTCATATGAATGGCCCCCTGCAAGATGCACGCCAAGTATTTCTAGTACTATGAACTTGAGAGATAATAACTGAGCAACTTGCTAAGTTACCAAGACATCAGAGTGATAAATCATATTAGTAGAACATACTGAACAGCTGGATGATACACCAGACTCTGAGGAGCCATTCAGGCTTACTCCTCCACTTTCCACCTTCAAAAAAAAACAAAACAAAACATCTGAATGGACAGATTCAGACCAAGGAGTGAGCAAGAAATAAAAACGATTGCTAGCTAAGTTAGTTATATGCCTAAGGTGGGCCTCTTAAGACTAAGAGTTTTCGTCCAATTACCTGAACTCCCAGTAATGTCACCTTATTTGGGTTACCTACCGCTACTTTTAAATTGGAATATCAAAAAACACCACGAACCGCTCATAGGCTGAAAAAAGTACTAAACTTCAAACAACTGAAAAGAATACTATTTGGTGATACAAGAAAAAAGTCAATTTTAAAAATAGCTTCTGGTTTTGGAATTATCTATTTTGAAACAAATATAATGTCATTCTCTTATTAAGATGAAAAAATTTCTGTACTATTTGTAAAACACAAACACTTAACAACAAAGGGAAACTACTGTCACTGTGTACACATAAAGAATATCCCAACTTGAGTTTCTAATGTTTTGCAAGATTACAGTCATTCTCTCCAAATGCATAGTTTTTAAAGAGCATTTAGTATTTCCAGGATATCTCTTTACCATGCATGTTCCTTTTGAAATCAATGACACCATTTTTCCTTAGGTTTTTAACTTTTTAGAAAGGTATCCCCAAAAATCTTAATCACACAAATTTTTTAAAAAATGGTAATTTCCCTTCTGTTTATGCTAGTGCACCTCCAGTTGTGCACAGAGGTATCTTAGAACATTTTGAGGTGAAGATAGGGCCTTAGGTATTCTTCACAATCAGCCTGTTAATTTAACTGGGTCTCTTTACCCAAAATGTCATTTCATGCTTCTTTGGAAAGGCAGGAGATTATAAAGTGTAAAAATTTAAGAATTGTCATACTGCCCAGGGTTCTTAAGCTGGTATGCAGGACCATGGGGTATGTTGTGGGAGGGGCAAACATTGATCATTCCTGATGGTTACTGCAAAAGTTAAGAAAATATCCCAAAATATGCCTCTCCACCTTTACCCCAAAACCATATATTTTATTTAAATACTATCAGTAAAGAACATACGCAGACTCTTTTTTTCCCTCCTGAAAATTAAAGCCAGCTTTCACAGTTAGTAAAATAATAGTGGGGCAGCTTTAAGACATTTTTAAGGGGGAAAAAAAAGTGTCTGTGACAGTAGAGTGGAAATCAGCCTTAGGGTCCAGCCAAGAATAACAGGGGGGGGAAGTGAATAATTGACTCAGAAGCAACTATCGTTAATATACTGACAGCCTATCCCAATATTTTGAATTGTGTAAGAGTGCCAACGATGTAACAGGAGACCAAATTTGCCATGGGATATATCTGCCTTAATGATGTTTAAAAATAAAGTGGAATGGAGAAAAATCAGTAGCCAAATCAGAAGGACTGAAAGAACAAATATACACAGAGTGTAAGGAAATCAGGACAAACTGTTGAGCCTTTGCTATATGCCAGCAGCTAAAAGAAACCCTTGGGGAGAAAAAGCCTTCTCATTCCATATCTATAAAATTATTTCCTCCTACTACTTGAATGACCAGAGTCCCAGTTTTCCCTGGACAATTTTGATTTATTCCTATTGTCCCACAAAATAACAATTCATTCTTTCACTCTGAAAAGTATCCCAGTTTGGACAATAATTATCTGGTCATTCCACCCAACTCAACTGGTTACCCACCGCCCCCCAAATTATTTTGAGTAATCTTTTTTTTCCAAGAAAAGTTTCAGGCATGAGAAAATTTCAGTTTTGAGGGGAAACATCAGGAACTGGTGTAGAATAGAGGCTTCAAAATACAAAATACCTGATTCCAGTTTGGCTATCAGTAGTGCTGTCAGAGCCGCACTGGAAAACCAGGTCATGGTAAGAAGGTCTTTGTGGAGGCAGTGGAAGTAAGGTCATCTGAGGAGGGAAAGAGTTACTCCTCCAAGTTGATGCTGAAGGTTGCTCTGTAAACACTGTAATTCTCCCAGTTAGCATCTCAATTGTTTTGCTGCAAGAGCCAAACACCCTGAAAAAAGCTTGAGTGTTTCGGTTTAGGAAATGCACCTCCAGAAGAGCAGGTCTTGGCTGTAGCAGGTGTTCTTGGTTTAAGAGATCCACCAGAGGATCAAGTTCATAGAATACAGCCTCCCTCTGAAGCCTAAGATAGTCTGAAAAGTCAGTAGGTAATAAAAGCTGGTGAGTTCTCAAAAAATCTAAGATGATACTAAATAAAACACCATCTCTGTCTACAAAAATCTGGCCACCAACCATCCTGAATTCTTGGTCTCTGCCATCTAAAATTCGTGTCAACCGAGAGGCAGGAAACTGCTTTAAGGTTGAAGACCTTGTAGTGAATATCTTCCCTCCCACGTTCAAAGTGACCAGTTCCTCATTACTCATTCTTCTCTTGCTTCAAACCATCAGACACAGACTTAGGAACTTGAAAGTCAACCTGTAACCACAAATGTTAGTTATATATGATTAAGAAATGTAGGGGAGGGGAATGTAACGAAAACAGAGACCTAGATTTCCAGGTAACTACTGTTAAAGCAAATAGTGTGTCCATAGCTGTGTTTACAAATTTGAGAGTTGCCTGGGAACATGCAGTATACAAAATGAAAAAGCAACAGATGAGGAACTGGATAATTTAAGGAAAACTGCCACATGTCTGAGGACAGGTGTCAAATAGATCCCTTTACTGTATCCCATTTAAAAAAAAAAAAAAAAACCCTTCATGAAAACCTCTTGTAAATCTATATTAAAAATATATATACTGGGAGCAGAAAAGCATTCCCCCTCTCCAGGCCTCTTAACTACTATGAGTCCTCCTGAAAGAAACAGTCTTAATTTCTTATGATCCCTTTAGCAATTTAGTGGCTAAATCATGGATTGTCAGTTGAGGATGAGGCAGTCATTACCTCAACTAGCAGCTTAATTTGACTACTCTTCTCATAGCTAGAATGATTCTTCTGTACTTGAAATTTAGTTACCACCTTTTTTCCTGTCCTTGCTTGTGTTACCTCCTCTCAACCAAATTAACAGACTGGGATAAAGAACTTCTGGGCTGTCAAGGAATGTCTTGTGCCATGACAGAAATAAGGTTGACTGAAAGCAGTTCTAAGATAGTCACTTCTTGTTTTCACCTGAATTCTAAACATGGTGGGAGATAGGACATCTTTATCTCATGTGAGCAGACAGGACAGCATTAGTGTTTAGCTGATTACTTTGTACTTTATAATAGCTGATAATTTCATCTATTGTCAAATTAGTCTTACAACTCTTAAAAAATTCTTTAAACAAATGGATTGATTGGTTGTACAGTTGCCATGATACTTTGGAACAACACTTCGCTGCCAGTAAAAAGGAGGCTTTCCCATTTCCTGCTCTTGCCATGTGGTTTTTTTGTTTTGTTTTTTTTGGTGGGGGTGGGGTTTGTTTTGTTTTTTAACCCATGCCTTTGTTTGCACAGTCACCTAACACTTTTGTAGTTTACCACCAGATTCCTTTGGTGATAAATTTATAAAACCTAAGCAGATAAAAGTCAGACTGAAATAAATCTCTACCTGCCTAAAAATGTAAACTTAGCATAAGAAAATGCCAGTTTTTGTTTACATGAGCTTTACATTGTATTGAAAAAGAAAACCTTGTCTGCAGAAAAAGTTGGAAATTCAACCCATCATATCTTATTCCTTTTTAAAAGAATGTTCACGCAAAAAAAAAGTTGCTTTACAAGAGTAATCTTTATTACATGCTTAAGAACAATCATTATTACACTACCTCATCAATACAATATTAAATCATGTACTGTCTCACCTCCTCTTTTTTCACAGCATAAACACAACCGATATTGAGAGTAGGATGCTTATTTCAAAAACACTTTAAAAAAAGGAAGGAGGGTTCAGGACTCACTATTAAATTTCACTTTTATCTTTATGCTACCTAATTTCAACAACATGTACAGGACATTATTTTTTAAAGGAACACTTTTAGAGGAAAATATCTGACTGGAATCTTGACCAAATCTGAACTACAACTCTGTATTCTAACAAATTTCTAACAAAAGACACAGAACTATGTACTTGAAACAGATTTTATAATAATTTGTATTTGCATACAAATTCTGCCACATTGTTCAGCACCACCAAAATAAAATTCTTCAGTCTTTCACTGAAAATGAAAAACCCATCTGTCCACTGTTCCCAGTAAAAAACTGATTGTTCTACAAAATCAGCTGATTTAGTCAGGTAGGAACTAAAGTTTGAAAGATTGTCTTTCCAAGTTGCGATTTCATCAAATAAAGACCATTCTAGGAATATAGTAGGACTGAAGAAAATGAGAAGGCCAAGCAGAATGATTAACACAAATAATGGATAAAAGCTCCAAGGAATCTTGCTAATGAATGTGCCAGTGTCTTGAGGCAAAGAAAGTTTATCCACATCTATGAGTTTTATGTCTTCCCACTGACTGGTATCAAAGTTCTTCATTAAAGGGCTTGAGGGCAGATTAGAGGGAGGCAAAGGAGTTTCCTTGATGACTTTTATTTTCTCCCTGAACTCCTGCATCTGTTGCAGAAATATGATGGGTTCTGACACATCTTTGAAAGCTTCAGCAATGTTAAAGGCCATTCGTTGTTCCTGCAAGATGGTGTTGAGTTTGTTGATCTCTGGGTCATAGGCCTGCATAACTGCAAGTTTCATGGTCTCAAAGTCAGACAGGATTTCATTCTTTTTTTGATCTAATGTGTGCTGTAACTTCTCAAAAAACTCCTTCACTTTATCTGAATCTTTAGTCAGCAACTGTAGAGATTTCCTTTTGCTAGTTTCCAAGGTATCCAAGCGAGAAAGAGCATCTCCCCGACGCCAGGTCTCAAAGCTCTGAAAGAGGGACTCAAAGGCATCCCTTTCCTGAGCATAGGCATCTTCAATAGAACAGAAAACATGCTTGGTGTGGTCACCACGAGTAGCACAGATCCCACAGATCAGCTGCATATCAGTCAGGCAGAAAATGTTGAGAGGCTGCCCCAAGTGTCCTTTGCACACTGGCATTTTGGGAGAGATCTTGATCTTGTTATACTTTTCCACAATACCCTTCAGGGAGTAATTAACCTGCAGGCTATTGACTCCAGTAGCTGAAGTTTCCTTACGGCATGTGGGGCACTTAAATGGAGATGATCTCCACAATGAATTCCGCACATTACCCTCTAAGATCCCTTCTAAGCATTTTTTACAAAAGTTGTGTGAGCAAGGCAGAACTCGAGGATCATCAAACAGACTGCAACAAATTGGGCACGTGAGATCTTCTTCAAGCAGCTCCATCACATCTCCTACCAGAGAAAGAAATATTTTATTTTACTGCAGTAATCCCCTCCATTTGGACTATGGAATAATTACAAGAAACTATCTTCACAGCCATTAAAAATGATTTTTCACTGAAATAAACCAGTCAAACAAAGGAAATAAGTGAGAAATTTGGGAAGGGAATGCACACCAAAGCAGATTTACTCTGCTGGGACTAAAACACACTCCTTATTAGTAGAGCTCCCTGTACACAAGGCCTTTGTGTGGGCTTTCCAACAACAGTCTTTGGCTGAGACAGGGTTAGGACTAGGACAACTGCAAGTTGAGCCAGCAGGACCCAACTGCTTGTTTTAAAACAGAGCTGACTACTAGCTGTCGGAAACAAAGCCACTCAGTGTCTGAATAGAATGAGCTCTTTAGTCTGGGCCCACAATTACAAAATGGTATGCTATTTAAAGAAAGAAGCACAGAAATATAAATACAAGCATGTACTCTCACGTAGACTTTTATTAAAAACTGGCATATTTTTCTATTTCAAAGGCAAGATTACAATTATTAAAATCAGAGGTAAAAACATACAGTGAGAGAGCTGTAATTCATTCTTCCCTAGAGAATTAAATGAATATTTTTTCCAACCTCTGGAACAGTAATCAAAGCTATTTGCACTGTCTACAGAAATCACTTCTCAAGACGCAGTGGGGAGAAACCTGGCCATCCCTGACTCTTCCAGGGCATCTGTGAGGACAATACTAGTTTCACAGTAATACCAAGATGTTATTTACTTTTGGCACAGTGTTGACAACGCACTGTAAAAAAAGCTATGGTGAGTAGACACTGTTGGAGCCTTGGCAGGAATCAAACACGGCACTAGGTAGCACCAAACTGGATTCCTGGTCCAGCTGTATTCTTTACCACCACATACCCACAGTAGGGAGAGGGGTGAGGGCAGCCAGTTTCACTTTAGAATGTTCTTGATAAAGCAGTAAAAATTATTCATTTTACTAAATCTTGATCCTTGTGCACGTCTTTTTAATATTTTGTGTGACAAAATATGAATTAAACACAAAGCATTTCTGCTGCACACCAGCAGATACTGTCTGGAGGAAAAGCAATTGGGTGAGTGAGTTACAGGCTAAACCAGCTGCTTTTTTCATGGAGCACCATTCTTACATGAAACAACGAGTGACAGGTTATGGCTATGCAGACTTAGGTGTCTGGCATTTTTCTGAAAATGAACAAAATGAGCCCATTACTTCAAGGGAAAAAAATGACAGTATTTCTCACAATAATAAAAAGTTGAATTTTCGAGTGAAAACTGGATTTTGGAAAACATATTTGCCACTTAAGAGTTTGATAGTTTACCATTAAGACTTTTCTAATGAAACAAGTGGTGATATTAACACGTGGGTTTTGGTTTTTTTAGGGGAGAAATCATGTATAATGAAATATGTCACTATTTGGAGATCTACATTACCAGTGAACTAACTGGTTCAAATCACCAATGCATGTTAGAAATCATGCATGGGTAAGAGATCAAAAGGTCAATATATTAAAAAATATGATTTCAGATTCCATACTGCAATTAACTTTTAAGAAACTACCACTTGTTGAGTTTTGGTATAGTATCAAAGAAGATTGACAGTAACCAGAAAAGGCCATTAAAATATTCCTCCCTTCACCAACTAAGTATCTGTGCAAGGCCAAATTGGATTTTCTTTGTACATTTCAACCAAAATAACTTACTGCAACAGGTGTAACACAGAGACTCCTGTTGTTGTCTACTAAATAGCAATTCATTAAAGAGATCTATAAATACATAAAATAATGCCAACCTTCTCACAACTGTATTTTGAAAAATAATTATTTTTCACAAATTACTTATGTTAACATGTAATAGGTTTATCATTATTTTAAATGAATTATCTTAAAATTTTTGTTTTAATTTCTAATACAGTAAATATTTATATATAATACACATGTAAATAAAAGCTCTTGGGAGCCTCAGTTTTTAAATGAAGAGGGGTCCTACGACCAAAATATTTGAGATCTCTGAACTAGAGAATACCAACTCTCAATGCAACTTTTATCCCTAAAGTTTTAGAACCAAAAATAGTGCTAAATATGTCCTCATTCAGTTTACTGAGGGATATATATATATATATATATATATAACATTATCCCCAAGGTAATAAAATAGGGTCTAATAATCTCTATGCCATCTTATAACCAAAAGTAAATAATTTTTAACAGTAATTTTAAGAATCGCAATTGGAGCTACAATCCAGAAGATAAATAGTATTTAAAAGATAAGCTTAACTTGCAGGACTAATTTGTTTATGGTTTTATACTAGGTTGTGAGAAATATATGTATAATAAATATGTAATATGTATATATATGTACATATACATATTCTACATATACATATATATGTAGAATTAAAGCAAAGAGTATTCTGTCAAATTTAGTGTCATATGGCAAAAATGGTGATGAGCTTATTTTTTTGAGAAATCTTTTGTGAGATGACAAATCACACAACCTTTGAAAAGTACTGGGAAGAGAATGGCTGCAGAGACTGAGGTTAGTGTGCTAAGAAGTTATTAAGTAGCTATAAAACACTCTGGCTCTTTAAAGCAAAGAAGGAAAACTTTTGATGATCCTGGTTCTACACTTTGTCATGTCCATTGCTCTCCATCACCTTTCACCTAAGAATTCTACGCTAAGGCTAGATTTTGGAGTAAACAGTAGAAATGGGAAAGTAATGGCGGCAGGATTGAATAAAGTAAAGCTAATTTACTCCTCCTCACAAGGTTAATAGTTCCAGAGCATCCTAGCCAAGCATATTAAATAAATAAAAGGAAAAACAAAGGATACCAAGTTTTGTCATGAGAAGGAGAAAAAGGGCACCCAAGACAAAGGGAAACTTTGAAGAAAACTGAGAATACTGCAATAGGGGCCAAAAAGAATTTTAAGGCTATCAAGTATGATCAAAGGAAAAAGGAAAATGTCCACGCAGGAGAATTTAGAAATAAAAAACAGTCATCCCAAAGCCATAATCAATTTACAGCTCTTAAAATGAAACGGACAAAAAAAGTTGGTATTTCAAAAGTCCCTTTTTAAAAAAAATTGCATCAAAATCATGGTAGGTCCTGTTGTTCCACTTTTAGTGATATAACTTACAAATTTTGGTTTATAATTTAAAGATTCTCATTTTAATCCACATTAAAACTTAACACTTTTATTTTCTTAGCTTTATACTCAAAACTATGACAAAACTATGTCACTTTCACAGCTGACTTTTAGAGAAAACTGAGACATATTAGCCTAACAACCCAAGAAACCATGGCAAGTTTGTTGCCTTAAAAGTTTTAAAGGAAAATACATATAAGGTTTTTAGTTTCACTAAGTGAAGGGTATGCTTCACAGTAAAGGAACTTATAGATCCTTTTCTTAAAATGTGGCTAACACATAAAAATCTAAATAAATCAATTGAACTTACTCCTTTGAAGAAACTAAAGTACATATCCCCCTCTTTGGGGGGACAAATACAGATGTCAAGAAAGTTTATGTGAACAAAATTATTGTTCACCAGTGATAACATTTCAACTTAACCAATGTCAAATTAAGTATATAAAGGCAAACAAGTTTTCCAAGATTCATTTCTTCTTTTGAATTAAAAATTTCCCAAGTTTTACGTATTTATTTTGGCTCTGCCACATGGCTTGTGGGATCTTAGTTCCCCAACCAAGGATTGAACCTAGGCCCTCAGCAATGAAAGCGTGGAGTCCTATCTACTGCACCACCAGGGAATTCCCAAAAATTTCCCAAGTTTTATACCAACAAAGAAATTAGCCAAATATATACCTAGTTATCTACCCCCTCTGGTTTTCAACTTCATTTTCCTACCATATTTATATTTTAAAATACACTTTTTAATTTATATAGAATAAAACTCACTCCTTTGAATACACAGTTCTGTGAGCTTTGACAAATGCACAGTTGTATAACACCACCACAGATTTATTTTTAAGCAAACTTTCAAGATATTCATACTTAAAACTACAAAAACTGTTTGATTAATATTACCTTGAGTGGGTATACAGCAACAAGAGTCTCTACAAATGACAGTAACACAACAACCAGAATATTAAAAACCGAAAAGTCAACACCTACAAAGGAAAGGAGTCATAAAATAGAAGGAAAAGTTAATATATGACTTCTCCCTCCTGGAAGCCCTTTTGTTTTTATATGATCAACCCCAAATGATTATAATTGAAGAGGTGCTCATTTTATTCACTCTTAAAAGGTAATTTTAGTAAAACCTTTTAATTAAAAGAAACCTTCCTATTAAATCTTTGATCTTCATTAGTTGATAGCAATATAAAGTTCAAAATAATACCCATGATTTCTTTTCCAAATCCCATTAGAGAATAAAAAGAAAAGCCAATATATTATACTTTGTATCTTAAGAGATTTAAACCAAATTTCCATCCTGCTTTGAGGCCTCTCTGAATTCAGGAATTTCAAAGCAGTATCTAAATACCTAACAAGTAACTAAAAAGCAAACACTGAAACTCACTTCATAGACAAAACTAAATTATGTGAGCCCTACTAAACAGCCATCAATCAACCTTATCTTGGAACAAAGCTTGGAATAGAAGAGCTCACCTTTTAAAAAAAATTACTTCCTCTCATCCCACTAATTAATTTTATTTTCAAGCAGTATACTGTATTTTCAAGTAGTATACTGATATTTTAGTATGAGATCCACTAATAATGGTTTCTTGAAACTTACTAAGGATCTATTAACTACTGAATCTAGGTAGAGGATGTTAAGGATATCTATTGTAGTATATATATATTTTTTTCCCTTTTTTTTTTTTTAATTATTTTTTGGGGGTACACCAGGTTCAATCATCTGTTTTTATACACATATCCCCGTATTCCCTCCCTTCCTTGACTCCCCCCCCTCGAGTCCCCTCCCACCCTCCCCGCCCCAGTCCTCTAAGGCATCTTCCTTCCTCGAGTTGGACTCCCTTTGTTATACAACAACTTCCCACTGACTATTTTACAGTTGGTAGTATATTGTAGTATATTTTTAATCTTCAGTATATTTGAAAATTTTCACAAAAAATTGGAAAAAAAAGAACTAAAGAGGGGACCAATTATAAGAAAACTATTGAGCTAAAAAAGTAAAACTTCAGAAACATTAGCTAACTATGATAAGCTTCACAGAGAGCTTAATCTGCTATATTGTTTTATCTTTTATAAAAAAAATATTGGAAATGTCTGGATTAAGGCCTGTGAGGAGACTGACATACTTGTCTTGCTCTCAGTCTATGCCCTTGACAAACCACTTACACGCATTTTTCTCCTCAATGAATAACTGTTTTGAAAGGTAGCTAACAATATATGAAAATTATTTACCAAGTTTCTTTAAGTACTCTGTATCAATGTGTTATTAATACTTCATTCTGGCTTTCTGAGACTGTTCCAAAACTTATATGATCCATACAGGATCAAGTGAGATTAAGGACAAAATCTCTGATAACTTGAACGTGTAATATTAAAATTAATATACCACATATAGTATCTAAAAGATCTTATCTAACTGTTATGTGGCCCAATTTAATTTACCTTTGTGTCCATATAAGACATAAGTAACTCACCTTTGCTGGCATTATCCTAGAATAAGTAGTAGTTAAAATTTCCCTCGAGGTATTTCTTAGGATTCCTGATAAGTAGAGCAAAATAAACCTAGTACAGAAGGTCCAGCAGCTTGCAAGCCTACCAACTCAGAAAGTTTACAAGTTTTTGGACTAAGGTGACAATCTCAAAAACAAAAAACTAGGTCATTACCTTCATAGTCCAGACAAACTTGGAAAAAATGCGTTTTTTCCTTTCCTTCATTCTCTTCTATTTTACCTTGACTTCTTTGTTTATTCTTCTTTTAACTCATCTTCCCCATTCTATTTCAAGGAATACAATCTTTTGATTTCCTCTTATTCCTTATCTCACACCTTCTTTTTACCTTCTTATCTTTCTTTCCCTATTTTCTATTCCCTGTGTCACCTGATAATCACCCAAGATATTATTCTGTAATCCTGTAAATGGGCAGCATTAAATCAGTAGTTTTAGGATACCAGCTAGATCAGCTATCCCTGTTCCATTTATATACAACTATTGAGAAATCTATGAGGACACCAAATGGTGTTGAATCCCATTCTTTCCCACCCAGATGAAATCAATTTGAACATAATGAGGGTCTGAATTTGAAGGAAACATACATGTAGCTTAAATTATTCTTCTAGTCTGGTACCAACCAGACCCAAATCATTTACCTTTACCTGTTAAAAGTTAAAATTAAACTGGAACTACTGACTTCTGCAAAGGTTTTATAAACCAGAAATGTCTTGTTTCTGTTCTCCCAAATAAATGTAAATAAATAAATGTAAAAAGTTTAAATGAAGGTGGCAAAATTTTACCCCTAGACCAAATTGTCTTCTTTCACAAGAAGCTTGGCAATCATTAACCTAAATTATTACCCCCAACAGGTTGGTATCTATTAAAAGTTTTCATCATCTAGCTCTGCATTTGAGGTTAATTCCAACTTTCAGAAAGTACTGTCAAAGTCTAGCATTCAGTACATAGCAAGTTAGATTGATCTAGATAAGTGAAATTATTTACATAGTATGTAATACTGTACCAAAGTGAAAACAGGCATTTAGTGGATAACTAATAAGTACTACCTACCAACTAATAAGAACTTACTTCTGAGATGGAAATGTAACTGGTCTGAACAAAGTTCCTTTTGCTCAGGGTAGAATTACATACACATTTTATTCTAAGTAAAACTGATCTAGAAAATATTTCAAGTAGAAAGCTAATTATGCTAAACTTTAAGCAGTTTTTAGGTTGGCTATATTCTATGCACTCTGTTGGCACTCCTCGCTCATATTCAACACTGCACGTATGCAGGGGGAAAAAAGGAAGAGCTCCTTTGTGAGTTTTAAATGGGGAGCCAGGCTATTGCCAAGTAGGATATACTTGTGGCACTTATGCCACAGGAAAGACAATCATTTAAACCACTGGCAAAATTTTCAGTTCAACTTTTCCTTAGAAATGTATTCTTCATCTTTAATTCAAATGAATTAGAAAGCGTTCACATTACGGGAATTTGCTTTATAGAAGGCCTAACTGGAGTGTTAACTATTCTGTATGTCAAAGGACACCTGTTTTTGGTTAACTGTTATGAGTACTACTCCTCTTATCTAAGAGTCCCAAGGCAAGGTAATGACAACGGCAGTGTCTTTCACGAATAACAAGAATGGGTAATCCGATGACCTAATGATATTTAAAAGACAAAATATAAACCAAAAGTCAATTCCTGACCTAAATTCAGAAATATAGCACATTTACAAAGGTATTGTTACTATAAAAGGTGTGATAAATGCCTTACAAAAGGACATAGAAAGCTGACACCATACTGAAGTTGGAGAGGTTATCCATGCAAGTGGATTTTGTTTTCCTAAAATTATTATCTAAAAGTAATTTGTGATTATAGAAAATTCAGAAAATACAGGAAAAAAGTTACCTACAGTCACATCAGCAAGGAATAACCATTATTATTATATTGGCATATTTCTTCTAATATTATTTTGGCACATTTCTTCCAATCCTGTGTATGTTTGTGCACACACGTATTTTAACAAAACTGGTAGCATGACACAACTTTGTATTCACTTTTTTCACTTGTTTTATCATATGCATTTCCCCTATTGTTATAAATTCTTCTAAAACATGATAGTCTATCTTATGGATGTGCTATTTCTTATTGTTTGTTTTGGGGGGGATTATAACATTTTAGTGAACACTGTAGAAAAGTCTTAGTCCAATGCTCTAATTATTTCCTTAGATGATTCCTTTAAGTGTATTGTTAGGTGGGTCAAAGAGTAGGAACATTCTTAAGGCTCTTAAAGAGACCGCCAAGTTCCCTCTAGAAAGGATATACCACTTTCTGAACTCTGACCAGTGATGTATGACAGTGCTCCACCTCTCCATGCAGTTCCCAACCTTATAACAGAACCATACTTTTACAGAGCTTAGTAAAAAAATAAGAAAAAGGCATACTTTTTTTTACCATACCTACCTAAGTTCAGAATATAAAAGTTTAAGGCAGTTCATACTAGTATGTGTCTGTATATTACCAATATATAAGAATATATGGTGCTAAAAGTTATGGGGTAGGCATAAAACAGAAGCACTGGACTGAAAAACACCTTAGAGATCATTTAGCTAAACATCTAACTTTACAAGTGAAAAAACTGAACCTCCTCCCCTCCCCTAAACTGTACACAGCAAGCAAGGCATAGGACCTGAGTTTCCCAATTCTCAGACTTTAGAACTATCTGGAAAGTGCGTCAAGAATTCAGTATCCTGTTGACCCTCAGGAGGAGAAGCGGGGTGGGGGGGAGGTGTTGGGTAATGGGTGTGGGAAAACTCAAACAAAATGCATAGAATAAAGGTTTAAAATTTTAATTACATTCAAAAAAAAAGAATTCAGTATCCTCACTCATCAAATGGAGAAACTTAATCATAAGCTCTCTAAATCCCTTCTAAAATTCTATAATTTTTACAAAGTAGGTTGTAACAGGTTCTCCAGTGAAGGGTAAAGAGCACTGAACCTGCATTTGAGTACCTAGCTTCAAGCACTAGTTTTACCCTTCATAGAATGAGGATTTTTACAGTACCTACCTCATAATTTTCTTGGAAAGATTAAGTTGACAATTTTGTAAATTACTGAGCTACATCAGTGTAAGGTGACTTAATTACATATGTGTACAGATACTGTGAAAACTATAAATACACATTTATAGTGTTATATTAGAGCATAAGTGTATTAACCAAGAAAGGTCCTAAAAGAGAGTTGGACTCTCTTGAACTGTAATTTCAAGGGAGGACAAAGTACAAAGCACCTTAGTGGAAATGGGCATAGCTGAACAACAGCTATGGCAGAAGTCCGGCCAGGTAACCAATAAGGGAAGAAAATGAAAATAACCTGGTGTTATGGAAGGACTTGCCAGAGACGCTTACTACCTCAGCTGGTGCTTAAAAGATGGTATTTTTAGGAAAAGGCAGGAGAGCATGAAGAAATAGATCTTGTTATTGTGCAAGACCAGTACAACCAGTTAATCAACAGCTCCATCAGGCTCTACCAGTGGAAGTGGCTATGTAAAAGAAATTCTGCTTTTAAAATACCTATTATATATAGGTCTCTGAAGTCAGAAAACTCAAGCCCTGTTGTACAAAGGCCTAGCAGCAGTGACACAGAAGGGAAAAAAAAAACTATTAAAAAAGAAAGAAAAGCTGCTGTAGTCTCTTTTCCTTTGCAATATATATCTTTGGATTATAGTATGTTTCAAATAATTGTGACATAAAGAATTTCCAAGTATGGAATCTATTTTTCTGAGTTTTGACAAAATATGAAAAGAACAAAGGCCACCCACGAGAATGGGAACACATGCATTCTACAGAGTTCAATTTTGAAAGGTTCTGGGCCTGAAGAAATTGGGTGCTTTTTTGTTTTTTGTTTGTTTTTAATATAGGGAAAAGTATTGTAATTTACCTCTGTCCCCTGCAAGCAGGTGTATTGGTCAAGGTTACTATTTCCCAGAGCAAAGCAATCAGCTTTTGGATTTGATTTTTGGTTGGTTGGTTTTTTTTCCACGTCGTGACTGGTAATCAAACGAGGCTACTGCAAATAAAGAACAAAGAAAGAAGGCATTATGCATTTATTTGCACAGGGGATCCTTAGTGTGCACCCTCAATTTTTTCAGTCATCCCCCAGAAATCTAGCCTGCTAGGACCTGGTGAAAAAGCCGGGAGCACGGGAGAGGCTGGAAATCTTTGTGCTAAAGAGCGTCTCGGTTAGGGCGCCCTCCCACGGCGCCGGACAGCGTCCCCAGGTTCAGTGCCGAGGGGTGGCCGAGCGCTCTGACTGGTTCACGGTCTCCTTTTCTCTTGTAGGCGATCGGGAGGCGCTGGCAGTGAAGCCGGGCGTGTTCGGGAGCCGAGCGGGTTTTCGGGAGCCTGGACGCGCCGCCGCGGCCCCGCGGCCGCCCACCCGCACGCCGCGCCTCCCCACACCCTGTGCCAGGGCCCGGCAGCTTCCCGCCGTGCCGCCGGGACCGGAGCGCAGACTGCGCTCTCCGCCAGCCCCCCACCCTGCAGGTGCCGGCCCGGCCAGGGCAAGTCCCCACCTCCTTTCCCCAGGAGGAGCCGGGCGGCGGGTACTTAGCTCGGACCTCCGGGGCTGCTGGTTGGGACCCGCCGGGAGCCGCGCAGCGGCCGCTCCTCCAGCCGCGGGCACCGCGCGTCACGGCTGCAAAATGGATTCGCGGCGCCGACGGACCCCGCCCCGACGCCCTCCTCCCCCGGCACCTCGGGCCGCCTCCCGGCCGAGCCTCGCCTTTGTTCCGCCTCCCGGGTCTCTCCTTTCCCGGGGGAGGGAGTGGGTGAGGGGAGGAGAAGGGAGCGAGAGGAGGCGGGAGCACTTCCGGTATCGCCAACCGCCGCCGCCAGCGGTGCGCCCGGGAGACGGGAGGCTCTGGGGCTGCGCGCCTCTCTGCCTTCCAGAGGGGCTGCGCGCTCCCGCGGAGCGCCGTGCCCGGGGCGCCGGGAAGGAGGCGTGGGTCGCGCGGACCCGCGGGCTTGGCCTGGCCGACCGCGGGCGACGGGAGGCGGCGTCGTCCCCGGTGGAGCCGCCTGGGAAGAACGCCGGCGCGCGACAAGATGGTTGGGTTTGGATTGTTGTACTTTTTTTTTTGTTCGTTGCATTTTTAGGAACAAAAAAAAAAGCCCAACCCTTCACACCGCTTCATCCGCATCTCTCAGGACAAGAAGCCCGGCCACAGCGGCTTGTGGGGACGGAGACGACTGTCCGCCCCGCACCCCACAGCCCGGGGTGGGTGGGACGGGCGCCCGCGTCGCTCCAGCCAGAGCACAATCAAAATAGTTCACTGTTGCCCCCCAGCCCGCAGCTTGCATCTATATGTTTCTTCGCAGGCATTAGGCTGAACACTCGCTACCCAATTCAAGGCTTTTTTTTAGGAAAATACCACTGCCCTTTCCTTTGAAGAGAAGAAAGAACTTAAATATGTCTCTAAACTATGAGCCGCTAGCCTGACTCACTGTTCTGACGTCCGGTCCCCTGTATAGGGACCTTCTCTAGTATCAAACGCGTTAAGCGCTTAGCAGCGAGCGGTTACGAGAAGCTTACAAAGATGAAAGAATGGCTTCTCCAAAACTTGCAGTCTTGGGGTTTGTTGAAACAACGACGAAATCACAGAATATGCCCTGGGGTTGAGTTTGCCTCCACTTGGTGAAGTCTGCGCTTTGGAAGCAGAATTTGGGGGAAAGGTATTTGAGGCCTATCATAAACAGTACTTGGGTCCGGTGACTAGTAATTCTTAGCTCTAATCCCATGAAAAGCTCCTCCGCACTCCCTTCTGAGATGTCCAGTTCTTCACCATGCGCGGGGTCCCTTAAACCCAGTTTTGTTTGTGTCTCCCTTAAGCCCAACTTTGCCTTTTTGGAACAGTCCCTATGTTTATGTCATTTTGCCCTCATAAGAACACTGTAGGACAGAAATTATGATCGTCACCCTATAGACGAGGAAATGGATGAAGTGATTTCTCCAAGGTAAAACGCAGGAGGCAGAGGTGAGACTCTAAAGGCAGATTCCAGATACACATTCTTTCTACAGCACCATGACTGTCAGTGCCAACAAAAACTGCACCCCAGCCTCCTACTGTTATTTAAAAAAAAAAAAAAAAAAAAATCCAACCAAGCAAACCTGATTTGTAGAAACATTTTGAATACCCTAATATTAAAATGATACAAGAAAGTTAGGTTATTAACTCATAAATCAGAAATTATCCTTATGTAATTTTGTAATACATATGTGTATCAGGTTGGTGGTAGATATTAATAAACTTCTGACCAACTAAATGTAAAACATTGGTTAAATCTGCATAGAAATCTCTAGATTGTTTAAAAAAAATTAACTACTAAAAGAATGTTGTATATTAAACTCCAAGTTTAGAGAAATAGGAAGGGAAGAATAACCTATTTTACCTCCCGTGGTCCTAATAAGACAGCCAATCAGGGAATCACCATATATAGTGTGACTAGAAAAAGAGAGTTACTGCCGGATTAACAGTTACATACACAGCTACCTCCTTCCTGGAAGAGCACAATATAACTAGATCCCGTTAGAGATAACACTGAGGGATTGTCAAAATTCTTGTCACACTGGAATTTCCTTCTATTGACTGTTCTTCAAATAACTAGACTAAGCTTAAGGTTGGAATTCATATGTCAGCACAGCAGTAAGATATAGTCTTATGTAAGTTTGTCTTTTGTGAAAAATATATTTTTACAAGTAGAATTTCTAATGTTAAATATTTGAAATACACACACACACACACACATATATACTTGTTTTTGTGATTTATTTCATGCTGTTGTTTTTGTCCTGAAGTTTGACAAAGGTAAAATCTGCCAGCTTTCCTTCCACCTACCAAGACATGTGATCAGATATTGCAGAACAAAAGAGGCAGTGCCAGATTTGGTGTACACTGAAATATGAATTGTCAGAGTGGGGAACATCTAATAATTAAGACTGGAGCAGTTACGTGCAGGCGAGGGGTGTTGGTGAGCCTCCTTGGATATACTGGAACATTTCATTACTATTCTGTGCTTCCCTTCCCAATAGCTGCCAAAGTCATGAATGCAAGCCCCAACATTCCCCCAATGAGAATTCCTGGCAATACAAGGCACTGACATTGCAAGGTGTAGCAAAAAGAGCAGGGCAGAGACTTTGGAATCAATTCTGCATCCAAACTCTAGCTCTGCCATATACAAGTTGTTCAACTTACTAAACATCTCTAAGCTTCAGTTTTCTGTTCTGTAAAATGGGGATCATGTTTCACTTGATCATGAAAATTAGATAACATACAAAGCAAGCAACATGGTATCTGACACATAGGAGGTACTTAATAAGTGGTTGCTATTGCTATGTGGGAGAAGAAAACCATGCTGGTTTTGAATAACAGTTTTAGATTTGTAAATGTGAGGCTCAAGCACAATAGTCTTAAGCAGAGCTAAACTGCCTGTGCAGTAGAGGAAGCTAGCACCATAATTTCTACTTTTTTACACCCAGCCTAGGGTGGCCTTTTAAAAGTATGTATCTTTCCAATGCTGTACCTCCTTCCTTGAGCTTAGGGAAGGAGAGGAAAAGGAAAAAACATCTCACTTAATGAAAAGAAGGCTCTGCAGTGTTTTTTAAAGCTTCACAGTTTCAGTGAAATTGTTGAAACATCCAAAACATTCCACTAAAAGAAAAAAACTACCTGTAAAAATACATTTATCACAAAAGACAGAAACTTACCTAAGACTTGATGAAATTCAAGGAATTAGTCCTTGGTTTGAAGAAAATTTCAGGTTTTATATGTGTCAGTTGCACAGTGAGGATCATGCATTAAAGGGAGCAAACAGCAGGATCAGTTAGCTTTGGGAGAGAATGAGAGATGTTTAAGCAACAGTAAACTTGGCCTTTAGTTGTGCCGTTTCTTTAGATTGAAAGATAAATTATAAGAATAAAGTAAAATGTCAGAGGTAATTAAGACGATATTAACATATGCTTATAATTATATACTCAGGATTGTGCTAGGCACCAAACATACTAATTGAGGAATTTCCCATTTGGTTGAAGAGACAAGTCTTAAAAGCATGAACTAGTTCAGTGATAGTGGCTGTTTAAGAGACAATGTGAGTGGTGTGGTGAAGACAAGATCAGAGGATGCCATGGAATCATCACAAAGATTTCACAGGGAAGGTGGGTGTCAAACAGAACACTTAAAGATCATGGGATTTGAAGATAAGAGGAAGAGGATTGGAGGTGAGGAACATAAGTTCAAGGTGGGAATGAGCTTCACTGATACTGAGTCAGTGAAGAGCATGGCCTAGTCTGGAAAAAAGGTTTGAGGCCAAACTGGGATGTTTTGATCTCAGAATAAAGAGATGAACCTCATTCTGTAGTAAATAGGAAGCCATTGAATAATTATGTATGTGGCACTAACAAGATGAAAGCGGAGTTTTAGGAAGACTAATTCTGATAACAGGGTCCAAGATTTAAGGGAGAAGAAATTTCCTTTATTTTAATACTTTTGAGGTTATTGAAAATTATAGATTTTTTTAAGTGCAGTAATGTACATAGAAGTACAAAATATGTACCTAAGTTAAATCCCATTGAACCATTTAATTTCAAATATATTGTTTATTAAAGTTCTCAATTTGTAAATAAAATGTAATGTAGAAAGAATTAACCATGACAATCTCCCAAAGTCCTCCAAGAGGAAATTATATGTATGTGTATATATATATGTATATATATATTTATTCAATCCTCTATAATTTATCTTACTATAATGATCTTAGCTATATTCTATGACTAAAGTTAGTATGTTGCTTAAATATTAACTACATTTTAGAGTATGCCTCACTAGAGCTTTAAAAATCATTACATATACTCTGAAATGTAGTACTATGTTTTGATATTTTTAACGATTACATACAATTGTTAATTTTTTTTCTAAATTTAATTCTCATACATGTAGAAGTTTATTCGTGATGAAGAGTCACTTTATGACGACCTTAAAAAATGACTCATTCAGGTAAAGACTACTGGTGTATAAGTATTTGCAGTTGTTTAAGAGAACTTGATTTGTAGGAACTGTATTTTGGAATCTTTGTGTAGAGTTCAGTAATCATGTGCTCTAATTTTATCTTGAAAAATGTCAGTTATAATAACAAATTTTATAATTTCAATTTACAAAACTACTCTCACCCTGCTCTATGAGAGATTTTTTGAACATTTCTTCTACAAATTAAGGTACAATAGTTTTCTATTATAGTTTTCAATAGCTATACTTTCTTTATCTTAAGTAAAGGCAGTAGTATATCTCACAGAACTTTGGTTCTGAAGGTCTAAATTTATCAGATATTTACCTATACGCTATTGCACAAGAAATACATGCTTCTGTTTTTTAATATGAGTCCACTTGAGTCTCTCTGATATCAAAGCATGTGGTAATAAAGGCCTTGTCAAAAATGTATTTATCTTATAATGGTCTTGTTGTTTATAACACTGTGGTAGTTGTTGCTAGAATGTAGCTGGACCTCTGGGAGCTAAAGCAGCCCACACTCCTCCCAGTCAGGCAAAAGACACAGACAATCCAGAAGATTCCTGAGACTTGTTATACAGTATGAGCGCAGGTTAGGCATTTTGTGAAGGTCATTGACCCTTGTGTTGTAAAATTCAACGGACATTTTTTCAGTTCTCATTCACTTTGATCTCTTAGCAGCTCTCACTGCCTTCTCCTTAAAAGGCCCTCTTTCCCTGGCCTTTAGTAACATCATGATCACACCCGGCTTTTCTTTTTCCAACTCTTTCAGGGACTCTTGCTGGGTTGTATCCAGCATTTAAGTTCTGGAATTCTTTGAACGCTCAGGTTCCAAGACACTGTCAGGATTTTAGCTATTATTTAATAACTCTCACATTCCCTGTAAAGCAGGGATCACAAATGATAGCCCGTAGTTACACCATTTTTAAATTTAAATACACTTTAGTGAGACATGCTCCTTCTTCCTCTCCCATAATCCTTCCTCTATGCAGGCATTTGTGTTAGCTGTTGTGTTGCCCAAGGCTCTTGTTCCTTCCAGATTCAGGGTTCCTGCTCCGGCAGTTCCCTCTCTACCTAATGATCCCCCCCCCACCCCGCCACTGGCCACCAGATTCCTCCTCCTTATCCTCGTCCCCCAAGCATAACACAACTGACACATCCTGTATTAGCTTTCCAAGAAGTTCCAGGCCAAGGTCAGATCCCTCTTAATCATCACTATCCTATGCTCTTCTTCCATTGCACACACTGCAGTTTCTTATTATATATTTATTTGTGTAATAATTTAATAATGTTTCTCTCCCCACTTGACTGTAAAGTCCGTAAGATCAGAGATTGTGTGCATTTGTATGCAAGTGTTTATCTGTGTTCTCTCATCATTGCGGTCCCAGCACCTAACCCAGTGATTGTAATTTTTTTTTTCATGAATGTTTTAAGGAAGTAAGAATTCTCTTTTTCAGAGATTAGTGGTACATTTCAAACTTCTAAAAATTAGCTGTTAAGACCATCTGAAATGGTAATGTACTCTGAATTTTATTCACTTAAAATAGGCACTTTAATGTATTTTATTTTATCAAAGCAATATTTTCACCCTTTATCTGCAAAGCACAGTTTTCCAGACTTTTCCTATAGCTTACACAGATGTGTCAGTAGTCTTTAGTCTTTTACAGGAGACCTCATCTGGTACATTCATACAAAATAATATGTAGCCATTTTAAAATCACGTTTTAGAAGGCTATTTAACAACTTGAAAAATTCATGATCTTTTATATGAAGAAAAGCAATTTTCAAAACTGTATGCAGCATGATACTGATTCTTTGTATGTATGTGTGTGCATGCATGTGCACGTATTAAAAAGATATCACAGGATTAACAGTTGTTATCTAGAAGTAGTAAAAAGTGAGAATTATTTTTATTTTGTCCTGATTCTTTAATGAAGTTTTCAACATTTCTATAATAGTTATATAATGTATTACTTTTCTTCAATTTATTTATTTGGCTGGGCTGGATCTTCGTTGCTGCGTGTGGGCTTTCTCTAATTGTGGTGGGCAGGGGCTGCTCTTCGTTGAGGTGCACAGGCTTCTCATTGCGGTGACTTCTCTTGTGAAGCACAGGCTCTAGGTGCACGGGCTTCAGTAGTTGTGGCTCACAGGCTCTAGAGGGCAGGCTCAGTAGTTGTGGTGCACAGGTTTAGTTGCTCCGTGGCATGTGGGATCTTCACGGCCCAGGGATCAAACCCATGTCCCCTGCATTGGCAGGTGGATTCTTATCCACTGTGCCACCAGGGAGATCCCTTACTTCTATAGTAATAAAAAAAAAAGTTCTTTAAAAGTTGCTGGCCCATGCTTTGGAAAAAAGTTTGACAGTTCTTGTAAAGATTAAACATAGAGTTACTGTATGATCCAGCCAATCTACACATAGACAAGAGAACTGAAAGTATATGTTCACACAATAACTTTAACGTGAATGCTCATAACAGTATTATTCAAAATAGCAAAAAAAAAAAAAAAAGGAAACTCAAATGTCCATCAATATATGAATGGATGAGCAGAATGCGGTGTATATATTACAATGGAATATTCTTCAGCCATAAAAAAGGAACAAAAATACTGATTCATGTCACAAACACGGATGAACCTTGAGTACATCATGTTAAGTGAAAGGAACCTGACAAAAAGGCCACATATTGTGTGATTCCATTCAGGTGAATTGTCCATAAGCTCCCACATGCCATGATGTGTGGCCAAAAAAAAAAAAAAAAAGGACAATACAACAGTATTAAAATTTTTTAAATAAATGATTAGAGGGAATTCCCTGGCGGTCCAGTGGTTCGGACTTTGTGCTTCCATTGTAGGGGGCACAGATTGGATCCCTGGTCAGGGAACTAAGATCCCACAAGCCATGCAGTGCAGCAAATAAACAAACATGTCGTTAAAAATTTTTTTAATAAAATAAGTGATTAGAACTACCTATAATCTCACTATAAAACCAGTCTGATTACCTGATATAGAAATATATTGTTTTCATTACAAAATAGTTTAAATATACAAAAAAGTGGTAACATACAAAATATCTAGGTACCCATATTACCTCCATGTATGTATTTACACTTTTACCACATATGCAAATATCCATGAAAATATGTTGTATTATTTTGCAGGTTTGAAAATCTTATATAAAAGTTGTATCACAGTACACAAGGATGTATGTTTTTAAATACTGGCTTGGCCAAAAAGTTCGTTCAGGTTTTTCTGTAACATCTAATGTTTCTATCATAGTAACACATGCTATGAACTGCTAGTTGGGGATGAAACTTTGCAACCTCTCTTCCTACTTTCCCCAGGAAGGGGTTATCATGGAGATCAGAGCTGAGATTCTAAAGAGGTCTTGCCTGGACTAGAATCCAGAATCTTTTATTCACCAGCAGTGGAACATTTGACACATTACTTACTCTGGTCTTCAATTTCCTCATATGTAAAATAGAGGTAATGACAGTCCCTGTTTCATAAAGTCATTTGAGTATAAATTAAGGCTATGCATGGGAAGCACTTGGTACAGTGAAGCACAGTGTCTAGACATGCCCACTAAGTGTTTATTATCATTGTCAACATCGTTATTATTGCAGATATGAATCTAGACATCACTCTTTCGTCCTATAATGAAAGAGTGGTGCACATAGCCAGGGCCAGCTCAGAGCAGGGGAGGCTAACGTGTTCTCTGCCCTCTCCAGTGGTGTGCTGATCAACAGTTAACATTCAGCTTTGGACAAGGGTAGGGGGTGGGGAGCCATATTTTGTGGTGTTTACCAATTTCCATGTTGTAAATTCTCCCACCATGGCTGATTTCAAGCTGTCAACTTGAGTTCACTGAATGCTGACTGCAGAGTTGGGAAGAGTTCTCAGAATCAGCTCTCAAGTCACAGGAGCCTGCTCCAGCACACCCAAGAGAGAATTTCTTATCTTTTTTGCTGCCTCTTTGTTCACTGCTGAAACCAGGATCTGTTCCGTCTCAGGCAGAGGACCAGGCATACCTATCTGATGTGCTTCTGCCGAGGTAAGAGTTTATTTATGCCTGGAAGATAGAGATTCTTCACATCTGAAGCCCAAAGCAGTGCTCAGGCCCAGCTTGCCAGAGTACTCATAGCAAATGATACTTTAATTCTCATTTGTTACATCCCCTTTGTGAGAGTGGGTGTGTCCACAGTCTAGAGTAAGATTCTGTTATCTTTGGTCATGTGGCCATAATGCCTTCTTAAGACCTTACCTATTTTTAACATGTAGCATTTTGCATTGCTCTATTTCTACTTAAGATGTTCAAGTAATCATTTTGTCACCTTTCCACAGTTTATAATGTTACTTTCTGATGGCTGCATAATTCCATTAATACACCTAATTATGGGGTATATGTAAAGGAAAAAGAACCAGGAGGCAAAAACTGGGGAAAGTGACATAAATGTAAGAAAAAATAAGAATTTCAAGAACTGAGTATGGTCTTACCTGTTGACGAGAAAAGTAAATTAAGCCCTGAAAAATAACTGTTGAATCTTACAATTAGGTCTCTAATACTTTCAGGAAGAGAAAATTCATCTCTGTATGCAGGGCACAGGTGGGTGGAGGCAGTGAAGTGCATTACCTCATGTAGAAGTCAAGTGGAGAAACTGAGGCTGGAGTGGTTCATTAACCTGCTCAGGGTCACACAGGGCCAATCACCAGGCCAGTCTTCATTCCACCATAGCCGGGAGTGAATGAGATTTAAGGAAGTGGAGACAGGAGGTATGAACAATTCTTTCTGGAAGCAGGATGGGGAAAAAAGAGAAAGAGCAGTAACTAACTAAAGCATAGGGACATGGAATCACTGCTTTTATAATAAATATAAGATTCAGTTCCTCCAAAGTTGATATTGAAAAAGTCCCCAGTGAGTGCAGGGCCAGAAGCAGACAGACCACAGAACCGTAAACCCTGTCCTGGAGATTTGTCTTTACTTTGGGAATCTCACCCTGATGATCTTTGCTCCATCAGAGCCTTCTCGGACCCATTATTCCTTTCATATCTGAGGCCCAAATGTGAGATGACAAAAGGCATTTCTTAATATCCCGTGGCACAACCAAGTCAAAGCCAGAAAGTTTAAACGGCTTTTCTCAAGGCAAGAACAATGTTTCCTAACCTTGACAGTCACAGAAACTGCCCCAGACATTCATTTAATTATACAGAATGTCAAGAGATTTGGATTCAGGTCTATGGTGGGGGCCTGGGAACGGGTATTTTAAAGTAATGCCAGTTATCCTTAAATTCCTGTGGGTTTGGGTATCACTGCTGGCAGGTAACAAAGAGAAATAAACACAGTAGCATAAATCCCCATAGTCTGGCTCACAAGAAAAGGCCTACTCATAACCATGCTGGGGTCCCCACCCTACCCCTGTGGTTTGAAGCTATCTTGGCGCATGCTGGCTTAATCTCCAGCCCAATCTGGGCACCATAGAGGGAGGTCCGTTGCCAAACTATAAGGTGGCAGGAGAGGAGGGAAAGAGGGCTTCTTCTGTTCTTAATATGTTTCTAATTAGCACACCAATACAGACAAGGCCTGTTTTGCCCACCTCATTCCCTTCTTCTCTGTCCCTCCAGCAGGCAGCTGAAGGTGGCAGCCACCTCCCTCCTCTGGGCCTCTCAGTCTTCAGGAGGGTGACCCTACATCTTGGTTTGTTTGGGGAGAGTCCTGACTGAAGCCCAGAATTCTCTCTGCTTTGGTGTCCCCTTTGATTCTCAAAAGGGTCCCAGTGTGAATGATAAATTATATTGTCATGCTGTCTATGAAAAGAGCGAGAACAAAAACGCAAGTGCACAGAAGCAAGAAGTAGTCTGCCAGCAATTTACATAATGACTTCCAATTATCAAGCAAATCACTCTGTGACACTGCACACATCATTTCAATTAATTCTCACAGCAACCCCATGAGGGAGCTCTGGGCACATGGATTTTTGCAGATGAGGAAAGTAGCAGGGTTAAATGACCCGACCAGGGTCATCCAGCTATGAGGAGCAGAACTGGATTCAAACATCCATCTGCATGACCCCAACTTCTGCTCTGAAAGGGACCTGCCTGCCTCCTCGGGCCATGTGGACACCCCTCCCACCAATTTCTGACTGCGTTAAGAAACAGAACTTTATCAAGAAAGTTGGTTGGTTTCAACACTGAAGGAGCTCTCTCAATTTTCATATTTTTTGTCTTACATTTGAAAGTAGAAATCTATTTCTGCAGCTGTGTGTATAATTCAGCTCTTGTTTCTGTAACCTAATTTGAAAGAACACTTCCAAAAGAAGCAACGAAGTCTACAAAAGCACAGTTTGACTCAAGTGGATCCAACCAATTTGCAAATGGAAAATAACACTGAGGAATAAGTTTTGCATCCCAAGTGTGGCTGCTTCAATTCATCCTTCATGAAACTAAAGATGTAAGTATAACCCAGAAAATAGATGGTTCAACATCTTTGCTTTACATCTGCACAGCTTAATCTTCTAAAGCAGCTGCTCTCCCAGAAAAGATGACCCTTTGCTTTCACCACTAGATTGTCTGCACTTTTCTTTTTTTTCCCTTTTAAAAAATGGATAATTTTTAAAATTTTAATCTTTAATTCCAAAAGCACTGCCTTAATGCATTCTCTTTGGGAAAAAAATCATACATAAGGTTTAAGTAGCCTTTGATCAATACCCCAGTCCCAGACCTGTGCATTGTTACTGGTTGGTTTTTGTCCTTCTATCCAGGAAATTATTTTTCTACCTTCTGCCTTTTCTAATAAAGCTTCCAGTACAGGAGTATATTTTCCTTCTTCCCCTCAAACTGCATCCATAGGGAAGCTCTGAAAATCTCAGAGATTGAAAACTCTAAGAGGACTATAGCAGCCTCTCTCTCCTTCTAGTTCTTCTTTTTCCCTGTTGAGTGGTTAAGAGCAAAATCTCTGGAGCCAGAGTGCTGGGTGGGAATCTTAGCTTTATCACCGATTAGCTGAGTGACCTTGGGAAGTTCATGTATTCACTATTCATTTAAATGTATTTATTTACTGAGTGCCCTTTACATATCAGGGGTATAATGGTATACAAGACAATGTTCTTACCCTTGTGGAACCTACATTCTAGTGGGAGACACAGAATGTAAACATATGAATGAATATAGCATAACTTCAGGTGGCAAGAAATGCCACCAGGAAAGATAAAACAGGGTCAGGGGACAGAGACTACCTTTTATCTAGGTGAGCAGAGAAAACCTCCCTGAGGGTATGACGACTGAGCAGAAAGCTGAGCATAGTTAGGGAGTAAATCGTACAAAGATGCAAAGGGAAGAGTAAGTGCAAAGGCCCTGAGGCAGAAATAAACCTGAAGTGTTGGAAGAACCAAAGAAGGCTAGGGAGCTACTGTAGGAGAGAGAATGGTGGCATGTGAAGTCTCCTGCTTTTCACCATCACCTCCTGTCTTTCAATTCCTGTGGTTCCCCAACTCCATTCGATCCTATAGTCTACTGTTTTACTACTTTTGCTTATTCCTCTCCTCCCTCATGTCCTCACTTCCCTCTTTTACCAGCTTAGATACGAGGTCCATTTATTATCATCACTCCCTTGCATAAACACTCACCTCTTTTTAACTTCATACCATTTTCTCTTTCCTCAAACTTCCAACACTTCCTCCCCAACCATTACTCTTCATTGATGAACTTCCTATTTCACTGAGAAAATAGAAGCAAACAATAAAGGAGGTCTGCAAGCCCCCACCCCCTCTTCTACCCACCCACCCACGCTTATGTCTGTATCCTCACCTTCCCTCCTATCCTGGGGACTGAAGGCCTTCCTACAGGTACACCAACTTACCCCCTCTCTCCTGCTCTAGCAAGTTTCCTTCCTTCTCCTCCATTAGTCCCATCAACATAAGAAATTGGTATAATCTCTTCCATTTTAATAAAATCTCTTGACCCCACTTGCACCTCTAGCCACCACCCATTTTCTGACATTCTTTACAGCACAACTGCTTTCACTCACTGTCTTCACTTCCTTTCTCCCCATTTCCTCTGAACCCTCTCCAGCCCAGCTTGGGCCACCATTCCACTGAAACTGCCTCCGTTGTTCCATCTTTCACTGTGGTGAATCCAACGGTTAATTCTCGCTTCTCATTTACAGGTCCATCGCCAACACCTGCGCACTTCTCTTCCTCCACTGCCACCTCCCCACGCCACCCTTATCACTCCCACCTCTGACTCTGAACAAGTCTCCCTGCAGCCACTGCTGCCCTTCTGGACAGTCACATCACTGTCCTGCTCGTATCCCTCCCCGGCTGCCCGCCCACCCACCCTAACTCCAGTCCCTACATCGGGACAAGTTCCTACACGGTCTGCCCTTTCCCCCACCACCCAGGACCTCTCTGACCTCTGCTTACTCTCCTGCCTTAACCCTCCCTGCTGTAACCACATCGGCCTCCTTGCCATTACTCAAACGTGCCAAGCACACCTCTTCCTTGGGGCCTTTGCACTTGCCATCCCTACTGCCTGGAATGTTCCTCCCCCAGAATGCACTTGACTCGCTCCTTCTCTTCTTCAGGTGTCTGCTCTCTTGTCACCTTCTCAGGAGGCCTTCCTGTCATCGGCTCAGCCACCCCAGTAGCCCCTCACTGCCACTCACACTTCCTATGCTCCTTTTCCACTTCATTTTTCTCCATAGCACTCACCACCACCTGATAGCCTACATAGTTCTTTTTTTCTTAATAGAAGCATAGTTGAGTTACAGTATTGTGTCAGCTTCAGGTGTACAGCACAGTGATTCAGTATTTTTGCAGGTTATGCTCCATTATAGATTATTACAAGATAATAGTATTATTCTACATATTTCTTTGATTATTGTCTCCTCCCACTAGAATGTAAGCTCTGGGTAGGAACAACATGCCCACCATCTAGAATAGTGTCTGGCACATAGTAGGCCCTCAATCATTCTTTGTTAAATGAATGAAGACTTCACACACAGCAACCAGGAACTGGATCATGTAGGGCCTTGTAAGTTCCCCACTTTATTTTATTTTTTTAAAATATTTATTTATTTATTTTTGGCTGTGCCAGGTCTTAGTTGCAGCATGTGGGATCTTTAGTTGCAGCATGCAGGTTTCTTAGTTGTGGCATGCATGCAGGATCTAGTTCCTCTGCCAGGGATAGAACCCAGACCCCCTGCATTGGGAGCCCTGAGTCTTACCCACTGGACCACCAGGCAAGTGTCCCCCTGCCCCCACTTTATTTTAAATGTGAAGGAAAGTCTTTGGAGAGTATGTGGTCTGACTTACAATTTAAAAAGACCTCTCTGGCTGTTGTGTGGAGGGAAGACTGTACCGAGGTAAGAGTGGCCTCAGGGGCATTTGGAGGCTAACGCAGTATCCAAGCAAGAAAGAAAACGAGGACTTGAGCTAGGGTGAAAAAAGTCAGATTTTTAGATATGTTTTGGTGACAGAACTTAATAATGAGGGGTCTGAGAAAAAAAGAGGAATTGAGGATAACATCTAGGTTTTTGGCCTCAGTACTTAATCTTTCTGAGCCTGTTTCCTCTTCTGTAAAATGAGGATAATTAGAGCATCTCTCTCTTAGGATTGTTGTGAGAAAGAGCGTAGAGGATATCGATGGCTCACAGTGTCAGGCACATGGTAAACCCTCAATAAATGTTGGCTCTTCTTATTGCCCTAAAGATTACTGATTCCTAGGATTACAAAAATATCCACCCCACAGAGACCGAGGGAAAACATTATTTTGTAGAGTGTACCCTCCCCTCCTAAGGGACAGACGTTTATTTAACAGAATACTTAACATTAGTGTTGGAACAGTTTACTTGCACACAGATACCTAAAAGAATTCCTCACATTTCAAAAGGATCATAAGACTCCTTTAAGTAGTGTTTGTGCATTTAATACTTAGCAGAAGGAGTAAATAAAAGCTGAAATTACAAACCTCTGCTGATTAAAAATCAGTCAAAATGTAAGAAAAAGTCCATCTGAAATAATAGTGATTTTTTAAAAACAGGTATTTGCTGCATTTTAATACACCAGAAACTAAAATACCATGCTGTCTGGTTCAATACAGGACACCTGGCAACCCTCTTTGTCAGGGTAACTCAGCTTTCTGCAAAACCAACACCCAGCTCTTTCTGGCTACACTGGCCTGTCCTCATTTCCCCCTGGAAAACAGTTTTAGACTTAGTGCAGATAACATTTTGCCTCTATCACAATTAGCAGCTTCTCTCAATGGGTCACCTGGCTTGGCGAGTGCTTGTGTGGGGTAACCTGGTATCTTCTTTCAAAGCCTCCCAATGGTGGCCTCCAGGTAGCACGTGAAGAGCTGCCTACAGGGAATTTAGGGGCTGCTTCAGGCCCTTCAGGGACTTTCCTGCTAGTATCTTCTGCCTCACCAGGTCTCCTTGATTACCGGTGATCTGAGTCCCCCATCCGACTGAGGACCAGCCATTCTTCTTCCCACACACAGTCTCTGCCCTGCCCCCTCACAGCCGGGGCCTCTTTTATGGACCCTCTTCTCTTCCTGGAGACCTCCCCTCACTCCTCTCCTCAGGTGAGGCCCTAGGGCACTTCTTTTCTGCTGTGCCTCTCCCCAAGTAGGGCCTCTATTTCCAACCCAAGCGCTGCCTCTTCTGCACTCTTAGCGCTGCTTTGACCTGTCAGTGACAGCCCTTAGGGCTGGGCCCGACTGCCCCGACCTGGTCCTCAGCTGGATCATAGTGGCCTTTCGCAGGGCAGGGACCCCCCCTTTCCCACAGCTGACCCTGGAGTCGTGCCCCCCCTTTCCCACAGCTGACCCTGGAGTCGAGACGTCCCACGTGGCCTAGATAGACTATCCTTGCTCAACTTTCCTGCCAGCCACTCCCTGCACCCCAACAGACAAGCAGAATACAACAATGGCTGGCTCAGATGGAGACACTCAGGAAAAAGGGAGGCAGCTGATTAAGAACCAGCTTCAGAAAGAAAGTCATGGTTCCTCTGAAACAGTAGACTGCAAGGGGCACGTACATTTAAAATGCTCCAGGCACAGGATTCTTTGAAGGTTTGGGCATTTGAGTTTGGGGTTGTTGTTTTTTAAGAGAAAAAAAATGTCAGATAACTTTTTTGCACCCTGGAAACCAGGGCCTCGCCTGGAATCATAATGTAAAGCTTCAGACTTAATCTGGTGGGCAGGTTCACTAGCTATACATTCTCACACCTTTATCATGTATTACACAATCGAGTTTCCCTAAAAAAAGATATATTAAAAGGCAACTTCCAACCTTTTAATAAGTACCCTTGGAATGTTATACACATTCATTATTAAAATAGTGTTTTTCAAAATTTTATGAATTCAATTTAACAATTATTATAGTACTTTTTTATGTACCAAGTACTAGCCTACGAGTTTTACAAAGATTAACTTTCTTAATCCTTAAAATAACTTAATGAAACAGATACTGTTATTAACATCATTTATAGATGAGGAAATTAAGTCATAGAGAGGTTAAGTAACTTGCCTAAAGTCACACAGCTAATAAGTGACAGAACCAAGAATTCAAACTGAGACAGTCTGGGTGGGTCACAGCTATATGCGGAGGTCCCTAAGCTATGCTGCCTCTCTAAAGGGCCTGGGGACTTCCCTGGTGGCACAGTGGTTAAGAATCCACCTGCCAATGTAAGGGACATGGGTTCCATCTCTGGTCCAGGAAGATCCCACATGCCGCAGAGCAACTAAGTCCATGTACCACAACTACTGAGCCTGCATGCCACAACTACTAAAGCCCATGTGCTTAGAGCCTGTGCTCTGCAACAAAAGAAGCCACCGCAATGAGAAGCCCACATACTGCAAGGAAGACTAGCCCCTGCTTGCCACAGCTAGAGAAAGCCTGTGTGCAGCAAAGAAGACCCAATATAGTCAATAAATAAAAATAAATAATTTATTAAAAAAAAAATAAAGGGCCTGAAAAAATATATAGATCTTTAATATATATTTATTATATATAAAATACACATTATATACATATATTTTTGTGCATAAATGTTACATATTTTATACACATACATGTATGTACATATGTATATGTAAATATGAGAGCGAGAGAGAGAGAGAAAAAGGGGTTGTAAGTGCAATTTTTTCCAAATGGCCACCTTTCTGCATGTTTTCAATACATGCCTAAAACCCAGAAAAGTACTGTATGATTTTTCTGTAGCTACATCCTCTTGAGGAAACTAGAGAGCTGGTTTCATATACCACGGCTTCTTATCTGAGAAATGAGGTGGCTAGATTAGAGGAACTAGTTCGTCATGTGAGTTTGTAAGAAGCCTCCAACTTCAAAATTATTCTCATTTCCTGGAAGAGTGACCAGGTAATTTTCCTCTTTAGAAATCTGACTCCGTGAGATGTCCTGACTCAGTATCCTGTGAGCTAACTCTGGACTATCCTTGTGCCTTTTGGACTAAATATAATGCGGGTTTGTTCTGTACAACAAGTGATGCTGCAGGTTTAATTTAAATTCTAGGATCTCAGGCCTTAGGGTTCACCAAAAAGCGCGCAAGTAAACAAGGGGGCCTGGGAAATGCGTTCTATCTAGTACCGACACACCTGCGCCCCCTGCCGGCGCTGTGCGGGCGCGCGGCCTCGTAAGGCCGCCACTCCCGCTCCCGCGGCGCAGAGCGAAGTTCCTCCCTTCCCCTCCTCCTGCAGCGGCCCAAGCAAGCCACGCTTGCTCAGCACTGCCCCGAGCTAGGCACAAGTGAACTCGGGGCTAGGGAGCGAAGATAAATCAACGCGTCGCAGACGTAAGGGATCTCACGGGCTATCGGCGCCCACCCGAAGCAGCGTGTAAGAACGCAGCTTGAGAGGTGCGTCTCTGGAGCCAGCCTCCTGTCCCATACGTTTGCAACCACAAGTGGCACGCAGAAGCCTGAGTCAAACGGCACAGTACAATGCCCTTTTGTTAGGAAAGGAGGGCTGTGACTCACCCCAGCATTTTCTCCGTGCGGAGAAACCAGGGCCTGCTCAGGAGCAACAGGCTAATGGGTGCTCCCGTGAAGCTCCAGGCTACCTGGGAGTAGTCCTGACAGCCGGCTCTCTGGGGTGCGCATGGAGGGGCTGCAAGGAAAGGTCACGATTTAACCGGGAAAGGGCAGAGATTAAGAACAGGGGCCAGGAGATCTATGCATTTTGATATTAAATTAATACAACCAAGACCTCTGACGCTTTTAGTAACTAGATGCTAAGCTAGCTCCCCAACTAGATTTTGTTGGATTTTTAAAAATACAATTTTATCTGTTTGTGTTTTTCAAACTAGGCCGGGAGGCCTCCTCAATTTCTAAAATACAAATATTCTTTCTGTTCCTCTTCTCAAACTTAATCAGACTCTGGACACACCCAGCAACTCAGCGTGTCTTTTAGTTAACTCTCTGTCTCCTTTCACTTTAGAGAAAGTTCTGCCGGTTAACAAAACCTGCCACACGAGCCTGGAGGAAAAAAGACTTGATGGACGAGGAAGAACACGTTTTTCATAATTCTTTTCAAAATATGAGGGGAGAAAATAAAAGGGAGAAATATGTCACTCGATGCAAGAGTCACTCTGGACAAGTGTCTTGGAACCATGCCCTAAAGGACAGACATCATGGCAACCAAAGGGGGATATAATTACAAATGAGGACCTTGGAGGAATCTCTAAAACAGTTCCTATGAAGGGTGAGTGCAGAAAAATCTATGCAAAGGAAGAAAGACAAAACTGGGACCTCACATGAGCAGAGAAAAAGAAAAAGGTGAGAAGGGAGAGAGGAGGAGGTGGAAAGCAGAGAGGAAGGAGTGAGTGTGGGTGGCGGGCTGCACCCGGCTGAACATCTCACATGTATAATTCAATGTAAGAAATGCGTGGCTTTGTAAAAAAGCAGACAAAGAGAGTAGAACTTCGGCATTCTCTCTCTCTCTCTGACACACACACACACACACACACACACACACACACAGTAAATATGTGAAAATGGGGACAGTGCAGAAGAGCATAATGTAGAAGTGAAAGCCTCTCCCCTCCCCAATACATAGCCACTTAATAGGGATGGGAGAGGTGCAGGGGGCGGGGACAGGTGGGAGGCCGTGAGCCCTGAGACAGCAGCTGCAGCTTACCTGCTGAAGGCCAGCTCTGGACATTGTAGTTTAAACGAAAGGTTTTCAGCTAATGGCTTCACAGGAAGCCATAATACAGGCTTCCTACCCCTAAAAATCCTCACCTAATTCTCAGCAAATGTCAGACCTGTTGCCAAAAAACAACAGCCACCTCCCTATTTAATTGGCAAAAAAACAAAACCAAAACCAAAACCTCTATTGTTATACATGCCTGAAATGTTAAGAATGTACCTGTAGCAAATTTGAACAGAGCGCATTAAGCTTTGTGAAGTAAACTGAATGAAAGTGTATACAACAAATATACAAATGTCACTCTCAGAACCTGGGTTAGCTGGTGTGCAGTAATAAAAGCCAGCGGGAAGATTCACCCAATGATGTCGTATTTATATCTGTCTCCTCTGTCCTTTCACAGGAGGTCGTTGTGGGAATGAGGATGAGGATGGCGAGGAGAGGGTGGTAGGCTAATGTCATGCCTGGTGATAAATGAAAATGTTGAATTTCCACAGGTATGTTAGAATTTCACATATCCTGTAGAGAGATTAAGATAGCATTTTCTCATATAGCTTTAACATAAAATAGTTAATCCTGAAGAATGGTTAACACTTAGTACTTTACCTATTATAGAAATAATAATAAGTACTATTTATGTAACAAATAATTAATATAGATATTTATAGTAAATATAGATTCTCCTTCATACAGTTATAAGAAGAGCTCTAGTTATTTTAGTAATAATCCTTTATATAATTCTTTACGAATTATTAAAGTATCAGTTTGGCCTTTGACTAGAATATCTACCAGGTTCTGGCAAGGTTAGGACTAGGACAGTCCTCATTGTATCATCCATATTTTATCTATGTATAGTTAGTTGGTTGATTTATACCCTACTTTTTTGCACAAGAGATTTGATTGCCCAGTGCCTTTCACATCAGAGGTGCTAAGTAGTCTTCAACTGTATGCTATTAGGCTATATATAAGTGTATATAAAAAAATGTGTGCCAATTAGAGCAGTCATAATGTTAGATGAATATATTTGAATAATGCTAAATACTAAAACATTTGATAACTGAAATGGTTTCTTCACACTCACACACATGCACACACACACCTACACACACACTTTTTTTTTTTAACCCCATAGCTTTTCTGAATAGCAACAGAAGAAAAATGCAGAAAATATAAAGCCCAGCTGGGGTAGGCCCTATGCAGTGAACTCTTTGGTATCCCTAGCAGAGACCTGGGTTTCAGTCTGTTCATAGTCACCCAAATTAACACAACAGACTAGAGATGTGAAGTCTTGAGAAGATTCAGTCATCTCAGCATCATCCTTTCAGAGAGCTGTTATCTATAGTTGAAGTAGTCAAACCACATAGCTCTTTATATTTATTTACAGTGTTGTAATTGTATAACAGGATAGAGGTACCAAATGCATTCAATAGATAAAATGTACTTTATTTAAAATAGGAAAGGATTTCCTGGGGGAACCATAAAATCAAGAATGTTATAAGCATTTTGTGACTCATCCAGACATGATTACCAACCAATAAAAATAAATATTCCATAATACTCTCAGTTTTCACTAAATATTGGTTTCTAAGCCCTTGTTCTATTGTTTGCTTTGGTTAAAACAAAGTCTTTAAAACCAATATCCTTTATTATTTTTTAATAATAATAAAATTGGGTCTTCAGTGCTGTGCAGGCGCTTTCTCTAGTTGTGGCAAACAGGAGCTACTCTTCCATGCAGGTGTGCGGGCTTCTTAGTGCAGTGGCTTCTCTTGTTGCGGAGTACAGGCTTCTAGATGCACAGGCTTCAGTAGTTGTGGCTCATTGGCTCTAGAGCGCAGGCTCAGTAGTTGTGGCGCACAGGTTTAGTTGCTCCACGGCATGTGGGATCTTCCCGGAGCAGGGCTTGAACCCGTGTTCCCTGCATTGGCAGGTGGATTCTTAACCACTGCGCCACCAGGGAAGTTCCCAATATCCTTTATTTATCAGTACATACTAGGTGGGAATCTTTATAATCATAGAATTTTATGTGCAAAAAGCTGCCCAGGCAGGTCCCAGCTCTGGGTGTGCAGTGTGTACAAGCCATGGAAGCATCCTTGTAGCCCAAGGGCTGGGGCTGGCTGGACCTTTCCCAAGGGGCCCTAAAATAACACGGCTAAAAGTGGAGAAAAAGAAGCTAAGATCTGAAGATAAGATGGGCCTTGCATGGGAATGAATTGGGAGGTTGGGATTGCCATATATACATTACTAATAAGAAAAAAAATACCAAATTGTACACTCTAAATATATGCAGTTTATTGTATGTTAATTGTATCTCAATAACAGTTCTTTTAAAAAAAAAAAAAGGATGGGCCTTGCATGAGGTCAGAGGGCAAGTAAAATCACCAGTGGGAGAACAGTGGTGATTAGAACCTGGAAGTTGAGAAAAAAGATAAAACAAGGCTTTATGAGGCCTGAATCAACTAGAACAGTTCTACACTAAGGCTCTGGATGACAAGGTGGGTCAGAATATTCCCCATCCCCCTTTTTTAGTCACGATATTACCAATTTAATTTACACTGAGAAATTTATGGCCACAAGCAACCAAAATGATGATGATATGGTGATGGCGTGACTGGTGTTTTTTCTCCCTGAATTCTAGACGTGGGAAGCAACAGCTCTAAGTCAAAAGCTGCTTTTCTGGTTTGCCTGAGAAATCACTGTCACTGGGACCAGAAGTACTCAAAAAAATACTGCATTCTCTCTGCAGACCAACATGGGAAGCAGCCCAAGTAAGTCCGAGGCATAAAGTTACCGTGGCATAAGACTATGATAGTTTAGGCATCCATCTCACTGTTGGAGTACCTTGCTCCCCCACAGCATCTACATTAGAGCTGGATTTGCAGAAATGCTGGGACCAGAAATGCTGGCTGGCAGTCCTTTGGGATCCAGAGCTGTGAAAAAGGGAGAATCAAGGGGACTAGGAATTGTTTGTTCAGCCTACGGAATGTAGATTTTGCAGTTTCTTTTTTGTAAACTGGAGATATCTTTTTTTCAAATATAAAAACTTTTCAGGTAATTCCCTGGTGGTCCAGTGGTTAGGACTCCACACTTCCACTGCAGGGGGCAGGGTACGATCCCTGGTCAGGAACTAAGATCCCTCAAACCTTGCAATGTGGCACAAAAAAAAATTTTTTTTCATAGATTCCCCTCTCCCCCCGCCAAAAAATAATCCCCTAGGCCTTAGGTATGGAGTCTGTAATATTCAATGTATAAAATGGTCCTGTCAGTTTTAGCCTCAGCCAGAGATGAAGGAACCACCATACCTGATAGAATTATGAGATTGGAGGTACTGTTTACTGCAAATAAGTAATGGATGGAAGCTCCAGGGGAAAAGAGACAAACTGTATCCCCAGCACCTAATAGGGCCTGGTTCACAGTAGGTGAAGATAAGTATTTGAAAATGAATAAACAAATTAATAGATAAAGCAGAAAATTGAAATAGAAGGATGATGAGGTAACTGGTTTTAAGTAATAAAAACCCTGAGATATCAGAATCCAGGAAACTAGATTCAGTCTAAAAGGCTATATATAGCACCTGGAAATCAGAATACAGGTCTAATCAGGGACTTCCCTGGTGGCACAGTGGTTAAGACTCCTAGCTCCCAATGCTGGGGGCCTGGGGTTCGATCCCTTGTCCGAGAACTAGATTTCACATGCTTGCCGCAAATAAGATTTTGAATGCCACAACTAAGGAGCCAGTGAACCACAACTAAGGAGCCAGCCTGCCACAACTAACACCCAGCACAACCAAATTAATTAATTAATTAATTTATTTTTAAAGGTCTATTAATTAATTAATTAACAATCAACTTAAAAGGTCTATTAATTAATTAATTAATTTAAAAAGTCTAACCATAGCAGTGGCTTCTTTTGCATTTCCTGCTGAACTACGGTGGCATTACATTTCTAGATATTTTTTCACACACTTAATTATGAAAATTTACAAATATACAGCAAAGTTGAGAGAATTTTACAGTGAATAGTGTGTACTTACCACATGGATTCTACCATTAATATTTTGCTATACTTGGTTTATCACATCTATTCATTTTCTCTATCCCATCATCAATCCATTTTTATGCATTAAAAAGGGGAGATGTCCCCCTATATAGTTCAGCATGTACGTCATTAACTACAGCTAAAGATTTGCTGATGTTTTTTAATTTTGAAGTGAAATTTATATACAATGAAATACAAAATCATAAGTGTAAATTTCCCAGTTTTAACAAGTACCTGCACCTTTGTATCCCAAATCCCTCTCAAGATCTAGAACATTACTATCCCCTGAGAAACTTCTCATAATTCTTAAGAGGTTTTTGTTGTTGTTGTTGTTGTTGTTTGTTTGTTTGGGTTTGGTTTTTTTGGTGGGGGAGGGTTAACAGAAATGTTGACACTTCAGTGTGGTCTGATTACAGCTTAAAATTGCTAGAAAAAAACTTAGTGGTGGTCCTGTATCGAGAGTAAATGGAACTCCATGAACATCGCCTTCAGAAATGATCTCCAGTGATGAGATCCATGAGAATAATTGATTACTTGCTGTTCTCAGACTTCATACAACTTCTAATTAAAGATAAGACCAATATAAACATCCAGCTTGTGGCAAACCTTTCTTCTTTCACATTCTCCACTGACACACCCACAGAAGGAAAAGAGCTTGTTCACGTCGCCAGCCTGTGTCCTGCAGCTCACATGGCCTGAGTCTCACTGCTGGGGTCCAGATTGTTCTGGGTGGCTTTCTGCACTTTTTCTCATGCCCAGGAAGATTAAATTCTTAAAACCAATAAGCCAATATGTCTAATTTCCCCTCAAAATTGTGTGTTGAAAACCATTCAAAAAAGCTTCTCATTATATGTCTTGAGAATAAAATAAAATTATTTACTTTACCAGACTTGATCTTCATTTAACTTTCAGTTTGCTGTACAACATTTCAGATGCAGATTATGGCATTAGAATATGGAACTTGAGTCACATCTGTGTAGTACCTGGACATTATGATGTCATTAAAATATCCTTTAAAATTTTTATTATGGAAATTTTCAATCATACACAAAAATAGAATAATAATGAATCTCCATGTACCCATCACCCAGCCCCAAGAATTAACTTCTTAGTAAAATGCATTAAAAATTCGCCCATGTTGCATGAACCAATAGTCTGTTCCTTTTTATTGATGATAAGTATTCCATTGTGTGGATTACCACAGTTTTTTCATTCCACCTTGATTGCTTGTTTGGGGGCAATTAAGAATGAATATTCACATATAGGTTTTGTGTGAATGCAAGTTTTCATTTTACATCGATAAATACCTAAGTGGGATTGCTGCTAAGTCATGTGATAAACATGTGCTTGACTTTATGGGAAACTGCCAATTTTTTTTCCTAAACTGGCTGAACCATTTTGCATTTCCTGCAGCTATGAATGAAAGTTCCTGCTGCTCTACATCATGACGAGCCTTTTGTATTCAGTTCTTTTTTTTTTTTGAGCCATTCTAACAGGTGTGTAGCAGTGTCCCACTGTGATTTTAATTTACATATCCGTAATGACTAATGATGTTAAGCACCATTCCATATGCTTATTGCCATCCGTGTATCTTCTTTGGAGAAGTTTCTTTTCAGATATTTTGCCCATGTTAAAATTAGGTTATTTGTCATATTGCTATATGAGTAAAAGTTCTTTATATATTCTGGATAGAAGTTCTTTATTGGATATGCAATTTACAAACATTTTATCCCCACTTATGGCCTGTCATTTCATTCTCTTTATTAATCCTTTGCAGAGGAAAAGTTTTTAATTTTGATAAAATTTAATTTCTCAACTTTTTCTTTTGTGGTTGTGTTTGTGATGTCATGTCTAAAAACTAATCACCAAGGTCTCATGTTTTTTTTTCTTGCTACTCTTACAGTTTTGCATTTTATATTTAGGTATGTGATCTATTTGAGTTAGTTTTTGTATGTGGTATGAGGTATGAAACTATGAAACTCTTAGAAGAAAACTTTATGATGTTGAATTTGGTAGTGATCTATTGACTAGGACACCAAAAACACAGGCAACAGGAGCAAGAATAGACAAATGGGACTGCTTCAAACTTTAAAACTCCTGAACAGTAAAGAAATCATCAACAGAGTAAAGAGACAACCTAAGAATGGGAGGAAATATTTGCAAACGATGTATCTAATGAGGGGTTAGTATCCAGAATATTTAAAGAATTCCTACACCTCAACAACAATAGCAAAAAAACCCAATTAAAAAATGGGCAATGGATCTGAACAGTTCTCCAAAGAAGATACACAAATGGCAACAAGCATATGAAAAGATGCTTAACATCACTAATCATCAGGGAAATGCAGATCAAAACAATGAGATATCAACTCATACCCATTAAAATGGCCACTATCAAATAAACAGAAAATAATAAGTGTTGGTGAGGATGCAGAGAAATTGGTACCCTTGTGCCCTACTGGTGGGAAATTAAAATGGTGCAGCCACTATAGAAAACAATATGGAGTTTCCTCAAAAAAAAAAAAAAAATGCTTCTCCTGATGCCCAAGTGGCCTTAGTTATGTCATATATAGTGGTCAAAACTATAACTACTTAGTGACACTGGTTTTGTAGCTAAACCAAAATAACAGTAATACAAACCACGTTGAACAACAGATCTCAAAGTGGAGTGCTCAGGTTATATTTTTGTATGTGGGACAGTGTGGGCTAGAGACTGTGGGCCACAATCTCTATATTGGGGATGGAATTGCTTTTTGGCCCAACTATTGAACTCTGTAATTATTGCAGTGAGACTGTGGGCCAGCAGGTCAGTCTACACCCCCTTGTGTGGATCATAATGGATTATAGCTTCGCCTTGGACCTCATCCTCGCTGTCTGAAATAAGACCTACTGATCCCCTTTGAGACTTACTCATAGTTGGCTGAGTCTGCACCCTTGGCAGGGAGGAGTATGATTGAGGTAAAGACTGCAAGATGGCCCCATCCTGCCGCTTGGAGTCCTGTTGATAGTAGTTTTGATTAAATGTTGAATGAGACAAATTAAATGAATTTGCTCCCGGTCTCTGTGGTCAGATTAATCAGAATAGCTGGTGGAGGGGCGTACTTTGAGTAAAAACTCAAGTTCAGCCAAGACTGCATTATTGCACGCTGAGGGGTGGAGAGGAATCTGCCATGGGCCCTGAGTGTCCCTGAATGTTCCTGCCGGGTATGCCATGAATGCAAACCCCTGACCATTCTGTCCCAGGGCCATTTCTCAGGGTTGTGTTTGTAGCAGGCAAACTTGAAGAAGGGGTAACATCTCTCCCAGACAAAGAGCAGGCTGGCTTTCACTCACTATACAGAGAATCTTCCCAGCTCCATGATTCTTTCCTCTAGCACAACCCCCTGCATCCCCAGGCATCCATCATGGGCCCTTTGTGGGGCTTGTGGGACACGGGGAACCAACACAAATCAACATAAAGCTCTGAATACTACTTCTGCTGTGAGTAATAAAGTCCTTTGTCTCTGACTAAGGAATTTTGAGTCTCCTGCCAGAATCCACAAAACAGGACTGCTTATAAGCAGGGTACAATCCCAGGCTCTTGACAGTCATACATTTCAATTTGGCTGGTGGAGCTCTAATGGAGTCGTTTAACTTGTTCTCTATGCCTATATGGCCTGTAAACTGGAAGCCAAATCTAGACATTTCATCAGATTCAAGTTCAGCTTTTAAGGCAGAAATACTTTGCATTGGTGCTGTGTCCCTCCTGTTGCACAGTGTTAGGAGATGTAACATCAGGTTTTCCGGTTTTGGTGATGCTCAGCCTATCCAGTGGATTCAGTTGCTTTCGGTAGAGTATAAAGTTCTCCATCAGCATTTCACCTAATTTTAGCATTCATTGATGACCACTGCCCTGATCCCTTATTTCATTTGTGTGTTTTTTTTTTAAATATTTATTTATTTATTTAATCACTTATTTTGGCAGCACGGGTCTTGGTTGCAGCACGCAGGGTCTTCGTTGCAGCGTGTGGGACCTTTAGTTGCAGCATGCAGACTCTTAGTTGGGACATGTGGGCTTCTTAGTTGTGGCCTATGTTCGGGATCTAGTTCCCCAACCAGGGATTGATCCTGGGACTCCTGCATTAGGAGCGAGGAGTCTTACCTACTGGACCACAAGGGAGGTCCCCATTTGTAGTTTTTTTAAGGGTAACATTTAAATGGTATCATTCTTCCATTCACCTTCTGTGATTCTTCAGTAAAGGAGAACTTCCTATCATTGACTATTTGGTTGCCCTAAAATCTGTTCATCCCTTTAAGGCTCTTCTCTGGGCCCCTTGTTTCAGGGAAACTCACACTTTGGAGTTCCTTCTTCCAACTTTTCTAAGTCTCTCTCTGGTACCTGCAACCAGCCAGGGTTAGCAGGGTCATACAGCTGAGGCGCCCCAAACCCAGACTGGAACATGATTTGGTCATAAACTTGAGTTTGTTTCAAGTTTTTGTTTTGTCTTGTTTAGGGGTTACTTTTTTCCTTTTGTTTTAACTTTGTTTTTAATATGTAAAATATTTACATGGTTCCCAAGTCAAAACTGTATACTAAGGCACACCCACAGAAGCCTCACTTTCTTTCTCGTCATCCCCTCCACCCTGCTTCTTCCCTTCTCCTATACGTAATTATTTTTATTGGGTTTTTTTTGTTTATCCTTTCATTATTTCCTTAAAAAATGCAGTCATATACATTTATATATTCTTTTTCTCATCCCCTATGTCTTACACAAAAAGCAGCATGCCTTATGATCCTTCAGCTTGATTTTTTTTTCTCTTAACAATATATCCTGGAGTTTACTTCATTTCAATATATGGGAATGTCCCTCACTCCTTTTTAAAGTTGCATAGTATTTCATTATGTGAACATATCATGGTTTATTCAAGCAACTCCCTTATTGATGGACACATGGGTTGTTTCCACTTTTTTACTCTTACAAAAAATAAATGTCACAACAGGAAATTCCCTGGTAGTCCAGTGGTTAAGACTCCAGCACTTCCACTGCAGGGGGCACGATTTGCATTTTTGCTGGTATAACTTTGGACTAGATTCCCACAAGTGGGATTGCTGAGTTAAATGCATATTTCGCTAGATTTGGCCAAATTCCCTTCCATGTGATTATATTGTTCTGCACTTATTAGTACATCGGCAGTGTTTGAGAGTAACAGCTTCTCTGACAGAGTGTATCATTGAAGTTTTGGGCTTTTGACAATCTGGTAGGTAAGAAGGGGCATACTGAGTTTTTTTTTTTTTGGTAAGCTATTCTGAAAAATGCTTTAAGTATAAAATATCAATATGAAATGTAGTGTTTCCTCCAAGTAACTTTAATTTGCATTTCTCTTATTATAAGTAAGGTTGAGTATCTTTTCATGTCTTTTTTAAAGATTTTTTTTTAATGTGGACCATTTTTGAAGTCTTTATTGAATTTGTTACAATATTGCTTTGGTTTTTATGTTTTTGGTTTTTTGGCTGGGAGGCATGTGGGATCTTAGCTCCCTGACCAGGGGTGGAACCCCGTACCCCCTACAATGGAAGGTGAAGTCTTAACCATTGGACCACCAGGGAAGTCCCTCTTTTCACGTGTTTAAGATGATTGGCTTTTCTTTATCTGCGGACTGACTGTTCATATCTCTTCCCTATTTTTCTAAGAATTGTTAATCTCTTTCCTCTTACTTTTTAGGAGCTCTTTAAATATTAGAGTATTAACTCCTTGAGAATTCACTGCAACATTGTGTTCAGTTTGTCAGCTGTCTAAATTGCTTTGCAGTACTTTGTCATACAATATATAATATAATATTCCCTTTCAGTAACATAAATATCCCATTTCTGCTGTGCTAGGTACCTTCTTCCTAGTATCAGAATTACTGAGAGGCCAAATGATTGACAAGGAGTTTAGTAAGTGAACGTATCAAAAGCTACTTCAACTGTGTAGACTTCTATGCTCTGCCTTCCCTTTTCTTATTGTACTAAGGATGAATCGTCCATGCTGGTACTGAAGGTCAACTCCACCACTTGTGTTTAGATCCCACCCCCTTACTTGCTCAAGGATATCATTCCTGCAAGTCTTTCTCTTGAATCATAAATTTTCCCTTCACTATTGGATCTCTCCCTATCAGCATTCAGACAAACTGTAATATCTCCCTTATTTAAAACTAAAATTCCATACCCCACAATGTTTGGGGCTCACACATCTCTATCCTGCTACCACCGCATTTCTCTGCTCTCTTTTACAGTAAAAAAAAAAAAAAAAACTCAAAAGTTGTTTATTCCTATTATATCCACTTCCTCTCTTCCCATTTTGTGCTGAACTCACTCTAGTCAGGCTTTTGTACCCTACAGTAACAGCTCTCATCGAGTTTACCAACGACCTCCATGTTCTTAAATCCAGGCGGCCATTCTCAGTCCTCAGTTTATCCATTCTCTCAGTAGCATTTGACACAATTGTTCAATCCCTCCTCCTTGAAACCCTTTCTTCATTTGGTTTTTGACATAAGACTCTCTCCTGCTTCTCTTCGTATCTCACTGGCCTCTTCTCAGGCACCTTTGCTGTTCTTTTTTTTTTTTTTTTTTTAATTGTAGCTTTATTTACTGATCTATGCACAGAACAACTTCTTTTGGCCACACAACACGGCTTGTGGGATCTTAGCTCCCCAACCAGGGACTGAACCCGTGCCCTTGGCAGTGAAAGCAGGGTGTCCTAACCACGGAACAGCCAGGGAATTCCCACCTTTGCTGTTCTTCCTCAACTCAGTCCAGTTTGGTCTCCGTGGGATTTTATCAAGAATATCTCACCTGAGTGTTCTTTGGTCATATATGGTCTTTTGATTTACTTCTCCTGGGATGCGAATCTCCATCATGTGTGAGTTTATTAAATTAAATCTAAGGGCAGAAATCTTTTTACTTAATTTCCAAGTCTAATAATCATCTCCATTTAATATAACTAAGAAATTCCCCCACAACTAATCCATCTAAGATTTTAGTCATAATGTATAGTCTTGGCCTTACTCTGACTAATCTCTACTCTATATACCTTCAAGTGCTGAAAGATAGCATTGAAAGAACACCTGCTCAAGAAGCAAGTAGTCCTGATTTCTGGTTCTAGTACTTCTTGGTTATGCCTCTGGTTAAGTTACTTAATCTTTCTGAGTCTCCGTTTCCACATCTTAAATAAATGTGGATTATAATTTCTACTCACAGTTGTGAAGGTTTAATAAGATAACAAATGAGAAAGCTTGGTGTCTTGGTGATTAGTATTAACACCCATCCAATTGCATTAGCCAGAATAGTTTCCATTTTTTCACTGTCGTGAGAACTGCTGAGATGAGCACCCATATATGCATACATATGGTAAATATATACATATATGAATATTCTTACTTGGCTCATTTCACAATGTCATATTAAAAAAAAGAGATGGTAACATTCAGTTGATTATTTGAAGTTGTGTTTCATAACTTTGCTCACAAAATACCCACTGTGCCAATATGACTTTCTAGTGAAGTTATGAAACCATCATGATTAAGTGTATATTTTACAGAGAAATATTGATAAAGCTGGCAAAATATATAATATTTTTAATACTTAAAGGAGATGTTAGAAAACCATCATACTCTGATGGGAATTTCTGTCAGTCTTCTAATTAAAAGGATAAAAGTCTTGTTGCTCTTTACAGAATGGCACAATCACAAAATGAGAAGAGCCACATAATGTTGGAGAAGAATTTATATGAAAATAAGTTATTGGTACAATAATTAAAGGAAACTCACATGAAATAATTTCTTTTATTCCATTAATCAATGATAGTTTTGAGATAAATCATTAAGATAGTAAGAAATGTCAAAAATTACCTGTATGATGAATTATAGTCAATATATATTATAAGCATACAAAAATAACCTATGTGATTATGAAGTTTTACTGCCTATATATAAAAAAAAAGTTATTTTAAAAGTTATCAACAATAGATATATAGGGATTGTCAAATGGTGAGCCCTTAAAAATTATTTCATAGAAAAAGTATACTCTTTTCCAATGTTACTGAGTGCACAACAAATGAAATACTAAGCTACTTATATCAGCAATCAAAATTTAGGATTTATAGCTAACCTAAAATGTAACACCGGCTCCTTTAGCAATTCATTGTACAGTTTATCAACATAGCTTATTAGCCAAAAATCCTAGTGAAAGACTCCAGAAATCAATGAATGTGGTGATCAATGCTGATTTTTAAAAATCAAGAGTAAGCTCATAAGTAGGGAAAGATTTCTTCAACAGATACAAAAGGCATTCACTGTAAAGGAAAAAATTTGATAAACTGAATCTAATTATAATTAGGAACTTCATCAGTAGACACCACTGGACTTCCCTGGTGGCGCAGTGGTTAAGAATCCTCCTGCCAATGCAGGGGACATGGGTTCGATCCCTGGGTCAGGAAGATCCCACATCTCATGGAGCAACTAAGCCCATGCACCACAACTACTGAGCCTGAGCTCTAGAGCCCGCGAGCCACAGCTATTGAGCCTGCATGCTGCAACTACTGAAGCTCCCACGGCTAGAGCCGGTGCTCTGCAACAAGAGAAGCCACCACAGTGAGAAGCCTGCGCACCGCAACAAAGAACACTGCCCCTGCTCTCTGCAACTAGACAAAGCCCACATGCAGCGACAAAGACCTAACACAGCCAATAATTAATCAATTAATTAATTAATTAAAAAAAAAGACACACCACTGAAAGAGCAAAAAGACAAGCCACAAACTGGGAGAAGATGTTACTGAACACATGTTCACAAGTTTGTGTGCCCAATGCACAGTGAGGCCAGACAAACCAAAACATTGGAGCTGGGAGCAGAGAAAGGTTTACTGCAGGGCCGTGCAAGGAGAACAGGTGGCTCGTGCTCAAAAAACCTGAACTGCCCTGGTTTGGGGGGAGAAGCTTATATAGGCAAAATTTGTGGTGAGGACTGCAGGGTGTGAGACTTTCTTCTGATTGGTTGGTGGTGAGGTAATAGGGCAATTCTCCAGGAATCTTGCAGCTCTGCCTAAAGTTACTATCCTCTTACCTGGGTGGGGGCCTTAGTTCCTGAAGAACTCAAAGATATTGTTACACATATATCCCTTGAGGAGGAACCAGGATCCTGCACTATAGTTTTTTGATTGTTCCTCCTTTGTTTCTGCATTCCCTTACTTCCCTGATTAGCAACTGTTTGAATCTTCTCTTTGGCATTCAGGAAGGTCTAGGAGACAGAAGCCCCCCCCGCTCCCCCCACCACAAATAAGAAAAAGTGGGATACAGAAAGGGTTTTGTGCCCAGGAGGGCCCCACAGGGTCCTGCTCAGTTTCAAAGATATTCATAAAATCATATATCTGACGGAAGACTTTTATCCAGAATATATTAATAAATTCCTACAAATTAAAATGAGTAAACAACAGTTCAGTTTTTTAAAAAAGGCAAAGCCTTGCACAGGCACTTCATGATAAAGGCCTGCTTTACTGTCCACAAAAGGTAAAGAGATTAAGGTATAATTCTTCCAGGTTGACAGTTTTTTGGTAGATCACATTTTTTATTCCCTGGGACCTTTTTTTATAGAGCACATGCTATTGGCTTTTCTTCCTTTTTAATATTAAAAAGTTGTTCTGTTTTATCCTCTATTATTCTTATTTTTCTGTACCTCTATCAAATTCCTTTATTTCATCCCGTCTTCTTTTTCCTTCCTAATGCCAGATCTATATATTTTTATCTCAACCTGGCTTAAGTGTCTTAGCAATTGAAAGTACTAAATATCCTTTTCTTTGGGCCATCTAGAGACACCCTATGAAGGACACCGCTGGAAAATGTTCTATGGTGCTGCTACCTGCAAAGCTGCAAGATGACTAATGTCAGTCTGTTGGTAGTAAAAGGTTCTCAATGTTATTTGCCTTATTTTTGGTTGTTGAATGTAGGTAATATATCTTATAATTCAGCCAACCCAGATTAAATGAGTGCAACTAATGCCAGGTAAATTTATTTTATTTTAATTTTTTGGCCGCGCCATGCAGGATGCAGGATCTTCCTCGACCGACCAGGGATCAAACCCATGCTCCCTGCATTGGGAGCTTGGAGTCTTAACCACTGCACCACCAGAGAAGTCCCTGCAAGGTAAATTTAAATATCAACTTATGAGGTGAGGGAGCGAAGGAAACAAAAAGAAAATTGGGTATTTATTCTTAAATATAGCATCCTAGGGAGGCTGTTTGCATAGTGCCTAAGAACACAGACCCTAGAGCCTAGACTTGCCTGGGTTTGAATCCAACTTCCCATATTGACTATGTAACTTTGGGCACATTTCTTATCTTTTCTTTGCGTTAGCTTCCGCATCCGTGAAGTGGAAGATAGTGTGACCTCATGGGGTTGTTACAAGGATTAAATTTGTTTATAAAAAGTACTTAGTTCCTGGCAATAGTAAGCACCACATAAATGTCAGTTACTGTTACTCAAAATATAATAATGAATAGATCAAGGCCCCAGAAACATTGTTAGTTTTTAGAAATCTTTTTGTTATGTTTCTGATTTTTAAAAGATCACAAATGGGGCTTGGATTAGTCCAAGAAAAGTTTGGCTTAATACACTGATAAATGAGTTTTTAAGAAAGAAACCATTTTCTATGACCCAGTACAGGGAGTAGAGTTGACTAACAGGAGATGTCTGGCTGGCATAAAAACCATTAAAGAAAATCCTGAGCACGATGTTAAACTCAGCTCGGAAACACATGCTTTACATTATTGTCCTATCAGTTCTTGAGTTCCTGGCATATGTCGCCGAAACAGACAGACTTTTTTTTTCAAGTAGTCATTCTCTGTTATTGCTTTTGACTTAGATAAACGACCTTCTAACTAACTATTGGGAAACTTTTTGTAGGCTTTACTTGTGATGGTTATTTAATGTGACAACTGTGTAAGACTGTCAAAATATCTCTTACATTGTGCTTTTCAAAAAGAAAGGCTAATTTCTTTGAAAATAATAATGAACGGATAATAGAATCCCAGATATAAGAAGGAAAAAGGTCTGCGAGCTCATGGATGGCATTCATCTGCCAAGACAGGGAAGTCTGTCTCAGGAGTTAACCAGTTTTGCTTGCTTCATACTGCTGAGTACACTTGAGTTGCTACAATTGGGGCAAAGTGCACTGGGCAGTGCCCCAGCAAATTACTTTTCAAGGGAGGAAAGACTAGGGCAATTCTGCCTCTACAGTAAAGGCCAATTCACAGCCATCTAAGAGTCCGGCTTTTCACTGAAGATGTGACTAACCTGAATGGCCTGAATCTTTATTATATATTTAATACCTGTACTACTTTTAATAATATTTCCAAATATTTTACCTTATAACAACGACTTTTTATTTCTAAATACATGTGTTACGGCAGCTTATGGCCAATGTAGAGATTAATGAAACATACAAAAATAAAGTGCACATCGCATTTTGAACTGCGAGAACATTTAAGAGGATTGTAGCATTAATTGCAAGAGTTAGAACTTCAGACTTTGAGGCAGCATGATCTGGTGGAGCAAACACAGGCTTAGGAGTTAGGCTGATGGGTTCTGAATCCTACCTTGTTTACTTCCTAGTCATCTAAAGCTACACAAATTATTTAATCCCTCCAAGCCTATTTCTTCATCTGTAAAATAGAGACAGTATTCACTCTCAAACCTTTCAAGCATTCAATTAGATACAGATATGAAAGAGTGCCTACCTCACACACAGGCAGAAAATTTTTGTCTCTGCAACATTCTATTAAATTCCTTCCTAATGGAAAAAACTAGAATGCTAACACTTCTCAGAATATTGGTCAAGGTTTTCAGTAAAAGAAAATTTCATGTATAAAATGATTACCAAGAAAGTACTTTATAGGCAATGAGGGGTTCAGTGATTACCTTGGTCATCAATCCTATGATAACTAAATCTCAAAGTACAAAACCTGTAAGTTTTAGTAAGTACTGTAATGAAAATGTCATTTGTATAAACATCAAAGAGAAGCAAGACCCTGAAAAAATCCTCCTATTCTGAGGAGAAAAATTCTCGATAAAGGATATTTGGACTCAGGTCACTAAAAAGTTGTGTAGAGGAACCCATTACATAGTAAGGGGGCATTCTGCGTCCGTTTTGCAGGACTTGAATCCTGGGGAGGCCTTCAAGATGGACACCTTACTTTGGGAACAGAGGTTTGAGCCAGGTTAATTGTAGAGGTCGTCCCAGACTATCTCAGATTACCAGTGGTATCGGAAGATGGAAAATGGATCAGGGGCGGGTGATCTAAGTAAGCGTGTAGATCACAGGTGCCCGCCACGGGCGGTTCCTACGTGGAAGCAAGAAAGAACTGGCGGTAGGAAGGGTACTTCGCCCGAGGCTCCGCAGCCTCCCCGCTGCCTCCGGGTTCCCATCACACTCATCAGAATCAGAATCCTCCGTCAACGAAGAGGGTGAGCTTGGAAGAGGCCGGTCAAGACTCGCTCTCCCGCTCCGCCCCAAGGTCTCTTCCCGGGGTGGCCTCCTGCGCGCCCGCATGACACCAAGGGTCACGGAAAGCGCATCTCTGCACCTAAAATGCAGCAGGACCGACAACCGAAAGCCCCAGGCGCATATCCACAGTGCAATCACTAACAGCCATCACTGGTGTCCTGTGAGTCTGGTTAGGATTCGAGAAAACTCTTCAGAAACCCGACACCGTAGCTGGGCGTGGGGGTGGCCGCTCTCTGGGGAAGCGAAGTTCTCTCGGCGCTGCGCGCGCGCGCGCGGGGGAAACCTCGGGGCGCTTCTAAATTAGTTCCCACTCCCCCAGCCAGGTTTGCCTCTGTCGACCCATCCCTAAAGATAATGTCAAAGTGGGGGTCACAGTTTTAAAAACATAGCACCCGAGGACCCCTGAGCACGCGGAGAAACCAGACAAGCCAGCCGTCCCAACAGTATCAAGACACAGGGGTGGTGGCACTAAAAGAAAAGTCCTCGGCGCGCAGGCGCGCGCCGCCCCCGCCGCCCGCTCCGCCCCTAGCTCCGCCCCCCGCCCGCGCCCCTCCCCGCCCGCCGGCCCTCCGTATCTTCCGTCCAGACCTGCTTTGCCTCAGCCTGCGCTGCGCCCTCCAGGCCTGGGGCGTCGCGGTACCGGCCTCCGCGCTTCACACGTACCCCCTTCGGCGCTCGGGCGGGGGCGGGAGGCGGAGCAGAGTGGTGGCGGGGGGGGGCCGTGTCGCCGCGGTCTAGTCGCGGCGGGCGGCGGTGACGGCGGCGTCGGAGGTCCCTCAGACATGGCCGCCTCGGTGTTGTGCTGCCTGCGGTGCTGCAGAGATGGCGGGACGGGCCACATCCCTCTGAAGGAGATGCCGGCCGTGCAGCTGGACACGCAGCACATGGGTAAGGGCCCTCCCTTCCCCGGCGCCAACGGCCCACCCCGGGTTGGACGCGGCAGGTTGGGGTCAACCGGGGGTCACGAGGACCGAGCTCCGCCGGGCCCCGCCCCCTGCCCCTCGCCCGGCGATGCTGCCCTCGACCGGGTTCGGCCTCACGGATCTCCTGCCTGCTCCGGCCGACCCCACCTCGGCCCGGGTCGGCGTTCAGAGCTGCGCAGCCCTGTCCGCTCCTGCCTTGGGAAGAATCTCTGGGCTGCCGCCTCCCGAGACTCGTCAGAAGTCCCGGGCGAGGGAGGCTGGGAGGACTCTGTGCTCCTCCCACAGTGCTCCACTGTCGAGCTCCAGTCAGATCCCACACATTCCCAGAATGTTTTAGCTATCCTCGGCTCCTTTTTTCGCCCTGACAGCCTTCTCTTAGCCCATCATTTATCGGTGGTTTTATTGGGAATGATTTTCCTGTCACCTCCTAAAGTCAAAATAAGGCAAGTTGCAGAAGCCTCACTCAAGTCACAGCTCAGGTCCGAACATATCATTTCAACGAAAACCTCCCATTGTCCGACTCCTCCTTAGTCAGCTTAGAGGTGTTGTAATTTCACCTGACTGGCCTCTTCCCAGCAGGTCAGGGTATTGCACAAATAAAACAGCGCTTTGCTTCTTCGCATCTGTGTTTTCCTTCCAGTTTCAAATGAGCTGATAGCTTCTCTTCTAAGATTCGTCCTTTCCTCTCTGTAGCCCCTTTCACCACCATGTAGTTGCATGCTTCTGGAGTATGGTTCTAGAAGGAGAAATTTCCCACTATAATTATTTCAGGGTACTGTCTCTTTTGTGGATTATTCTCTTCTACGTATACATCTGCACTTTCAGTTTTTCCCACGTCTCTCTTTGGCTAAAGGACAGTGCGTTGAAATAACAAAAGGAATTCTTAATATTTATAGCAAAACCCTCTCTTGCCCAGACTCTCTATAATTCTGTATACTAAATCACAAATGTGATAATTTTTTACCACTTTGTGGGTATTTTAATTCTTAGATCTCTCAAGTATAATATAGAACCCTAATATGTAAATATATATGCATGTTTATGTATATCTTTAAATTATTATTCATAATTTATAGACAGATGTTCAGATTCTATAATTTCCCTCAGAAAATGTTTCATTTATTCATTCACCAGCTGATATTTATTGACTGACTATCGGATGGCAGGCATTGTTTTAGATGCCTGTAAAGGAAAAACCACAGTAAAGGAAAACCACGCCGTGGAGCTTATGATCAGCTTTAACTCCATCTCTACTGCCAAACTCCTGAGTTACCATAAGATGCTCTTTAAAGTATTCCTGTTCTCTGGTCTCTTCTTCAACGAAGAACTGGTCACTTTTACTTATTTCATTGTGTTCCTTTTTCTAAAGCTGCCCAGCATCTTTCAGTAGAGTAATGCCATCCCCCAGTTTTCTTCCTACATGGAAACTTTTTCTTAACCTGTCTTCCAGTAAATTCAGATTCTTCAATCACAGAAAAAGCCTCATTTTAGAAACCAAATAACATAAGAGGAGAGGCTTATCAAGTTAGGAATAGTTTTCAAGCATCAATTGATCTTAAGTTGAAATATGAGAAGTACACTGAGCGAGTATGCATGTATTTGGATATGTGAGATGTTGTATTAGATCACCTAAAGAATGTTATTGCCTTTCTTTTTTACTTTTTTTTAAATTTTACTTATTTTTGGCTGTGTTGGGTCTTTGTTGCTGCACGCAGGCTTTCTCTAGTTGTGGTGAGTGGAGGGCTACTCTTTGTTACAGTATGCAGTCTGTCAATGTGGTGGCTTCTGTTGTTTTGGAGCACCGGTGCTTGGTGCTCCAGCTACAGTAGTTGCAGGATGCGGGCTCAGTAGTTGTGGTACACAGGCTTAGTTTCTCTGCAGCATGTGGGATCTTCCCAGACCAGGGATCGAACCCGTGTCCCCTGCACTGGCAGGCAGATTCTTAAGCACTGTACAACCAGGGAAGTCCTGTCTTTTGTTTTGTTTTGTTTTTTAAGAAAATAGTCTGTATGTTTCGTATGCAAATGAATATTGTCTCTTTCGAAGTTGTCACTTATTTTGGTGATGATGCTGCATCACATAAAACGACTTGAAATTCCTCTTGGGATTTTCTGTGGCATAGTTTTATAAATATTTTCATTTTTACCACGACTTCCATATTTAATTGACTTTTTAGAAATGAATATTTTCCAAGGTAGCTACTTTGAAAGGGATGCCATTCATTTGGAAATGTCTAATGTTTCTTAAAAAATATACTTTGGCTATGTTTTAATATGTTCTGGCTTTACTCAAATTTGACTTGGCTTTCTAAGCAATCTTGATAATTAATAAAACTGTACAAATCACATAGATCCAAATATAGGATATCTTTGTGCTTAAGAAAGAGAAATGGAATAAGCTTAAAATAACTCCCTAATGATTCACAAACCTTTTTGAATGTTCTGTGAGTATATCCATCTTTCTGTATAAAACATCTCAGTACCTAGCAGAATGCCTTGGCTATAAGAAATGTTATTGAAGTAAGAGAATAATAGCATATTCAGAGTTGGTTCTGTGGTTCCAACTCAGAGTTATGTATGAGAACCATAGAGTATTGCTGGGTATGAAAAAAAATACCATTTGCATAATTCTTTGAAATCTTAGGATGCTTTCAGTTACAAGCAATAAAATCTATAACTCAAAATTATTGAAACAATGAAGGAAACTTATTGGTTCATGGAAATTTAAGCACAAAGGCAGCACTAGCTTCAGGAAAGACTCAGTGCTGCCAAGGACTGGGCTTCTTTTCATCTCTTTCCTCCGTCTTCTGCTTCTTATTCCTGAAGGCTGGTGTCCGTGATAACTTGCAGCTTCTCACTGGGCTGTAGGCTTCCTCATTCAGATCCAGCAAGAATGAGAGAATCCTTATCCCTTCATTCTCTCTGCAGAAGTCCTGAGGCTATCTAATGGTAGTGGGTTAGGTCATATAACCGTCTTTCACTCAGTCACTGCGGCCAAGAAATGTGAAATGCACTGATCGACTTAACCTAGGTCAAAGCTGTACCCCTGAAGCCAGAGATTGAGTCAGCTTCCTTGGAACTGTTTTGATCTCCAGAGGGAAGTCTGTTGGGAAAGAGAAAACAGATGCTACATGTCCACTACAAAGTACTTAGCAGAGCATATTCATTCATTTCTGTGTCAGTTATTTGTCGAGTGCCTGCTGGATGCCAAGCACTCCATGGTCTTTGCCATCAAGGAGGAGCTGGGCTCTGGATGCCCTCCAGTTGAAACTGCTGGAGGTATATGGGGCAGCCAGATGTAAATTATGTATAAAGACACTTTCCCAGAATTTGTCGTTTAACATTTGTAATTAGAAAAAAAGTATGCGAATGAATTCTTAATAATCATGTAATAGGATCTTAGTTTTACTTTATATGTCTCTCTTAAATCAACCAGTTTAGAATTGTGATAAAATCTGAACATCTGGAATTTCTCTTATGTATTTGTCCCAAATAATTTTTTAAGTATGAATTCCACAGTGAGTTAGAGACCTGCCTCCCTGTTAATACCTTGTTACTTACACTTGTTATTATGTTCTAGTTTTATTTTTAACCCCTCTGAAGGAGTTCCCTGCAGTTCTCACAGCTAGATCTGCTTGGCTTGTACACTAACTACCAGAAAAGTCATACTGGTTACAGCTCTTGGGAGTCACATGCCTCGATGTTATAGGATATTTATTACATATTAGAATTTTGTTTAGTTTCTTCATGTTCTCTGATATGCTTTCCTAAATCAATATTTGGAAAAGAATTGGTATTGGAGTCACATTCTCAACAGACTTAGTTTCTCAGTCTCATCTATCAAATGTTATTTGAGCCAAATGAAAATTTTCCATGAAAATAAAATGCATTTAATGATGTAAAAACCTTGTTTATATATTTGCAATATGATTGAGAGCAGCTATCTTACAAACATTTTTAAGATCCTAAAATTAGCACTTTTCCATGTCAGCTATTTCAGGAACACAGAGGTATGTTCCTTTCCATCTTCCATTAATCTTCAATTCTTACTTGACCAAAGCACTAGCATAGGACCTTGTACCTGGTAGACATTCAGTCAGTTTTTAGCAGATTGATTTAATTTGTTTGGATTGAACTGAAAACTGTACAAATTTGCTAGTTTCTTTTAAGTGTTTATGTTTTTATTTAAATCAAAATATTTACAAAATCATCAAATTGATTTATTGGCTAAAATTAAAGAAAGTCTGCTCTGGAAGTTGCCTGGTTGCCTAGTGGTTAGGATTCTGGGCTTTCACTGCTGTGGCCCAGGGTTCGGGAAACTGAGATCTCACAAGCCACATGGCGCAGCCAAAAAAAAAAAAGTCTACATCTACCTTAAAAGTATTTTAAATATAATTCAGTATACTTCAGAATTACTGTTTATTTGAAACAGTGTAATTCAGAATTACTGTTTATTTGAAACTGCCTAAACAAGATTTCCAGCCACAAATTAATATTAAATATAAATGTTCTCCCAAGGAAAAAAGTGAATTAAATATTTTAAATAATTTATCAATATTTTCATATTTCAGAGTATAGTCTCCCTGTTTTTTGGAGACCAAGAGTTAAAAGTGAAACAGAAATTAATCTTGGTCGTTGGATAAGAGAATATAAAACTTTACACGGTGTCTATATTTTTTGTTTAGGAACAGATGTTGTCATTGTAAAAAATGGAAGAAGAATATGTGGAACAGGAGGTTGTTTAGCCAGTGCACCTTTACATCAAAACAAAAGCTACTTTGAATTCAAAATCCAGTCCACAGGTTGGTATAATGGTGCTTGACTATTAAAAGTCCTAATTATTCTAAACATGAGGAGTAATTTTCAATATATGAAAAGGATTAACGAAGTAATTAAAAAAACACAACTCTTACTTAGAGGAACTTTTTCTTCCACATCTTATTGTGTGATCCTGGTTTAATTAGTCAATTTAGTTATACTAGGTTCAGCTTTCTCATCTATAAAATGGATTACAGGAGTTGCTCTTCCCACTTCACATGAGCTATATGTATAAAAGTGTTTTAAAGACAGGACATACTGGCTCAGTTTAAGGCACGAGCGTTATTATTAATATGGTTAGTTATTAGTGGCAGCTAGATGAACTGTTTCATTTGGTCAAGCATATAAGCTGTAGCCTCTTGCTATTTTATCCTAGGATAAAATTAATCTTATGGTCCAGAGGTTTTCTCTCAACTCTTAAGATTCCCTGATGCAGTGTCTTCTGAAGCAAGTGGCAGATTTAGACTTCTGATAGAAGTCTAAAGTCTCTTTAAAAATTTAGAATCTGTACACCTGAAACTAAATCAATATTGTAAATCAACTATACTTCAATTAAAAAATTTTTTAAATTTTTTTAAATTATTAAGTTTCTTGAGTTGTATATCAATTCTACATGAGTATTATGATAGTTATTAATTAGTTAACTTGTGGCAGTGTTGAATATGGGGAAATTTTTTTTAAGGTTTTATTATAGAGAAACTTCTAGTGAAATATGGCATGAGTAGTATAAGTACAGAATAGGAAAACTAGAGTGGAATAAATTAATTCTGCTCTTACTCTTACTTGAATGACATAAAATATCCCTCTGAGGCTTGTTTTTTAAATTTGTTTTAAATACTGATTTTTCTTAAGTGTGTGAAATAAGTATGAATCTGTCCTCCATTCCATTCTTTTTGTAAGTTAATTCACTGGCTGCAAAATGTCTCTGGTTACTGTAATCTTCTCAAGTATAACATATCTTTTCTCAAGAGAAGAGAAAATTTCCTTGAGCCTGAAATGTAATACAGATTTTTATGTGGATTTCCTGTAAACGATGCTGTCCTCAATGATATGTCTAGAATAAGTGCATTATTGGAGTGTGTAGCATTGATCCCTCAGTGGAAGCTTCAGATAGTTGTGCCAAAGTGTATCAAGTGTGCACAGTTCTTTAGGAGTAAGGGGACTGTGTAACCCTGTCCAGAATTGTTGTCCCATGAAATGAATATTAGTACCTGCTGTCATTCTTGTTGCACCTTGGAGGATAAATTATATAATCAAATTATTTAGGAGGCCAAGACAGTGAAGTCCAGACATGCAGCTTTCTGATAATCTCACTCAATCCAGGAAAATTGATTGATTGATTGATAACATAGTCTTCAAACATCCTTTCATTTATAGAATTTCTCCTAACTGATCTTGATAAAAACTGAGAAGGAAACAGTTTGAGACATAATCAGGAGCTCTAGGTACTGTGTTAGATTGATTAAAAAGAGAGCTGCTTGCTTTAAAAGTCAACTCAGACCAAAAGGTTTTAAACTCATGGACCTAAGGTAGTGGAAAATAAGAAAAAGATTTTACACTTTATCATTAATTTTCTCTTCTCCGTGATACTGACCAGGTCATACATTATTTGTCACATATTATAGATCCAAAAACTAAAGATGGTAATTTCCTGCTTCTCAGAGGTGGTGCTTGAAATAGAACCCCAGGCCATTTAAATTCAATGTATAGCTTTTTAATAATATTTTTAGAGAATAATAATAATAATGACAATAGCTAGCATCTTTTAAAAGTACTTCCTCTGTGCTTTACTTACCCTTTTTTTTTTAAAATACACTGTTCCAAGTGCTTTACTTGGATGATCTTGCTATATCTTCTAATAACTTTAAGAGGTGAATTCAGTTAGAATCGATAGTTCACAGGTGAGGAAGCAGAGGAAGGTGAAGTAACTTGCCCGAGATGACATGGCAAAGTCAGAATTTAAACCTAGGCAGTACAGCTCCAGGGTCACTCGCTTATCTCTCAAGCAGGGCGGTACTACATCTGCAGAGAACATGGTATAGTTTGCAAACTACTGGGTTTTTTTTTCAAACTACTTTTAAAAGAGTTTTTTTTTAAGATTAACAAAAAATAGTTTAGTGATAATATGCCGCTTTCTTTAAGAACAGTTTACAGTCTCTTTCAAAACTCCTTTCATATTTGTATTCTTCAGATTTTGGGAGCATTTAAACTATTATATTTTTAGGAATCTGGGGTATTGGTGTTGCAACTCAGAAAGTTAACTTGAATCAGATCCCTCTTGGCCGAGATGTGCACAGTCTGGTGATGAGAAATGATGGAGCCCTGTATCACAACAACGAGGAGAAAAATAGGCTGCCAGCAAACAGCCTTCCACAGGAGGGAGACGTGGTGGTGAGTTTTCTTGTGGAGTTGTTTTCCAGTGTAAATTATTAGACTTGAACTGCTTTTAGTATTTCTATTTTTGCCTGGGAGTTTGTGGTTTGAATTCCAAAGCACCAGAATTGGATCTAATGAGGTAGTGCATTTTCCAAAGAGAGCACCTGATGTAGATGCTTCTGCCTTACCTAACTGCTTTCTCCTTTCTAGAGCTGCCACTGGCCAGGAAAATCAGCATGAACCCTTATTTCCATTTAGGGGAGAGTTTTCTGACAGGTTTGCTGCTGATCAACATTTCCTGCTTCTCTCACATAAAAGAAATCTTGGCCCACAATTTTAAAAGATTGCTGACCCTTATATCAGAAAATATTAGGTATTTTTGCAGCTGGAGATCTCTTAGAGAAACTTTTGACATTTATTACTTAATTTGTTATGAACTTCTGTTAAAGAATTACAGCATTTTATCAGGAGTGTTGGTCCTCGTTAAACTTAACCGTATTAAACTTCCTTCACTTTCAGAACTCCTCAAAAAACTAACTCAAAATCCTAAGGCTCGATTGTAGAAAAGTTTTTTTGGAAAGCAGGAATAGGAGTTACATATTATTAAGACTTCTCTGTTTTTATTCCCAACTAGGTACATTTAAGTCTTTACCAAAGCCACCCTACTGAAAATGTAATCCAAAGATCCCTTTCTGTCTTTTCCAGATACTTCCTCTCAAACAGTGTTATCCAAGAACCTTGTACACTGAGTTCAGGCCATTAGCTATTGATTAAAAACAGAGTTCTTGGGTCTTTTTTTAGCACAAGTGCGCTTATACACAGAGCCTTGGGTTCCTGGCTCTCATACCAAGTTGAAAGGAATCTGTAAATAATAAGAGAGAGTTTCTAGTAATAAGATAACACAGACAAGGTAAATCCAGGTTATTGAATTAAAGAAGTCAAGTTGAGGTTATCAGCCATCTCAAGGAATGAGATAAGAAGGAAAGAATAACACACAGTAGACATTCAGTACATCTTTCTTCAAAAAGATGTGGAAATGAAGATTTTAAATTATGTTTTGATCTTCCTTTTCTGCAGTTTAAAAAATGTGAAGAACAGTTTTTAAATAGGTAAATTATTGAAAGTGTGTTTTTCCTAAATGAACTAAAGAAAACAAGGAAACTAAAGGCATAACCATTCTTAAAATCTGCTTTTTCGTGTTCTTCCTTTCGAATTGTTGGTTCTGTGTTTGTGGATCATTGCCAGATGCCCATAATGTGGAACACCCTTATTCAAATGGTTATTTCATGAAAGAGAATCTTGAAGTCAAGTTGGTGCTGTCAGCCTGTTTACACTAAAAAATGAAATTCAAACATAAGAAAGGATAATCAATAACAAATGTTTTTCTTTGTTGATGTACTGAACTTCTACTGTGTGTTATTCTTTTCTTCCTATCCCATTCCTTGAGATGACTGATACCTCAAATTGATAGATTTAAGAATGTCATTTTTTGTCTGTCAGCATTATTAAATTAGAATGAGTTTTTATGCCCATTCTGATAAAAGGAGGACTCAAAAGATGAAATATAAGCAGAATCCTGAAAAGTAAAACATTATCCTACCCTATTAACCTTATCTTCCTAGTTCAAACACTGGAGAACAAATTTCACCAAATTGCTGACAATAGCATATAAGACAGGAAAAACATTCTCATATGTGTAGAATTTCAGTCATATACCTTTCTCTAATAAGAAATCAAGAAAAATAAGCTTTCAACATCTAACCAAATGATTGTATTTATACAGTAATCATACAGTACCAACAGGACCTACTACAGCACCACAGAGGCATAGCTGAAAGAGCTTATGCTTAGTTTTTCCTTTTATATATAGTTTTGAAAAATGCAGATTACATTTTAAAATTGCAGTTTTCTGTTTAATTTCAGAGCAGTTTCATAAACATTCTGTGTAACAGTAATAATAGCAGATACTTCTCTAGCATGTATTATGGGCCAGCACTGCTTTAAGTGCCTGGCAGGAATTAAATTGTTTAATCCTCGTGATGACCCTGTGAAATAGGTGGTACTATTATTACCATTTTACAGATTAGAAGTTAAGTAATTTCTTATTTGGAGTGATCCCAGGATTATAATATAAGCAGTCTAATTTCAGAGTCTGTTCACCAAACCTGCAAATAATTATTAAGTCCTTAGAACACCTCTGATTTTTTTATATCATTATAAGAGAATCACACCTAGTATCTAGAGCATATAAAAGGACAGATTAAGGGAATTCCTTGGCAGTCCAGTGGTTAGGACTCTGCGCTTCCACTGTAGGGGGCACAGGTTCAGTCCCTGGTCCAGGAACTAAAATCCTGCTTGCTGCACAGCGTGGCCAAAAAAAAAAAAAAAGGACAGATTAAGTTAGAAGATATTTGAATTCAGACTCTGCTGATGGAGCATGGGGTTTCTCACATTCTTCCTCACTTCTTTCTTTGATATAGAGTATTGAGTATTAGTGCTGGAGGGTGGGGTTGAAAACTTGCTTGCTTGCAATAGGTTATGCTGCCACCAGGTGGGGAAGGGTGCCTGGATTACAACCTGCTGATCCCAACTGCTGGATTTCTGGTAATCCTATACAGAGAGTAACAACACACTGCTTTTTTATGTAATTATATTTTTTAAATGAAAACAGACTTCTGCATTAAAAAAGCTAATTCTAGCCATCACTTAGCTTTATTATTATATTTAAATACATAAACTGAAATGAAACAAAAGCAGTGTATCTTTCTCAGTGTTTAGTCTAACCCTGGCTTTGCTAAGATTTGAAGAGAATCTTTTATAGCACTTAACACACTGATTTACCTGGGAGTTTGCTGTCTTAACTGGAAAGTGAGAGAGTTAAGATTAGATCATGTGTAAGATCTTTTTCTACCTATAAAAGCTTTTAGGTTCATATAATTTATCCTCAATCAGAAGTCCTTGAAGTGGTTGCTTCCTGGTCTGTGATGATTTCTCTATTGAAAGGTCTCCACTGTCTATTCTTAACTCTTCAAAGAAAAGGTACTCTTTTTGTCATCAATTAGTAAATATTGTACAAGGTTTTAAAGAGACTTTTGAAAGTGTAAAAGTTCTTAAAAGCTTTGAAGTTTTGAATTGCATGGCAATTAAGTTTTCTAAAGCCATACTGCATGGTTTTAAATCCAGCTCTGCCACTTCCTAACTGTGCATCCTTAGGTATATTAACTTCTCTGTGCTTTAGCTACCTCATCTGTAAAATGGGGATAATAAAAATACCTATCTTGAGGGACTTCCCTGGTGGTCCAGTGGGTAAGACTCTGAGCTCCCAATGCAGGGGGCCCTGGGTTCAGTCTTGGGCGGGGAACTAGATCCTGCATGCATGCCACAACTAAGAGTTTACATGCTGCAACTAAATATCCCACAGGCCACAACTAAGACCTAGCGCAACCAAAATAAAGAAGTAAGTATTTTTAAAAAATTACCTATCTTGTGAGGATTAAATGAGTAAATATGAAGTGCCTAGAATAGTGTTTGGTACATAATACAGGTTGTTTTCCAGCATTTTAATAATAATTGTTATTAATTGTGATTTTTGTACCATTAATAATGTACAAAGTAATATATTTTTATTCTGTTGTCTTTTTAAAGTCTTTTAAGCCGTTGTTTTTCTATTTTTCAACTTGATACTAATTACCAGTTATATGCAGTTGTAAATGCCCACTTTACCTTGGTAATACACTTGACATATTTGAAACCAAGGTAAAGAGATACAGAAATAAATTATTTTTTTTGGAAATAAGTTGTATAAAGACAGTTCATCACAATTGAAAACAGTGACAGGTAATAATCCCTAATGGTGAAAACTTCACTGTTTTCTCACCTTGAGATCGAATTCTACATATAAAGAGCAGTATTTTCTATATGAGTTTAAAAGGTCTCTCTGTTTACAGTATGTAGTACTTATATCATCTTAAGATTTAAAATATAAAATCCAGGGATTTCCCTGGTGGCCCAGTGGTTAAGAATCCATGCTTCCAATGCAGAGGGCATGGGTTCAATGCCTGGCCAGGGAACTAAGATCCTACATGCTAGTGTGGCCAAAAAACAAAATAAAAACAAAATATAAAATCCAGATTCTCTGAATATGGTACTAGGATTTAGTTTTACCTCTAATGTGGACTCTTGGGATTTTATCTCCCCCCCCCCCCCCCCACATAATCACCACTAATGTTTTTTTAGCTCAGTTCATGTAGAATGCTATCAAATTGTAAACCCTTAATAAAAACTACTGTGACCTTTTGCTTAGTTTTTTGTGTTTCCATGCTCCCCAATAAGTGCTTTCTGACTGTTCAGGTTTTTATGGACCGTGTATATTTTTACCCTGTTTAATATTTACTTTGCTTCCTAGGGTATTACATATGACCATGTAGAATTAAATGTATATTTGAATGGAAAAAACATGCATTGTCCAGCATCAGGTATACGAGGGACAGTGTATCCAGTTGTTTATGGTAAGCTAAAATGTTTCTAACTTTTACTTGGCATTTTCATTAACTTTATAATTCATTCATAAGGCTGGACAAGTTAGTAAGGACCTCTGTATATGGAATGTACTTAGTAGGTTATCACAATCCCACTTTGCAGGACTAAGGAAAGTTTTTCCGCATGTGTTTAAAAAATAAACTTGCTAAATACAGTGATTATGCTTAAATATGTAATAACCATATTCCCTTTTATACCATATACTCTTATATTCTAGAAAGTTCCAAAAAGCTTTACAAAAAGATATTTTTGCCAGTTGTGAGATAAGGTTAGATTACTGTGAAATGTAATTGTAAAGAATATTTTGGAACTAGGGATGGGAATTTCATGTAGATTGAGCATTGGTTACCTTTATAAAATGACCTAAATGTTAAAACTTCTGAGAGAAATTATGACTTAGAATGGTTTCATAGTAATTGTTTTCCTTTTGATAGCAAGGTACGTATAAGTACTATAGTTCCTGTACAAGTGTATCCCTCCAAGAATTGGGTTACTTAGAGATGACTCTGTACCACTTAGTTACTTTAATTTTATTACAGAAAATTTCAAACATGTATAGAAGTAAAGAGAATAGAATAATGAACCTTCATGTTCCCATCGCCCAGCTTCAAACAATTATCAACTAGTAGCCAGTCAGGTTTCATCTCCTCCCTGTGGTCCTCCTGTTCTTCACCTCTTTGTTTTTATTTTGAGGCAAATACCAGACATTATACCATTTTATTCTTAAATATTTTATATGTATCTCTAAAAAATACGGTGTCTCTTTATAAAAAATATACATAAGCACAGTACCTTTACCACTCTTTTCTTCATTTTTTATGTTATCAACTTTAAATCAACAGGTGTATGATTTAATCTCAGCATTTGAGCTATAATAAAAACTAATTGTTAACTTTTTTGTAGTAACTCACTAGAAAAGTAGCAGTGTTTGTTTGGGATGACAGAAAAGTATACAGTAACAAATATAAATAGTTAATAATTTGATACTAACAACCAAAACCTGTGCTTTACTTTAAGCTTTTCATTTATCTTCTTTTTTCCTAAATATTACTTTTCAGTGATTTTACCTTCTGTGTCTTTGCATGTCTTTGCATGTAAAGGTGTGTTTTTAAACTTGACATAGGTTAGTTTCATTGTAATATTGGGTAAGCCTAAAAGTAATGTCTTTATTTACTTAAATAAGTGGAAGTGTAGCTTAATATTTGAAATAGTTTAGTCTGAGAAATGAAATAAACATCAGTAGAATGAGTTATACAAATGAGCATAGCAAATGAGATTTTTATTCAAAATTGTTTCTTTGATTCAGCATTATTTTTAATGTAATAAAGATAGTAAATTATATATAGTAACATTTTATAAATTGAAATTGATAAACCAGTCTGATTAAATCAAATATTTTAAAAGCCAGATACTATCAAAGATAAAAATAAAATTCAAATTCCCTTACCCTTTGTCTTCTATCCCATCCCTAATCCTAGATCCATCCGGTCATTCATTTTGTCATTTCTTACGTTCATCCTATGGAGAGACAAAACTGCATAACACTAAAGAAAAGTGTTGTTACACAGTTAAGACTTCCAGCCTAATCTGAGCTCTCAGTGTTTTTGGCAATTCTTTTACATCTCTGCACATTCTAGACTTTCATTGTGCTTCTTGAATTTCCTATTCATTCTCCATAGCTTGACCTTCCCTTCCACTTTATAGAGAAACAGACCATCAGTGGTGAATTCCAGCTTCCCTCCCCATCCTCCTGAAGCTTTTCTGGATCTACTCCAGTCTTGCCTTCTTCCCATCCCATCGTAGAGGAACTGGTGCCCTTCATGTTAAAAAAACTTATTCTCTAGTCTAGATTTCAAATTCCCCAACTCTGGGACTTTACTGTCAGTTATTTCATCTCTGTTTTATGTCATCAACCTCTCTCTTCAATGCCTGTAAACATTAAGTCATTCACATTCCAAAATACCTTACCTTAAACTTGTACCCCTCATCCCTCCTGTGTTTACCCTTCTCTATATGGCTGCATTTCTTATAGAATAGCTTCCATCACTGTTTATATTGTATTGTTCACCTATCCTTCAGCTGGTGTGGCTGACTTTACCACCACTCCACTGAAACCACCCTTGTTAAAATCACTAGTGACTTCATGAATGTCAAATCCAGTACTTAACTTTTTTCTGCATTTATTATGAAATGTAAAATATTTAGTAATGTGTATTAAACATGTATGTGCAGTCTAACAAATAGCTATAAACTGAACACCCATATCATCACTATAGTCAAGATAATGAACATATTCATCACTCCTAAGTTTCTTCCTGCTCCCTATAATGCTTTCTGCTCACCTTTCCCCACCCCACGCCAGGCAGCCACTGTCTGCTTTCTGTCACTACGGATTATCTTGCGTTTTTAGAGTATTATGTAATCAGAATCATACAATTTTTATTCTTTTTTTGGTCTGGCTTCTTTTACTCAGCATAATTATTTTAAGATTTATCCATGTTGTAGCATGTATCAATAATTCACTCATTTTTATTACCAAGTAGTATAGTTCATTGTGTGGATGTATCACAATTGGTCTTTCCCTTCACTCATTAACGGATATTTAGCTGTTTCTAGCTTTTGACCATTAGGAATAAAGCTGCTGTGAACATTCATGTACAGGTCTTTGTGTGGATATATGCATTCATTTCTCTTGAGTGAATGCTGGTAAAAACATGTAGAAGCTGAATAAGGCCTGCAGTCTAATTAACAGTATTGTATGTGTTAGTTTTCTGGTTTGGATTTGTACTGTAGTTGCGTAGGATGTTACCCCCTGGGGGAAGCTGGGTGAAGGGTACACGGGACTTTCTGTATTATTTTTGCTCTTTGTGAATCTGTAGTTTTTTTAATAAAATATTTTTTAAGAAGTAATTTGTCTTAATGTATAAAATTGAGAAGATACATGTAGGTAAATAAGGAAAAATCAAATTACTGATATTTACATCATCTAGAAATAATTATCAATAATATTTTGATGTATTTCCTTTCAGTGTTCTTGATAGATTATTCTTCATTGTGGCTGTTTTTACCCAATAGGATCATGTTTTGTAACCTGGATAGCAGATGTGTTTATTATTCTTGCCTATTAATGTTATGGCATTATAGAAACAGTTTATAATTAATTATTGAAATTAATTACAAAATTAAGGTGTTTGCTTCTAATTTATTTTCTTTCTTTTTCTATCTGTAGTTGATGACAGTGCAATTTTGGATTGCCAGTTCAGTGAATTTTATCATACTCCACCACCTGGTTTTGAAAAGATATTATTTGAACAGCAGATCTTCTGAATGTATTTGTTTTCGAAACTTGTACTTCTGCACTGTTAAAAGTGTTTACCATTTAATAAAGCTTTACCTGACCTATAGATGAAAATATATTCTTAAAAATATGCTTGTTAATGTTGTCTAAGGAACCAATGTATACAATATACCACCCTGAAGTTGTGATTTAAAATACTTATGCTTTGTGATATGAAATCAACATTGGGGGCAGTTTATTTAATTCTTATTTAAATAAATATAACTATGAGTTTAACAGTATTAAATGGAAATATGTATATAGGTATTTAAAAGGGAGTCTTTCTTAATGTAAAATATTTGTTTTGATAGAGATACAGAGTTGGGTGGGGTTTTTTGTCATTCTGAAGTTTCGACCTCATTAACTATTTTAAGTCTGCAGTCCAATAATTTTGTGTCTCAGTGTCTTTTTTATATAGAGTATAACAAAGTGACAAATTTATGTTATTGGCAACTTCATTTTTGGCAATTTATTTAGTGTAAAATGTACGACTTTTCTTAAAATTTAAGTTGCTTATTTTGTTTGTAAGTCATTGCTTTTGATTTTCTTTGTGAAAGGAGATAAATGTAGTAGTTGTCGGAGCATTTTGTTGAACACCATCATGCTGTGTTACTTCAGTACTTGAGAAAGTAATGGTTGGTTGGTGATGTGTACACAGCAGACATTTAGAATAGTATGATGCTTTCAACTTAAATGGAAATGAGATTATTCTTTAAGAACTTTTATTTAAATGTGCATTTTTCTGTAAGGAATAATAAAATATTAGTAATTAAGGACTATTCAGTACTATATTACATACATGTTCTTCCTGTTTTGTTAATTATACAGTAATTCACTTCACTCTTGATTATTTCAGAAGTTCAGAGATAAGTGAATTCTTTCCACGGCCCTGAGCCTTTGCCTAGTTTTCGGGAAGAATCCCTGTCCTTTAGATAACACCCTACTAAGCTAAACAAATCACCGTCCATACCTTTGGTACAGTCTCCTTTCCGGGGCATGCAAAGGGTGCATGTGTTTCACTCTGTCAACACAGAGCAGGATGTTGTTCTAGAAAAACGTGGCCTTAGAATCGAAGGAGATCTGAAGGTAGTTTTGCCACCTGATCCCCATTATCTCTTCAGGCAAGTTCCTCAGTGCCTCTGAGCACAGGTTCCCCGTTTATAAAAGGGATAATCCTACCTACTTGATAAGATTCTGTAACTAGGTAAATAAGGTTACACATGTAAAACATCTTCCTCATCACAGTCACTTAATGACTAGTTTCTTTGTCGACTCTGCTCGGTGGTTTTCACAGTGTGGCCTTCAGACCAGCAGCTCAGCCTCACCTGAGAACTTGTTAGAACTAGACCCTCAGACCCCACCCTGGACTCACTGAGTCAGAAACTGCCAGGGATAGCACCCAGGATATCTGTGTTTGAACAAGTCCTTCAGGTGATTCTGATCCACGCAAAAGATTGAGAACCACTGCTCAGGAAAGAATTCTTTGAGAATGATTGCCTACTATAAACTTTGTAAGGATTTAAGACTGTTTTTGACCTATAGACAAAAGAATGCTGCACAATATTTATTTATTGTTCATTTGATAGACAAAAACGTGACAATGTTTTGAAAACATAGATATACTTGAGTAACATCTATTTACATAAATCCCAAATTTACCTCTGTAGATATAGAATTAAACTAACCTTATATTATTTATGCATTTTTGTCTGACTTTCTGACCTAGTAATTTTAATTCATAAAGAACATGCTTACTTTGGAAAGAGCATTAATATGATTACTGTTTGCTCTCTTCATAATGTTATCTACCTCTTAGTTATTTTTTTAAAAGCCAACTTTTTTTTTTCTGTATAATCATATTTTCTCAAGACTATCTTTGCTACCTCTAATCATACAGAATAGATACAGTACTAAAAATGGTACAGGAGTTATGTCCATGGCAACAGTTTGATGAAGTGTAGATGTGTTTTTAATCTCTAGGTATCTTATTTCTCTTAGGAAAATTACCTATAACCTCAGTCTAATCTTGAGAAAAACATCAGACAAATTCCAGAGAGGGGCATCCTACAATATACTTGAGCAGTACTCCAAACTGTCAATGCCATCAAAAACAAGGAAAGTCAGAGACACTGTCACACCCGGGGAGCTTAAGGGAACACGACAAGTCAATGTAATGTGCGAACCAGGAACAGAAAAAGGACATTAGGTAAAAACTAAGGAAATCTGAATAAACCATGGACTTCAGTTAATAATGTATCAGTATGTTTATTAATTGTAACAGATGAACCATAATAATGTGAGATGTTCATAACAGGAGAAACTGGGAGAGGGGATATATGGGAACTCTGTAGTGTTGTCTCAGTTTTTCTGTAAATCTAAAACTGTTCTAAAAAAATAAAGCCTATTTAAAAAACTATATTGAGCTAGGAGAAATTTAAAAATAAAGCCTTTCTTGAAGCCACTAGAACATTAGTATGATATATACCTATAGCTTAAGTATTCAGTGATAGCTAACTATAGACGTAGATGGGACATAAAACATTCCTGTATTTTAACACACAAAACCCTGCATTTGTTCCTGGCTAAAGAGAGTGTCCACTGTCTTGATTCTGCTTATTGCAAAAATCCATTTATTCACACTGGTGTAGCTTTATACTCACATTGAAAATTAATCAATGATTTATTATCCACATTATTTCAGTGATTTAAACATTGCAAGGGATTTGCAATTAGATATGTGAAACAATGAAAATCTCATAAATCATAAATTTACATTATTAAAAAATCAGAAAAAGAGAATTTGGCTTTTAACTGCCTCTGGCTCATCAGTTACGATTATTTGAATATATGTTCAACTTGGATTACAAACTTATTTAATTTAAGACTGGTACAAAATATAATTTAAGGCTTTTTTAAATCATTAACAAAAAGACATGTATGATAGTGTTGCTCACATCTCTTTTTTTTTTATTGTACGTTTACTTTTTAATGTAAGTCTAGATATGGACCAGCAAATCATAGCTGGAAATGTGAGTGAAATCTTAGACTAATCTTTTTTTTTAAAGATTTATTTTATTTATTTTATTTTTTTGGCTTCGTTGGGTCTTCGTTGCTGCACATGGGCTTTCTCTAGTGGTGAGCGGGTTTCTCATTGTTGCAGAGCATGGGCTCTAGGCGCTTGGGCTTCAGTAGTTGCTGTACATGGGCTCAGTACTTGTGGCTCACGGGTTCTAGAGTGGAGGCTCAGTAGTTGTGGTGCATGGGCTTAGTTGCTCCGTGGCATGTGGGATCTTCCAGGCCCAGGGATGGAACCTGTGTCCCCTGCATTGGCAGGCGGATTTCCAACCACTGTGCCACCAGGGAAACCCCTAATCTTGATAAATTACATTAAATCAATTTCTTTTAGATAACATAAAAACACTAGATATTGTGAGAGGGAAATTTATAATCAAAACTGGAATTTCGCTGTATGTAGTATCAGAAATGGAGTATAATCAACTTCCACTTACATTAATTTGCATCATTTATGCAACCTGGCGGGGAAATACTTTGGGGAGCTAACTGGGCTGTTCACCTAAATGAGTGATAGAATCAATCATTTGTTCAATAGGATATGAGACTCCCTTTCAACTTGCTCTTTTAAAAAAATTGGGACCAGATTATTGAAATAATGAGTATAACGTTAGATATAATTAGCAATATAAATGAATCACAGACCATCCAAGACTTCTATAGAAATCTGAAGGGAAAACTGTCCCAATATTGGCTGAAATGTATAATCTGTAGTTCCATAGGAATCATTACAATATAGTCATTCAAAAATTGAATCACTTCTGTGTTCTGTTTCATAAATACTTAAACCCAATAGTCCCTGCCCTCAAGGAACTCTGCTAATTGTAATTCATAAGTATGGCTCTACAATACCCAAAATATATTGATAAATGAAAAAAAAGTTGTGAAGCATTTGTATGTATAATATGATTCATGGTCCAGTGAGTAGGACCCAGTGCTTTCACTGCCAAGGTCCAGGTTCAATCCCTGGTCAGGGAATTAAGATCCCACAAGTGTGGCATGGCCAAAACAAAAAACAAAAAAACGAGCCTTCTGTATAGGAAAAATATGATGTAATATACACCAAAATCTTGGAAATGGGACTTCCCTGGTGGCACAGTGGTTGGGAATCCGCCTGCCAATGCAGGGGACATGGGTTCGAGCCCTGCTCTGGGAAGATTCCACATGCCACGGAGCAACTAAACCCATGTGCCACAACTATTGAGCCTGTGCTCTAGAGCCCGTGAGCCACACCTATTGAGCCCGTGTGCTGCAACTACTGAATCTCACGCACCTAAAGCCCGTGCTCCACAATGAGAAGCGACTACAATGAGGAGCCTGCGCACCACAATGAAGAGCAGCCCCCGCTCGCAGCAACTAGAGAAAGCCTGTGTGCAGCAACGAAGAACCAACAAAGCCAATAAATAAATAAATGAATTTATAAAAAAAAAATCTTGGGAATGAGATTAAAGGGATCTATCTCTTTTATTGCAAATTTATCTGATACATTTTTTACAATAAACATACTATTTGGGGAAAAAATTTTTTTTAAACAATGAGAGGAATGAAAGTGAATCTGGAGGAAGCCCTGTACACTAGAGAATGGGGGATTTTACATTCACACTTAAAAATCTAAAAGGCTGCAGTAGAATCACAACTCAATTACTTCAGTACAGGATATAATGTTTCATGGCAATTCATAGTAAAAGATTCAGAAATTTTAGTCAAGGCCATGCCTGGCACCACTACAACCCGGGTCCCCAGACCCAGGGAAGTAAGTGCTAGTGAAGCCACATGTGGAGTAGACCAGTTCCAGCAGACACTGCACTTGAAATTAAGGACAGTGATAAACCAGAGAAGGCTACCAGGCTGCTGAGCCGCTGCTTAGTCCATGAATGAGTCAATGAATGGTCCTTGAGGACACTGGGAATGTTGGAAGAATATATTCAATCCACTGGGCTATTGAAGCCAAAATGACTTGTGAGATGCTAATTATTTTAAGAAGTAGACTAGAAATAAAGCCAAAACAAAAAATCTATAGATTCACGTGTGTGATTCTCACAAATGTATTTCAGGAAAGACAATCATAGATATTTTTCAGATACCTGATGGTTCATCAGGTGAAAAAAATGGGTAGATTTATTCTCTTTTGCCTTGGAGGCAGAATTATTAGAAGGTACAGGGAAGAAGATTTCAGTTTAAGAACAGGAAAAGAACTTTCCTGTTCAGTTCACTACTGAAATTGATGCCTTGCAAAGAAATTAACTTCTGATCCCTGGGATTGTTTTAACAGTTGTTGTTAAAATATAGGTTTTGTTCTTGTTCAGGTATGGTGAACAGGAGAGTACCGCCATTGGAAAAGGTAGTGTTACAGTTCCCAAGAGGAGAAGGCACACCTTGCCACACAGGGACTCATAGGTAAGCATCAGGGTTGGTCAGGAGACAGAAGAAGCAAGGGGAAGGCATGGGCATGAGCCCTTATTGTGGTTTCCGTGGGCAAGGCAGGATACGCATACTCAGAATTGGCTAGTTTGAATAGTTTCAGCAGGCGCTGGGGTGTGGGGGCTGTCCCAATTGTGTGGTACCTGGCTCTGCGGTAAGTAGGACGGGACTATTGATTGACGTGGAATGTAAGAGTCAGATAGAGAAGGTGGGGGCTCTGGATTGGTTGGTTTGCAAACCAAAGGCAGGCTCCTGGGGTGAGTCGTTTGCTGTCTCTAGGAATTAGCTAACTCTGGGTGAAGCGGTCCTTCCTCTGACGGTAAATCCCCAGTAAAGCCTCGAGAATACAGAAAATAAGAAAATATAATCAATACACAGGCCAAATGACTATCCCAGAGATCTCATAAACATGGTTCTTGATGGGTTAGAGACCAAACCAGATGTTTTCTAAAACTGTGATTCTGATTCATTCAGACTGTTGCCGAGTCTCCAAACAAGTTAAATTGAAAACAAGGAAATAGGAGATGCTGGATCTCCAGGGATTTATACAAGGACTTGTCACATTAAAATCTGTGTTAATTCTGGAAAGCGGAGATGATACGATAGTTTATTGAGGAATGTAGTGCTAGTTCAGCAGGGTAAACAAGAGGTTTCACACAGTTTTCTGAGCAGACAGAAGTGACTTACCAGTGTTGCACAAGAAACTGTGAGATTACATGTTGGGGTAAAATTGTCAAAACTATGAGTATGACGGTCTCCTAGGTCTTATTTAAGGTCAGAAAAAGATCTCTGAAGTACCAGTCCAGTGTGTGGTGACAATCAAAAGCATGTATAAAATGCTATTATCTGGAAGCGTTTTGAAAATAAAGCAGAGAATCTTATCAACCGTTATAAGAGACAAAACACAAAGCTTGTCCTTCCTGACCTATGTTTGGTTTGCATATTGCATTTCAGCGGGAAAAGTGAGTTGAAGAAGCCCAAGGAAGAAGAGCACAAGTGACCCAGAGAAGGCACACAAGACACACAGGCCTATCAGTCTGGAAGTCAAGGCTGAGAAGAAACATTATCCCAATCTATAAAGTCATGGTAAGTATGAATGGGTTTGGTAAACTTGGACTTGCTATCAAATTCCAGAACACTAATAATTAAGGCAGCAACCCTTGAAACTTAAGAAAAGGAATATTTAGAGGCAAAAAGCTCCATGTTATCTTCATGTTGTGTAAGAAACAGGATTGTTCTACCTAAAGGTGGTTTAGGGAGATGTGTTTTGAAACAGAATTGTTAAACAATGAAGGCATCTTGGAGACCACTTGTCTAAATCCTAACTCCCCTCATGGGGAAAGTGGCCCAGGAGAGATTAGATTATTTGCCAAGCTGACACAGTTAGAAAAATCCAGGTAATTCAATACTCATTAAATAAATATAAGCACCTACTCCGTCAGGCACTGTATAAACTTCATTCTACGCTGCCATGTGATTAGATAAATCCATGAACAATTTCTAAAGGTTTCTAAAGGGTTTTTGATAGAAGCTAGAAATTTAGGAGTATATCCTTTTTGACTTTGACAACATGAAAGATAGTTTAGCAGTCCTACAAAACACATCCTTATACAACTGTCTGAGACTGAACAAAGGCCAGGATAGACCATTAGACAGATTCACATTTGATTACCCTTATTCAGTGGCTGGTTCCTGTAAAGGTGCCAAAAATGATGAAATAAATAGCTGTCTTTAGGTATTATCTATGTGACAGCTCTCCATTAGCATAAATAAACAGTAGTTAATGATTCACTGACTGTCATTCCTGGGTCAGGTGCAGACATGGAGGTGTGGCCTCAAAGACAGTTTCTGAGAAAACATGTTTTTTGGCCTTGTGTTATATTGTTGTAATTAGATTGGACTATGTACACTGAGGCTCAGAAATTTCACTTTAAACTAATGAAGTTTACTACAGCATGTCTTCTGTTGGCATTCCTGAATTTGTTGCTGGACCTTATTCCTTCCATTAAGCTCACCTTTAGAAAAGCCTCATTACTTGCTGGACTTTACGGATTCAGACCTTATGAAAATTCAAACACTGAAGCCCCGCTTTTTAAAAAAATTTTCGAGGGATACTTTAAAGCAAATATAATAATAGAAATTAAATTACAGGGAAAATATTTAAACTCATCACAAGAACAATATCCCCACATTTTAGAAGCATACATGTATCTTCGTATAAGCAATTGTCACACTAGTTATAAAACGGTTCCTGCCTATTGGATAAGGATTTTGGAAAATAGGATTGGCACACTTACTGGCATAACTTATGTATTATCCAAAGCTCTTCTCAGAAAAGGTGGTAGAACCCAAGTACGCTTTTGAAATCTCAACATGATATAGTACATTTTCTTTTTGATACTTTTAGGAGGACTGAACTTACTCATTCAACAAACATTTTTCAGCATTTACTATGTGCCAGGCACAAGGTTGGGCTAGATGCAAAGATGAGTAAGACAGTCTTCACCTTGGAGGAAGCACATGACCATACTCATGGCTCCACAACATTTTTTTCCTATTTTTTGGCGTATAATTGCTTTACAACGTTGTGTTAGTTTCTGCTGTACAACAAAGTGAATCAGCTGTATTTATACATATATCCCATATCCTCTCCCTCTTGAGCCTCCCTACCACCATCCCTATCCCACCCCTCTAGGTGTCACAAAGCATCGAGCTGATCTCCCTGTGCTGTGCGGCAGCTTCCCACTAGCCATCTATTTTACACTTGGTAGTATATATATGTCAATGCTACTCTGTCACTACGTCCCAGCTTCCCCTTCCCCAGCTGTGTCCTCAAGCCCATTCTCTACCTCTCTGTCTCTATTCCTGCCCTGCTATTAGGTTCATCACTACCATTTTTCTAGATTCCATATATATATATGCGTTAGCATACAGTGTTTGTTTTTCTCTTTCTGAATTACTTCACTCTGTATGACAGACTCTAGGTCCATCCACCTCACTAAGAATAACTCAATTTCATTCCCTTTTATGGCTGAGTAATATTCCATTGTATATATGTGCCACATCTTCTTTATCCATTCGTCTGTCAGTGGACATTTAGGTTGCTTCCATGTCCTGGCTATTGTAAATAGTGCTGAAATGAACACTGTGGTGCCTGTACCTTTTTGAATTATGGTTTTCTTAGGATATATGCCTGGGAGTGGGATTTCTGGGTCATATGGTAGTTCTATTTTAAGTTTTTTAAGGAACCTCCATACTGTTCTCCAGAGTGGTTGTATCAATTCACATTCCCATCAACAGTGTGGGAGGGTTCTCTTTTCTCCTCACCCTCTCCAGCATTTATTGTTTGTAGATTTTGTGATGATGGCCATTCTGACTGGTGTGAGGTGATACCTCATTGTGGCTTTGACTTGCATTTCTCTGATGATGAGTGATGTTGAGCATCTTTTCATGTGTTTGTTGGCCATCTGTATGTCTTGCTTGGAGAAATGTCTGTTTAGGTCTTCCACCCATTTTTGGATTGAGTTGTTTATTTTTTTATATTGAACTTCATGAGCTGTCCATAACATTTTTACTCCACCAGCAGGAACAGAAGGAAATTGACACAGACTTGTTTTTTTCTAGCATTACAGTGAAAATATGTCATGGTAACAAGTAGACTAGAATCATTCTGTATTTCCCTCAGTCAGATGCTCAGCTAGTGGGGGTTCTGGTGGAACAACCCAAACCTTCATTCCCAAAAGAACCCAGTAGTCAATTATCTTGTTTTTCTGTTTGTTTCTATGGTTTCCATTAACCCTTAATTTTGAGCATGGACATATTAAAGATACCCCAGAAAATCCCCTGCATTCCAGACATAGTCCTCCTTGTCCCCATTGTGTAGCAGCAACTTGCTTTCCCCCCGGTAATTAAGATTAATCACTTTATCCATTAGAATAACCCTTTTTCTGCCTGTTGGTTCAAAGGCATGAGGAGCCCAAAATGGCCAGGTGGAAGTCTCACCATCCAATCTAATATTTTCTTAATTTTTATTTACTTATTTATTTGTTTGTTTGCTTGTTTAGGCTGCGTAGGGTCTTTGTTGCTGCACTCGGGCTTTCTCTAGTTGCGGCAAGCAGGGGCTACTCTTCATTGCAGTGTGCAGGCTTCTCATTGCGGTGGCTTCTCTTGTTGCGGAGCACAGGCTCTAGGCTCATGGGCTTCAGTAGTTTCGGCGCATGGGCTTAGTTGCTCCAAGGCATGTGGGATCTTCCCAGCCCAGGGATCAAACCCATGTCCCCTGCATTGGCAGACAGATTCTAACCACTACGCCACCAGGGAAGTCCCTTCAATCTAATTGAAACACTGTTGTTTCCCCTGGTGAAAAAATTTCCTCTTTGGGGACTAAAATTCCCAATCAGTAGAGCTCAGGGTTATCAGGATGAGAAGCGAAAATTACCTGTGGATGAGTTATTGGGTAAAACAGTAAGAAGAGCCACTGTTACCTCAACCCCTTGATTCTGGACCATGTGTTCCGGTTATGTAGGAGACAGCAGGGTTCTTCCCCAAGGGGCATCTGCCTCCTCTTTAATCAAGGACTTTTGGGTCTGTGATTTGACTTATATTTGGAAACTGGATAAGAGGCCATGACTGTCCACGGTGGTGACTCAAGTCAGGTGTTTGGCTACCACACCTAAAGTTTTCCCCTCTCGTATAGATCAAGCAATACTCTAATAGATTGTCTAACTATTTTATTCCTAGGAATAGCATGATAAATTAACCACCATCAAAGAGCTCTGTAGACCAAGGCATTCTGATTACCCCTCACAGTAGATGCATCCAATTTGTCTTTGGTGATTAGGGGCCACTGCTACCTCTGCCACTCTGAGATCCATTATCCCCATTAGAACTGGAGAGACCATATCACTGGTGGCATCTTTTACCTGGCTTACCAAGGAGAGCAACCACAGAGCTCTCCTTTGAGAGAAATTGCAGGAGCTCCACTTATGAATGTAATTCTCAATGATTTAGTGAAAGAGATGTGCTCTGGGCCTTGTCATGGAGCATAATTGGGGGTCAGGACTGAACAGTGATGTGATGAGAATGGCAAAGAAATATTTTTTACCATCTTCTGGGCTCTGTTCGCAATTGAATAATTTTTTCCTAATAATATGGGCTGTTTAGATATTATAGACATTTTAGAGCATGGGAGAAGATTACAGAAAGATATTAGGGTATTTCATGAATCAGAGCCTCAGAAAGGCCAGAAACTGGATTCCTCAGCCGCATTCATTTGTGTCTCTTCTTTTTAAGATTCTGCATCATCATGACAAAATCCCCATCCTTAGTCTTGGGTCTCTCCATTCACATTCTAGAAAAAGAAGCTGAGAGAATTCCCTAGGGGTCCAGTGGTTGGGACTCCGAGCTTCCACTGCCAGGGGCCCAGGCTCCATCCCTGGTTGGGGAACTAGGATCCCGCAGGCCATGTGGTGCTGCCAAAAAAAAAAAAAAGTTAAAAAAGAAGCTGAATTCTCTTTCTCCTTTTTTATCAGTTTTCCTGGAACCTCTACTGACCAAAGCCAAATTCAGTTTCAGATTCAAAGGCATCCTTTTAACTGACCTGATTAGCAAGTGTTTTAAAGAGCAAATACCTTTCACATCAATTTCCACAAATGCATCCAACATCATGGTTTAAACTGGGAACAGTGCTTGGGGAATTACACAGTGGTATGTATAAACCTGAACAGGCTGTACTCACAAGGAAAAATATGTGATTTATCTAAGCATAGTAAATACTTCAGAGTTTAGATTTCAGAGTAGGAATGTCTCATGTAAACAGTAGCAGTGACTATCCCTATAGTAAAATTTCTAAGCATGAGAATACATCAAATTTTTGTAAAGAACATTTGCTCAGTAATATCTTTGTCCTTTTATTTACAGGGTAGAAGAAGGAATAAATTTGAAAAACATATTACCTTCTCTTTTCCATATCCTTTTCCTTACCATGTCCTTTTCCTTACCATAAAATAAAATTACCATGCACTGAATTTCAAGACCAATGCCATATCACTAAAGCTGTCAAGCTTTGCAAATTCACACCATGACAATTCAGTGCTCCTCGACTGGCAAGCTTCTCTCTGGGTGTGGGTGTCCCTGAAGCCTCCCAGATCCTTGCATCATACTGCTCCTGAACCGTGCAGTAGCCAGGCCTTTAAAGGAGAAATGTAAACGCTTTCATACAGTCAAATGAAGCAGATTTGTGCTCGGTTAACTCTGTTTTCACTTTTGCCGACAGAACGTGGGGTCCTTGAAGTGCCTGACATATACTGTTTTTAAACCAGCTCCATCATTTCAAAAGCAGATGGTAGGAATATTTGCTGAGAAGAACATACCTGAAACATTATATTCTGACCCATGAGCAGTGAAGATTCCATTGTCCTGTTCTCTTCCACCTGGGTTTTGGTTCTTATCCCTGCTGTACCCCCTGATGAATACTTATTTTCTTAGGGTTGTGGTTTCGTGGGTTTTGGCTGCCACTTCCTGCCAAAGCTACTTGCCATCTCTACATCTCTAAGAGGGTCTCCCTTCTTTTTTTTCTTTTTTCCTATCTATTGAGTTGATTGCACTTGAACTCAATGAATTTTCAGTCCCTGGATTCCTTTATTTTAATCAACGGATCTTTCTAACTGAATTGACACACTAACTCCTATGCAAGCCAGATTCGCATGTTTGATTAACTATACTGCTAGTCATAGAGTTAGCTTGCAAAAATTGTTCCAACTTCCAGACCTTTGTGAAAATCGAAGTGAGTTAGAAGCACCAGTTTGTAGCATCATGAACCAATCTGGACAAGCCCAAGTATTTGGGGGCATAGATAGCCTCAGGTACACAGTTATGGATTAGTATTAATCATAATCCTGCTTATGACATACTTTCCTCAGTGGTCCTTAGGTGGCCTCTTCCAGTAGATGTAATTGTATTGGTATAGATATAAATATAGATGTAGATATAGATCAGCACCCATGAACTCACCATCTAAAGCAAAAACTAAGACCTTGACAAATTACGTTGTTTAGAACAACAGAAATTTATTCTTTTCTAGTTCTAGACAGTAGAAATACAAAAATATGTCCAATCTGTGTCTCCATCTTCATGTGGCCTCCTCCTCTGTGTTTCTTTCTCTGTCTCTTCTCTTCTCATAAAGACATCAGTCATTTTGAATTTAAGGTCTGCCCTACTCCAGTACGATGTCATCTTAACTTAGCAAGTTACATTTGCAAAGTCCAATTAAGGTTTCAGGAGTCAGAACTTCAGCATAGTTTTGGGGGACGCAATTCAACCTATAACAATATATAAATGTCCAAATTTAGGAGAAAATGCCAAACCATCTCCCAAAGTAGTTACAAAAATGTACACTCCCACCAGCATTGAAAACAACTTGGTATTATCAGACTATTTAAATTTTTGCCAACAGAATGAGTATAAAATGGTATGTCATTGCAGTCTGAGTTTATACTTCCAAATTAATTATTATGTTAAACATCTCTTCATATATTTATTGGCCTTGTATTTCTTCTTCTGTGAAAACATTCTTTTTTTTTTTCCCAATTGGGCTGCTTATGCTTTTTTTTTCTTTTACTGGTCTGTAGGAGTTCTTTATATATTGGTACCAATCTTTTGCCAGTTTAATGTATTTTGAATATCATATATATATATGTCTTTTCACTTTCTCTAAGGTAACTTTGATGAACAAAAGTTCTTAATTTTATATAGTAATATATACAGTCTTTTCTTTTGTAGTCATCATTTTTTGTTCTTTATAATATCATTCCCTATCCCAGCATTTAACTGTGTCTATCTTTAATTTTTTACAACGAATTTTAAATATATTGGGGGGGAATATCTGTTCAATCTACCAATAATCAAGAGAAGATTGTTGAAATCTCCCATCACAATGGTGAATCTACCCATTTCTGTCTGTCCTTCCATCATTTTTGTTTCATGAATTTTGCATCTCTTTGTTTATTACATACATACATGCTGTGCATCTTCTTGCTGTTGGCTTTAGGTCCATTTCATCTAATACTACTGTAGATAAACCAACTTTATTTTGATTAGTATTTTGCTGATGTGTCATTTTGCAGTCATTTACATACAGCCTTTGCATTTTCCTTAGGCTTTAGGTTTGTCTCGTTAACAGCACATACGGATTTTTTAAAAGTCCAATTTGTCAATATTCTTCTTAAACTGATTAATTGAGTTCATGTCTGTTTACTGTAATTATGTATATATTTGGAACTGTGATCTTAATATTTTATTTCTGTCTGACCCACTTTTTCTGTACTTATTGTTAACCCTTTCTTTAATAGGTATATATTCCCCTAGTAAGAGCAGCGTTTCACTATAACCATACATCTCTTCATCTCTACTCCCCGAACCTACATCATGTTATTACCTACCCTTTAATGCCAGGTTGTTGGGAATATGTGTTCTTTTTTTCTTTAGTCATAGCTATTCTTTTAAGTCAAGCAAGTTTTACCAGTGGACTTGATCAACTTTACTTCACATATCTCTTGCAATATCTACTAGATTTTCTCTCCCCTTCTTTAAGCCCTTTGTCCAAAGCAGTTTCCAATGTAGTCTTTGTGTGAGAAATTTTCTGGAGACTTCTATGCCTGAGGAGTCTTTTAAATCATGCTCTTGCTTTTGAGTGGCAGACTGGACATAGGAAAGAGGCTGATTCTAATTTCTGTTCCCTCAATATTTTGAAAATACCACTCTACTATTTTATTGAATCAATTGTTGCTATTGAAAAATTTGATGTCAGCCTGACTTCTGTCCTCTTTTTGTGATCTTCTCTTTCCCTTTGCAGTATTTTAGAATTCTCTCTGCTTCTTTGAAATTCTTAATTTTAGTATAAAATGTCCTGGTGAGGTTTTTTTCATTATTACTCCTCTATAACCCTTTCAATCTTTCATCTTTTATAATTACAGAAAATTATCTCAATTTCTCCTCAGACATTTCTTCCTCTTCGTTTTCATTTTTCCCTCTCTTTGTAGGACTCTTATTAGCTACATGGTAGTACTCCTACTTCTATCTTCCAAATTACCTCGCTTTAAAAAAATATTTTATATGTCTTTGTCCTTTCCTCCTTCCTTCTGAAAGATTTCCTTCACCTGGTCTCCCAAGTTGCTAATTTGTTCTGCAGCCCTATCCATTCTGTTATTTATGCCATCTGATGTGTTCTTTTCAACTATTATATTTTTTACATCTAAGATTTCTTATCAGTTTGTTTTCTTGTATTTGTTTATATTGCCATATATTCTTTTATCTCTTGTTGTATGTTTATTAGGTCAAAATTTAATTATTGATTTATTTGTTTTCATATGTATACTTGGATTCTGTAATCTAATATGTTATTTTTCATTTCAAATAGTTGTGCTTCTCAAATCTCTTGTGACTTTGACATGTAAATTCATTTTCCCCTGGAGGTATAGGCTTTTCTGTCTGGTAATGCATAGAGAGGGAGGCCAGACCTAATTAGGTCATTCCCAGGCAGCCCCAATTAGCCCAGAGGGAGGGATGGCTTAGGCCCAAGGTGGGGAAAGAAGCCTGGCACAAGAAAACCAGGGTCATTGGTTCCCCACCTCACAAAACAGTGAAGTCAGAAGTTAACTCTTGGACTTCCCTGGTGATGCAGTGGTTAGGAATCTGCCTGCCAATGCAGGGGATATGTGTTTGATCCCTGGGCCAGGAAGATCCCACATGCCGCGGAGCAACTAAGCCTGTGTGCCACAGCTATTGAGCCTGAGTGCCACAACTACTGAAGTCCGTGCGCCTAGAGCCCGGGCTCCACAGCAAGAGAAGCAACCACAATGAGGAGCCCGCGCACTGCAATGAAGAGTAGTCCCCACTTGCCACAACTAGAGAAAGCCAGTGTGCAGCAACAAAGACCCAACACAGCCAATAAATAAATAAATAAATAAATTTATTTTTTAAAAAAAGAACTTCACTCTTTGTCTTCCAGGGATCTTCTGCATTAGAAGGAGACTCTCTTGGACTGTAATTTGCTGGCCCTGGGGTTTTGGAAGGGAAGGGGAAACAATCCAAGATAAATTAGTCCTTGTTCCAAGCACAATTATTAAATCTGAAGTTGTGAATCTGATTTGATGCCCTTGTTGGGTATCATTGGGAGGCAAGTCCCTGGCAGATTACCCATCACTGGGCACAACTTGTGCTAACCTTCTCTTTCAGTGAGTACCAGAAAATCTGTTTTATCCAGAAATATCTCTTTTTCAAGAATTTCCCAACTCCATCCCTTTGCACTTCTTCTTCTGTGATTCTTTTCCCTCTCTTACTTCTTCATGCATCTATTAAGGCCTCCTGCAGGTCAGACACTGTGCTAGGTCCTGATTCTGACAGATATGAAGAGTAAATGTTCTTCAAAAATTAAAAACAGGGGAGGAACAGGGACTTCCTAGGTGGTGCAGTGGTTAAGAATCTGCCTGCCAATGCAGGGGACACGAGTTCGATCCCTGCTTCAGGAAGATCCCATATGCCTTGGAGCAACTAAGCCCGTGTGCCACAACTATTGAGCCCATGTGCCACAACTACTGAAGCCCGTGCATCTAGAGCCCATGCCCCACAACAAGAGAAGCCACCTAAATGAGGAGCCCATGCACCACAATGAAGAGTAGTCCCTCCTTGCCACAACTACGAGAAAGCCGTGTGCAGCAATGAAGACCCAACACAGCTAATAAATTTAAAAATAAATAAATTAATTAAAAAACAAAAAATGGAGAAACAGAAGTGGGACCGAGGCTAGAACATTAAAGACAAATTTGGCCTCCTTTCCCTGGCAGCAAAGCAAGGAGAGAGGTGCCACCTTCCTCTGAGGTGGAGCCTAGAAATGGTGATGGAAAGGTGTTCTAAGCCAGTGGTTCTAACCTTGGCTGCTCCTAGAACCACCTGGGGAGCTTTTTAAAATCCTAATGTCCAGACTCACACAGTGCCAATTAAACCATAATCTGTGGGGGTGGAACCTGGGGATATTTTTTAAAACTCTCCAAGTAGGACTTCCTAGGTGGTGCAGTGGTTGGGAGTCTGCCTGCCAATGCAGGGGACACAGGTTCAATCCCTGCTCCAGGAAGATCCCACATGCCGCGGAGCAACTAGGCCCGTGCACCACAACTACTGAACCTGCGCTCTAGAGCCCGTGAGCCACAACTATTGAGCCTGTGTGCCGCAACTACTGAAGCCCTCGTGCCTAGAGCCCATGCTCCGCAACGAGAAGCCACAGCAATGAACAACCCACACACCACAACGAAGAGTAACCCCCTCTCGCCACAACTAGAGAAAGCCTGTGTGCAGCAACGAAGACCCAGCACAGCCAATAAATAAATAAATAAATTTATTTTCTAAAAAAATTCTCCAAGCAAATGCAATATACACCCAAGTTTGAGAACCACTGATTGACTATACAGGCTAGCACCTGGCTTAGAATCAGGAGTTCTGGGTTAAATTCCATTATAGGTTGAACTGTGTCCCCCCAAACACCCCTGTTGAAATTCTAACCCCTAGAATGTGACTTTATCTGGAGATAGGATCTTTACAGTGGTAATCAAGTTAAAATAAGATCACTAGGGTGGGCTTTAATCCAATATGACTGCTGTCCTTAAAAAAGAGGAAATTTGGAGACAGACATGCATACAGAGAGTGAAGAGAGCTATCTGAAAGCCAAAGAGGAAGGCCTGGAAAAGATCCTTCCCTCACAGCCCTCTCAGGGGGAACCACCTTACTTCAGACTTCCAGCCTCCAGAACCGAGTGAGATAACACATTTCTGTTGTTTAAGCCGCCCAGTCTTGGGCACTTTGTTATAGCAGCCCTAGTAAATGTTAACACACATTCCAAAGTAGCAATATTTCAACTGTGCAAATAACTTCTCTTAGGGTGCTTCAATTACCTTATTGGAAAAACAGAGCATAAACCCTCCCTCGCAGGGCTGCTGAGAAGTTTAAACGAGATAAGGTAAGTGAAGAGCACCCAGCACCCCACTGGAACACAGTAAATGTTAGTTGAGTCTGAGTCTTTCCTGCTTGAACAAACCAAGTAGCTCTTTCAGCTTACGCGACTGTGGTCAGCTCGGCAGCCTCGGAATGCAGCCTGGTACCGACAGAATCCACTCTAGGCCCTCAGAAAACTGGCTGAACCGCTTAGCCGCCTCTGGGCAGCGCCTTTCCACCCTGTGCGTTGGCCTAGGGCGCCCCTAAGCTTTCTATTCAGCCCTGTCTAGGAAGCGACCCTTGTTCCCGAGGACGGCCTCAAGGGGGCGCGCTGTCTTCAGGACTCGAGCCTGGACTCGCCCCTCGGGAGGAGGGAAGGCAAGAGAGCGAGCGGAGCTGAGGCCGCGCTGAGGGAGCGCCTCCAACCGTTCCCCTTCCTCCCCATGGCAGTTTGCTCGCAGTCCAGAGCTTCGCTGAGTGCGCCCTGATGCCCAGTGTGTTACGTAACTTACTCTGGACTGTCCTTTCTCACAAATAGGTTAAGGCTCAGAGAGGTTAAGTAACTGGCCAAAAGTCACACAGCTAGTGGAATAGAATCCAGCTCTGCCTGACTCCAAAAACAGCAAAACACCTTTGTGGCCAGAAGATGCCCCAAGTGTCCAGCTCTCCGGGGGGAGGGGGGGGGGGACATGCAGACCTAGTCATGGGCCCAGCAAAAAAACCTCAGGGACAAGAGAGCCAAAACAGCTTTTGTTAACAGTTTCCTTTTCTCCTTGGAACCTGCTGCTGCATCTGCAGCCCTAAGGATCTCTTTGCATCCACTGGTGCTTTTTTTTTTTTTTTTTTTAAACTGCCCTGACTTATTCTGAAGGTGAAGGTATTGAGGGTTAATTCTTTTTCCTTCTTTTCTCCTATTCTCTATCCCTCAGGCTGGTTGATTTTCACAATCACTCCAAAGGAGTATTTAGGACACTGTTTTAATTGTTTATTGCCTCTCCATCGAAGGAGTCAGGACCCATTTTTTTTAAAAAAAGTAGTAACTACATGTAATTGACTGCTGATGTCTACGCTGCTGGGCAACGGCAGAGTTTTTCCTCCAAGACATAGTCTCCTGTGCCAGAAAAATAACCAATGTTAATTTGATGTTCTACATCACTGATTTTGTGCTCTGAGGCTGTCCAGGTGATAGTCTCCAGCTACTTCCAGCAAGCATCCATCCACCCACCCACCTACCCATCCTGCCAACAGTTGGGGGCCCACAACTTGCAAACCATGGAGAGGTGTACCTTGCTAGGTATCTGCCCACAGGACAGTTGTAATCCAGCAGAGCAGCACCCACAGGAGAACTGGCACCAAGCTCATATTCAGAAAACACTCTTTAATGAAGGCCATACCCATGTAAAAGATGCCAATTCTTTCTGGACTTTTTGTTGTTTGGTCTTGTAGAAATTCTTTTTAAGAGTATAGGAGTGATTAGAGGAGGAGCTGGGAGGCTGGCATTCTGGTCCTCTCTGTTGCAGTAACCAATCCCAACATGAGCCTGTGGACAAGGCCCTTGGCTTCTGTGTTTGTAAAACAAGGAACACAGGCTCCTTTCTGACTCTGCTGGTCTCTCATGTCACAAGCTGGTGTCATCAAGTTCTGCAGCCTTGAACAACTTTAATATCTCTCCTGCCCACACCAAAGTTCACAAACATAATGCTGTCTGTGTGCAAGGTGAACTGTATTGAGACCTCTGGAAAAAAGACTCCAAGGCCAAGACAGCCTGTTGCCCCCCACCCCTTGCTGTGCATTTGTTCTATAGGTTAGTGGACTGAGGGAGGCCCGCTTGCCTCTTAGGCCCTCCCTAGCCCTTGTTCAAACGTGCCGTCACCAATATCTAAGTAAATGTGACTCGGTGTCATGGAGAGCAAAGACATTTGGAAGGTGCTTGTGAATGAAAGTCATAATAGAAGAGCAGAAAGTCTAAAGAACAATTCCGGTGCCTTGGGTAGAGCCGATGAATCCAATCTTCAGGCCTCGGCACCCTTTCCTTCTCCTCGTGTGTGGCTGAGAGCCCTTCCCCAGCCCTTCCCCAGCGTCCTCACCTGTCCACCCAAAGCTGCAAGAGCAGGAAGAGGACAGCATCCAGAAGGAGGCAGGACAAGAGGCAGGGGCTGGCTCTGCCCCTCACGAGCTCTGTAACTTTGGGTGAGTCGTCTGGTCTCCAGGCCCATTGTCCTGGTCTATAAAATGAGGATCGAAATGTCCAGTGCACAGGATTCCTACTGCGCACACGAGGTGATGAGTGTAAAACACCGGCACATGGTACGTGGTGCATCTTTTTTGTAAAGAGTATATCCTTCCCCAAGGTATTTTGCCAGGGCACAAAGTCTAGTCAAAGGAATGACCTTGTACAGTGAATTGCAGGTCATAAGCAGGAAGGAAAATGTATTTGGAGGGACTGGTCATCTTTCCACTGTCATCGTATCCCAGCAAGGGGGCAGCTCCCAAACAGAGACCCATTCTGACACTAGAATCTCTTAATAATGATGAGAGTAGAATACTGCCTCCCATACATTTGTAAAATGATTTAGAATTATCAATGAATTGGCTCATTTGACTCTGAGAGTGCCTCTTTAGACCGTTAGGACAGATACCAGAATGTCCATTGAAGAGGTGTGGAGGTTGGAGTTCATGGAGGTGAAGTGACTTGCTAAGAGGTAACTTGAACCCAGGGGCCTGACTCCCCTGAATTCCAAACTCAGTGCTCTTTCCATCATGCCCCCAACTACGAGTGTGAAATATTGACATTTAGCCAGACTGTTACAGAGCCACGGATGACATGTCACATCATGCCCCAGTGCAGCTTTCCTGCAGGAGCACATCTCCAACTCCCTGTTGGGAACTAGTGTGGTTTTTACCCACAACTTTACTTCCCAGCCAACTTTTCCAGAACATATTTGCCCTGTACCATGGACAGAACTGAACTTATCTTGCCCAGCACGTTGGCTCCTCCTCCATCCTCCCCTTTCCGGTGCACAGCACTCCATCTGTCCTTTTCCTTCTCCCAGAAACCTGCTGCCTCACCCACGCATCCTATACTCCGTCCTGGTCCTTCTCCACCGAAATATAGCTCCATCCTGTCCCTCTCTCCACTGCCCTAATCCAAACCCCCATTTTCTTTTGTCTGACTTCAACTTGCATCTAATCACTGGGAGAGCGTTTGTTAAAACTCAGATTGCAGGGCCCCACCCCCAGAGCTTCTGATTCAGCAGGTCTGGGGTGGGGCCTGAGAATGTGCATTTCTGACAAATTCTTAGTGAAGCTGAGGCTGCTGGAGTCCACACTCTGTCAACCAAATAACTGTAATAGCCTCTAGATGCCACTGAACCTCCCTCCAGTCCTTTCTCTGCATAGCAGTCCGAGAAATCTTTGCAAGATCTCAGTTGGATCATGTCAATTCCTTGCTGTCTTAGTCTGTTCAGGCTAATATAACAAAATACCATAGACTGGGTGGCTTATAAACAACAGAAATTTATTTCTCACAGTTCTAAAGGCTGTGAAATTCCACATCAAGGTGCTGGCAGATCCTTGTTCACAGATGGCTGTCTTTTCTCTTGTCCTCACGTGCTGGAAGGGGCAAGGGAGCTCTTCTATAAGGGCACTAATCCCATTCACGAGGGTAGAGCCTCATCACCTCCCGGGGACCCCACCTCCCAGTACTGTCACATTAAGGATTAGGATTTCCACGTATGAATCTGGGGGGACACAAATATTTGGTCTATACCACTTGTCTAAAACCCTTCATGGCTTCTCGTTGCACTTAGAAAGGGAAGTGTGTCTGTCTTGTATCTCTGGGCGGGTGCTGGCATAAAGCTCCTTCAGAGTTCATGCCATCAGACGAAAACCCTGCCACCCTCCAGTTGCCTTCCTCTTCAGCCTCCTTGTTCCTTAAGGACTTGAGTACTGAGCTCACTGTCTTCATTTTCACCAACCACTTCCGTCACTATGTGGGGAATGATCCAGCTGACACTTTGGCCTCTGCGTTCCTGACCTCCTCACCTCGAGTGATCTGTAGCTTTCCACCCTGGGGGGCGTATGCTTGACCTTGTCGTCACCTCTAAGTCTCAATTTGAAGCCCCTCCCTTCCTGACCACCTCTTCCACTCTTTCTGACTTACCGGTTCTAGCGCTCGCATGCCAGCAATTCTCTGATCTCATCAAGGCCCATGACTCATTGGCCTTATCATTTTTTCATTACCCATCATAGCTTAGTTTTTCACTTCCTTCCCGACTCAGCTTAGGTTAAATGGCATATTTTTAAAAGCACTTCCTCATAAATACCACTAACTCTCAGCTATCCCCTAGTTTATTCTTGTACTCAGGCAGCCAGAAAAGAACACCAGCTGGTGTGAGTGTTCTCACTTTAATTCATGACCACAGACCATAAAGGTCCCTACATACTGCCCACAAATCCTATATATTTCCCTTCCTACCTAAGCGGTGGTCCTGGACCAACAGCACAGACATCACCAAGGAGTTTTTGCACATGAAAAGCTCAAGCCCCAACCAGACCTACTGAATCAGGATCTGCATTTTTACAAAATCCCCAAGTGATTCATTTCCACATTAAATGTTCAGAAGCACTGCCCTGATGGTTTGCTTTCTGGATCACCAGAAATTCATTTGTCATCTTTCTTTCTCCTCAACCCTTCCGAACCCCTGTGGCCCATCACTCAGTCTCACACTCTATTAAGAATCCCAGAAGCAGTCATACTGAAATCATGTTCCCATCACATCTTCAACTTGCTTGCATCTGTACTGCATCCCATCTTCTCTCCTGTTACAATGGGAGAAGGGCCCCAGCTCCATTGGAGGCCGTTGCCTTTCATCAGCCTCTGGATTTCATCCCTGTCCCTCCTGCATCCCTGAATCATGAGATGCTCCTCGGCGACTGGACATGTTCTCGTCCCATCTTAAAAGACTCACCCCTGATCCCACATCCGACTCCTACTGCCCACTTCTTGGCTTCCCAGCAAATCTTCCAGGTCCCCTTTCGTCCAGTAATCTCGTCTCACTCCCTCTCTTCAGTTAGGTATTTGCTCAAATGTCACTTCAGCAGAGAGGGCTTCTCTGATCACCCTTTATAAAATCTCTCTCTCTCTCTCTCTCTCTCACACACACACACACACACACACAGTGTAATTATTTTTATAATGCTTATCTGCACCTGGTATGTTCTCTATTTCTTTAGTGTTGGTCTCCCCACACTGGAATGTAAGCTCCACAGAGCAGGGTCTTTTTCTCTTTTGTCCGTGGCTGTATCCCCAGGGCCTGACAGTCACTCTTGTTGCATAAATGAGTAGGGTCTAGGCTGGAGTGCCACATGGCAGGAAGGGACAGAGGCTACCAAGAAGGGCCCTGGAAGTCTGACCTCAGACACCCCTTCATTTGATAAGAGGTGATGGGACAAATAATATGTCTTTTTAGCTCTTTCTTAGGGTTCATTTGTTGCAAGGCTATAGAAATGTACTTATTGCATGTGAAAAAGAGGGAGACAGTTCTTATAAGCAGAATCTCACTGAATCCCAGGGGGCAGCTCAGAGAGGCCTCAGCAGGTGGAAGGTCAGCAGATGGTCTCTAGTGATTCTCCCCTCCCTGTATTCCTGTCCTGGTGCACAGCCTCTCTACACTGAATAGGCCTGACCTGTGAGTAACCAACAGGATTGTGGAAACAACAGTATGTATGTGGCTTCTGAAGTTAGATCATAAAAAGACACTGTCTTAGGTCACTTGCCCCAGGGGAAGCCAGCTGCCGTCTCCTGAGGACACTCAGGACTTCCCAGGCGAGGTCCACTTGGGAAGGAACCGAGGCCTTCCATCCACAGCTGTCACTTGCCAACCTCGAGAGCAGCCCCCTTGGAAGTAGACCCTCCAATCCTCCTCAAGCGTCTCTTGTCTCTGCCACTCCTTTCCCTGCTCTCTCGCTTTCTGTGGCCAAATGCTCTGTTGTCTGTACCATTTTCCCACTTCTCTCTGCAGATGGCCTTTTCTGCTTACCTTTTAACATACAAATGGCAAAAAATGGTTGCCAGTTGTTGGTCTACACCACGCTTGGGCCAACTTTTTCTACAAAGGGCCAGGTAGTAAATAATTAGGCTTTGCAGGTCCTGTGCTTTCTGTTGCAACTATTCAACTCGACTCTGCCTTTGTAGTGCACAAGCAGCCATACCGAATACCTAACCAAATGCATGTGGCCGTGTGCTAATAAAATTGTATTTACAAAGTCAGGCAGTGAGGTGGATTTGACCTGAGAGTCATGGCTTGCCAACCTCTGGTCTTTAGGACATCACAGCTCCAGGGCCCAATACCATCTGATGGGCTAAGTCTGAGGCTGGTTTCCACTGCTGGCGAATCAATTTTGGCCAAATAGCAGTGAGACCTGATGGGTTAAGGGAGGAGCAGGGGCAGATCTTCCAGGAAAGAAATGCTGCCCACCAGGAGATAATGTGCATCTTTAGCACAGTCACATTCACTCAGTTCATTAATGTTAACTGCACAAACAATAACTGACCATCTACATTGTGCTCAGCACTATGATAGGATCTTAGGAATGTAAAGATGAGTGCTGCATGCTTCCCAATAATAGCTATGATACATCTCATGATTAAATGTGCCAGGCTTGCCATTTAGTACTTTATACACATTGTCCCATATAACTCTCAAGGTAATACTATGAGGACATTGAGGTTCAGAGCGGTTAAGTAACTTCTTTAAGGCCATGCAGTAACAAGGGGCCAAGCTGCCTCTGACTGCAAAATCTTACGACTCCTGCTCTTCAGTGCTGCCTTTCAGGTTGCTTGAGAATTCTTGCCCTCTGAAGAGCTCATAGTCTCCTTAGACTTTTTGGGGGGTAAATTCTCTATTTTTTTATAAATTAGTTTTGAATCCTTTTTGCTGTTGATGAGACCAATTATGTAATTATGACCTCAGTTGTTAATAGAGTGACTCTACAATTAAAAATGACATCGGAGGGAGCCCTGTTAGTGGCACAGAGCTTGCACCTGGCCAACTTCCTGGCATTTGGGATTTGTGGGCCACTTATAGCCTGGCAGTCATTGTGGTCTGCAGCTGCCGTGGCTTATCACAAAGGCACATTTAGGATCATTGTTGGGGAGGTTGGGGATTCCGCCCCAGTTAGTTTCTCTTTGTCTCTCTAAACTCTCAGAAATTGCAACATGAATAAACATTTTAATAGTCCATTTGCATTATTTTTCAGCAAATTAGAAAGCAAATTACAGTGAACTAAATACGTAATTTCCTAGAAGAGGCTCCCTATTCTTTTAATAATGAAACATTAAATGTTTTTTTAAGTTGCTTTTCAAGGAGCCAGTTAGACACATGAGAATTTAAATCTTGGAGATTTATATCATCAATTTTCTATTCAGGTTCAAATCCGCATTAATATCTACCCAGAAAAAAAAAATACCCCAGAACACAGTTATATTTGTATTAACACCATTTTCGTTTCATAATTTTGAAGTTACAAATCAGTAATAAATGATTATACTGCATTGTTAATGTTTTTTTAGAATTGACAGTGTAATTGTGGTTCTGTTTCAAAACCAGAGGCTTTGTCTTGTAGAGACTGTGGTAGATTGAAAACCTGGCCACAGTACTTTGTAGTTCCTCCCATCAAGGAAAGCCATTCACTATCCCACCTCTGGTGTCTTGGCTGACGTTGCGATCTGTTTAGACTGATGGAATGAGGTGGAAGTGAAACTGTGTGGGTTCTGAAGCCCAGCCCTCAAGGGGTCTTGTAGTTTCCACTTACACCCTCTTAAAACGCTGCCATTGCCACGGAAGAAAGCCAGACTTTTGAATGATGAGAGATGACATGGAGAGAGAGCCCTAGCTGACAGCCAGCGCCAAGACCCCTGACAGTGAGGGAGGCCATCCTAGACCTGCCCACACCACTCAAGCCACTAGATGACTGTGGTTGCATAAATCACCCAGGGGAGACCATTAGAAGAATCACCCAGCTGAGCCCAGCCTAAATTACAGAAGTATGAGCAAATACATTGCTGTTGTAAGCCACTGTGTTTTGGGGTGGCTTGTTATGATGGTGATGAATAACTGATACAGGCAAACATACTGAAATATTTATGGATAAAATGATATATTGTCTTGGACTGACGTAAAAACAATCTGATGGTAGGGAGAAGTTGGTGGAGGTATATTTGAAGAAGACTGGCTGTAAGTTAATAATTGTTGAAGCTAGGTGATAGATATGTAGGAGAATTCACTACTCTATTCTCTCTCCCTTTAACATTTAAAAGTTTTTGGATATGTTTGAAATTTTCCTGATAAAAATTTTTTTTTAAATGAGTCAGTATTGTAATATTGCAAACCAAGTAGAAAATTACCTATATAGTATGGTATAACTTCAACTTTAATGTTGAATATTAGAAGACTTCATGTCTAGTCTCATAAAAACATTTAGAATCATAATCAAAGAAATTGGACTTCCCTGGTGGCGCAGTTGTTAAGAATCTGCCTGCCAATGCAGGGAACACGGGTTCGATCCCTGGTCTAGGAAGATCGCACATGCTGAGGAGCAACTAAGCCCATGTGTCAACTCCTGAGCCTGAGCGCTTGGCAACAAGAGAAGCCACGGCAATGAGAAGCCCGAGCACTGCATCTAGAGAAAGCCTGCGCAGGGCAACAAAGACCCAATGCAGCCAAAAATAAATTAAAAAATAAAAATTAAAAAAAAAAAAGTCACTTAGATTATCTTAAAAAGAAAAAAGAAAACAAAACCCAAAGAAATCAGGCTAAGAGGAAATATGGCGCAAAGAAAGGGCAGAAGTCTTAGGCTGTTGGTTCTTGAGCCATCAGAGGCTGAATACTCTGTTGCTACAAATGTGCTGTAAATGTGCGTGGCTTCCGAGTTTTAAGATGAAATGTTAGGAAAGAAGCATTGATCTGAATACTCTTCAGTCACCTATGTGTCAGACTCTGTGCTGCGTACTGAGTTGTATCGGAGAGCTCATCCTGACCTTCTTGTCTGCCCTTGGCCACACTGTTATCTCTTTAGCCCAGGGGTGGGAAACTCAACGCAAACGGCCCAGTCAGGTACAAACATGAGTGAGGTGGCCACAGGATGGGAGCTGTGGTGAAGTGGACAGCATATAAGTGGACAGTGCTGGATAAGGACCAGGGAAACACCTAGAAAGGTCACTGCAGCAGAGGGAGCTGGTTCTCCCAATAGCAGGTCTCCTGTCTCACAATAGACTTTTCATCTAGGCATCAGGCAGCCCAAAATAAAGACTGCATTTTCAGCCTCATTTAGGCTGGATGTGCCACGGGATTGAGATTTGGACAGTGATTGTAAAAATAACATGTGCGACTCCCAGGATATGCCCTTGAAGAGAGGGGTCACATCCCCTCCCTCCTTCTTCTCTCTCTTCAGCACACTGCTGAGACAGAGCAGACGTACAAACAAACATAACTGCCCCCAGGATGGCGGCAGGGCCACACTGTGACCCTGGGGAGGCTTAAACATCTTTACCTTTGTGGGCCCCTTCCTCTGTAAAAAAGTATTACGTTGTATTTTACAACTGCATTGATATAATGGCACATATAACCAGGCTGGATTCATTTTTCTAAATTATTATTATACTCATTTTTTTCTTGATTCTAAATTAAAATTAAACATTTTCTTGGACCCCTAAAAATATCACAAGACTTGGGCACTGTGCCTGCTGTGCCCAGGGGGTTAAGTCAGCCCTGGATGGTGGAGCAATTAGACAGAAGAGCCAGGGCGCAGGGAAGGGCCATGCCAGACAGGACCCTCCCGGGAAAGAGCATAAACATCTGCCTTTTAAAAGCTACAGTTATTGGGGGTCTCTCTGACACCCATCTGAACCTGTATGTTTATTAAGTAAACCCAGTTACTGGAGGCCCAGGAGGCTCCCTAAAGGAAGCGACGGTCATGAAGGATGCATAAGAATTGGCCAAGTGAATGGGCGCGGGTGGGGAGGGCATTTCGGGCAAGACAACAATTTGAGCAAAGGCTGAGAGGAGACACAGTGAGAGGAGCTAAAGGACTTCATTATGGCTGGAGTTTAGGATGCAAGGGTGTGTGTGTGTGTGTTTGTGTGCGCACACACACACTGAGTGCTTGACTCCTTTGGTCTGTTCTTGGGGCCGCCCCTGGTGTTTGAACACGCCCTCTCATCTCTTTACCTCCAGTGCCTACTGAAGCCAGCGGAACACGTGAATGACCAGGCATCCACCAGCAGGGGCTGTGTCCAAGAGGAGTGCGTGTGTGTCCAGTTTAAGGGGCCACCACTGGCCTGTGTCTGCCATTGTCACATGAGATTGCAGGCCCAGGGTTGAAAGTTTCCAGTTTACCTGAAGAAGCCAGAAATTTGATTTTGCTTGCGAAACTCCTGACTTTTTAAAAAAATTTATTTATTTATTGGCTGCGTTGGGTCTTTGTTACTGTGCACGGGCTTTCTCTAGTTGTGGCGAGTAGGGGGCTACTCTTTGTTTTGGTGTGTAAGCTTCTCATTGTGGTGGCTTCTCTTGTTGTGGAGCACAGGATCTAGGCACACGGGCTTCAGTAGTTGCAGCATGTGGACTCAGTAGTTGTGGCTCGCGGGCTCTAGAGTGCAGGCTCAGTAGTTGTGGCACATGGGTTTAATTGCTCCGTGGCATGTGGGATCTTCCCAAACCAGGGATTGAACCCATGTCCCCTGCATTGGCAGGCAGATTCTTAACCACTGCACCACCAGGGAAGTCCGCAAAATTCCTGACTTTTACATGTAGGCCATTATCTAGGATTAAAAACAAATACTGTTTATGCCCATCGGGGCCCTGGGCTGAGAGCTGGCACCCTCATGCCTTTCTGTGAGGCGCCACCCTTTTCTCTCCTCAGTCTCCAGTGGGGGCAGTTCTTCAATGTCAGCATTTGGAATTGGGGGACAAGGCTGGATTTGGAGTCTTTGAAAGGCTAAAATAACCTTTTTCATATGTTTTGATCAAATTGGGGTTAGTACCATTGTTGATTTTTTTTTCCCCTGTTGTTCTCTCCCTTTCATTTTTTTTTCCAATTTTTTTATCACAAAATCACATTTAACGTAAATGTACCATCTTAACCATTTTAAAGTGTACAGTTCAGTAATGTTAAGTACATTCACACTGTTGTGCAACCATCACCACCATCTCCAGAGCTCTTTGTATCTGGCAAAACTATTCATGTCCTTTGCTCATTTTAAAATCAGGTTTTTGTTGTTATTAATGAATTTCAGTTCTCTATATATTCTGGATATTAATCCCTTATTAAACATGATTGAGTTTAGTTTGCTCTTTTTCTATGCCCTTAAGTTATAAAGTTAGGTTGTTATTTTGAGAGCATTCTTATTTTTAATATAAGCTCTTTTTTTTAAATAAGCTCTTATAATTATAAATTTCCCCCATATCCCTGCTATTGCTGTGTCACATAAGTTTTGGTACATTGTGTTTTAGTTTACATTTGTCTCTAAGTATAATGTCCCTTGTGATTTCTTCTTGATTCTTTAGTGTTTAAAAATGTGTTGTTTAATTTCCACAAATTTGTGAATTTTCCAATTTTCTTTCTGTTATTGATTTCTAACTGTACTCCATTGTGATCAAAGAAGATACTTTGTATAATATCTGTCTTTTAGAATCTATGTGTGGGGGGCTCTAACATATGATCTATTCTGAAAAAATGTCCCACATGCCCTTGAGAGGAATGTGTGTTCTCTTGTTGCGTAAATTGTATGTCTGTTAGGTCTAGTTCATTTATTGTTTTTTAAGTCTTCTATATCCTCAATTATCTTCTGTCTGGTTGTTCTATCCATTATTGAGAGTGAGGTACTAAAGTCTTCAACTGTTGTAGAACTTGTCTATTTCTTCCTTCACTTATATCAGCTTTGGCTTCATATATTTTGATGGCCAGTCATTAGTTTGTAAATGTTTATAATTATCATATCTTGATATATTGAAATCTTTATTAATATACAATGTCCTTCTTTGTCTCTTCTAACCTTTTTAAAGTATATTTTGTCTGATATTAGTATAGCCATCCCTGCTTTCTTTTGGCTATTTGCATGGAATATTTTTTTCCATCTTGTCACTTTCAATATGTTTATGTCTTTGGATCTAAAGTGAGTCTCTTGTAGATAACATATAGTTGGATCATGCTTTTTTATCCGTTCTGCAAATCTCTGTCTTTTGATTCAAGAGTTCAATCCATTTACATTTACTGATAAGTGAGGACTTACTTCTGTTATTTGCTATTTGTTTTCTATATGCCTTATAACTTTTTGTCCCTCATTTCCTGTATTACTGTCTTTTTTGTATTTAGGTTTTTTTGTTTTTTTACTGAAACATTTAAATTCCTTTCTTGTTTCCTTTGTGTATATTCTTCAGCTATATTCTTTGTAGTTGCCATGGAGAGTACATTTAAGATCCTAAACACCCTAAGTTGAATTTATGCCAACTTAGCTTCGATAACATTAAAAAAAAAAAAAAAACTGTTCCTTTACAGTTTCATGCTGACCCCTTTTGGTTGTTGATGTCACAAAATTACATCTTTATACACTCTGTGCCCCAAAACATAAACTAATATTTATTGTAAATGCTTTAGCCTCTTAAATCATATAGAAAACAAAGTGTAGAATTACAAACCAAAGTTAAAATAATACTAGATTTTAGACTAACAATTGTTTCATTAAAATGCATCAATCTCTTCAATCACATAGAATACAAATAGTGGAGTTAAAAAACCATTATTACAATAATACTAACTTTTATAATTGTCTGTGTATTTACCTATATTGAGGTCTTTATTTCTTCATATGGCTTCAAGTTACTATCTAGTGCTCTTTCATTTCACCCTGCAGGATCCCCTTCAGCATTTCTTGTAGGGCAAATCTATTGGTAACAAACTCTCTCAGCTTTTTGTTTATCTGGGAATGTCTTAATTTCTCCCTTATTTTGAAGGATAGTTTTGCTGGATATAGGATTCCTGGTTGGTTGACAGGTTTGGGGTTTTGTTTTGTTTTTTCTGTTCCAGCACTTTGACTATGTTGGCCTACTGTCTTCTAGCCTCCAAATTTTCTGATAAGAAATCTGCTCATAATCTTAGTAAAGGTCCCTGTATGTGACAAGTTGCTTCTCTTGCTGTTTTCAAATTTGTATGTCTTTCAAAAGTTTGAATATAATGTGTGTTGGTATGGTTGGTTTCTCTGAGTTCATCTTACTTTGAGTTCATTGAGGTCCTTCCATGGTTATATTCATATCATTCATCAAATTTGGGAAGTTTTCAGCCATTACTTCTTCAAATATTCTCTTTGCCCCTTTTCCCTCTCTTCTCTTTCTGGTACTTCCAGGATGTGTGTTGGTCTGCTTCATGGTAAGCGACAGTCCCTTAGGCTCTGTTCATTGTTCTTCTATCATTTTTCTTTTTGTTTTTCATCTCAATAATCCCCATTGTCTTATTTTCAGGTTCATCGATTCATTCTTCCACACGCTCGAATCTATCTTTGTATCCCTCTAGTGAATTTCTTATTTCAGTTATTGTACTTTTTAACTCCATAATTTCTTTTTTTTTTCAGTTTTCTCTTTACTAATATTTCCATTTTGTTCACAAATCATCTCAACTTTCTCCATGTCTTCCTTTAGTTCCTTGAGCATCTTAAATGCAGCTGTTTAAAGTCTCTGTCTGTGGGGGGCGGGGGGTGAAGGGGAAGCTGAGACAAAGCAAGAGAGTAGCACAGACATATATATACTACCAACTGTAAAATAGATAGCCAGTGGGAAGTTGTTGTATAACAAAGGGAGTTCAACTCAAGGATGGAAGATGCCTTAGAGGACTGGGATGGGGAAGGTGGGGGGGACTCAAGGGAGGGTGGGGGGGGAGTCAAGGGAGGGAGGGAATACGGGGATATGTGTATAAAAACAGATTGAACTTGGTGTACCCCCCAAAAAATAATAAACAAATAAAATTAAAAAAAAAAAAAATAAAGTCTCTGTCTATGAGATCTGCCATCAGTGCCATAAAGCTTTTTTCAGGGATAGTTTCTGTTGTTTTTTTTTTCCTTTTTAAGAGTTATACTTTCCTATTTCTTTGTATGCCTTGTTCTTTTTCCCCCCCATAAACTAGACATTTGAATCCAAAAACGTGGTAACTCTGGAAATATTTTTACATTTCCTTAGGGTTAACTGTTTTGGTTATTTTTACCTTTTGCTGTTGTAAGGTGTCGGTGCCAGGAATCAGCTTGAGGTGTAAACTTGAGGTATTTTTAGGTCTTTTGTGAGCCTGTACCTTTTGCAAGCATGTGTGGCCACTTTCTAATTTTCTCTGTATATGCAGTTGCTTTTGAATGTCCTAGTCTTTTTTTTTTTTTTTTTAATTTATTTATGTGGTTGAGCCGGGTCTCAGTTACAGCACGTGGGCTCCTTAGTTGCAGCATGGGAACTCCTAGTTGCGGTATCTAGTTCCCTGACCAGGGATCAAACCCAGTACCCCTGCATTGGGAGCATGGAGTCTTATCCACTGTGCCACCAGGGAAGTCCCCTGAATCCTAGTCTTTAATGTCTGTCTCCCAAAGGGAGAAAGAAAACTGAAGGGGGGGGTGGGGTGAGAAAGGGTGCCAGTCCTTTAAATCCCCAGAAATCACTTCAGCTGGGATTTCTGGGAGCTTATAACAGTGGGAAGAGGTCATCAACAGTGACAGCCCTTCTCTTTACTGGCACCTCTGTGATGAGAAGCAGCAATCAGTGGTCAGAGCATGGATCCTAAGTACTTGGAGAACAGGGTCCTTTTTACCCATCTTGGCTCCCGCAAGCTGTATGCACATTGCTCCAGGAATATGTGCACAGATATCTTCAAAGGTTCTGAGTAGTGGGAGATGGGTAGCTGCTCCTGTGCTAAGAGTTTAAATTGACGAAAATTAACTGCAAGTAACGACAATTACTGTCCAAGCCTTCCCTTGGAAGTCACAAACCTTTAATAGACTCCAGAGTTATAATAGTTACATCACATGGATTCTACCAGTGCAGTTGTTGTCTAGGCGGGAAGACAGATTCCTGGTGATTTCTACTCCACCATCTTCCCAGAATCCTCTCCCCAATTTTGAATCTTATGCCACAGGTTTCATTGACCCTTAATGAGAATCTTTGAGTGAAAAAAAAAAAAAAGAACATACTTGCTTAGAGAATGCAAAGTGATTACCCTGTTTAGAGTGATAAGGGAGAACATTAGCAAATATTCAAGTACTACTTATCATAATATTTAAGTTATACATGTATTCATTCTGTAGCTGACCATGTAGTTGGGTTTCTGATTATTTAAAATAGTATTCATGTCATAGTCAGAGTTTAATTTTAATAGTTCTCCTCCAAGGACTGTTGACTTGTAATCTTGAAACTATGCATATTTGTTAGAGAAAATTGCACTTGTTAAAATAATTGTGGTAAAGAATGTGCTTGTTCACTTAAAATTATCACCAGTGGTTTTTTCCAGAAAGTTGAGTTTGCTTACCAGCTTCATCATAAATACCTGCTGAGTCGTCCTTACTGATCTACTTACAAATAATTTAACCAGTGTAAGTTCAACGGAAAGCTGTCCATTTTCTTAATTAGATAGGGGAAGTATCTGAAAGTATGTTTCTTATCTGCAAAGGGAATTTTGGAGTGGTAAAGTAAGTCAGTGGTTCTAAGATTATTTTTAAAGCACAAATCAAACTCTGATGCTTCTACATCTGTGCAGACAGTTTGTGTGAGATTGCTCAGGAAGAGTGAAGAATAAGAGGGAAAGAGGGCCTAGACCAGAGCGCGAGGAACAGCAGCTGTTAAAAGTGTACCAGTGTATCTACGCCTCTGTGCCTGGCTCACATCCTCCTGGCCCACCCTTTTTTCCTTTTTAAACTTTACTCATTGCTGCAGCAAACAGTTAGGCAATGTATATCCCACCAGCCCCTCCCCTCAGGTACCTATTGAATCTCTAGATTTCTATTGGGGTGGAGGTGGGGACCCACTGAGCCATTCAGATATGTGTGAAAACTTGGAGATACAAGGAGTTACCCACCTTTAGGCAACCTTTGAGCAGTTGGAGGCAGCCGGACAATTCTGAGGTCCACTCGCCCTAGCAACTTGGCATCCTCAGTGGGATAAAGTCCCAGTTGCCTACAGCAGTGACTGGCTTGACAATATGGCTTTGGATTCCTTCTCCCTCCCAAACCCCATTCCTTGGGGCCACTTTATAAAAAACTACACACATCTCTGTCTCAGGGTCCAACTAATGAAGTAGAAAGCACTGTGTATTTCATTTTATTTTATTTTAATTGGTTTTTTGTTTGTTTGTTTTTTGGTGGTGCCACACAGCACGTGGGATCTTATTTCCCCAACCAGGGATCAAACCCATGCCCCCTGCAGTGGAAGTCTTAACCACTGGACTGCCAAGAAGTCCCAGCACTGTGTATTTTAAACATAAAGAATTTATTCAGAGAGTTGGTTGCATGTGTGATAGAAGAAGCTGAGACGTCCACCGGCAGGGGCGGTGGAGAGGGGAGACAGGGAGACCACAGTCGGACGTCACTGATGCCTCTGGGCAGGAAGGACAAAGGACAGAGGTGGTGTCAGCGGGGCCTAGAGGACAGAAGCATCACAGTGGCCCTGGCCAGCAGGAACTGGAGCCACGGAGGAGATATGCTGTTGGAGGTGCTGCCCTCTACCCGCTGCTGGCAGAACCCAGCCAGAAGCCAGCAGACGTGGGAGCCTAGGAAACGCAGCCTTCAGGGCTAAGCTCACGGCAGCAGGGCCTAGAGCAGGGGCAGGCAAGGAAGGGAGGCAGGACAAACTGGTCTGGACTGGCACAGAGGAACTGGCAGGGGATAGACGGCATAAGAGATTGAGATTGAAGAGCCAGAGAAATCCACATTGTTCCGATTTTTTAAAATGTGCTTTGTAAGATTAAGAGAATCTTCCCAATTAGTATACATCCATATCTTTCCTTGCTCTGTCAGTTGAGGGGGCCTGGAAGCAACAACACTCCAGTAGCAGTGAGCACATCGAGTGCCCAGATCTTGGTTAACAGTACCATTCTTCAATAAAAGGAACTTGGGGTTCTCAGAGGAATGGACCCCTAGTCCCAGAGAAATCCTAGGACTAGGGCAAGAGAGATACAAGATGAGCCTGGCGCATCTTGTAGGGCTAGAAAGTAAAGGGCTAAAACAAACAAACACAACAAAATAAAACAAACTGCATAATGATGGAGGTATGTGAAAGGGACAAAGGAGTCAAATAAAAGACCCCCCAGTGGCCAAATTTGGAACGTTTGGGCAACAAAATAAAGTAGTACTGAATTATAACCCAAAGTATAAAATAAATATCCAGGAGTCCATACTGATATAAATAAATGATTGATTGAATAAATTACATGGGAGTAGACAGACACATCTCCTATGCGGAAGAATTCCAAACAATTTACATGGACACTGAGCCCTTCAGGAGGTGGAACATAACTCCCACTCCTTCAGAGTGGGCTGCACATCTGACTTTCTTCCAAGGAGTACAGTGTGAGAAGGGTGGCGGGTGGGGGGATGAGTACCTTTAGAGTGGAGAAACCTGACAAACACCACCTCAGCCAGGTGATCAAGGTCAACATCAACAGTGATAAATCACATTAACAGTCTGTACCCTCGATATGGTGCAGTGAGAATGGCACTTTATTTCTCAGTCTTCTTCCCTGAAACTCATAACTCCTGTCTAATCAGAAGAAAAACATCAGACAAATCACAGCTGAGGGACATCATACAAAACAGCTGACCAGCACTCCTTCACAGACAAGGTCATTCAGTACAAAGTATGAAAAACTGTCACAGCCAAAAGAAGCCTAAAGATATGTGACAACTACATGTAATGTTGGATCTTGGAAAAAAGGACATTAGGTAAAAACAAAGAAAAATCGGAATGCAGTATGGACTTTAGTTAATGATAATGTATCACTATTGGTTCATTAATTGTGGCAAAAGTACCATATTAATGTTAGATATTAATAATAGAGGACACTAGGCGCAAGTCATCTGGAAGCTCTTTATACTATGTTTAGAATGTTTCTGTAAGTCTGAAACAGTTCCAAAATTTAAAAATTAAAAATAAGGCCTGCTTAAGTGTAAAACTGCCTATCAGTTCTACAGCCATTTGTTGAATGCCCTGTCTAGGCAGACCTGGGCTAGAGGATCTGAAAACACAACAAATTCCTGCCCTCAGTAAACATACGGCCCGGTACGATGCAGGTATATACCAATAAATACCAAATACGCAATAATAGAACTATATACAAGGTACAAAACAATTTAGAGGAGGGAGTGATTGAATCAGAAGGAGAAAAATTGTTACCCAAATAGGACTTGAGAAACGCATAGGATTTTGCTCGAAAGATAAGAGAGAGGAGGGACTTCGCTGGTGGTCCAGTGGTTAAGACTCCATGCTTCCACTGCAGGGGACATAAGTTCGATCCCTGGTCTGGGACCTAAGATCCCACATGCTGCACAATGTGGCAAAAAAAAAAAAAAAAAGATGAGAGGGGATACTGTCATCTGAGACTTGAACACTGAGGACAAGCATTGGGCCTATATATACCTGAACATACACATGAATATACTTTAGTCCTCTCGGAGATCTGTAGCATACTGGTCTCTGGTGCTCTAGTCCTTGAGTTAAATCGTCTGAATTTAGATCATCTCTCCACCTCATACCATCCATGTGTATCAGACACACCTCCTGGCCTCACCTGTCTCTTCAGCCTCCTGCTTTGCTTCAGCTGCCATATGTGGCCCACACAGGTCTACCACCTGCTACATAACTGGAGCTATGGTTTCTCCCACCATTTCCAGACTTCGATGAAGTACCAAACCACACGGCTGGGGTCTCGCTTCCCCGATGACTGCCAAAGAGGCCAGGTGACACCCCAGAAGTGTGGGGTTATTGACTCCCTATGGGGCAAACTTTAGTCAGTAGGAAAAAGGGGAGCGCTGACAGCAAATGCTCTCCTCTTGTCCTTCCACTGGACCTTCTGCATTGTGGTTTTTCCGTGCAGCCAATGTGGAGGTATTCCATAAGGCCAAGCAGCTGCTCCTGCCGAGAGACCTTTGAGTTGCTTCATGGCTCATGGTAAAATAGTAGCCAGTGTGGTACCACATCACCTGGCATTTGCTTCCCAACCTTCCCTGCCTCACTTCTCTTTCCCCCCACTCTCGTGCCCTGGAATTGTACCTTCCAAGAGCATTAGCTCTTGGCCTTGACTTAGAGTCTATGTTTTTCACAGGAAATTTGAGCAAGTTATAGTTTATCTGGGCCTCAGTTTCCTCATCTGTAGAATGGAATAAATAATAGTACCTACCCCACAGGGATAAAATGAAATAATTCACAAAAAGCACTTTGGTCAGGACTTCCCTGGTGGTGCAGTGCTTAAGAATCTGCCTGCCAATGAAGGGGACACAGGTTTGAGCCCTGGTCCAGGAAGATCCCACATGCCGTGGAGCAACTGAGCCCATGAGCCACAACTACTGAGTCTGCGCTCTAGAGCCTGCAAGTCAAAATACTGAGCCCATATGCCACAACTACTGAAGCCCGAGCGCCTAGAACCCATGCTTCGCAACAAGAGAAGGCACTGCACTAAGCCTGCGCACCGCAGCAAAGAGTAGCCCCCACTCGCCGCAGCTAGAGAAAGCCCTTGAGCAGTAATGAAGACCCAAAGCAGCCAACAAATAAATAAATTTATAAAAAAAAAATTAAAAAAAAAAGAACTTTGGTCAGTTTTTAACATATAGTAAGCACTTGATAGATCTGAGCTATTGTTATCTAGAGCAAGCCCTCAATTTTGCAGCTGTGGCTTGTGAGGATCAGAGAGCCGGAGTAACCTACACAGAAGCACTGATCAAAAGCAGAATTAGGGTGAGAACCTAAAGTGATGTACTTCTTATGCCCAAGTGAACTCAAGAACATAATACTGAATATTAATGTTCATAAACTAAACAACTAATTGACTTTATATTAGTGAGCAGGTCTTGATCTTGGGCTACCGTCTTAATAGGAGCGCAACAGACATATAAAAGTGTAGCATCCAGGGTCCTCCATCCAGGCATGTTCAGTAAGAGATCAGTATAATTTCAGGGAAGCTAAGGTTGTTTATTACCCTATAGAATCTTTTCTCATTCACTGTTTGCTACCTAAAATTCTATCTTCTGTATGTTTTTTTATCAAAAGGTCTTGACTCCTGTTTATGCAAGTTTTACAAGAAGAAACGATACACTGAAGTTTTTATCTAATAGTTATCTAGCACAACTGCTTATACATAGACGGTCTTATGGAATAAATATTACTGAGTTAACAAATTTGTAAGAGTGCCTGTTTACACCTTGGTGAATATGTCATATAATAATAGTCCTGTGGAGGCCAGCTTATAAGAGATGAAGAGGCTCCAGATTACTGAGAAATAGAGTCTGAGAAACATTTAGGAGGTACTATCAATAAAAAGGTGAAGATGGGTAAGCTGAGGGCCTGAAAATTAATGTTACTCTATAAATGTTTTCCTAGTGACAACAGCAAAATTTTCTATTGTGGTACAACTCTTCCAGATGTTATAGATGCCCAGGAAAAAGGAAAAGGAATTTCAGAAGTAGACTTTCCTAGCGTGAAAGTACAGTACAGGAAGGGAGCAGGAAGGGACATGAAGAGGCAGTGACAAACCAAAAGCAAAAGCAGTAGATAACTCAGTTCTGCTAACTGCTGCCAAAGAGAAGAAAAATCAGTGGTTAGTGGATATAACTTGGACAGATTGCAAAAGAGCACAAGACGGAGGCAGAGGCTTTGGGGGATTTGGCTAAAGGACTTATTTTCCTGAATACCAAGTTAAAACAAGGATGATGATGATGATGATGATATGATACTTAACTTATTGGGTTACATGGATTCAAATCCCCATCCTAATTTTTCTCATCATTAATTTCCACGTTAGATATTAGAAACTCACTTTCCTTTGAAAAGTGTCTTTTTTGGGGGGATACCCTTTGCTGAAATTTGTCTTAGGACAAATCCCAATAAAAGGCCAGTCTACAAAACACCTGACCAATATTTCTCAATACTGTCAAAGTCATCAAAAGTCAGGAAAGTCTAAGAAACTTACGGCCAAGAGGAGCCTGAGGAGACAGGATGACTCAATGTGATGTGGTATTCTAGACAGAATCCTGGAACAGGAAAAGGACATTAGGCAAAAACTAAGGAAATATGAATAAAGTATAGACTTTAGTTAATCGTAATGTACCAATATTGGTTCATTAAGTGTAACAAATATACCATATAATGTGAGATGCTAATCACAGGGCAAACCAGGTAGGAGGTATATTGGAAGTCTGCTCTGTTTGTAATTTTTCTGTAAATCTAAAACTGCCTAAAAATAAAGTTTATTTTTAAAGTTTATTAAGAAGAAAAACAGAACAAGTAAAAAAGAATGAGATGTCTCAGTGTAATATACAATTAATTGACAAATAAGGTTATAGGGATTATAGTTATTCTGAAAGTTCAGTGGAGGGAGAGACATCACTTCAGGCTAGACTTGCCAAGGAATATGTTATGGAAACAGTGGGACTTGAAATGTCTCTTAAAAGACTGACAAACTGGTACTATTCGGACTAGTTCTAAGTAATCTGATTCTTTTTATTTATTTATTTGTTTATTATTTTTAAAAAATAAATTTATTTATTTTATTTTTGGCTGTGTCGGGTCTTCATTGCTATGCGTGGGCTTTCTCTAGTTGTGGCGAGCGGGGGCTACTCTTTGCTGCGGTGTGCAGGCTTCTCATTGCAGTGACTTCTCTTCTAGAGCACGGGCTCTAGGCGCAGAGGCTCAGTAGTTGTAACTCGCAGGCTCTAGAGCGCAGGCTCAGTAGTTGTGCTGCACGGGCTTAGCTGCTCTGCCGCATGTAGGATCTTCTTGGACCAGGGTTGGAACCTATGTCCCCTGCATTGGCAGGCGGATTCCTAACGACTGTGCCACCAGGGAAGCTCCTTAACTCTTTTTAAACAGAGTAATTTGGGGGGAGGGAGAAGAAACAGAAGGTCCCATAAAGGAACTTTTGTAGTCTTATCAACATTCACTCTAACCCTTTAGCATCAGCTCCTCCCTAAATGGTACTGTGTCAGGATTTGCAGCGTTAATGACTGCAGGTAACTTGAATGTAAAGGATATGAGTAACTTACACTTTGGTTCCAAAAGGAGGAAATGCAGTTTTTACCTTAGAGCTGTTCTGCCACACTCACAGTATCTTGCTATCACTGTAACAAACTAATGCCAAAAGAATGGTTTTGTAATAAAATTATAGATGTTAACTTACCTTAAAAAAAAAACAGACGGACAAGATGTTTATAAATATAAATTGGACCAATTTATCTTATGAGTATTTGTAAAGTCTTGATTCACTAATTGATGGATTCTTCTTTAAGTCCAAAGTAAGTAAAGTCAGTAAACTTAAACATTACCAATACTAGTTAGTAATACATAAGTACTGATTTTGTTGTATAAATCTTAAGGTCAGCCTTTGAATGCAAAGGGAAATTCCTTGCTTGTGTTCTTTCTTAAATTTTTTTTTTAATTAAAAAAATCAAACAAAAACATGTGAAAATCCCTTAGCCAGCCTTTATCTATACTATTCCATAAGCAGAAGAAAGAGAGCAGTATCTACTTCTTCAAGTAGCTATTAGTAATGAAATAATTCAGGATAAAGAAGAGACAAAATGTGAAGCCCCATGAGGCTTGGCATATCCTTGCACCTGCAGTGCCTGGCATAATACTCAACTCTCCTGGTTCAACCCTAATCTTTTTGACCTTTTTTCTCAATTTCTTTTACTATCTGCTCCTTCATCTGCTCAATTAGGAATCAGAACTAATATGGAAGAGATATAGAGAACTATAAGAAAACCTGTGCAACACTCCTGCAGTGCATTGGAAAATACAGAGGAAATCAATGGCTTCCTAGTAAAATGTAACTTACCAAAATGGATCCAAAAAAAAAAAAAAAATCTACACCAATCAATACCCATGGAAGAGATTAGTGATTTTAATCTAACCTTTGAAAAAGCAATGGGCGCCTGAGATCTGGGTTCTATTTACCTTTTAATTCAGTATTACTCCAAGTAGCCAGCCAACTGTTACCAGCCTGCGGAGAAATAAAGAGCTTAAGCCAGAACATACACCAACATACTACTCTGCCAAGTCTTGCTAAAATAAACAAAAAACAAACAACCCCCCCGCCCCCAATTTTATTAATGATGTCCTGAAATGACCCCTTTGAATTTAGTAAGTCAAACTGGGGGTCCCAGGAAATAGCAGACAAGGGAACCTCTGGAGAAAAATGAATGTTTCATATATTGGGGTATATATATTTTCAGATGAATATAGGCCTATTCATTTGAATATTAAATGTGTTATGGCCTTGTTATATTCTAAACTGATGAGATTGGTGTAACAGCAGTTCGTTTCGAATTGATGTTGTCATAGTTTGGGGGGAAAGGGTGTTTTTTAAGAACTCCTTTCATCTGGACACCCAGAATTAAGCACGATTAGTATTTTGGGATGTATACTTTCAGAAAAGTTTCGCATGTAAATGTTCATATGCGGATATGAAGCAGAGTTAGTCAGCCCCAAATTAAATACTATGCAAACTATTTCACAATCTGCTTTTTTCACTTAAAAATGAGAACAACCTCCCATATCCATTATAGATATACATTATTTATAATAATTGAATTGTATTCCATTGGATGGATGTATCATAACTTAAAAATCAGTTTCATGTCAATAAATGACTTGAATGTCTTCAGTTTTTAAATATTGTAAGTAGCATAGTGGAGAACATTCATTATGTCCATTCCAGTACCCCATCCTCATGATCTCTTCTAGAACTGTTGCAATTGGCTTCATAAATAATACCATTTTGTCTGGCACACATTAAAAATAGGCTGAGCTAAACTTCAGTGACAGAGTTGATTTACATTTTCATGCCTGCAGATCAAGTTTTGAGTAGCACTGCTTTAACAAAAGGATAATTTATGTGTTGTTCAGATTACGGTTAACACTTAAACGACACAGGTTTGAACTGTGAGGGGTGGGGGGGAATTATAGGTGGATTTATAAAAATACATACAGTATTACATGACGCAAGGCTGCTTGAATCCGCGGATGTGGAACCGAGAGTACATAGGGCTGACTGTGGGACTTGAGCAACCGTGGATTTTGTTAAGCATCGCTGGTCCAGGACCTAGTCTCCAGCGGATACCCAGGGATGACTGATGTTCAGGCTGTAGGGAAAAAAACTAAAAATCTCTAAAACTTTTTATGAAGTTATCATAATCTTAAAATCGAGATGTTAACCCCTTCCGTCCCCCACACCACCCCTCCCAAAAAAAGAGAGAAAGAAGGATGAAAGGAAGAGAAGAACTATAGGCCTGAGAGACCTAGCAGGAAACAAGGCAGAGGGCTCTGTAGTGGAGTGTGTTCTAGAGGAGGGAGATTGACTGTAGCATAGAAACAAAACACTGACAAATGCTAAGACGATAAATTAGAGCAATGTGGTAGAGAGTCCTAGGGGTGGGGAGAATCTGCTTTAACTGCTATAACAGAGACTTTTTAAAAATTTATTCTCTGCAAATCTATACCCTTCTATTTCCCTCCATCAATCCACAGTTCAGCACTTACCTCTCAGATTGTCACTGAGGTCCTTTTGTTACTGGAAAACTGGGTTTACCTCTTGATGGGTGTTGAGCCAATAGACACAGCCAAGCCAAAGAGCAGGAGAAGGAAGGACTTATTACTTGCAGCAAGGAAGGTGAACACTTCCCCAAAACAGTGTCTCTGCAACAGCAAAACTGTGGAAGCTTTAAGCTAAGGGTACGTGCATATTCATGATGGGGCTTGAGCAGAGGAGAATTCAGCATTGAATTGCGCAAAGGTTGACAGATTCCAAACTTTAGTTGATTGAAGCCGGGAGGGTCTACATCCTGCAGAACTTAAAGATTTATTGTTATGTATGTTCCCTGAGGAACCAGGACCCTGTTCCAAGGCTACAGTATTGTTTCTGGACTGCTCCTCCCTTGTTTGTGCCTCCCCTCCCTTAAGATCATTAATGACTGAGACCTGTTCAAGGGCAAGCATTGTGGCCAGGCTTAGATCACAAAATGGCTTAGACTAGAATGGATTCTCTTATGTCAAGAAAGCCATTCCTGCTTCTCTTTTTCTGGGGACCCCCTAACCTATCTGCTTACACTTTAGCACAAGGACTGCTTTATCTTTCTTCCTATCACATGATAGTTGCTCAAAAAATGCTGATTACTATTTACAATAGCCGGGTCATGGAAGCAACCTAAATGTCCATCAACAGGCCCCACTCAGTTTCACAACTAGAGAGAGGTTGCTTCCCAGCATAAGATTTTATTTGGATCAAATTCCAAATTCAGCTGACCTGATACGGTGGGTCAGCCCTGCGACCTTTCCCAGAGAATAAACCAAGCTCCTCTCTATTTCCCAGTTGTCACCAAGATGGCAAGCACTGGAGATGAGATCGTAGATTTGGGCATCCAAAGCCTCCAGCTCCTCCTCACTTTGCCTGGGCTCCGAACCTCTGTGCCTTCTCCCCATCGTCCTCCAGGAAAAGACAAACAGCCTTTGTTGAAGATGTGCATGGCATTGACACAACCCTTCAAGACTGCAGAGGAGACTCCTTGGACAGTCTCCAGAACCAGAGGTAACTGCCCTAGGCTTTCTAAACCAGCACATTCTCACCTCTATAACGGTATCACAGCTAGGGTGTAATTTCCTAAGTGTTAGAGAACTTAAGTACTTCACAAGTTCTTTCAAGTGCAATTGTCTCTGGATGTCTGTTGACACCTTTTCCATTCTCCTTACCCTAAGCCCACCACCAGCTTTAAAACCTTCCCTAGGAGATCAATGCATCCCTCTAAAAGCACTCCCTTCTTCAATTCTCATCTGTAAGTCCTCTTCAGAAAGCCAAAATCAATTGGATAGTGTTGATTTTCTAAGTGCTTTCTTTAGTTTTTTTAAATTAATTTTTGAATAGATGATTTATATACATTCTAATAATTGCAAAACAACAAAAAGGCATATAGCGAAATACGTCTCCTTTCTCTCTCTCTACCAATTTGTTACAGATTCAGAAATGTTCTGTGCTGTTTTTTTCTTTTCTTTTCTTTTTTTCTTTTACACAAATGGTAATGTAATAAATACTCTCTTTCTCACCTAATATGTCTAGGGGATGGGTCCACATTTTTTAGGTAGATTTGTCTAAAGGTTTTTGTGGCTGGAAAGCATTGCATATTATGGACAGACTTGTTACCAAACAAAGTTCATGTATCTGGGGCACAGTGAGGCCAAGTAAACTGAAATGTTGGAGTCTGGAGCAGAGAAATGTTTATTGCAGGGCCAAGCAAGGAGAATGGGTGGCTGGTGCTCAAAAACCCCAAACTCCCTGATGGTTTGGGTGGGAGAAGTGTTTGTAGGCAGAATTTATGGTGAGGGCTGCAGGGTGTGTGGCTTTCTTCTGATTGGCTGGTGGTGAGATAACAGGGCAGTGCTCCAGGAATCATGCTCAGCATGAAGTTACCATCCTCAACCTGGGTGAGGGCCTTAGTTGCTGCAGAAGAACTCAAAGATATTGTTATGTATATTCCTTGAGGAGGAACCAGAACCCTGCCCCAAGACTGCACTATTGTTTCTTGACTCTTCTTCCCTTGTTTCTGCATCCCCTCCCTTCCCTGATTAGCAACTGTTTGAATCTGTCCTTTGGAACTCAGGGAAGGTCATGGGGGCTGAATGAAGTCTATTTCCTACAAACAAGAAACAGGGGACACAGGATTTGCACCCTGGAGCCCCATGGGGTCCTGTTTGGTGTCAGGAAAACCAAGGTCAGGGACCCTTCCCAAACCTGACTTCAGATAGTTTATCCCACTGTTTTCAGGTAGATTTGTGGGTAAAACCTTAAGGGCAGGACTTCCTTGGTGGCATAGTGGTTAAGAATCCGCCTGCCAATGCAGGGGACACAGGTTCGAGCCCTGGTCCAGGAAGATCCCACATGCAGCAGAGCAGCTAAGCCCGTGTGCCACAACTACTGAGCCTGTGTTCTAGAGCCCTTGAGCCACAACTACTGAGCCTGAGTGCCACAACTACTGAAGTCCATGCACCTAGAGCCTGTGCTATGCAACAAGAGAAGCCACTGCAATGAGAAGCCTGCGCACCACAATGAAGAGTAGCCTTTGCTCGCTGCAACTAGAGAAAGCCCAGAAAGCTTGTGTGCAGCAGCAAAGACCCAACATAGCCAATAAATAAACAAATAAATTTATTTAAAAAAACCCAAAAACCTTAAGGGCAAAAAATTTGATTAGAAACCATATAATCAAACAATTGTTTGATTACAAGAGGCTCAAGGAGATAGCTCTGGTGAAGAAATATGCTCTCCTTGCATTTGACATGAAACTTCATTAGGCTAAGGGTCAGGGTCCCCTCTTCCCCCTGCCCCGTCTCCTTCGTTTTGGAGTCCATAGGTACTTATGCCCAAGGGAAAGGACCAGGTGAGGAATTAGATGTGTTCCACTAAAGGAGAGATTTGTCTCAATCTTACCTGTATCAAAGTGATCCTTGTTTTCAATTATCATGAATTTCCTTTGCGCTGTTGACTTTTTTGTTCCCTGTGGAGAAGCTGAGGCAGTCAAAGGTTGGGGAAAGGTGGGATTGAATGAAAATGTGAGGGGGAGGGCTCCCAGGTAGGAAAGCTGCCAGTTCAGACGTGAAGGGGGATGGGAAAGTAGGGAGGAGTGGATATAAGGTACAGGCAGAATCCAGATAGGGCAGCTAGGGCCCCACTCCTGAAGGTACTGCCACACCCCCACTTTAAGGCAGCCCATTCAACCTCACCTGTCAGCTCTGAAGCTGCTCTTCCTCCCCTTAACACCCAAGAGAGGGGACCTCCCCTGAAGTGGTGTTTCCCAGGAATGGAAGACAGTTCTCTAACCCTGCCTAAGGGGATGCTTTGGTTTTGTAATGTCTGAGATGGCTTGAATGTTACCCTGAAGATCTGAGACACCAGGCTCTGCATGCTCCCCACTCTGGCCCAGGTAAGATTGGGGCCATATTGTTGCCCCCCATCCAGTAAAATGCACCTGAAAAAACCTTGTTGTATTGTTCGTGATTTACTTTAAGATACATCAGCATGGGGAGTGGGGTGTGTATGCGTGTGCTGGTTTTGATTTATCCCCTAGGGATGCTTAGTTACTATCTTTAATCCAGTGGTCATCTCACTTGACCCGTCAGCAGCACTTAAGGCAGTTGCTCACTCCGTGCTCCTTGGAACAGTTTCAGAACAACAGGCTCGCCACAATTTCTGGCCACCCTCCAGGACACTCTTTCTCAGCCTCTTTTGCTGGTTCTTCCTCTTCCCCTGGACCTTAAAGTACCCAAGGATCAATCCTCAAACTTCATCTCCATTCTATCTCTTCTTCTCTTGTTGTCTCAAAGCTTTAAGTGCCATCTCTGCACTCATGACTCCCAAATTTATCTACCCAGGCGGGACCTCTCCTCTGAACTTGAAACCCTTCTAACTAATTGCCCACTTGACAGATCCAGTATCTCACAGGTCTGTCAAAACCAACAGGATTTGTCCCTCAAAACCTGCTTCTCTCATTTTCTTCCCCATTTCGGTATATGGCAATGCCACTCTGAAAGTTTTGGTTTTGGCCAAAAAACCCCCCAAACAAACAAAAGCAAAATAACACAACCCTGAAGAGTCATCCTTGACTCCTGTCTTTCGCATGTCCCATTTTACTCAGCCTAAAACCCACAATCCCTGCAATGGCCCATGAGCTAACAAGCGTGTGTATGATATGACTGAATTTAGTCCTGTTTCCAGACTTGGTGAAATAATGGGGCAGGGTGAGCTTACATTCCCACAGACCTCTAATTTTTGGAAGCTACAGATATTCACCAAAAGCATCTTATAATTGAAAGACTAGATGGGCTTAGGTCAGTCATAATAGCCTTACTTCTTCTTGATTCATTTCTTCAACAGCTATTTACTAAGCAGCTCCTTTGTGCCGGGCCCTGTGCTAGATGCCAGGGATACAGCTCTGAACAAAATAGACACAAGTCTCTGCCTGCTTGGAGTGTACATTCCAGTGAGTAAACAGATGGCAGACAAAATATCAACAAGTAAGTTACAAAGTATTAGAGGGTACCTTCTGGGAGAAATCTCAGGCAGGCAAGAGGGGTGGAGAATATTGGGAAGGAAAGGGGTTCTGTGTTCTGTGCTGGATGAGGTGTTCAGGGATGGTTTCACTGAGCAGATGACGTTTGAATAAAGGACTGAAGGACATGAAGAGTGAGCAGCAGTGTTTGGAGGAGCGCGTGACAGGGAGGGGAACAGCAAGGGCAATGACATGGCCCTCAGCAGGAGTTGCTCTGTTCCTTTTAGCGGCACAGTGAGCAAGGAGGAGGGCACGCCTGGAGTGAAGTGAATGAGAGCAGTAGGAGGAGATGAGAGTAGAATTGGGGCCAGTCTGGTTCTGGCCACTGAAAAGGCTTACTCACGTGGCAATCCCAGGAGCAAGAAATACCCCTGGTGCCCAGAACGTGGTCCCTCGATGCAACTGTGGTCACTAAAGGGAACCAGGGCTTCTGTGGATAATCGCTGGTTCCAGAGCTGGGGCAAGAAACAAGCATTTTGTCACACTAGAAAGCAAGGAAGCTTTCCGAGATGACTGGGTTGTATCCAAAAGACTTAGCTCAGGAGCCAATGTAAAGACACTCTCAATGTTCAAAGATGGAATAATTTGAGCATCTCCAATTTAATTCATCAGATGTATTAAAATGTGTGAGTTTATAATTACGCCAGAAAAAAAAGCCTTCTCATAGGTCACCTTTACAGGTTGCTAGGGAACCAACTCATCACTCTGAAAACTGGTTTAAAAAGGGAAAGAATTGAGCATTTGTCTTGTCTTTCTATATGAACTGTATCTCAGGATAGCTGAATTGTTGTTAAGGAAAAGTTCTTGTTTCAGAAGCTTTCCAGCTACTAGATGAAGGAGAAATGGTAGAATTAGAATACCATATTTTTCCAATCCGTAATGAAATAATAGATCTAAGCAATGGTCGTCAGTGGCTATTAAAAACTATCAGGGGAAAAGCTTATGGGGCACTTTTAAATGAAAGGATCAAGCTGGCAATGCCTGAATTCACTAATGAATCCTAGCATCACAAAAGAGGAGACAATCAGACATCATGTGATGCTGATGTGATGCAGTAGGAGGTTCACGGCACCAGCTATGAAATAGCCTTGTCAAAAAATGGAACCTGGACTAATCAACATCCAACCAATACTTTTCAGGAAATACAGGGCTTGGGGAAATATGTTGAGTGATGCCTCAGGGATGCAGTCAGCAAAATGTAGAATATGAGGAACCCTACGGGACAAATAATCCAGTTTCTCCAACAAATATATTAAAAGGAAAAAAGAAAAAGCAGGGGACCCTGTAAGTTAAAAAAAGTGTAGAAGATATATTAACTGACTGCAATGTATGGACCATAAAATACTAATTTTAAAAAACTGTTAAAAAATAAATTTGTAGCGTTTGAGCACTGATTGACTATTTGATAATATTAAGGTTTTTTAAAGTATGATAATGACATTATGGTTAATTTTTTTTGAGTCCTTATCTTTTAGAGACACAATACTAAAATATGTGTGGGTGAAATGATGCAAAATCTGGGACAAATTTCAAAATAATTCAGTTAGGTGGAGGGAAAAAGGATTTCCACATGTTAATAATTGTTGGGCTTGGCAATGATCCATTACACTATTTTCTCTGTTTTGTATTGTTTGAAATGTTCCATAATACAAAGTATAATGTAAAAGGGGGGGAGGGGATCATGTACAGAGGAGTCATAAAGAAAGACTTTCCGTGACAAATGGGAATAATAATCCCTATTTTCTGACTGCGGGGCCAACAAACAAGTTATCCTTCAGTATAGTTTCTCGTTTAGTAACCAGTAACTTACAGGAGACCCCAAAGAACCATTTCAGAGAAGATACGCTTCCTTTTGTGGACGAAAGGCCTTAAAAGTCAGCCCCTTTGTTTTGGAATGTGATTAGTTGCGGTGTGGGTAGAATTTTCAGGTACCCCAGAAATAACAAGGCCAGCGCCTGGCTGGAGGATGAAACCAGCAGAGAGGCATGGAGTGCTCTGCACCACCTTCCTACTGCCCCTTTCAATTCCTTCTGCTGCTTTTGTACTACTCTGCCACTCCCAGGAGCAAGGCTACTTTGTAAGGCTAGGCAGGCTGTGCACTGCACAACTCCAGGGAACTACAGAGCCTGTGTAAATGGTGCCCCCTGCACTTCTGCAGCACAGCAGCTTCTGGCAGGAGCCTGGTCACCTCATGCCATCTCTGAATTTGGACTCCTTAGTCCTAACTAGAGCTATTTCCTCAGGACCCTGCCTTTAGTCTCTGCTAAAGTCAGTGGGTAATAATGGTGTAAATCATATTAGCTCTTTTTTTAAAAAATATTTATTTATTTATTTTTGGCTGTGTTGGGTCTTTGTTGCTGTGTGTGGGCTTTCTCTACTTAATGGCGAGAGGGGGCTGCTCTTCATTGTGGTGCGCAGGCTTCTCATTGCAGTGGCTTCTCTTGTTGCAGAGCACGGGCTCTAGGCTTGTGGGCTTCAGTAGTTGCAGCTTGCAGGCTTAGTTGCTCCGTGGTATAGGGGATCTTCCTGGACCAGAGATCCAACCCATGTCCCCTGCATTGGCAAGCAGATTCTTAACCACTGCGCCACCAGGGAAGTCCTAGCTCTTTAAAATTGGTATTTCTCTGGTCTTTCTACAAAAATCTTTTTTTCTATTGACAAAATTCCTGTGTGTATTAGTCAGGATAAGCTGACAAACAACTCCCAGATCTCAGTAATTTAACAAAATTAAGGTTTATTTTTTGCTTCCATCACAGTCCAATATAGTGGTGGGAGAGAAAGGGGATGTGGCCTCTTGTTCTTTCAAGCTCCACCCATCTAGGACCTCCAAAAAGTGCTTCAAAGACCCTTCAGTGGGTCTGCCGCAAGGGAAGAAAGAGCATGAAAGGTCTTCTCTATATGCATGGCCTCTGACTGGCAGCAACACATCAACCCTCACTCATACTCCATCAGCGAGAACAAGTTGAGGAGCAGAGTGCCAAGGAGGCAGTGCTGATGTTTGGGAATAACCAGCTGGTCTGAGCCACACCATGTGAGGTAGCAATGCCTTACTGCAGTTAAATTAGCAAGCTTGTACTGGAGAATACTGTATAGTCCCTGGCCCCTCAGAGAGGTGAACGAGAGGGAGATTTCTGGTAGGACGCCTCCCTGGTGCTTTTATAACTTCATGTAGCTAAGTTCCTTAAGCCGCCTGCCAGGTGGTAGTTGCTTTTGGGACAGGAAAATTTGGAAGAGGAAGTATTCAGTTATATCCCTTTTACTAGCGAGAGGCCCAGGGGGTTCTAATTTGAGAGAGGGAATCCATGAAATGCTTCAAGATTTGGTGATTCCCTGGAGACCATAAGTAAAGTTTGTGTTTGCAGTTTTTTGGGAAAAGGGACCAAAGTTTGGCACATAGAAGACATTGGTTAAATATTCCTTCTAGAAACTCAAAAAAGAGGTCTGTATTACTCAGTGTTCTCCAGAGAAAAAGAACCACTAGGATGTATAGATATAGATAGATATAGATATAGATATAGATATAGATATAGATATAGATTTAGAAATTTATTATAAGGAATTGGCTCATAAAAGCCCAGCATCTTCAGGATGAGCTGGCAGGCAGGAGACCCAGGAAGAGTTGATACTGCAGTTCAATCCAAAGGCTGTTGGGCTGGAGAATTCCTTCATGTTCAGAGGCGATCAGTCTTGTTCTAGTCAGGCCTTCAGCTGATTGGATGAGGCCCACCCACATTACAGAGAGCAATCTGCTTTACTCAAAGTCCACTTACTTAAATGTTGATGTCATCCAAAAACACCCTCATAGAAACATCCAGAATAATGTGTGACCACATATCTGGGGGCTATGGCTCAGCCAAGTTTGGGCATAAAATTAACCATCACAGGGTCCTTGACCCAAACAAAGGGTAGAGGTCAGGAACTGTGGTTCTAAGAAATTTCCACCATTCTCCTTCCTTCCCTCTGATCAGGCTTCAGTGCTCACTCCAGGTTCTGCACCTGGCTCTGTTGCAGAAATCGATCCCACGAGAAACCAAGCACCACGCTTGGAGGGTTGGAGAACTCAGTTTATTGAGCCGGCTGCACCAGATAAGCTAACGCTCCAAAATTCTGGGCCCCATTCTAGGTGAATTCTCTCCTTATATAGGTTAAAACACATAGCTACAATTGGCATTAATTGATTGGATTAATTGATTGGCTATTCAGTTTCCATAGGTTACAGGTGATTACAGAGCACGGGAGTTGCTAGGGGTTACATGTAAAGGTTTTCAAACAAAGGCGAGCAGGCATAAAGCTACGAACTCCAAATTTTTCCTCATCAGCCCTAGAATAGCTTCCTTATTTTGGTGGCATGTAGAAAATCCACCTAACAACTCCCTTCTAGAATTGGGGCAGGAATTCCCAATTCAGCTTTAGTAAATGTTAAATAATGTTAAAGATTTTTTTCTGGGGGAAAAAAAAAGTTTTGACAGAACCTCCAGAAATGTTGCTAAAGCAAAACGTTTTCACTTTTCCACCCTATGTATGTCAATGATAGTATAATTGGCTACGGTATATATCTTTTTTTTTTTTTTTTGGCACACGGGCTTGGTTGCTCCGTGGCATGTGGGATCTTCCTGGAGCTGGGATTGAACCTGTGACCTCTGCATTGGCAGGCGGATTCTTAACCACTGCGCCACCTAGGAAGCCCCGGTATATATCTTTAATGCTTGAATCTTACACCCCTGCTTCTAGCCGTTTGAATAAATCCTCCAGCAAAATGAAATGCCTCAAAATCACAGATTATTTTTTATTCCTTTGCAGTTCTCTACAGTGTTGAAAGTGCTGCTGGCACAGGCAGGAACACCCATTAATGGGTGGTGTTGTCACGTTCTGTTTTATTTGACTCCACTCATGTTGAACCACCAGCTCGCTCTGGTATTAAAAATAGCCCAGATTTATCTTTCAGGATTATCACCTAACTTTGACATCTCTAACGTGCTTTCACAGGAAGAGCTTCACAAAAAGAAAACTGAGGCAGGTTTGGGACAAGAATCATCTTACTGTGCGGCTATTTCTTAGCATAGGTAAAGTCTGGTGATTTAACGCAGATGTTCTCTCCCATCCTTCTCAACCTAACTTGAATTTCGTCTGAAAGAGCCCAGTGGGTTCTGTCTGCAGGAAAAGGGCTCTTTCTGTTTGTGATTCTGCAGTGGCTCCTACTTGTGCTGTAATGCAGTATGGCTGAGACTTCTGTTCCTTGTCCTGGGAAAGAAAGGATGTTCTGTTTTGTAAAAGCACCGAGGGACCTAGATGGGTCAACACTGCTCTATTAATATAAACTGAGATTATTCACCAGCTGTTGTTTCCTTGCTTTCAGCAGAGCCACTGAAACGTTTGCAAAATAGCGAAGGGTTCCAGATGGGAGGGCCCATTATTCAAAATCCAGACCACCCAGCGGGCACGTCAGGTAATGGGCTTTGCGGCTGACCCGTGCAGAAATTCAGTAACACATCAGGGCTTTTGCATGATGGGTCTGTGCCGTTGGGAAACCACAGCGCCCTCCGATTCCTTGCCACTGACTTCTTTTTCCTCATTACTTTCCTCTTTTTCTTGTATGGCCATAGATCACCCTAAAAATCTGTTCAAGAGGAGTTACTAAAATATTATAAAAACGAATCCAGTTAAAAAGATAGTAAATGTTGTTTCGATACAAAATTTGTCCTTTAGAGGCCTCAGTATGACCTACTATGTGTTTGATTTTCATAGACTCATAGAATATCACCCGAGGTGGGAGGGAGAATGCCAGGGAAAGAGATCTATCTGGAGCAGCACACTCCTCAAGCTTCATGGGCACACGAACCACTTGGGCATCCTGCAAAAATGCAGATTCTGGTTCAGTAGGTCTGGAGAGGGGCCTGAGAATCTGCATTTCTGAAAAGCAGTCAGGGGATGGACAGCTCTTTGAGTGGCAAGGGTCTTGATTCAAGGTTGTTCCCATTCTTATTTTGCAGCTCGTCTTGCCCAAGATTTAGAAAATGACAGCCCAAATGGATAATCAGGGTGGCAAAATTGTTCTCCTTAAAACTGAATTCCTTAATAAATACTTTGTTACAGAAATACATGTGAGAATAGAGCATCATATATTATCCATTTAAAAAAAATGGTTCTCCTTTCCTTTCTACTGATGGATCATTCAACCTTGACTGCCACTTTTGTTGATTTTCTACTGAAGTGTAAGTGCAGGACATCTATTCTCTATTTGGATCCAGTGTACTAACCTATAACTACCTTTCTCATGAAATAATGTGTTTTTTGAGAATGAATTTCCTAGGCAGCCTCTTGGTTGTGTGGCAGGGAAGGTCAGAATCTGGCTCTGCACATTAGGAACTGAGAGACCTTGGACAAATTGCTTCATCTCTCTGATCCTTAGTTTCTGCACCTAAAAGAATCACGGGGTGGGGTGGGGGGTGGGTAGGGATTAAAAAATTAAAAAGAACATTTTTTTAAGTGGAAAGATAGGACTGTCTACCTCACAGGACTATTGTAAGCTTTAAACAAGATAATGTATTCAGATGCCTTACTACCCAACATGAAGTAAGTACATAAGCCATGCAAAGTGTTCCGTAAACTGAGTTTCAAAACAAACAAAACCCTGAAATTTACATTTAGAATTGCTAAAATGTTTTCCTGTAAACCATTTTGGAAAGAAATCTTTCTAAAACATTTCTCACCCCCTACCTTGTGTAATGGTGTATTCTGAATCCAATTTAGCACTTTCCTCATGACTCAGGGTCCTTGTTTTGAACATGAATGATTGCACTGTCCTAGAACACAGGTATGAACTCAGTCAGGGCAATGATGATCTGGGTCTTTCTAACATCCACCCTCCCACCTCTTCTCCCACGAGCACTCCCTCAGTCCTCTGATCATACTTCCACAATAGCTCTTACCACACAGAGGCCAAAATATCTGTTTACCCAGCTTTTTGGCCTCAGATCCCCTTTCTTGGGGCAGAGGCCAGGTCCTCAGTGAATGTTTGCTGTTGAATGAAGCTCTCCCCAGACTCCACTTAAAGGGTTGGGTGTCAGGAGCTCAGAAGCATGGCTCGTGTTCATTCATTCAGACACTTTAAAATGCCTCCATGTTCTCAGCCAAGTGCTAAAAGCACTGGTCTATTTAATCCTGTAAAGATAGCCAAGGACAGAAATTACATTCCTCCTTAGAACCTTGTAATGGTTTTTAATTACTGTAGGGCCAAGAAGTTATTTATCCTTCTGGTAAATTTTAAACCTATTCTGTCTTTTTTGGGTCTTTGTTCTGCTTTCATTGGCAGCAAGACCATTGAAGCCAGGCAACCCTGGATTCAAGTGCTGATGTACAATGTGGTAGTTTGACTCTGGGCAAGTCACTTCCAGGCTCTGCTGCTCAGTTTCCAGATCTATACGATGGGGTAATAACTGTCTGCAGAATTGCTGTGTATATGGAGATGGCAGTAAAGGAATTTCCAGGAGTCCTCTTAGGGAGGAGTTTTAACATGCTCTGCTCTGATAATCCCACTAGGGTTAGGGGCAGAGGTGGGACTCTAAAGAGCCTCCCTGAGTAATATAGATGGCTGTGAACTAGACTTGCAGGGAATATGGCCTTTTAGCAGTTGGGCATTTTACTTTGCAGAGCACAGAAGTGAACAGGATACCAAGCTGCTTTGTATGGCCAAGACTGGTGGATCACTTCTCAACAGCCATTCTCTCCCCACCCTTTGCTCTTGCTGCCAGAACCCACTTTCCAACTCTAGAGGCTAAAAACACCAGTATTAGTTAATACAAGCCTGTAACTCAACCCTGGTGGATGAATTTAAAGATAAATCTTCTGAGATATTTCTGGGAAAAGTTTTCCGTTCTGATTTAGGGTGGGAGGCAGGGGACATGAAGAGAAATGCTTCTCTTTCTACCTTTAGATTTAGTTATCTGCAAATATAATTCCTAGAGCTATGGCAGCCATCTTGTGACCATGAGGGACAACTCTGAGGATGAAAACCTACATGCTGTGGATGGCAAAGGGAAAAGGCAGAAAGCAACTGGGGTGGGTGCTCAATGACATTGTTGTGCCCCTGAATTAACCAAACCTGGAAATGATACCTCTAGCGATAATAAACCTTATTGTTTAAGCTATATTTATATTATATATTCTGCTAGGCGGCTAAGCCTTAGAGGTGGGAGAAAAAGGAGGAGAGCTGACGGTAGCACAGCAGAAGAGGTCATCAGAGAAAAGCCACTTCTGTTGAGGATTTTGACTTCTATTGGGTGTACAGTGTAGAATTCTGTTCCACTCCTTTGGGGAGGTTTCAGTGAATTTCACATTGTTTGTGAATACTTTTGGTGCTAATGGATTGTTATGGGGGACTTGAAGAAGCGTTGACGTCTACGTCAAGAATGGTGCTTAGGACTTAGTGCTTTCATTACTGGGGCCCCGGGTTTGAGTGAACTGGGTTGGGGAACTAGGATCCTGCGGGCCTAGTGGCACAGCACCAACCCCCCCCCCCCAAAAAAAAAAAAAGAATGGTGCTTAATGAAAACAGAGATGCACCTGGGAATAGCAGTACTTCTAGGTCATGTAAGGATTAGAGATCCTATCTGTCAAGCATCTAGAATGATGCCTAGAACTTAGGACATATGCAATAAGTTATAGATGCTCTTATTATCTTATATTACCAGCATTTTTATTTTTTTATTTTTTGGTCATGCCTTGTGGCTTGTGGGATCTTAGTCCCCTGACCAGGGATCAAACCCAGGCCCTCGGCAGTGAAAGTGGGAGTCCTAATCACTGGACTGTCAGGGAATTTCCACCACTATTATTATCTCACCTCCTGATTTGTGTCCAGAAATTAGATGCTCATGGGTGGGGCTGTACTTGGGGGCAGACCCAGCAGTAGGCTTTGAGAAGAAGCTCTGTGACAAAGACGTGTAAAGACAACAAGTAGCCAAGTATCACTGGCAGGAGCCCTGGCAGGGGGGCAGGGAAGGCCAGCAGAGCTCCTATGACCCTACAGATGGTGTAAAAGGCTGGATCAGAGGCTGGAGGGGGAGGGAAATGGGAAGTTGTTGCTCAATGGGTATACAGTTTCAGTTATGCAAGATGAAGAAGTTTGGGAGACCTGTTCACAGCAAATGCATGTAACACTACTGTATTGTACACTTAAAAATGGTTAAGATGGCAAAGTTTGTTACGTGTTTCTTACTACAGTTAAAAAAAAAAAGGTGAGGTGGGGGAGGATCCTAGTTACTAGAACTAAGGCCTACAATCAGAACACGCTGAACAGAAGCCTGACAATTGTTTGGAGAGAGGCTTCCTGAGTGTCCCCTGATTAGAAAAGGACTGGTTCTAGAGCTCAAGTTGAGGCTTACCCTCAACCTGCCATGTAGAAGTCAAGTTGCCTCAGGGGTGGTGTAATACTTTGACTCCGCGCTTCCACTGTAAGGGATGCAGGTTCAATCCCTGGTCGGGGAACTAAGGTCCCTTGCATGCCACGTGGCACCAAAAACATAAAAATAAAAATACAAAATAAACAGTGGTATAATACTGTGTGCGTGTGTGTGTGTGTGTGTGTGTGTGTGTGTGTATGTGTATCTATTCATATAGAATCTCTTTATCTCTGTGCTTGTCGTGTGTGCGTGTATCTCCTTACCTTACTCAACCTCTCAGAAGGGCCTTAGGTGTCAACCTAATTTCTCCTGGCAGCCATGGGGAGCCTTCAAAGCTAGGGACTTGCTTTGGTCACTGGACGTGAAAGGACATAGCATAGACACCATTTGAACTGAGGTTTTAAGGACAGTTGTGTATGTTTCCACCTACTTTCTTGCTCTTTTCTATTCTAGCACAGGAATGGCATGTCTCAAACAGGTGCTGCTCCTGTAGCCTTGGTCCCAGAATGTGAAAACACATGGAGCAGAAGCAGCGCCTTCACCGATGTGGTGGTAGACGTGATAGCTGGATGTTACAAGCCACTGGGAGTCAGGGAGTCATTCGTTACTTTCGTAAAGCTGACCAACACATTTGGACAATCACCTTCTTGCCAACACACAGAATCAGGAAAAACAATAAATCATTATATTGTTTTAAGCCATTATATTGTAGGGTCCTTGTAAGGCAAGAATGGATAACTTTTGGAGCATCCTGTAAAGAAGGGATGTCAGCTTGATCCCAGACAGGGTAGAAAGAGAAAAGATAAATTTGAGAAATATTGAAAGGGTGTATTTGAACTCTTTCAATCCCTAATGATTAGAACTTAAGCAAAAAATGGAATCTGTTGGCTAAAAGCACTGAAAAGGATTGAGGACTCAAATGATGTCACAGGGTTATTTCTCTCCATCTCTTGACTCTACTTTCCCTTGGTTGGGTTGATACTCTAGACTCTGATCTATAGATTCCAGCAACCTTGGATACAGCATCTCCAGGTTCATGTCTTCCCAGGTTCAAGTTCAGTTTTCTACTGAGCTTCTTTTCTGGTCCTGCCTAAAAAAGTCCTGAGATTCACTCTGAATAGACTGGCTGAGGTCATAGGCCACCCCTGAGACAACCCCTATGGCTGGGGGGAGATGGCAGTGGCTACAGGAGAGGGTGTATTGGTTATGAGTCTCCCTTCCTTCCTTCCTTCCTTCCTTCCTTCCTCCCTCCCTCCCTCCCTCTCTCTCTCGCTTTCTCGCTTTCTTTCTTTTTCTTTCTTTCTTCCTTCCTTTCTTCCTTCCTTCCTTTCTTTCTTTCTTTCTTTCTTTCTTTCGCACCACAGGGCTTGTGGGATCTTAGTTCCCCAACCAGGGATTGAACCCAAGCCTTCAGCAGTGAGAGTGCAGAATCCTAACCACTGGACTGCCAGCAAATTCCCAGTTATGGGTCTTTCTGTTGGAACTGAACCAGGTTTTTTGAAAGGAGAATTTATTCAATGATATAACTAAAAAAAGAGAGAAAATTTCATGAAATATTTCAACTTCAGGTGCAGTTTGATTTAGAGCTAAAAGAATGTGACCAAGATTCACCTCTTGACTTAAAAATGACTGCCAGCTGAGATACTCTTCCTACTGAGGATTTTGAAAACCAAGGAGAAGTGGGTTTGGTGACGATAACAGGTTGCCACCAAGTGTTTGGGGTTCTTCTTTTTAATTGGTTTCTGCAAACATCCATAGCTGTAAGATATTAGTCTTGATGTACGATCATAGGTTTGTGTGTAGTAAGGAATTGTTCTTTAAGTTCATTATTGTTCCAACTGCCCAAGAGTATAAATGAATCCAACTGGCAAGAGTGTAAAATGAATCCAGATTGCCCAAGCTTAGATCCTGGCTCTCACAGTGATTAGCTGTGTGACCTTGGGCAAGTCATTTTAACTACTCTGTGCCTCAGTTGCTCCATCTGTAAAATGGGAAATGGTATTATTGACCTACCTTGTAAGGTTGTTAATAATGCATGTGAATCACTTAGAACAGTGCTTAGAACATGTTAAGTGCTCAATTAATTATTGTCATTTCTGCAGTAAACAAATGACTACTAATGAAGATGGGTGTTCAGAATTATGGCTATTTCAAATGGCAGGGCTTGGCTTGGTTCAGATTTTCCTTTAGCAGTGGGTGACTTGAACTGTATCTGCTCATACTGTGGGTCAGAAAACATTCTTATGGTATTTTTCAAAAAATATTTATTTATTTATTTATTTGGCTGCACTGGGTCTTAGTTGCAGAACTTGGGATCTTCAGTTGAGGCGTGTGGGATCTAGTTCCCTGACCAGGGATTGAACCCGGGCCCTCTGTATCAGGAGTTCAGAGTCTTAGCCACTGGACCACCAAGGAAGTTCCTTTCTATGTATTTTCAATGTATTCATCTTCCCAGCCGTGTTCCCATCAGTTACTGGGCTATATAATCTTCCCAGAGAGAAAACTCCCTACATTGTGCTCCTTTGATATGAAAGAAAACCTAAGCAAAGCTCAACTAAATTCTAAGGAGAAACAAACTAAAGCTTTCTTTAATTAGAATATTTTGCAATCCAGCTTTGAATAGTAAGGACAGAGTATTGTCCTCTATCTTTTTATTATCTCATTGCATAATCTTGCTTCTCCATTTTTTTTTTCTTTATGAAGCTTAGAAAAACCGGAATTTCCAAATAAGCATGACGTTAGCAGTTCATATCGTGATGAGCTGTAAGTTACTCATAGCTTCTCCTGGTTATTTTTGTTTGGGTTGTTTTGTGTAGTTGTGATTGATAGAACAATTGTCCTGTGAGTCTGGAATTATCTGGGCTCTGGCTGCTCGCATTCCTATCTGTAACATGTCCCTCTGTGAGAGTGGCAGGGATTAAGCTCTGTGGACACATTATCCACAGCTCGCTCTCTCAGTTTTGGATGCTGTTACACAAGGCTCCGTATTGATCTGAAAGTGGGGAGAGTGGGAGGGGCTGGAGAGACGCTTAGATAAGTTGAAGTACTTTCAAAAGTTCTGGAGTGTGCATCTTGCATGGGTTTTAGCTCCAAGCTAAAGGGTGGTGGTGAGGGGGGAGTGTGAATTTTGCCTCATTGCTCTGCAAGTCAGACTTAATCACCAACAGACATCCTGTTCAAATGCAAACATTTGCTGAACATGTTCCTGAATTAAATTTTAGGGATGGTTTGGGAATCAGAAATCTCTTGGGTCAATTTATGGGTTTAAACAGCCACCCACATCTTAGGTTTCTCCAGGGCAATTCAACTTGTTTTCCTCCTATAGAAGTTTGATGTCATAAATGAAGAAACAAAAATATGCGTGTCGAGGGCTTCCATGGCAGCCCAGTGGTTAAGACTCCGTGCATCCTGAGCTTCCTCTGTAGGGGACATGGGTTCGATCCCTGGTCAGGAAACTAAGAACTGGCATGCCTTGCGGCACGACCAAATATTAAAAAAAAAAAAAAAAAGCGTGTCCTATGATGTTTTTAATTTTTAATTTTCTCTGGTGGCACAGTGGTTAAGAATCCACCTGCTGGCAGAAGACCTAAATAGGCATTTCTCCAAAGGAGACATACGGATGGCCAAGAGGCACGTGAAAAGCTGCTCAACATCACTAATTATTAGAGAAATGCAAATCAAAACGACAATGAGGTATCACCTCACACCGGTTAGAATGGGAATCATCAGAAAATCTACAAACAGTAAATGCTGGAGAGGGTGTGGAGAAAAAGGAACACTCTTACATTGCTGGTGGGAATGTAAATTGATACAGCCACTATGGAGAACAGTATGGAGGTTCCTTGCAAAACTAAAAATAGAACTACCATATGACCCAGCAATCCCACTGCTGGGCATATACCCAGAGAACACCATCATTCAAAAAACACATGCACTCCAATGTTCATTGCAGCACTATTTACAGTAGCCAGGACATGGAAGCAACCTAAATGTCCATCAACAGATGAATGGATAAAGAAGAAGTGGTACATGTATACAATGGACTATTACTCAGCTGTAAAAAGCAATGAAACTGGGACATTCTTAGAGACATGGATGGACCTAGAGACTGTCATACAGAGTGAGGTGAGTCGGAAAAACAAATATTGTATATTAACACATATATGTGGACTACAGAAAAATGGTACAGATCAACCAGTTTGCAAGGCAGAAATAGAGACACAGATGTAGAGAACAAACATATGGACACCAAGTGGGGAAAGCGGGGAGGGTTGGGGGGGAATGAGTTGGGAGATTGGGATACCAAATAGTACACTCTAAATATATGCAGTTTATTGTAAAAAATAAAAAGTTAAAAAAATCTTTTTAAGTAACCAGCAAGATTTATTGAGTACTTATGGTATGAAGAAAATATTGGTGTTGAATATTTGAGTCTCAAAAGCTTGAACTTTTGATCCCTAAACATAAATAATAATATTTTTATTAAGTAATTAAAATGTGCTGGGCATTAACTGACTACTTGACAGGTGTAGGTATTTCTAGCTCTACTTTATAAATAACTGAAGCTTTGAAAGTTTAAGAACTTCCTGTGGTCCCAAGTCCAGCAGAAGATAGGAAATGAACACAGGTCTGTCTGTTTCTAAATCTGTGTTCTTTCTAAGGCAGTGCTGTCCCATGGCACTTTCTGTGATAATGTTCTGTATCTCTGTGGTCCATTATAGTAGCCACAGTATTGGTGGCTATTGAGCACTTGAAATGACACTTGTGTGACTGAAGAAATCAGTTTTTAATTTTATTTAAATTAAATTAAAATAAATTATATTTAAATTTAACAGCCACATGTGGCTAGTGGCTGCACAGCTGTAGGACATCACATTGTCTGGTCTATAAACACTCAGGGTACTGTGACTTCTTGCGTAGTGGATCTGGACAGTGAAGAGTGCAAATGTGAACAAGTAGTTGGAGAAAAAAATAACCTTTCATCCCAATCAAAGTCATTTAAATCGCAGATTTTAAAGGAAGGTAGACCTCAAAAGACTCACACAATTTAGGTGGGAAAAAATTCTTTTGGAAAGCTTCTATTGTATATTTTGCCTAGGGATTATTACTATATTGGCAATGTTGGCTATAAGAGACAGCAACTTGAAAACAGGGAAAAAAGTTGTGCCTAGAACTATATTCTTACTGCAAGATTCAGTTCTCTAGGCGTTTTCCAACCTAGGGAACCATGAATAACCCACATAGCAAGGACAGAGGAGTATTTTACAATCAAATTAATTAACCAAGCTTTTTAAAAAATTAATTAATTTATTGGCTGCTTTGGGTCTTCATTGCTGCGCACGGGCTTTCTCTAGTTGCGGCAAGTGGGGTCTTCTCACTGCGGTGACTTCTCTTGCTGCAGAGCACAGGCTCTAGACTCACGGGCTTCAGTAGTTGTGGCATGTGGGCTCAATAGTTGTGGCTCACAGGCTCTAGAGCACAGGCTCAGTAGTTGTGGTGCACAGGCTTAGTTGCTCCACAGCATGTAGGATCTTCCCAGACCAGGGCTCAAACCCATGTCCCCTGTGTTGGCAGGCAGATTCTTAACCACTGTGCCACCAGGGAAGCCCTAACCAAGCTATTTTGATTTTTACTTTCAGATGTCTCCTGCCTCCGGTTATTCTGTTTACCATGGATGGTTTTACAGCTGAATATTTACAAACTGGAAACTTTACTGCTCAATATTAATACACAGACTGTCTCCTACAAAGATTGATATGCAAATGAAACATAGATTCCTATTTAATAGAAGTCTACATGGTAGCCCCTTTTTTTGTCTGACCTTTGGATTTATGGTTTGTCTGGATAGGTTTCAGCTCTGCTGACTTGATTGCAAAATCTCTTTTCACTAGAGACTAACTTTTCACACTTCTTTAATTCCTTTCTTGGTAACCAGTCTACCTAGACTTTTTTTTTTTTTTAAACAATTGACTATAACTTCAGTGTCCTATGGAAACTCTTTCATTTATACTAGATGAAGGCTGTGTCTCCATGTGTTGTGGGCCAGAACAAGGCACATGGCTCTCAGAGGCAAGGGTCCTACAGGAGGCAGGTAAGCTGGCCAGACCCTGCAGATGCCCCAGCTCCGGGCTGTGGAATTACTCCTGGCCCCATCACTCTGTGTACCTACACTCAGAAAAACAAATTAACAATGTGGACCCTGGAATCAAATCACCTAGACCCTGTTTCCTCATGACCATATAAGAGTTACTGAACATTTTTTGACCTGATCATGGGAAAGGAGTCCATTCATTCACTTTGTTTGTTATTGATTGATTGATTGATTGATTGATTTAAATTTTTGGCTGTGTTGGGTCTTCGTTCCTGAGCACGGGCTTTCTCTAGTTGTGGAGAGCGTGGGCTCCTCTTTGTTGCAGTGCACCAGCTTCTCATTGCAGTGGCTTCTCTTGTTGCAGAGCACGGGCTCTAGGTGCACAGGTTTCAGTAATTGCGGCTCGTGGGCTCAGTAGCTGTGGCGCATGGGCTTAGTTGCTCCGCAGCATGTGGGATCTTCCCAGGCCAGGGCTCGAACCCGTGTCCCCGGCATTGGCAGGTGGATTCTTTTTTTTTTTTTTTGAACCTTTATTGAGATACAGTTAACATACAATAAACTGCATATAATTAGAGCGTACAATTTGGTATCCCAGTCTCCCAACTCATTCCCCCCCAACCCTCCCCGCTTTCCCCACTTGGTGTCCATATGTTTGTTCTCTACATCTGTGTCTCTATTTCTGCCTTGCAAACTGGTTGATCTGTACCATTTTTCTGTAGTCCACATATATGTGTTAATATACAATATTTGTTTTTCCGACTCACCTCACTCTGTATGACAGTCTCTAGGTCCATCCATGTCTCTAAGAATGTCCCAGTTTCATTGCTTTTTACAGCTGAGTAATAGTCCATTGTATACATGTACCACTTCTTCTTTATCCATTCATCTGTTGATGGACATTTAGGTTGCTTCCATGTCCTGGCTACTGTAAATAGTGCTGCAATGAACATTGGAGTGCATGTGTTTTTTGAATGATGGTGTTCTCTGGGTATATGCCCAGCAGTGGGATTGCTGGGTCATATGGTAGTTCTATTTTTAGTTTTGCAAGGAACCTCCATACTGTTCTCCATAGTGGCTGTATCAATTTACATTCCCACCAGCAATGTAAGAGTGTTCCTTTTTCTCCACACCCTCTCCAGCATTTACTGTTTGTAGATTTTCTGATGATTCCCATTCTAACTGGTGTGAGGTGATACCTCATTGTCGTTTTGATTTGCATTTCTCTAATAATTAGTGATGTTGAGCAGCTTTTCACATGCCTCTTGGCCATCCGTATGTCTCCTTTGGAGAAATGCCTATTTAGGTCTTCTGCCAGCAGGTGGATTCTTAACCACTGTGCCACCAGAGAAGCCCCATTCACTTGTTAATTCATTTATTCATTCGGAAAACATGCATGAGATCCAGTTATTCTTGGCTGGGGAACACAAATATGTACAAGCCATTTTAAGGGTTTCCAGGTGAGTGAGAAAGACAAAACTCAACAAGTCGCAGCAACACGGAGCAGTAGGTAAGTTCTTCTGTGGATGAGAGAAGGATATTGGTCTTGGTTGGAAAGAGGAGCAACTAACATGAACATAGCAATTTCAAAGCACTTCCTCATGCATTTTAGAACCTGATTCTCACAAAAACCCAACAATTCAGAATCCTCATTTGTAGGTGAGAAGATGATTCAGGGAAGGTAAAGTGACTTGCTTGGCTTGCTCTGGTAGGAAGTCACCCCAGGGTCTGAGTTTTCAGATTCTGAAGTTCTCTCCACTGTACCATGCTGGGAAAGCTTCGTGGAGAAGGTGGCCTGTTGGGCTGAGTCTTTAAAGAGGGAGAAATTTGACAGTTAGAGCTAGGCCAGGGACTTCTAGGTAAATAAAAAAGCAAAGATGTGAAAGCTTGAAAGATTAAGACATACTTGAGAAGGGATGAGTAGAACATGTTAGCTGAAGCATAAGCTCTGTGTAGGGATGTTAGAAAAGAGAAAAGTGTACTGCAGTGTGGCTGAATCACACATGATCTTAACCAGTAGACTGAGGAGTTTAGAAATGATTTGACAGACAATCGCAGAAGGAGAGGCATATACTGAATACTGGGAGAAGAGTAACATCAGGAAGATCTGGAGAAATGAGTCAGACTGTTGTGGAGAGGGTGAGGAGGCAGGGGAACCGGTTAGGAGGCATTAAGGTAGACTTGCTGGTGACATGGGAAGAAGAGTCAGATTCAAGCAGCATTGAAAGGTGAATTGACCTCGTGACTGACTAAGGGAGGGAGTTGAGAGAGGCAAAGAGTAAAGAGGGTTCTTAGCTTTGAGTAGAATCCCTGAAAGAGTGGTTATGCCATGAGCAGAGTCGGTAGATTTGCAGAAGGAGCTGACCCAGGGGGAAAATCAGCTCCTTCTTGGGTCTGTTGTGTTTGAGTTGCCTTCTGACTGTTTGTGTTGTCACCTGACTGTCCACTGGGAAGGTGGGTAGTGAGTCAGAGGAAGAAGAAAAGTTTGACTGACTTCCCAGACAGAGAGCCCTTCCTTCCTGTCTCTGCTCTGCTCCCTACCCCACTGACCATTAATCTAAGTGCCTGATGAATAAAATGTTTGGTAGGTGGTGGACACCCAAAGTATGTTTGGAAAAGAAATTCATTTAAAAGAAGAGTTGATGGGACTTCCCTGGTGGCGCAATGGTTAAAAATCTGCCTGCCAATCAGGGCACATGGGTTCAATCCTTGGTGGGGAAGATCCCACATGCCCTGGAGCAACTAAGCCTGTGCGCCACATCTGCTGAGCCCATGGGCCACAATTACTGAAGCCCGTGTGCCTAGAGCCCATGCTCCGCAACAAGAGAAGCCACCTCAATAAGAAGCCCGTGCACAGCAATGAAGAGTAGCTCCCACTCACCACAACTAGAGAAAAAGTCCACACACAGCAATGAAGACCCAGCGTGGCCAATAAATAAATAAATAAATAAATAAAAGAGAATCTGCCTGCCAGTGCAGGGGACATGGGTTTGATCCTTGGTCCAGGAAGATCCCTCATGTGGTGGAGCAATTAAGCCTGAGCACCAAAAACCTACCGAAGCCTGTGCTCTCCAGAGCCCGTGCTCCGCAACAAGTGAAACCACCGCACTGAGAGGCCAGCGCACCACAACAAAGAGTGCCCCCCACTCCCACAACTAGAGAAAGCTCCAGCGCAGCAATGAAGATCCAATACAGGAAAAAAATTAATTAATAAAAAAAAAATAAAGAGTTGTCAGAAGTTTGGGGACAAAGGTTCAGACTAGAGTGAGGGAGAAGAGGAGATAGTCGTTAATGGTGAGAAGCCCCAAATTTGAGTCACTAGAGATAGTCTTTTCCCAGAGATGAAGAATTTCGGAAGGCCTGGTAAGGTTTCAAGTGGTAGAAACCTGATCCAGTTAAGAATGTGGAGAGACTCTGGGGCCGGGGTACCAGATGTGTGGATGTTGAAGTCAACAGGAGTAATGGCAAAGGGTAAAATTGACAAAGTTAGACTTGGGCAAGAAGGGACCCTGCTCTTTTCTTTGCCATGCTGCATAGCTTGTGTGATCTTAGTTCCCCAAGCAGGGATTAAACCCAGGCCCTTGGCAATGAAAGCTTGGTGTCCTAACCACTGGACCGCCAGAGAATACCCGACCCTGCCCTTTAGAGGACCTGACTCTGGCTCGCTTCTGCTGCACTCCTCCCCATGGAAAGTCCATGAGGCCAAGTGGTCATGCTCACTGGAACCTGTGCCCCTAGACCCAGTTCTGTGTACCAGGGCCCTGGGATTTCCTGTGCAAACAGCCAAGCCTACTTCCAGGGTCTTCCCAGGCTTCTTTCCTGGGTCTTTTTTCCTAGCGGCACATGATACCACAGCTTTGCACACTTTAGGCCTGAGCAATGGCGAAGGGGCATCTCTTGAGGTGGGTAGGGTGATGTGAAAAGAGCTTTGGGGGTGAGTGGCAGAACTTGAACATTGTAGGTATGCATACATGTTCTCAAGGTCTATTTCAGTGTGGGGTGGAGCCAGGATGGGAAGAGAAGGGGAACAAAAAGTGGGCTGGGGGCTGGCTTCCGTCCTTCTTTGCACAGCCACATTCTGAAGCAGAAGTCCAAGAAGTCAAGAAATTTAAATTCAGACCCAGACTTCCAGGTTGTAAAGGAAGTGCATTTGTCAATGTCAAAGGTTAGACTATATTTTAAGTTTGTAAGCTTGATTTATAACTTTTAAATTTTAGATATGTGATACATAGACCTCTGTTTGGGATCTTGCCTTCATACATTAGGAAATCAGCAGGTTATAAGGATCTTCTTGCTGTGAGCCTTGACACCCACCACACGTTTGTGGCGATAACTTGTTTTACTGTCTGTCTACTCAGATATGAACTTGTGTGGAGGCAGGATACCAGCCTGTCTTGTTTACAAATATAACCCAGTGTTAGTGCAATGACTAACACATGGTAAGTGCTCACTAAATATGTCTAAAACTCTAAAATGATAACTTACACGATGCGTGATAGCAAGTAGGATGACGAGAAGAGGTACAAAGGCGTAATCTGAAAAGAGAACTTCTGTAATAGAGATTGAGCAACAGCCTGGAAGTTTCTTTTCTGTCAGTAAGGAGGAGTGGCAAACATGCAACCTCTATCGCCTTAAGAACTAGAGTTCAGGTAATCTATTTATTCATTCTAAGCTCTAGGTGTTTTTTTCTCCCCATCAAGTGAATGTTTGGACCAGGATCACACAATGCGAGGGCCTGGAATTCTTAAGAGACTGATTCCCTAAAGTGCATTAAAAAACATGAATCGACATTTGAAAATGAAGAAAAAAGAACCCAGCCTTTTGGTTTCCCTTGACAAATTGGACCTTTGGTAAGACTGGCCCCCAGTCCAATACGGCAACAATGGTCTGAAGCCTTTAAATGAGCCTGTGTTTATCAACAGGCCACCACTCACCACTCACAAAAATTGCCCAGACATAGCCAGGCCAGCAAAGGCCTCTGAATTCATGACCCTTGGACCTCCGGCTCTCTAAATCCCCTTTGCTTTGAAAGAATATTTTCTTCAATATCTTCATGGTTATATTCCTCCCAACCTTTGAATGACTTCAGTGTCATTTGAATTGTACTATAACATCGCTTGTATCTGCCAGAGATTCTGAAACTAAATCATTTCACATGCATTCAAAGAAGCCCACCTGCTCCAGAAAGCAACAATTAGTGATATGGATCCAAATTGCCGTTGACCGTTCCTACGATGACCCTAAAGGGAGATTCTAGACTGGAGAGTCTGTGGATCAGGGCTTGACTACTTCCTAAAGGCTGAGAAGATTATGTGTGGTGGTGGAACAGAGGTATTAGGGGTACATACATGCAGGAACTGCCAGAGTGGAGGTTGCAGAACGGGGCTTGGGAGGATGGTGAAGAAGCAGACACTAGAGCGCTAATCTGTTCAAGTATTTATTGATTATTCATGACGTGCCAGGCACCGTATTAACAGAGGGCTTCCGCAGTAGACCTATCAAGGTCCCTACTTTAATTGAGCTAATTCTGATGCGGTAAGCCAGGTAACACACACACACACACACAAACACATATACTGCATACATACATATGTACATGTCAGGTGGAAATACATGCTAATTATAAAACCAAAGCAGAGCAAGGGAACAGCGAACAGGAGTGGCTGCTATCTTAGACCCCGCCAAAGAAGCAAGGGAGCAAAGCATGCAACAGTCTCTAATTTTCTAGGCTGCAGGGAGCGAGGCGAACCTCCCAGGAAGCCCCGCCCGCTCGCTCCTAATAGGGCGCAAAGTGCCATCTCGGGGGAAGCTCCTCCCACTCCCCCGCCCAGAGGCGGCCTTGGGGGAGGAGCCTCGCGCCCAGGCACTCTGAAGGCACCGGGCCGAAAGCCGCGCGCTTAGGGTTCCCGGCATTCTCCTGGTTCGGTCAAGGCCGGGAGAATTACTCCCCGCCGAAGAATGGCATGCTGGGAACTGTAGTTTCCTGCCGCAGCTCCGTGTCTCGGGGGCAGTAAAAGCCGCTAAGTCTGGCTCCATTGCTGGCACAGGACTTGCAGCTCCGAGGGGTTGTGGGGAGTCCTTGCTGGGGGAGGGGGTGGCGGGGGTCATCCCGAGAACCATTGGGCACATCCAGCCGGGTTAGCATCCGGGCCGGAGGCCGCCTCGGTCACGTGACTCCAGGCTCCCCAGGCGCCCGCGGCTCCTCAGCGCCGGCCCCGCCCCGCCCCGCCTCGCCCCGCCCCGCCCCGCCCGTCTGTCCGCCTGAGCCTCCCCCGGCGCTGCTGCCACCTCGCGCTCGGAGGCGTCACGGAACGTGCTCTCCTCTCCCCCTCCCCCTCCCTTCCCCTCCCGCCCTCCCCCACCTCCCCCTCCCGCGCCGAGACTCGCCGCCGCCGCCGCCGCCGCCGCCGCTGCTGCAGCCGCAGGAGTAGCCGCCGCCGGAGCCGCGCGCAGCCATGGCCGAGAATCCCGGCTTGGAGAACCACCGCATCAAGAGCTTTAAAAATAAGGGCCGAGATGTGGAGGTGAGTGTGTTTCCGCGGCTGCGGCCCGCCCGGCTCGCCCGGCCGCGCCGGCCCCGAGGCGGCGGGGAGGGGCGGGGGGCCGGCGCCGGGCTGGTTCTCGCCGGCTCGCGGTGGGTCGGAGTTGGCCGCCGCCTCCCGTCCCCGCGGCCAGGGGCTGGGCGGAGCGGGCGGCGGGACGCGGGCCGAGCTGCGGCCGCCCCCCGGAGCTGCCGGCGCGGAGACCTGGAAATGCCGGGGGTTTTGGCCCCGTCACGCGGGCGCGGCCTGCTGTCGCCGAGGAAGAGGTGTGGAGCTGAGGCGGGGTCCGCAGGCCGGGGCCTCGCGGGCCGGGGATGCTGCCGCCCGGATCTGTCGACCGCCGCGCCGAGGGGGCGGCCGCGCCTCGCGCCGGCTCGCCATGCAGCCTTCCGCCCGGCGCAGCCCCCTCGGCGCCTCCCGCGCTGCCGCACATGGAGCCTCGGCTCTGCCGGTCCCCGCGCCTACCTTCTGCGAGCCGGGCCCAGGCGGGCGGTGGCGGCCCGCAGAGGGGGGTGGGGACCAGCCGGGTAACTGACTTGTTTGAGGGTGGTGGATGGGGGAGGGTAGGATGCGCCAGGACCATTTTCTTGTATTCCGGTGCGGTTCTCCGGGGCAGTCGTGCTGAGCTTTTCCAGCTCGTACTCTGCTTACTGCTGGCATTTGGAGCAAGCCGAAGGTGGACAATAGTTCACCATCTATTGTGTGGGGGCTTTGGAAGAGACGTTGCTCCGACCTCCGCTCACCGGACCTGTTTTCTTAGCCATTTCTTGTAGTGGGGGGTGTGCATAGGATAACCATTTCTTTAACACGTTTTACTGAAATAAATTGGATACGTAACGTTCATACGGCCTGTGTATATCTCTTGCTCCAAGCTGGTAGAATTTCCAAGTGGTTGCAAAACTGTAAACATTCATTGTGGTCACTCAGTTCGTTGCTACTCAGCATGTTGCCATTGTCTCATTAAGGTGACATTAGCAGGTACTATTTGCAAACTCGGCTTATCCAGGCAGCGCTAGAGGTCTCTCTGCGGCTGCTAAAAGCAGTGTAGTATACTGCACAAACTTCGCTGGGACTCTGACCTCTAGATTTGTTAGGGGGAAAGTGTTTCAAGTCCACAGCCTCCTTTTCTAATACTAGGTGACACCATTTGCAGTTTTTGTCATTCTTGCTAAGGGGCTAGTGTGACTAAAAAGTGTGCTGTTTAGGGAGAGAAGGTGATGGGGGAAAATATGCCATTCAGTTCTGTTTTGTAGAAAAACAGAAAACTCAGGCAGTTTTTCTTACCTACAAAATTAAATACTAATTAGGAAATACCGTGGAATTCCCATTTGATTAAGACAAATAAAGGTCACCTATCTCTGTTCTGGTGGTTAAATTTCTTTTGTGAGAAATATTGATACTTACAAGCAAAAGTGAAACTTTTAGGAGTAGCAACAAGAAATTTTGGAACTGCCTCTTGTTATTGGTCCACTTGATGGTAAGAGTTAATTTTGAGCTTTTCCTTCAGTAATTGTTCTTGAAGCGTACCCCTATTATAAAGCAGAACTTAATGTAGTTTGAAAAATATCTGTATTGTTTGTACAGAAGAACTGGTTAACATTCTTTTCTCTCTTGGATATTGGTACAGGTTTTTGTCTTATTTTCTGCCTCTGTTGTGTTCTGGCAGCTCAGTGATACCTAGTAAGGACTCCAGCACGTAATAGGCACACAGTAAATATCTGCTGATAATCAGAATGTAACCAGTGACTTCCAGATGCATGAAAAAGATGCATGGTTGCTAAGCCTTTCAGAGCGAAAATATTGATCACAACATTACAATTCCCAGGGTACAAGAGGGTAACTAAGGCATGAAATAGCAGACATTCAAATGGTAGTTACATGTGGCAGACACTATACTAAGAGCTTCATGATACCTCTTTTAATCCTTATGTCAACTTTTTGAACTAGGAGTAGCTTCCCCACTTTACAGGAGGAAAGTACTTTAGATGAGGAAACTCAAGACTGCTTGTACAGCCTGCAGGAGGTCATGGAGTGGGTATGAGCATTCATTCATTCATTAATTGTCTACTGGGTATCTAACGCTGTTCATTCTGTACCTCAAGGAGTTTACCTTTATAGTTCAGTAGGAGTGTAGGAAAGTAAACTGGTAATTACAGTACAGTATGTCAGTAAGTTCTGAGAATGCATGAGAAGATCCGGACTTGGAGCTGAGCAGTCAAGGGAGATGTTCTGGTTGACTCCTAGTGGATGAATGGGAGTGAGCTGATCCTGTAGAATGAAAATTGGGCTGGGAGAGGGAGAGGGCAAGGAAGGGGCATTCCAGACGTCAGGGAGAGGTAATTGAAGAGTCCTGAGAATGTAGGACTCTTCAGTTACCGCTGTCATAGGACTGCTGAGAGAGAGGGATGCTAGAAATGTGACTAAAGGATGAACTGGGGATGATCAAGTGCCTTTATTGTAGAATTTCGTATAATTGAGACTAGACACCGTATCTAGTTTGGTCTCATCCATTTTGAAAACTGTATTACACTAGAAACTTATCTTGCAACTTAGCTCTGTGATTAAGTAGTAGTGATTATCAGGCTGTTTCAAAAACAGTGAGATGTACTTTAATGAAGTATCATTCCTGCCATTTCACATATAGGACAGATAAAGATAAAGCATAAGTTATATTTATAAACATAATTTATATATGTTTATATATAAATTATGCTTATATATAAATATAAATATAAGTTTATATTTATAAATTATATAGCGTGTATAACCCACTGATACACAAGATGTCAGGTGCAAGGATAAAATACATATTTTCTAATAAAAGTGTGGAGTTAAACCAGGGGATTGTAAGGAGAGGGTTGAGGAAGTAAGTAGTTTCATAGTCATTCAGTTGAGAATGCCTTCGTAGAAGAAAAGTTGGTGAGTTTTATAGGAAAGATATACTAAACTTGAACAGGGCGCATGAGAAATTAGTGAGTAACGATCCCAGTGGAAAAGAAGAGTTTAGATTAAAGACTGAAGAGAGGAAACTCCCAGGTGGCCTGTGGTGGTCTGAGAATAGTTTTGTGGCAAAGAGTTGCTTGGAAACTTCTTGATGAAGAGATCTGAGGGTATTTATTCCAGAGTAGAGTTAGGAGGTGTAACATGATTACAGCAATGGAAAAAGGTGATTGGCAGTAATATCTAGAATTAATTCTGGAGGACTGGTACTGTTATCCCATGTGTAAGGAGGGATTTTCCAAAAAATTGAGACAGGAGAGAAAAGGGATAAAGGTTGTCCTGAGGTTTATAGTTAGAAGTAGGGGAAGGAGTAATTATCATAGAGAGCAGTTTAAGGCTTGGGTAGGGGAAATGGATTTTGTAGCTACAACTAGGAAATACATAGTGAGTTCCATTTAGTAAAGACTTACAAATCAAACACACAGGTAACTGCCATCCAGGTCAAGTTTTTCTTGCTCCCATACACTTCAAGGATATGACATTTTCATTAGGGACAATAACTAATAATTGTTTTTAAATTCTTGATACTTATTGAATGTTTACAGTCAACCTGTACCAAGTACTTTATATGGATTATTTATCTAGTCTTCACAGTCCTATAAAGTATGTATATATTATTATCCACATTTACTGCCAAGGAAACTTGAAGGCTACAATTCTTAGGTAACTAGCCCCGAGTCCTAGGGTGGTTTAAATGGCAGAGCCTAGACTTACAGTGAAGCAGCATGACGCGAAAGCCAGAACTCCTGCTCGCTGTGCTTTCCTGTCTCTTCACTGAATGGAGCTTAAGACTTGTATGCTGCACATCTGAAGGTTAATTAATGGGGAAAATACTTAATACATCTTGACTATATCAGAGAAATCACTATTTTGATATTTTAAAACCTTGCTAATAAAAATTTTTGACATCCTGGGACTTCCTTGGTGACAAAGGGGTTAAGAATCTGCCTACCAATGCAGGGGACACGGGTTCAAGCCCTGATCTGGGAAGAGCCTACGTAGCGCGGAGCAGCTAAGCCCATGCGCCACAACTACTGAGCTTGTGCTCTAGAGCCCGTGAGCCACAACTAATGAGCCCATGCTCTGCAACTACTGAAGCCCGCACGCCTAGAGCCTGTGCTCCACAATAAGAGAAGCCACCGCAATGAGAAGCCTGGGCACTGCAACAAAGAGTAACCCCTGCTCTCCACAACTACAGAAAGCCTGCATACAACAACGAAGACCCAACACAGCCAATAAATAAAAATAAATAAATAAATTAATTAAAAGAATTTTTTTGACATCCTGTTTATCATTTGATTTATTTACCTTTTATTTCTTCACTTTTGCAAAGTTTCCTTTTTAGTAAGAAGCCAGTTCATTGGTTTCACTGAAAAATAATAACCCATACCCTTGGCCTTAAAACTTAAACTTTAGGCTTCAATTTCTAATACTAAGGATAAATAAATATTTTCTCATCCACAAATTCATCTAGCACTACCAAACTTGCTTTTCTCTCTAGAAGCTTTGTTGGTAAGAGACACTATCTAGCTGTTCAAGCTTAAAACCTTACCCTTGACTCCCTTCATATCTTCCTTTACTTTTCTGTGTTAGTCATCGGACGAGCCCTCATATTTTTACTGTTACGAACCTTACCACCCTGCCCTAGTTTAGGCCCCTGTCGTTGTCACCCATACAGGCGTGATAGTGGACCTGCTTTTGCTGTATCTTCCCTCCACAGTGTAGCTTATGGATCTTTCTGGAATCTTTCTGTGCTACTTTCCTGGCACGTCATCTCATTGCGTTCAGGATAAAATTAAAAGTCCTTAGCATGCCCCACATAATTTCACAAAATTATATTTCCTATGTGCTTTGTATTGCCATCCATGATAAAGCACTTACGGTGGTGGAGTAACTAATACGTTTCCTGTCCATGCCTTTATATATGCTGTTCTCCTGTATACCTTCTTTTGTTATCTGTTTAGTGGGGCTCACTCTGGCAAACCTTCTTCACTCAGACTCCTTCATTTATCTCTGGACACCAAGATTGCAGTTCTGCCATACCATGTCATTATAGTTCAAAAAAACCTCAAAAAAATTCTCCATGGGGCCTTTCCTGACTAATAATATAATTGGTACTATCAGTCCCTATTTTTTTTTTACTTCTCTCTAATGCTTTTTTCTAAGTGAGTTTTCCTTTACCTCTTTGGGATAGATTGCTGTGATACACAGCAAATTCTGTGTGTGTCACAGCTGGTAAAGTATATGGTCTCTGTCAAGAAGCCCACTGGTCGTAAGGACCTTGGGTCATTTAGTGACTGGTATATAAAATTTAATACTCTTTAAAAGAGACTAGATAATATACTTGGGAGTGAAAGGTATAATGTTATTTCTAAGATACAATAATTTCTTTTGTTATTGACTATGGCATTGATACTGTTGCCTAACCCTCCTTTGACAATCTGTTCTGCTGTATTTCTGTAACATAAGCTAATACTTACATGAATGATAAAGAGGAATGACATTAGTTCATGCAAAATTGGTGTTGGCTGATGTTTGATTTTTACCAGCACATTAACTGTTTAGCCCTCCCAAGTAACAGTAGTTGAACACAGTAGTTGAAGTACAGAAACAGTTGCAAATAGCAGGCCCAGGAGTGTGCCTCTTGGCTCCAGTTAACTATATGTTTTATCTTAAAGGTGCTTCCTGTTCCAAACATCTTGATGTATTTCCCTCTTTCTTCCTAATTTTGCAGAGCATGAAGTTTTTCAGGAATCTATATGTCATATAGCAGATACAGTATAATTATCTTTTCTTGAATTCAGTATTTGGACATATGATCTCTCCTGGTCCTTCTGCCTCATTGATTACTCTTTTTTGGTTGGCTTTGCTAACTCTTCTTTCTACCCGTTGACTATAGGCATGTCTTGGGCTTCTGTCCACAACTCACTTCTCTGTAGGCTTTTTCTTGCCCACATCAGCATCATTTCATAACTGTCATTTCAGTGTGTGGAACTTAAATCTGTTTTAATCACCTGCTGGAAGTTAATCATATGAGCATCACATCAGCTTCTCAAGCTCAAAGTGTTTAAAGCCTTTGTTTTTTCTTCTTTCTGTTTATGGCATCATCACTCACACAGTGACCTGAACTTGAAATTTGAGAGGTTTCTTGGACTCCTTCCTCATCTTCCACATTCAGATGCCAGTCATGTAGCTTGAATCTCTGTGCTGTCTCTGGATTTAGGCCCTGCCTCTCTATTCCACTGCCTCCAGCCTGCTTTGAGCCTTATTACTTATCATCTAGCAGTTTAAAAGTTGCCTCCAAAGTGGTGTTCTTCCTCCAATTCATGAGATTTTTCAGTGAGCCTGATCCTGATTATTTCTCCAGGTTCTGTGTCCGTCCCCTACTCCTCATCCCCATGCCTTAAGCTCTAGCAACACTGAACTTCTTATATACGTATACATAACCTGGAATCCTGCCCTCCACTGCCTGCCAATGCTATTTCTATTCTCAGGGCTATCCTGCTGACTGGAATATCCTTCCCTGTCTCCTGTTGCCTGGCTAATTCCTACCCCTCTTAAGTACTCATCTCTGGATTTAGCTCTTCTGAGAAATCTTTCTGAATCTCCCATCATCCTCCCAGGTTATTAAGAACCTTTCTTCCCTCATTGTAGTTAGATAATATATCTTTATTGTGGTTTATCTGTTTCTCCTGTGTATACTTCCATTGCCTAGTTTTTATTAGTACAGTGGCTGGAACAAAATAAAGCACTAAAATATTTCTTGAATGAGTACGTTCTTTGTAAGTACCACCGGCACAATAATTTTCCTACAGTATGTTTCTTAGCTGAAACTTTTAATCTTTTGGTGCCTTTTTAACTGCTTCCCAAATCAAGTCCAAACTTTTTATTATGATAGGTAAAATATTGGGAGATTAACACACATGCATAGTGAAATAATTTTTTAAAATTTCTTATACATCAATCATAGCAGTTTACTCCTGAAGACTTATGGCTGCTTCTCTGAAAAATAAGAGTGCATTCTTAAATAAATACCACATCACCCTGACATAATTAATCATTTCTAATAGCAGCTAATGTAATCCACATTTAAAATTTCCCAGTTGTCCTTTAATTTTTTTTTTTTTAACATTTGGTTGTTAGTGCTGTATAGCAAAGGGAGTTCAACTCGAGGATGGATGATGCCTTAGAGGACTGGGACGGGGAGGGTGGGGGGGGTCGAGGGGGGGAGGGTGGGGGGGTCGAGGGAGGGAGGGAATACGGGAATATGTGTATAAATACAGATGATTGAACTTGGTGTGCCTCCAAAAAATAAATAAATAAATAAAATGAAAACAAAACAAAACATTTGATTGTTAGAATCGTGATTACACAAGATCTGATCACATTTGGTTATGTTTCTTAAGTCTCCTTTAATCTAGAACAGGCTCCTCCCACCATGTTTTTTATTGTGGTAAAATATACATGATACAAAATTTACCATTTTAGCCATTTTAAGTGTACCGTTCTGTGGCATTAAGTTCACGCACATTGTTCTGTAACCATTTCCACTATCCATCTCCAGAACTTCTTCATCTTTGCCAACTGAAACTCTGTCCCCATTTAACAGTAATTACATTTCCTCTCTCCCCAGCCCCTGGCAACCTCTCTTTTTTCCATCTTTATGAATTTGACTCTTCTGGGAACCTCATATAAATAGAATCATACAGTGTTTCTCCTTTGTGACTGGCTTATTTCACTTAGCATGATATCTGCAAGGTTCATCCATGTTGCAGCATGTGTCAAAATTTCCTTCCTTTTTATGACAGTAATATTCCATTGTATGGACATACCGCATTTTGCTTATCCATTTATCCACTGATGGATCCTTGGGTTGCTTCTACCTTTCTGCAGTTTTCCCCCACCGTTTAAAAAATGCCATTAATTTGGTGCAAAAGAAAGCAGGTCAGTTTTCTTATGTTAAGTCAAACCACATGAAATTGCCATTTTTGAGGTTCAGAACAGCCAAATATCACCAATTTCATGTGGTTCAACCTATTAGATTGTCCTGATTACTGGATATGTCTTTCTTTGTGGTGTTGCTTAACTTGTTCCTCCTATTTCTTACCACCCTCTGAATTTTCTGTAAACTGGAGGTTGGTTTTAAAGGCTTAATTATCTTTAGTTTAAGTATTTTTGGTTTAAAAAACCTTCAGGGCTTCCTAGATGGTGCAGTGGTTGAGAATCCGCCTGCCAATGCAGGGGACACAGGTTCGATCCCTGCTACAGGAAGATCCCACATGCCGCAGAGCAACTAGGCCCGTGTACCACAACTATTGAGCCCACGTGCTGCAACTACTGAAGCCCACATGCCTAGAGCCCGTGTTCCACAACAAGAGAAGCCACGGCAATGAGGAGCCTGTGCACCACAATGAAGAGTAGCCTCCACTCACCGCAACTAAAAAGAAAGCCCGCGCACATCAAAAAAGACCCAACACAGCCAATTAAATAAATAAATAAATAAATAAATAAATTTATTTAAAAAAAATAAAAAAAAACCTTCAGTTGGTGTTGCTATGTGCTTCAGAATATATCCTAATAGTGACGTTAGACTGATCAGGCAGTTCAGATGGTAAAGAGTAGTTTAATGTTGTGATGTCAGAGTTATCATATTTGATGAAATGAATTTTAGTTGTTTGGGTGAAAAATGTAAAGACTTGAATAACATTTGAAGTGAAAAAGTCACCTGACTTCTTGGGATCCAGTAAAGGAGTTAGAAAATGTATCTAGAAAATCTAATTTCTTTCTTTCTTTTTTTTTATAAATTTATTAAATATTCAGGAGGATGTAGCTATACTGTAGTTTTGCTGTTAAGAAAAAAATTGTCGCAGCTTAGGAAACCAACATTAGCAATTAAAACATAGTAAAATAGGGACTTCTCTGGTGGCACAGTGGTTAAGAATCTGCCTGCCAATGCAGGGGACATGGGTTCAGTCCCTGGTCTGCGAAGATCCCACATGCCATGGAGCAGCTAAGCCCATGTGCCACAGCTCCTGAGCCTGTGAGCCACCGCTACTGAACCCACACGCCACAACTGCTGAAGCCCATGTGCCTAGAGCCGGTGCTCCGCAACAAGAGAAGCAACCACAGTGAGAAGCCTGTGCACCGCAACGAAGATGCAACACAGCCAAAAGGAAGGGAAGGAAGGAAGGGGAAAATGGTAAAATAAGTCATGACTGTATTTACTTGGAATTAATCATTCTGAACTGTTGAGTTTTCTGGATTATAAGTTTGTTTATATACCAAATTTTTTTTTATTTTTGAAATGCCAGTGTTTCTGAAAATGTCCTATGCGTTTCTCTGCCTTCTTAAATAGAATATGATTTAGCTGTTTTCTTGGTTCTTGAAAATCACCATTATGTATATGGCTATTAATTTTTGCTTTTATGTAAGTGATGCCTTTCAGTTACTAGATTTGTCAGAATTTTGGCCTTAATTTCTAATTTTATGGAGTTTTTGCTCTTTATAATTTTTTTGCTTGTCATTCCCTTGCTTAGTCTGTCAGGTTGCTGTTTGATATCATCAGCATATTTACCTGTAGTAGCTCCTCTCTTCCCTTTTAATTTGTTGCTTCATACACAGTTTATATCCTAGTGACGTGGGTAAACAGATTTATTAAACGCTTATATAGCATTTGCTATGTGCCAGGCAGGCACTGTTAATCAAAGATTGTAAATACGAATAATACTTTCCTTGCTCTAGGGAAGTTCAGTTGGTGGGAGAGACCGATATCTAGGCAGATACTTAATGTGCAGTATGATAAATTCTGTGATACAGATTCATAATTTGCAAAGTGTGATGAGAACATGGAGAAAGGGAGTGACTATATCTGGGGAAACTGAGTAAGGTTACACAGAAGATTACCCTTGAGCTAGGTCCTGAAGGAGGAGTTTGCCAAGACAGAAGGAAAGATAGCATGTGTAACAGTGACTACATCACGGAGTGTTAAAAGCATGGCATGTTCAAGCAACAGTTGATATGGTGATCTTATATCTATTCCCCCTTCTTTTGGAAACAACATTCTGCTTTCGCCTCTGGAAGCTGCTCTTCTTCCATTGGATACCTCTTGGTGAAATTTTTCATCTAAATGCTCCAGCTTCCTTTGGTTAATTAAAGTGCGTCACTCTTTCTGCATAACACAAAATAGGCCAATCGTATATTGTCCCCTGGCTTTTAAATCTTGAGTGAGCTAATACTGGGACCTAAGTGATTCATCCTGTCAGAAGAAATCTTCCATTAATTCCTGCCACCTAGGTCTTTGCAATTGATTTCATCCTAATTTTTTCATAGATTTGATTCTTTAGCTTTTCCTTTGGTTCTTTGAATAGTTCTGTATTTTTCCAGTAAATTCTCCAGTCTCCCTGCCTCCTGTTGTATCTTTTTTTTTTAATATTTATTTATTTGCTTGCACTGGGTCTTAGTTGTGGCAGGAGGGCTCCTTAATTACCTCTCACTGGCTCCTTAGTTGTGGCACTTGAGCTCCTTAGTTATGGCATGTGGGCTCCTTAGTTGTGGCATGCATGTGGGATCTAGTTCCCTGACCAGGGATCAAACCCAGGCCCCCTGAATTGGAGCATGGAGTCTTAACCCTGTGCCACCAGGGAAGTCCCTCCCCTTGTATCTTAAATTAACTCAAATCTGTTTTTTATAGTTTGCAACATATCTCTAATTTTAGGTGATGACTATCCTGGTTTGGTTAGGACTGAGGGAGTTCTCAGGACACAGGGCTTTCAGTGTTCAGACCAGGAAAGTCCTGGGCAAACCTTAACAGATTGGGTACTCTAACTGGAGCAGTTCGAAGTAAGGATGAGTTTGGGGAGCCAAACGTTGTTCAGATGGAAATATTCAGTACGCAGCTGAAAATGTGTGCAGAACTAGCTTGCTTCAGTTATTTCACTCAGCAGTTGTCTGAATTCTGAACTAAGTGTGAGGGATAAAATAATGAAAATAATGATTGTTGAGCACTTACGCTCACAAGATTGTCATTATACAGATGAAGAAAATGAGTTAAGTAATTTGCTTAACAATTTATTGACCAGAGACGTATTAATACATCTTCTGTTACTTGAGTATTATTGGCTGGAGACCTATCAATACATTTTTAGAGTGATCCCATTACCATCACCACACGAAGCTGTCAGAGCTTAAAACTGATCAGGGCTCATTATACAGCTTGTGGTTGTCGTCTCCATTCATGTTCTGCTCTTAGGTTTCTGTCCCGCCCTTGTGTGCATTATAAATGCAGGTTTATTGCTGTAAAGTTTTCAAGCATGATGCATCATGAAATTTTGAGTGAAGGATTTTTTGGTGCATTTTATGCAGATACTTTCTCTGATTGTCCGAGCAGCATATATACTAGTGTCTCAGAAGATGATAGTTCTTCAGAATATAGTTTTGATTCAAACGATGTGGATATTAGACCAACAAAAAACCAAAAAACCTTGGTGATTGATTCTAATATGGAAAATGAAAATGAAACAGTATTGGAGAATGCTCCTTTGCTTCTACAGAAGAGTGGGTTGAAGACAACATTTCATGAAAATTAGAAGACTTTACAGGTGTGTCAGGTGTTAACTATTGAATGTAATAGCCCACAAAGAGTAAAATAACAGAATTAATTTTTGGTGACGACTTGGTCAAGTTGGTCACTTCTCAAACAAACATGTATCACCAACAGAATGAAAAATCATATAAAAAGTATAATAAGGCTTTAAAGTGGACTGACATAACCGATAGTGACATGAAGTTTCTTGGATTGATAATTTTGATGGGACAGATAAGAACGTCACATTAGAAAGAATACTAGTCAACTGAGCCCTTACTTGAAACACCTATCTTTCCAAAGATCATGACGAGAAGAAAGTTCGAACAAATAAAAGAACATATTCTAGAGGAAATAATACCCACAGGACTGAAAAAAAAGAATGCCACCGGAAAGCGTAGAGTCTGCTCTTCCAGGGGAAACCGCAGTGAAACACGGTATATTTATAATAGTTGTTCTGTTCCCCTGCACAGAGGTGCCTGCTATACTGCCTGTCACAGTCTAATGGAATATTAGAATGCTTTAGTAAGACATGTACAAAGTTTCAAATAAGTACACTGAGTGCAAAAAAAGTTGTTATTCACTCAAACAGATGTTTCAGTATTCACTTACATAACAAATCACAGGTCATGGGGTTAGTTTCTGCAAAAATCCCCTGGTCAATAATGTGTTAAGAACATAGGACTAGGAAGAGGTAGAACTGGCATTCAGTGCTAGATTTCCTACGTTAAAATCCTGTGCCCTTAATAACCATTCCCCTACTTCGCCTCAGGGTCTCTGCTCAAGGAAGACGAGTACACAAACAATGTAAAAGTGAACAAATAATTATTATAATGAAATTATGTAGAGAGTACAGTCGGCACATAGGGAAAGAGCGTGGGTTAGTCAGAAAAGAATTTGTGGAGATGATTGTGCCTAAGTTAAAGCTAGAAAAATGTGTAGTTATTTCTTTGGTAGTAAATCTTGGGTAGGCCTGGAAGAAAGAGACAGCATCATATACTCTGGGGAACTAAATTCATGCAGTATTTCTTATAGGTGGAGTGATTAGAAAGTTTGAAAAGATGGGCTGGGGCCAGATTGAGAAAAAGCTTTACTGTGGGGAAAATTTTAAATTGGGAAGTGGGTTTTATGCATTGAGAACTGTTGCTTTGGTTGTACCATAGGAGATCGATTGGTGAGGATGGGAGGAGAGCTTGGGAGGAACAGAAAACTCTCAGGGGTCTCAGAGATAAGTGGCCTGAGTAATAGCACTGGCACTGGGGGGCCAAAGGTAGGAAGTTATCAGGACTATTTACTTCGTATATTTTACCTTCCAGAACAGAGAAGATAAACTTTACAGAACTTTTTCTATGAAGGGCCATAATATTTCTAAAAGCCTAAATATTTTAGGCTTTGATGGCCATACTATTTATGTCACAACTATTCAACTCTGCCATGAGCATGAAAGCAGCCATTGACAATAGGGAAACAAAGCTTATTTACAAAATTAAATGGAGGACTGGATTTAAGAAAATGGCTCACAGGCGCTAGTTTGCCTACCCCTGTTCTAGGATGATGTGGCCAGTGGTGAAGATTTGGAAAATACTTCAAACAATGATTAGGGTGTGTAAGATAGGGATGAGAAGAAAAGAGGACTAGGAGGAAAGAACCCCAGGAACCACATCATTTTAGAGGACTAGTGAAAGTGCCACTGAAGAATGAGTCTGTAGGAAGCTTACAGCAAAGTTGCATCAGAACTTTAGGAGAGAAGAGTTTCCTGAAGGAGGGATAACAGTCACAGCATTTAAATGCTGCAGAGGAGAGGTGTGATGAGGACCTGAAATAAGCTGTTGATGGTGGTTGGGGGCTGCTGATTAAGTGGAAAACTCAGAGAGTGGTGGAGGCTGGGAGCTAGGTTATGATAGAGTAAGGAGTGAATTGGAATTGAGGTATCAGATGGAACCAGTCAGTAGAAACTCAGTTTAAAAATTTGGTACTCATGGGAAGGAGGCACCACAGGTTAGCTTGAGGAGGAAGTAAGGTTAAAAGAATTATTTCTGTTGTTTCTCAGTTGTTGAGAAGTGTGGGATTGACGACTGTTTGTAGGCTAAATCGAAGAAACCAGAGCAAAAGAGACTTAAGGACCTGGCTAGAAAAGGAATAAATGATTTAGCCTGGAGTACTGGGGAGCTGTTAGGGAGGTGAAGTAAGAGATACATGTGGTGTGGTTTTGAAGGGGCCTCAGTTGGGAAGGACTTGGCGAACTAGAGATAGAAATGAGGATGGGCTGCAGTAGGGTAGGGAAACTGGAACAGATTATGCCTGATGGCCTCTGTTTTCTCTGACAAGGTTATCTCCAGAGAATGGAGTCTAAGAGGGGTAATACTTGAAGAAAAGGTTTTTGGGAGAATGCAGAATATCTAGGAATGAAGGCCTAGCGGAGATAAGTGCAGTCATCCCTTGGTATTGGCGGGGAATTGGCTCCAGGAGCCCCTTCGGATACCAAAATCTGGATGCTCAAGTCCCTTTAAAAATGGCATATGTAGTACAATGAATACAGTTGGCCCTTCAAATCTCGGTGGACTGACAGTACTATAGTGTTATTTTGGTAAGAATTGTGAACAGTTTTCAGTTGATTGCATCAAATTTAGCTATGAAAGCATCCTGGATTATAGTTAGAATTGTTAGTTAAGCCAAATATAAAGTGTAGAAATCATACTCACTTGAATCATTAAAAAATTGAACTAGCAAGTTGCAGAACTGAGTCCAGACCCTTTTTCCCACGGATGTGGAAACTGACGGTGTAGAGAACTAATGAATGTTGTCCACTCACCTAGTTGATAACCAGGTTTTCAGATCCCAGTACTTGGGTAACACAACACACTTAAAAACAAAGCTATATTTTAGAAAACTTTGAAACATACAATAGTAGAATAATATATGGAACTCCTGTATACCATTTTAAAACAGGTATAATTTTTGTCCAGTCTTGTTTCATTTATATTCCTACCCACTTTTGCCCTTCCCTGGAATATTCTGGAGCAAATTTCAGGTATCCTGTTTTATATGTCAATATTTTCACATGTATGTCTAAAAAGTAAGTCTGATGGTGACATCGATTCCAGTGTGTGGGTTTTTTTCCCCACACTAGGCAATTCTCCCACACCCCCGGGTGTCCTACAGTTCAACTAAATTTTGATGCCACCTACTGGGAGATAGCATCAGATTCCATGGGTTAAGGGTTCAGTCCTACAGGACTGTTCCCCACTCCCTGCCTGTGTTCTGTCAGCAGATCATAAACCTCCTCGTGTGCATACATAGATGATAAAACAACCTAGAAGCTAGGCATTTTGTGATAATAATCTGTGTAGCAGAGAGCCATGGACTATACAGCTAGTATCTTTTTGTAAGTTTGAACTAATTTAGTTAACTTGAATCTAGTTCCTTGAATACCATATATATGCGTCTTGGTTTTGGAATTAGGAACATTTATTGAGGCTTTTTTTGTTTTTAAACTTTGCAAAAATAAATTTTTAATAACTTTAACAACTGGTGTTTTAAACAAAAAATAGAAGTAGTTAGAATATTTTGAGAATGGTGCTGCATGACATTAATTTGTGTACTAATTCACATTAGTAGTTAATTATCTTCACTTATACTTTTATTTATTCTACTTACTATTAAAAATTAAATATATTTAAAGGGGAAGAGAAGATGAAAATATAAATCATGATTCTAAATAAGAAAAAATTTTTAAATTAAATTTATATTTTGGCTGCTTTGGGTCTTTGTTGCTGCACATGGGCTTTCTCTAGTTGCGGCAAGTAGGGGCTACTCTTCGTTGCAGTGTGCGGGCTCCTCATTGTGGTGGCTTCTCTTGTTGCAGAACATGGGCTGTAGGTGTGCAGGCTTCAGTAATTGCCACACTCGGGCTCAGTAGTTGTGGCTCTCGGGCTTAGTTGCTCCGTGGCATGTGGGATCTTTCTGGACCAGGGCTCGAACCTGTGTCCCTTGCACTGGTAAGCAGATTCTTAACCACTGCACCACCAGGGAAGTCCCTAGATAAGAAAATGTTAACATTCAGATACATTCACAAGTTTTAAGGAGAAAGTTTATAAACTGGTAATTCCCAGTTAAGACGCTCATACTATTTAATGATAAAATGCAAATTTATTCTTGTATGAGAATAAATTCTCATTGCCTAAAATCTTTCAGTAGGCGTGACAATAATTTAAAATGCTTCCTTGATCCCCTTGGACAATTTAAAGTTTCTGTTATGGACTGTGCATGGTAGCAGCAGTGTTTTCAGTTTTGTGCTGAATTCTGAGAACATTGTTTTTTTGTTTTTTGTTTTAAATTTTATTCGTTTTTTATTTATTGGCTGCATTGGGTCTTTGTTGCTGTGCACGGGCTTTCTGTAGTTGTGGAGAGCAGCGGCAACTCTTCATTGCAGTGTGCAGGATTCTTATTGCAGTACCTTCTCCTATTGTGGAGCACGGGCTCTAGTTGTGTGGGCTTCAGTAGTTGTGGCGCTCAGGCTCAGTAGTTGTGGTGCACAGGCTTAGTTCCGTGGCATGTGGGATCTTCCCAGACCAGGGGTCAAACCTGTGTCCCCTGCATTGGCAGGCAGATTCTTAACCATTGCGCCACCAGAGAAGTCCCCAGGAACGTTGCTTTTGATTGGATAAAAGAATTGATACTTGGATGTTAGAGTTCTATGATGGCTGGGCATTTTATTTTATTTTCTAAGGTTTGTGAATGTGGGGCTAATGGAGACTAACATTTTTGTGTGTCCTTTGAAACTTTGGGAAAGTGGAATATTTGAGAGTGTGTTGAGCTAAATTAATCAAATTTTGGAATACAGAGAGAAAGTACATAGACTATACACGGATTACGGTAAAGTGCAAACAGCATTGTCAGTGAATATGACTCAACGCAAATTCAAATTTAACATTAGTTGTTCAAATTGCCTTTTTTTGATATTGTGGAGTAGAGGGAAAGAAAAATGAAATAAAATCTCTGCCTTCAAGGGGTATTTTTTTTTTTATTTTAACAGTTTTTAATGAGAGTTGTATACAAGATTATCCCTGCATCTTCTCTATTGTTTCTTCCTTATATTTCCACTTTTTCTCTCCTCCTTGGCAGGGTTTGGCTTTATGTTTGAGGATCTTTTTGCGGTCTTTGTCTAGTTTTAGCCTGGTGATAACCACCTTGCTGGGGTGAATGCCCACATGGACAGTTGTGCCAATAGCCTTCTCCCACTGCACTGGTTCAATGTGTAGATGATATATTTCTTCCTGTAAACCTGGACTGCTTTGCCAATTTGCTGCCCTTTGTAGTGCCCTCGTACAACCTGAACTTCATCATCTTTTCGGATAGGCATGGATTGGACATTGTCTCAGATCTTTAGAAAGAGTGGAAGACATAATCTTCCTGCGAATTTCGGAAGGTACATTGAAATGCCTTTTCCAATTCTTGCTTTGGTCAGAAGTCACAGAGGAATTGAACTTCACTTTGGCTGCTGGTGCTTCAGCAATGGCCCAGAAAGGGAGGGGGTTTTTAATCTAACAAATAAATACAGCTATAGATAACTATAAGACGTGATTGTTTAATAAAAGTAAAGGTGATTTGGGAACATAGAGGAGGGACAAGTGATCTCTGGCCTTAAAGATTTGACAGAGCTTTATAGTGGAAATGACATGAACTAGGAATGTTTCATGGTTTGAACAAGATGTTTAATTAGATAAATGTATATCAGAAACAGTTTTTCTCTTAAGCTAATTTCTCGATGACCTTCCCTCTATTTTGTTGCGGGGACTCAGAGTATTAGCACGAGGGTCTGTTAGATCAATGTTTCTCATCTGATGTGTTGCCCTAGGGATTGCCAGCCGGGAATCTGGGTGGTGGAGCCCTTGCAGTCCTGTCCCGTAATCTCAGTGTGCTGTACAAATGTTTTGTGTGTGTGTGTGTGTGTGTGTGTGGCGCTATGATGCGAAAGGCTGGAAAGTGCTTTTTTAGATTACTTAATACTTCTCTTTCGGTAATAAGTTCTTTAGAATATTGTTTAACTTTTGTGAAAAGCAGCTAGAATACTTTCATAATAAGAACACATTCTGGATAAATTGTAATAGATACCAGTGCAGACAGACTCTTCTAGTAAACTTGACATTAGCTCCATGTAGTGATTAGGTGGCCCTACCAGGTTTTTTAATTCTCAGATTTGTATTTGTGAACATGGTGGCATTGAGGATATGACGTTCGTGGTCATGGCTACACTTTAAATATAATGCGACCAATATAATATTCCTTTGTGTGCTTTTCTTCTGGTAAACATAGTAGGTAGTGACGTATTTCTGAGAAAACTATAGTCCTCTCAGCAGGACAGATACTTGGGACAAGAGAAGTTGGGGAAATTTGCTTATGGTAGGGACAGCCTTGAGAGGAAGTCCAAAGCTCACTTCCAGTAAGAGGCAGAAAAGGGAGAAGCAGAAGAGAAACTTAAAGTTCTGAGTTTACAACAAGGAAGAAACCAGGCATCTGGACACCCAGGCCCAGGTGTTAGAGGAGTGCCCTAGTTGTGACTGCCACCAACTGTTGAGTTCAGGATATAGTTGTAGATTTTGGGGGCTGGTGTGGTTTGAAATGCCCCCACCCCTGCCAATTGTATTGAAGAGGAGAAATTGGAGTCCTAACTTACTTGTGTCAGTGAAGGGGACTAAGGTGAAGGTGTCAATGGGATAGTTTTTGTGCTATGGACTTTCATAATATGGTTACTTTTTGTTTGTTGGTTTTGGTTTTTGTTAGTGAAGTAGAAGATGTCTGGTGTCTTGGTATTTCAGGGATCTTAAGAAAGACTCTGCACTTCCCTGCTCTTCTTGTTCAGTTCCGCTGCTTAGTAAATGTCAGTTTATGTAAATAAATAAGTACAGCATTAAATACGTATCATATAAAACATTATTGTATGTTGTATTTATTTATAACAGTTATGGGTTAGTTATTGACTGCTTACAAATTTTTTTAATTACAGGGAATATTTATTAACTGCTACAGTGGCGATAAGAACCACAGACCCAGTGCACAATATAGTATTACTAGCAGAAAAAAATTAGAATGTTGTTGGTAATTATATATTATAGCAAAATTAATCTTCGAGGCAATTTAATTTAGGAAGGGTTTTAAATAATTTGAGTATTTCTCAGTAATGAACTTATTTTAAATTACGGGGTAATATACATACTGATCATGTAAATTCAAAGGAGAAAATGAGACATATCACTCTCACTTGCCACCTCTCTTCCTGCAGGTAACAACTGCTTTTAGTGAACTTTGCTGAGTTATGTTTATCCATTTTAAGTGTTTAACTTGATGAGTTTTGACAAATAATTACTCCCTTGTAAGCACCATCACAATCAAGATGTAGAATATTTCTGTCCCCCTCAAAAGTTCCCCATGTCCCTTTGCAGTCAGCTCTCCCTTTCCCCCAGCTGCAGGCAAATACTAGTTTCCTTTCTGTCATTGTAGATGAGTTTGCCTTTTCGACAATTTTATGTAATGTAATCACAATACACACTCCTTTGTGTTTGGCTTTTTTGTTTGTTTAATATAACATTAATGTTGTTTTGTTTATTTGGAGTTCATTCTTTTAAATTGCCGACCCATGTTCCATTGTCTGCATATATCGCAATTTGTTTATCCATTCACTTGTTATTGGACATTTGGGTTCTTTCCAGTTTTGCACACTTATGAGTAAAACTACTTATGATATTTGTTTGCAAGTCTGTGTGTGTGTGTGTGTGTGTGTGTGTGTGTGTATGTGTGTGTGTTTCTTTGGATAAATACCTGGGAGTAAACTGGCTGGGTTATATGGTAAGTATCTCTTTAAACTTACTTGAAACTCTTTTCCAGAGTGGTTGTAGTATTTTACATTCCTATCAGTGGTTTTTGAGTTCCAGTTGCTCCACATCCTCACCAGTGTTAGCAGTGCTTTAAATTTTTGTCATTTTAGTGAGTGTGTGTGTAGTGGTGTCTTGTTATGGTTTTACTTTGCATTTTTCTTCTGTTTCCTTCTCAATTTGTTAGTTTCACCTTTTTCATTTAGCTTTATAATTCATTTTGGATTAATATTTGAGTATACTTTTAGATAGGGGTTGTTGTTTTTCCAGCACTCATTGAATAACCTTGGTACTTTTGTTGCAGATCAATTGATCGTATATGTATGGACCTGTTTCTGAACTCCATTCAGTTTTATTGATCTGTATGTCTATCCTTATGACATTACCTCACTGTCTTTTGCCGTAACTTTGTAGTAAGTCTTGAAATCAACTTATGTAGATCTTCTAACCTTGTTCCTCCTTTCAAGATTGTTTTGGCTACATAACAGACATCTGTAGATCATTCACGCAACAACAGCAGAATACACATTCTTCTCAAGTTCACATGGAATATTCTGCAGAAGAGATCATATGTTAGGCCATAAAAGAAGTCTCAAATTTTAAAAAATATATTAGAGTCACACTAAATATGTTGTCTGGCCACAGTGGAATAAAATTAGAAATCAATAACAAAGAAATTTGGAAAATACACAAATAATGTGGAAATTAAACAGCACATTTCTAAATAACCATCAGGTCAAATAAATCACAAGGGAAATTAGAAAACACTTTGAGATGAATAAAAATGAAAACACAACATATCAAAATTTACTGGATGAAGCTAAAACAGTACTAAGGGAAATTTATAGCTGCGAATACTTACATTAAAAAAAGAAGTATCAACTGAACTTAAAGCAAGCAAAAGGAAGGAAGGGAAGGGAATAATAAAAACTAGAGAGGGCATAAGTGAAATAGAATAGAAAAACAGTAGAGAAAATCAGTGAAACCAAAAGTTATTTCTTTGAAAGTATCAGCAGAATTCACAAACCTTCAGCTAGACTGATGAAGAAAGAGAGAAGACTCAAATTACCTTATGGAAGTAAAACAGATAATAAGGGAATACTGTGAACAGTTATAAGCCAGAAAATTACATAACCTAGATGAAATGGAAAAATTTCTAGAAAGGCACAAACTACCAGACTGACTCAAGAGGAAATAGAAAATCTGAATAGCATTGTAGTGAATAAAGAGATTGAATTCATAATCATAAAACTTCCCACAAAGAAAAGCCCAGGACCTGAAGGCTTCACTGGTGAATTCTACTAAATATGGTATATTCATTCAATGGAATATTATTCAGATACAAAAAGAAGTACTGAAATATGCTACAACGTGGGTGAATCTCAAAATCATTATGCTGAGTAAAGAAGCCAAACAAAAAAAAGGCCACATATTATGATTCTATTTATATGAAATGTCCAGGCAGTCAGAGATACAGAAAGTAGATTTATGTGAAATTCCAGGCAGTAGATGCATAGATACAGAGAGTAGACACAGGGGATATAGAGTAGGAGTATGGGGAATGAATGATAAAGGGCATGTGGTTTCTTTTTGTGGTAGCAAAGTGTTCTAAAATTAGATAATGGTGATGGTTGCACAAGTCTAAATATATTGAAACCCACTGAACTTACATTTCAAAGAAGTGAATTTTATGACGTGAATTATATCTGAATAAAGCTGTTATTAAAGAAAAAGGCAAATTATGCCTAATACTAGCACACATTACCTGACTTAAGGCATTTAGAATGGAAAACTCTATGTAATAAGAGTAACGTGGAGTTCTGTCTTCCAGTAATGCTGCAGTACCTTAGAGTTATTGAACAACTACAAGTTCTGGACAAAATATATTAAAAATTTCACTTAAAGGTACTGGAGAGTAATCAAAAGTAGGCAGAAACTGGAGGGGAGTCTATTAAAACATAACTGTGTGATGAAATTCGTTAGTTAGTGGATTTTAGTATGAGGTTCACTATAATTTTCTCTCTTCTTAGAGCAGAATACTACAGCCTTATTGGCTTGAAGTATAAGAGCACAGAGTTCCAGGCTGACAAAACAGCCAGAAACTTAGTGGGAAGCCCTGGAAGATCAGGAGCTATAAAGAGAGAGTCGAAAATTTGCCCAAATGCTTGGCAGTCTGCTGTACTATGCATGTACTTGTGGTGTGCACATGTGCGCACACATGCAAATGCTGGATCATGTAGTTTAAGTTGAGTAGTAGAACATTAATTCTCTATAGATTGTTTTCAGTTAAAGTTTCGAATTGTAATTCCTAGTGAGAAAACTAATAAAAAAATAAAAAGGCAAACCTAAAAGGCTAGTAGAGCAACCAAACAGAATACTGAAAAAAATTGATTAACCTTAAAGAAGGCAGGCAAGTGGAAATAGAGAAACAGACAAAAAATAGATGAGACAATAGAAAACAAAAACAGCACAACAAATGCCTAATTTCAGCCACATCAATAATTGCATTAAATATACATGAACTAAAGTACTCCAATTAAAAGGCAGAAATTGTCAGACTGGGTTAAGGAGCAAGACCCAACTGTATACTGTCCACAATAGCTGCATTTTCTTTTTCTTTTTCTTTTTTTTTAAAAACAATAAACTGCATATATTTAGAATGTACAATTTGGTATCCCAATCTCCCAACTCATTCCCCCCAACCCTCCCCACTTTCCCCACTTGGTGTCCATATGTTTGTTCTCTACATCTGTGTCTCTATTTCTGTCTTGCAAACTGGTTGATTTGTACCATTTTTCTGTAGTCCACATATATGTGTTAATATACAATATTTGTTTTTCTCTTTCTGACTCACCTCACTCTGTATGACAGTCTCTAGGTCCATCCATGTCTCTAAAAATGTCCCAGTTTCATTGCTTTTTACAGCTGAGTAATAGTCCATTGTATATATGTACCACTTCTTCTTTATCCATTCATCTGTTGATGGACATTTAGGTTGCCTCCATGTCCTGGCTATTGTAAGTAGTGCTGCAATGAACATTGGAGTGCATGTGTCTTTTTGAATGATGGTGTTCTCTGGGTATATGCCCAGCAGTGGGATTGCTGGGTCATATGGTATTTCTATTTTTAGTTTTGCAAGCAACCTCCATACTGTTCTCCATAGTGGCTGTATCAATTTACATTCCCACCAGCAGTACAAGAGCATTCCCTTTTCTCCACACCCTCTCCAGCATTTACTGTTTGTAGATTTTCTGATGATGCCCATTCTAACTGGTGTGAGGTGATACCTCATTGTCGTTTTGATTTGCATTTCTCTAATAATTAGTGATGTTGAGCAGCTTTTCACATGCCTCTTGGCCATCTGTATGTCTTCTTTGGAGAAATGCCTATTTAGGTCTTCTGCCCATTTTTTGATTGGGTTGTTTGATTTTTTGATATTGAGCTGGATAAACTGTTTATATATTTTGGAGATTAATCCTTTGTCTGTTGATTCATTTGTAAATATTTTCTCCCATTCTGAGGGTTGTCTTTTCGTCTTGCTTATCGTTTCCTTTGCTGTGCAGAAGCTTTGAAGTTTCATTAGGTCCCACTTATTTATATTTGTTTTTATTTCCATTATTCTAGGAGGTGGATCAGAAAAGATCTTGCTGTGATTTACGTCGAAGAGTGTTCTTCCCGTTTTCCTCTAAGAGTTTTACAGTGTCTGGCCTTAAATTTAAGTCTTTAATCCAGTTTGAGTTTATTTTTGTGTATGGTGTTAGGAAGTGTTCTAATTTCATTCTTTTCCATGTAGCTGTCCAGTTTTCCCAGCACCACTTATTGAAGAGGCTGCCTTGTCTCCATTGTATATCCTTGGCTCCTTTGTCATAGATTAGTTGACCGTAGTTTATCTCTGGGCTTTCTGTCTTGTTCCATTGATCTATATTTCTGTTTTTGTGCCAGTACCATACTGTCTTGATCACTGTAGCCTTGTAGTATAGCCTGAGGTCAGGAAGCCTGATTCCACCAACTCCATCTTTCCTTCTCAAGGTTGCTTTGGCTTTTCGGGGTCTTTTGCGTTTCCATACAAATCGTAAAATTTCTTGTTCTAGTTCTGTGAAAAATGCCATTGGTAATTTGATTGGGATTGCATTGAATCTGTAAATTGCTTTCAGTAGTATAGTCATTTTCACAATGTTGATTCTTCCAATCCAAGAACATGGTATGTCCCTCCATCTGTTTGTGTCTTCTTTGATTTCTTTCATTAGTGTCTTATAGTTTTCTGAGTAGAGGTCTTTTACTTCCTTGGTTAGGTTTATTCCTAGGTATTTTATTCTTTTTGTTGCAATGGTGAATGGGATTGTTTCCTTAATTTCTCTTTCTGATCTTTCATCGTATAGAAATGCAAGAGATTTCTGTGTGTTAATTTTGTATCCTGCAACTTTACCAAATTCATTGATTAGCTCAAGTAGTTTTCTGGTGGCATCTTTAGGATTTTCTATGTATAGTATCATGTCATCTGTGAACAGTGACAGTTTTACTTCTTCTTTTCCAATTTGGATTCCTTTTACTTCTTTTTCTTCTCTGATTGCTGTGGCAAGGACTTCCAAAACTATGTTGAATAGGAGTGGTGAGAGTGGACATCCTTGTCTTGTTCTTGATCTTAGAGGGAATGCTTCCAGTTTTTCAGCATTGAGAATGATATTTGCTGTGCGTTTGTCATACGTGGCCTTTATTATGTTGAGGTAGGTTCCCTCCATGCCCATTTTCTGGAGAGTTTTTTTTATCATAAATGGGTGTTGAATTTTGTCAAAAGCTTTGTCTGCATCTTCGAGATGATCATGTGGTTTTTATCCTTCAATTTGTTAATATGGTATATCGCATTGATTGATTTGCATATATTGAAGAATCCTTGCATTCCAGGGATAAACCCCACTTGATCATGGTGTATGATCCTTTTAACAAGTGAACTAAAGTACTCCAATTAAAAGGCAGAAATTGTCAGACTGGGTTAAGGAGCAAGACCCAACTGTATACTGTCCACAATAGCTGCATTTTATTTTTTTAAATATCTTCCCAGAGTTTTTTTTTTTTTTTTAATTATTTATTTATTGGCTGTGTTGGGTCTTCCTTGCTGTGTGCCGGCTTTCTCCAGTTGTGGAGAGTGGGGGCTGCTCCTTGTTGTGGTGCACGGGCTCCTTATTGCCGTGGCTTCTCTTGTTGTGGAACACGGGCTCTAGGCGCCCGGGCTCAACAGTTGTGCCTCATGGGCATAGTTGCTCTGTGGCATGTGGGATCTTCCTGGAGCAGGGATCAAACCCGTGTCCCCTGCATTGGCAGGCGGATTCTTAACCACTGCGGCACCTAAGAAGCCCCACAATAGCTGCTTTTTAAATATAAAGATACAAATAGCTTAGAAGTAGAAAGATGAAAAATGATAATAGAGGTGTGTACATTTTGAACCTTGATTTAGATGTATATATAAGGTAGACATCTTTGCTTTTGGTACTCACATTGAAATTCTAGTTTGCATGAATGGTTTATATAGGTGCACCTACTATGTATAGTAAATAATAAATCGTATTTCATAGATATTCATTAAGGACCTGTTATTGCAAGTACTTGCACTGTACTCTCCCAGGGAGATCATGGTATCTTCATTTCTTAAATAAGGAATCTGGAGTTCAGAGAGGTTAAGTAATGTGTTCAAGATTGCATGACTAGTTGGTGGCATTCAGGTGCTTTTTCCATTGCATCACTCTTGTAGCTTTAATACCTAATACGGTACATAGAAATATAGTTTTTTAATAGTTTGAACCGTATTCACTAAGGCTTATTTTAACTCGAGGATAGAAGATGCCTTAGAGGACTGGGACGGGGAGGGTGGGGGGGACTCGAGGGAGGGTGGGGGGGGGAGTCGAGAGAGGGAGGGAATACGGGGATATGTGTGTAAAAACAGATGATTGAACTTGGTGTACCCCCCAAAAATAATAAATAAATTTTTTTAAAAAAAGCAGCTTTGTTGAGGTGTAATTAACATACAATAAACCATACATATTTGAAGTACATATTTGATAAGTTTTGATACATGTATATTCTCATGAACCCATCACCACAATTAAGATATTGAATTATTCATTATGTGTAACAATTCTCCTTTTCTATTTTGGGTGGCGTTCTTGCATTAAATTATTTCATGATATTGCTCTAAAATTTTGAACTCTTTGAAACATAAAGACCTATCTTCTAGTCCTATCTTTCCAGCCCTCTTGTGCCAATCAGGATAATTTATGTTTTAAAGGAATGCCATTGCAGAGTTATTTGTAAAGTAAAAAACTCACTCCTCAATTTTTTTATTTTTTATTTATTTATTTATTTATTGGCTGCATTGGGTCTTCGCTGCTGCACTTGGGCTGTCTCTAGTTCTGGCGACTGGGGGCTACTCTTCGTTGTGGTGTGTGGGCTTCTCATTGGGGTGGCTTCTCTTGTGGAGTGCGGGGTCTAGGATTGAGGCCTTCAGTAGTTGCAGCACTTGGGTTCTGTAGTTGTGGTGCACGGGCTCTAGGGCACAGGCTCAGTAGGTGTGGCACATGGGCTTAGTTGCTCTGTGGCACATAGGGTCTCCTCGGACCAGGGCTGCAACCCATGTCACCTGCACTGGCAGACAGATTCTTAACCACTGCGCCACCAGGGAAGTCCCCCCTGCTCATTCTTAATTTTCCATACTGGACAGGACCTTTTAGATCAAAATGATGCTTCTCTTCCAGACATGATACCATTCAAATAGCAATTTTTTTAAAGATATTTATTTATTTATTTATTTATTTATGGCTGCATCGAGTCTCAGTTGGGGTACATGGGATCTTTCCTTTCAGCGCCTGGGCTCCTCATCACAGCATGTGGGCTTCTCTCTAGTTGTGGTGCATGGGCTCTGTAGTTGTGGCACGTGGGTTTAGTTGCCCCACAGCATGTAGAATCTTAGTTCCCCGACCAGGGATCGAACCTGTGTTCCCTGTATTGAAAGGTGGATTCTTAACCACTGGACCACCAGGGAAATCCCTCAAATAAAAAATTTAATGTAATTTAATGTTCTGGTATTTAGATTTTAAGTTGTTTGCTGTCTTTTTTTTTTGAGAGAGAGCGAGCAGGGTTGGTAAGTTTCAAGCTCATAAGCTGTGAGTTTTTCTAGGGGGAAAATCACTTCAGAAAAATATCTTCTCTGGGAAGTTTCTCTAATGCTCTCAGGCAAAACTATGTAGTTGGTACTTCTTGTGATCACAGTGTAACCCACATTTAAAGGATAAGAAAAGATTGAAGAACAAACGGTAGCCAGCACTTCTCTAAGCTGGAGTATGTCTTTTAGTGAGATAAAGTATGTATCAGAATTTATGGTTCCTGTGCAGCTAGGGAGCCCTTTTCAGTCTATATTCAGCTTGGAAGTTGTTCTCTTCTCAGTATATACGCAAAGAGCTATTAATGGCCTTCTACCATGGAGATAATTTAATGTTCTGGTATTTAAATTCTGTGTCGTTCGCTTTTTAATTACTGTTATAGAAAGACTAAGTATTTCAAGTTTTGAGCAGTCCCTCTAGCACAGGAAAAGGACAGGGAAGTCCATTTACCTGAAGCTCATGATCCAGAATTATAAAACACGAGAAAATAAATCTATGGTAATGTGCAGATACCAAAAATACAGTCAAGTCTTCTAAGAAATTCAGTAATAGAGGTATCAGAGAATGGCTATAAAATAAAGACTTTAAAATGATTGAATTGTTTCAGGAGGAATCAGAAACATTAGGGAAAAAACCAAGTAGATCTGGCATATTTGAAAAGGACTTAATATAGCTAGAAATGAAAAATAGAACCATTGACATTAAATACTCAGTGGACAGGAGAAAAGATAGGAATTAAAGTTGGAAATGCTAATTATAACCTGTATAAAAGGGAAATGAACATAGATGACTATACTTACTTTGGATATAAACTGTGCCAAGTGCTCTTGTTAATATTTATCTTATTTAATTCTCAGAACCACTTTTTGAGGTTGTTTAATATCCCACTTTTTAAAGAGTTCTGTTGTCTACAGATAGGGTAAAAACAGTAAGTGAAGCAAAATCAGTGTGGAAAATGATGAACTCAGTTTCAAATATATTAAGGAACTTGTGGAGTGTTTTGGGAAGTGATCCAGAAGACACTCCAGCTCAGGAGAGAGATCTGTGCTTAAAGTTTTAAGCTACTTAAATTCCCAAGGTTGCTGGACTTGCAGAATATACCAAAATCTGTTTATTTACAAATACAGCAGTTTGTTTAAAGGATGCTGGCTAAAGGGGACTACAGTTGAAGGGAAGATTCAAGTCTGACATCTGAAATTTACTGTCCGTGTTGGCTGCCTTTCCTTTTCAGAAATTAAACCTCCTTACAAATATTCCCTCCCTGTCTCCATCACACATTTTATTCATTTCTCATGAGTAGCAGCTTAAAAAATTATTTCGTTGTGCATATAAACTATCATCAACTGGTGAGGATAATTCCTTTAACTTCATTTTAAACTAATTTGATATTTTCTTGGGGGATTATCCTTGAATGAGGTCTTCACATGTGATTAGTAGTACTGTTTTAGCAGTTTATCAATCAAAAGTAATGGTTCATTAATCAACTCTGTGTGGTACTGGTATGAGGAAAGGCATGTAGATCAATGGAATATAATCAGGAATCCAGCAGTGAACTTCCATTTACAGTAAATTGATTTTTCAACAAGGGTGCCAAAGCAGTTCAACAGGGGGGAAAAATAGTCTTTTCAGCAAAAGGTGTTGGGACAACTGAGCTGAACATCCTCATGTAAAGGAATGAAGTTAGGCCTCTACCTCACACTATTAACTCAAATGGATCAGAGACCTAAATGTAAGAGCTAACATATGAAAAACTCTAGGAGAAAAAAAGTAGGTGTAAATCTTTGTGACCTTGGATTGAGCATTAATTTCTTAGTGACAATATCAAAAGGAAAAGAAACCACATAAAAAATAAACTATGTCATTAAAATAAATATTTGTGCTTCAAGGGAGATCATCAAGAAAGTGACTCATATCTAGAGTATATGAAGGACTCTTAAAACTCAATAATAAGAGGTCAGCCCAATTCAGAAATGGGCAATAGACTTGAATAGACATTTCTCCAAAGAAAATATACAGGTGGCCAGTGAGCACATGAAAAGATGCTAAACATCATTGGTCACAATGAGATGCCACTTCATGAAACCCACTAGGATGGCTAAAATAATAAAAACAGATAATAAATGTTGGTGAGAATGTGGCGAAATGGAAACCTTTGTCATTGTTAGTGGGATTGTAAAATGGTACAACTACTTTGAAAAACAGTTTGACAGCCTCAAAAGGTTAAACAGTGAGTTGCAGTATGATCCAGCAATTCCATTCCTAGTTGTATACCCCAAAGAAATGAAAACGTATTTCTCCACAAAACTTATTTATAATAGTAAAAAAGTAGAAATAATCCAAATGTCTATCAGCTAATGAGTGGATAAATAAAATGTGGTATATCCTTACAATGGAGTATTACTCAGCATCAAAAGGAATGAAGTACTTATAAAAGGAAACAACATGAATGAACCTTGAAAACATTATGTTAAGTGGAGAAACCAGTCACAAAAAACATATAAGGTATGATTCCATTTATATGACTGTCCAGAGGACGCAAATCTTTAGAGACAAAAAGTAGATTAATGCTGTAGAGGACGGAGATGGGAGGTGGCTGCTAAAGGAAACAAGGTTTCTTTTTGTAGTGATGAAAATACTCTAGGGACTTCCCTGGTGGTCCAGTAGTTAAGATTCCCCACTTCCACTGCAGGGGGCATGGTTCAATCCCTGGTGGGGAAACTAAGATCCCGAAGGCTGCGTGGCATGGCCAAAAATTAAAAAACAAACAAACAAACAAAAAACCTCTAAAATTGATTCTGGTGATAGTTGCACAACTCTGTGAGTATACTAAAAATCATTGAATTTGTACACTTTAAATGGCTCAGTTGTGTGGTTTGTGAATTATATCTCAAAGCTGTTGTAACAACAACCAAAGGAGCAGTGGTTCCACTGTGATATATTGACTAATTGCAACCTAGACTGTGTACAGGTAGGCAGAACAATATACTGTACTGTTTTAAACACCAGATAAAAAATTTCCCCTATATTTAAAGTTTAACCAGATGTTTCCTAATACATATGTTTATAACCTTACTGAAAAGTTATACGTCATTATGTTTCAGAATTTATCAGTAAACAAACCAAGGTGATTCAGAGTTATTAGTATGTAGTTGGTGATTGAAGCCATGGAAATACAGTATTCTAGAAAGAGTTTGTAGAGTAAGTAGATGAATGGCCTACAAGGCTATAGACTGAACATAAGGGAAGAACATTATGAATGGATGAAGGAAGAAGGCCAAAGAGGACGGTATTATGGAAGTCAAGGTGAGAATTAGTGGTTAACAGTGTTCTCCTGCAGAGATGCCACGTAAGGATTGTGTTTCATGAATAGAAGATGCTGATAATGTTAGCAAAAGCAGTGTCAATGGACTTTTATGGAAGTTGGCTAAGTGAATGGAAGTGAAGAAGTGGAAAACAGTGTAGACTATTCTTTAAAGAATTTTGGCTAAGGAAGACAGTAGTCAGAAGAAAATGTTGGTTGAGGAAGAGCTTTTTTTTTTTGTAAATAAGATGAGAGAGACTTCAGTTCACTCATGATGATGAGAAATGGAGGTTGAAAAATGGGAGAGGGGATAATTGATAACAAAGACCCTGTCGTTTTGATAGGATGAAAGGAAAGAAGGATGTTTGAGGATGTAGTTTATTGGGGATGGGATTGAGGAGGAGATTTGGAGGTGCAGTGCATGATAGGAAGCTGAGGGAATTGCTACTATGTAATGGTTTCTGTTTTCTTAAATAAATAGAAGGCCTGGCAGACAGACATATAGATCAGTGGTACAGGATAGAAAGCCCAGAGATAAACGCACCCACCTGTGGTCACCTAATCTATGACAAAGGAGGCAAGAATATACGATGGAAAAAAGACAGTCTCTTCAATAAGTGGTGCTGGGAAAACTGGATGGCTACATGTAAAAGAATGAAATTAGAATACTACCTAACATCATACACAAAAACAAATTGAAAATGGATTAAAAACCTAAATGTAAGACCGGACACTATAAAACTCTTAGAGGAAGACATAGGAAAAACACTCTTTGACATAACGACAGCAAGATCTTTTTTGATCCACCTTCTAGAGTAATGAAAATAGAAACAAAAATAAACGAATGGAACCTATTTAAACTTAAAAGCTTTTGCACAGCAAAGGAAACCATAAACAGGACGAAAAGACAACCCTCAGAATGGGAGAAAGTATTTGCAAATGAAACAACAGACGAAGGATTTATCTCCAAAATATACAGACATCTCATTGAGCTCAATTTCAAAAAAACAAACAACCCAATCAGAAAATGGGTGGAAGACCTAAATAGGCATTTCTCCAAAGAATAATATGATGGCCAAGAGGTGCATGAAAAGATGTTCAGCAAGACAAATTATTAGAGAAATGCAAATCGAAACTACAATGAGGTGTCACCTCACACTGTTCAGAATGGCCATCATCAAAAAAATCTACAAACAAAAAATGCTGAAGAGGGTGTGGAGAAAAGGGAACCCTCTTGCATTGTTGGTGGGAATGTAAATTGATACAGCCACTGTGGAGAACAGTGTGGAGGTTCCCTAAAAAACTAAAAATAGAACTACCACATGACCCAGCAGTCTCACTGCTGGACATATACCCTGAGAAAAACTGTAATTCAAAATGACACATGTACCCCAATGTTCATTGCAACACTATTTTCGATAGCCAGGTCATGGAAGCAACCTGAATGTCCATCGACAGAGGAATGGATAAAGAAGATGTGGCACATATGTACAATGGAATATTACTCAGCCATAAAAAAGAACGAAATTGGGTCATTTGTAGAGATGTGGATGGACCTAAAGTCTGTGACACAGAGTGAAGTAAGTCAGAAAGAGAAAAACAAATATTGTACACTAACATTTTTTCTGTGGAATCTAGAAAAATGGTACAGATGAACCTGCTTCCAGGGCACGAATAGAGACACAGATGTAGAGAACGGACATGTGGACACAGGGAGTGGGGGGAAGGGGGAGTGGGACGAATGGCGAGATTAGGATTGACAAATATACACTACCAAGTGTAAAATAGATAGCTAGTGGGAACCTGCGGTATATCACAGGGAGCTCAGCTTAGTGCTCTGTGATGACCTAGATGGGTGGGATGGGGGTAGGGGTAGAAAGGAGGTCCAAGAGGGAGGGGATGTATGTATACATATAGCCAATTCACTTCGTTATGCAGCAGAAACTAACACAACATTGTAAAGCAGTTATACTCCAATAAATAAAAAATAGATAGGGAGAGAGGGAGGGAGGAAGGGAGAGAGGGAGGGAGGAAAGGAGCAAGGAAGCAAGCAAGCCTGGTTTTCTGCAGGAAGAAAGGAGGCTATGGAAAAGGGGCTTGAGAGCAATAACTTTCTCTACAAAACCTACCTAGGGAAGGCTGGAAAGATTTCCAAATGGCAAGCAATGAGAGTTTTATTGAGATGAGAGACCTAGAATTGGTAATACCCATATAGGAGGTTGAGGTTTGGTTTTGTTTTTTGTTTTTTCTCTTGCAACACTTAGCAGCCCAGTGTTTGGAATGAAACTTGAAGTGACCCAAGGTTAGCTTTTTGACAGGGCAAGAAGATAGAAATACAGGGGTCAGAGGTGTTGAAGTGTGAGGACTGTGTAAGAAGGAAGCAAAAACAAGAAGGGGTTAATAAATTGGGAGAAAGCTAAAGTAGATCCACTTTGTGGATCTAGGTCAGTCTGTCCAATGGCTAATTAATGGGAAATTGTTTAATGCCTTAATTGGATCTAGGGAGTGTTTTCCTACTAGGGTCAGAGAGTCTTCAATTTAGAAAACACTGTACATAGTGTTTAAGGGAAAGTCTTCCCATTTCATATTAAAATGTTGACTATTCTAGAGTTTTTGAATGAAATGTAAAGCATCCAAAATTTATCCTAATTGGACTGGCAGATCTGTGGCTGGTTCTTGATGAAAGGATTGCTTGAAACATAGAAAAAAAGAACATTAGTCTGTACCTGGCCTGCCTCTTGAACTGGGCTGTTTGAAGGGTTGTTGAAGACACCAGGGATGTGGTCAAGACTTGGTTTGGAGAGGAAAACTAAGCCAGCTGCTGGTCTTTGATGCTTATAATGGCACTGGTGACAGAAATGAGAATGGGCACAAGGTGATCTGGTTAAATGGTATAAGGCTCTTCCACAGCTGGGTAGAAGCAGCGGTCTAGAAGTGGTATGGAGATAGATGCGACTTTGACTCTGACACGTGTGGAATGTGGAAGCATCATTAATGGTGATGAAGATAGCTAATATTCTTTGAGGGCTTTCTGTGCCAGGCACTGTCACCATTATAAACATTTAACATGAATTGGACTCATTTGTCACAATAATCCTATGGGGCACTATAAGCACTGTGTTGTGCCATTATAGGACAGTGTGCTAATGTAATTTGTACAATATGTGTTTAGTGTGTGTTGAATAATTTTACATTAAACCTTAGAGGAAAATTGTTCAGTATAATTTTGGATGCTTTCTAATTTAGTGATAATTTTGTTGGATCTTTTATGGAAGAATTAAGAGTGTGGTTCCTTGGACCAGCAGTGTCAACATCAGTATCATCTGGGATCTTGTTTGAAACAGATTCTTAACCCTTGCTCCAGACCTGCTGCTTGAGAAATGTGGGGAGGAGCCCAGCAGTCTGTGTTTTAACAAAGCCAGGTTAGTCTGATGCAGGCTAAAAATGTGAGAACAATGAACCCAGAGGAAAGTGTGGTGTGAGAAAGTGAATGAGAGTTTGAATTGGACTGGAGTGGTACTGAGATTGTCAGTGTTTTCTGGATCACATTCTGAAGGTTGAAATCTGATGGGGAATTTATTATTAGCATTAGTTTCCACTTTGCATGACTGCAGTTTGGTATGTTGATGCTACTGGTCACAAGTGAGTTGGGAGACAAAATGTCATTGGATCACAACTATTGACAACCCAAAATACATGGTTGTGTATCAGTAGTACTATTTTCTTTCCTCTAAACATTTAAAAAATTGTGTAACATTTGATATACAAAAATAGATGTACAAAAATAGATAATGTAGGTATAAGTTTTGAAGCAATAATAAAACAAATATTCATGAATCCAATACTCAATTTAAGAACTAGAACAAAAGCTGTCTCTCCGATCCCATCCCTAGCTTCCTACCAGAAGTAATCCACAGTCTATGTAGTGATATTCTTGTCCAATTCTTCCGTTGCTGTACTGCCCATGGTAGGGCTGGGGAACGTGTACCGTGGGGGTTGGCCCTTTGTGTTGTGAAAGTGCACGTGTGACTCCAGAGCCAGAGCATGTATGATTTAATTACACATATAAAAGAAAAAAAAATCTGCTGTCATAAATGTGTGTAAATCTTACTTTGCTTTTCTAGATTTATCATATATGTCTGTATCCTGAAGTAACATAGTATTTAATTTTGCTTGCTTGCTTTTTTATACTATGAAATATTCATACTGTATTTATAACAGGCAGAAATTTTTTTTAATTTTAACATTTCTGGATTTGTTTGTGTAGCTGTGGTTCATTCATCCTCATTGCTGATGAATCCTGATTGCTGATTGTCTCACAATTTCATTTATTTTCCTTTTATTGAACATTTGAGTTGCTTTCAATATTTTTGGTTTTTGCTATTACAAACCAGTGATGCCAGAAACCACTTATATATATCTCATGATGAGTATATGCAAGAGTTTCTGTAGGATTTATACCATGGAGTAGAATTGTTGTGTACTTGGGTAGTTTTCATCTTTACATATTTTGCCAAAATTTTCTCCCAAAAATGGTTGTACCAACTGACATCTCACCAGTTGTTCTGCATCTTCATGACACTTGGTGATGTTATACCTACTAATGTTTTGGCAGTCTTAAGTGCAAAATGGTATCTCATTGTGGTCTTGATTTGTATCTTCCCGAGTAATGAGGTTGACCACCTTTTCATGTTGGCTGTTATTGTTTTATCTTCTATGAAATGCCTTTTCTTGTCTTCTGTTTTGTCTATTGTCTTTTCTTAGTGATGTATGAGTACTTTGTATATTCCGGATATTTATTATTCATGCTCCAAGTATCCTTCCAGTTTGGTTTCTCTTTTCACTTTCTGTGTGGCATCTTTCAAAAAACAGAAATTTCTTTTGGTTTTAACATTTTTGTGTCCTTCTTAAGAAATCTTTTCCACTCAGGGATTGTAAAGATATTTTTCTTAAAAAACTTAAATTGTTGCTTTTATAAATTTTCAAACCATCTAAAGTTGACTTTTCTATAAGGTGATATAGTAGGTGTCCAGTTTTTTTTCCCCCTACATGGATAATGATTTGGCCCAGGACCACTTACTGAACGGCCTGCCGTTTTTCCAGTGGTCTGTGATGCCATCTCTCTCATATCAAGTTTCCATGGATGTTTGGGTTTATTTGAGGGATCTCTTCTATTGGTGAATTTGCTTTCTGCTTTAATCTGTATATACTTTATAATATATCTTTAAAAGTTAGTAATTTTTAAAATTACAGCTAAACATAATTAATAGTAGTAACTTACTGTTAAATATCCAGTGTTCGGATTTCCCCAGCTGTCTTTTATATGTAACACACATGCACATGGGGCTAATGTGTGTATAAATTACATTATAGTTTATTTGGATCAGTATCCAGATAAGGTCCATGTATTGTGATTGGTTGATATGTCTGTAAATCTCTGTCAATCTGTAGGTTCCTACTCCATTTCCCAAACTACTCCCCCCCTCTCCTTTTGCCTTGTTGCATCTTGTTGTTAGAGAAATGGGGTTGTTTATCCTGAACTTTGCTGGTTACAACCTCATGATGTTTAGTATGTCCTTCTGTTCTTTTTATTTCCTGTAAATTGGTTGTTAAATGTAAAGGCTTGGTATGCTTTATTTATTTGCCATGACTGATTTGTATATGGTGTTATATACTGTAAAAAACAAACATTTTGAGATATAATTCGCATACATTTTCACATCTGCTCAGTGGTTTTTTTAGCATATTCACACTAAGAATAAGAGTTATGCAACCATCACCATATTCCAATTTTAGAATATTTTCATTACCACAAAAAGAAATGTTATGTCCTTTAGAAGTCATTCCCCATTCCCGCTCTCCCCCTCATCAGCCCCCAACTACTCTACTTTCCTTCTTTCCCTTTTTTGGCCATGCAGCTAGGCATGTGGAATCTTAGTTACCCAACCAGGGATTGAACCCGTGCCCCCTGCAGTGGAAGCGCAGAGCCCTAAACACTGGACAGCCTGAGAATTCCCTAATCTACTTTCTATTCTATAGATTTGCCTATTCAGGACATTTATGTTAATGGAATCATAAAATATGTGGTCTTTTGTGACTGACTTCTTTCATTTAGCATAATGTTTTCAAGGTTCTTACATGTTAGTATATGTTAGTACTTCATTCCTTTTATTGCTGAGTAATTTTCCATTGTATGGATATACCACATTATATGTATCCATTCATCAGTTGATGGCCATTTAAGGTAGTTCCATGTTTTGACTGTTGTGGGTAGAGTTGCTATGAACGTTGATGTACAAGTTTTTGTGCAGACATATGTTTTCATATCTCTTGGTTATATATTAGGAGTAGAGTTGCTAAATCATGTGGTGACTCAATGTTTAACCTTTTGAGGAACTCCCAGACTGTTTTTCAGAATGGCTACACCATTTTGCAATCCCACCAGCAGTATATGAGAGTTCCAGTTTCTCCACATTCTCACCAGTACTTATCTGTATTCTTTATTTTATCCATTTTAATGGGTGTCTCGTGATTTTGATTTCTATGTCTCTCATGGCTAATTTTGTTGAACATCTTTTCATGTGCTTATTGACCATTTGTTTCTCTTCTTTGGAGAACTGTCTGTTCAGGTCCTTTGTTCATGTAAAAATTGTATTATTGGATTGTAAGAGTCCATTTATATATTTTAGATGCAAGTCCCTATCACATACATGATTTGTAAATCTTTTCTCTCATTCCATGGGTTGGCTTTTCACTTTCATGGATAATATATAATTTTTATTAGGTGGTACATAATGTTGGGTTATTTCTTTTTTGTGATATTAGCAACCATTGATGATCATTGCCTAGATCCATTAATTTGTTAACTGTTGTACAGTGGTAGTATTTAAATTCTACAGTTCCTTCTTTATGAGAATTCTGAGTTTGAATTTAATGTTCCTTCAGCACATTGACGATAACATTTCACTACCCTGGGACTTCCGTTGCTTTTCAGAAGTCAGCTTTGTCGTGAATACCTTGAAACATGAATGACCCAGTTGATGGCAAATATAGTTTTTATTGTCCCAGAGCTGTTGTTTTCTAGCTATATCACCACTTAAGAAGCCAATTTTATATCCTTATATAGCCTCCTGCCCCCTTCTCCCTAGATAAAATTTATACATTTGTTTCAATTAGTGTACTTAGAAAAACAGACTGGGTAGCTGAGGATTTTAAAAACAGGTTTTAAAAGAAAATAAATAAATACAGGTTTATTTAGGTATAATTTATATACAGTGTTCGTATAAAGTTTGATTTTTAGTAGATTTTTCTGTTGTGCAACCATCACCGAAATCCAGTTTTAGAATACTTCCATCACCCCGAAAAAGTTTCTCCTCTCCTTTTCTGAAATTATTTATTTATTTACATTATAGAGATTCTTAACCTGGAGTTGACAGAGGCTTTCTGATGGCTCTAAAATCACATGAAATTATATGTAAACAATATGTTCTATAGGGCAGGGCCTGTGTTTTTAAAAAGGTAAAATTTTAATAAAGTGTCAGTTATACAAATATTTAGTCCCTTCTCTTTTAGTTATTATCTGTTGATTCCCTATTTTGTACATTTTGGAAATTGGTTGTGACCCCTTCTTCCCCTCCTCCTCAGCATCTGATGTAAAATATATCCTTTTTTTTTAAAAAAAAGTTTTTATTTTTATTTTATTTTTTTTGTGGCTGTGCCACCTGTGCCCTCATCAGTGAAATTGCATAGTCCTGACCACTGGACTGCTAGGAAATTCCCTTTAAAAGTTTTTAAAAATTGACCTTTATTTTGAGATAATTACATAATACCGGAGACCCTTTACTCAGGTTCCCCAAAAGGTAACATCTTGCAATGTTAAAGCAAAATATGTTTATACAGTCAAGATATAAAACATTTCCATCACCACATGGATCTCTCATGTTGTCATTTTGTAGCTGTGCTCACTTCCTCCCATCCTGCCTTTCCTCAGCCCCTTGGCAACCACTCATCTCTTTTCCGTTTCTGTAATTTTGTTATTTCAAGAATGTTATATAAATGGAATCATATGGTATATAACCTTTCAGAATTGGCTTGTTTTCTCTCAGCATAATTCCCTGGAGATTGATTCACACTGTTGCTTGTATCAGTAGTTCATTCCTTTTTATTGTTGGGTAGCATTCCATGGTAGGGATGTACCACAGTTTCTTTAAACTGTGAAGGATGTCTGGGTTCCACGTTTGGGTTATTATGAATAAAGCTGCTATAAACCTGTACATTTGTGTACAGGTTTCTTGTGAACATAAGTTTCTCTGGGATAAATGTTCAGAAGTATAGTTGCTAAGTCCAGTGTAATTTGCATGTTTTGTTTTTTTAAGAAATGATTTTCCAGATATCATTTTACATTCCCACCAGCAATGTATGAGTTTCTCCACATCTTCCCCTGCATTTGGTGTTGTCTCAGTTATTTAATTTAGCTGTTCTGGTAGGTGTTTAGTAGTATCTCATTGTGGTTTTAATTTGCATTTCCCTAATGGCTAATAATATTGAACATCTTTTCATATACTTATTTGCCATCTGTATATCCTCTGATGAAATGTCTCTTCATTTCTTTTGCCTATTTTCTAATTTAATTGATTGTTTATTCTAATACTGAGTTCTCTGTATATTCCAGATACCAGTCCTTTATTGTATATGTGTGGTTTGCAATTTTTTTTTCAGTCTCTGGCTTGTCTTTTCATCCTCTCCACATGGAAGCTTTCTCAGAGCAAAATTTTAAGATTTTGTTGAGGTGCAGTTTACCAGTTATTTCTTTTATGGATCATGCTTTTAGGGTCAAGTCTAAGAATTCTTTGCCTAGTTTCAGATCCTAAAGGTTTCTTTCTTAATTTTTTTCTAAAAGTTTTATAGTTTTACATTTAAACATGATTCATTTTGTGTTATTTTTTGTGTAAAGTATGAGTCTTAAGTTGAGGTTCATACACTCACTATCTACCTGAACAGCATCATTTATTGAAGAGTCTAACTTTCCTCCATTGGATTGCTTTCATACCTTTGTCAAAAGTCAACAAAGGGAGTCCAACTCGAGGATGGAAGATGCCTTAGAGGACTGGGGCAGGGAGGGTGGGGGGGACTCGAGGGGGGGGCGTCAAGGAAGGGAGGGAATATGGGGATATGTGTCTAAAAACAGTTGATTGAACCTGGTGTACCCCCCCAAAAAAAAAAAAAAAAAAGTCAATTGAACATATTTGTGTAGATCTGTTTTGGGTTCCCTATTCTGTTCCATTGATCAGTGTATGTATTTCTTCACCAATATTACACAAGTGTTTATTACTGTAGCTATATAATAAATCTTAAAGTTAGATAGACTGATTCCTTCCACTTTTTTTTCTCAAAAATTGTTTTAGCTATTCTAATTTGGCTTTCTATGTAAACTTTAGAATAGTATTATTGGGATTTGAAAGGAATTGTGCTAAGTCTGTATATCATTTTGAGGAGAATTGACATCAAGTTGAGTCTACCAATCCACGAACACAGTATGTTTCTTCCAGTTTTTTTTTTAGATTCTTCAGTTCCTTCATTTTCAATGTCTATATCCTGTACACGTATTGTTAGGTTCATACCTAACTATTTTTTTGAGAAATTATTAATGATATTGTTTAATTTTGATACCCATGTATTCATTGCTAGTATATTGCTGGAGGAATCAGGCTTCCTGACTTCAGACTATACTACAAAGCTAAAGTAATCAAAATAATGTGGTACTGGCACAGAAACAGAAACATAGATCAATGGAATAGGATAGAAAGCCCAGAAATGAACCCATACACCCATGATCAATTAATCTATGACAGAGGAGGCAAGTCTCTTCTATGGAGAGAAGACAGTCTCTTCAATAAGTGGTGCTGGGGAAACTGAACAGCTACATGTAAAAGAATGAAATTAGAACATACTCTGTATTTTTAATTTTGATCCCCATGTGTTCATTGCTAGTATATAGATATACAAATTGATATTTTTAAGCTCTTTATTGGAATATAATTGCTTTAAACTCTTGTACCAGTTTTTGAGGTACACCAAAGTGAATCAGCTGTATTTATACATATATCCCCATATCCCCTCCATCCCACAGAACTCCCTCCCACCCTCCCTGTCCTGGCCCTCTAAGGCATCACTGGCATCACCCATCATCGAGTTGATCTCCAAATTGATTTTTTTTATCTTGTATCTTGTGACCTTGTTGAACTCACTTATCAGATCTACTCTGTGTTTGTGTGTGTGTGTGTGTGTATGTGATATCCAGAGGCATCTTTGTTTTTTCTCCTCTCCTCTCCTCTCCTCTCTTCTCCTCTCTTCTCTTCTCTCTTCTCTTCTCTTCTTTTTCTTTTTCTTTTTCTTTTTTTGAAATCCATTAGTCTTTCTAATATATCTTGGTATTGGTTTTTCTGGGTTGATTTCCCAGGTACTTTGTGTGCTCTTTCATTATTTTAAGTCTTTTAGTTTCAGGACTTTTTTCCCTTTAATTATTATCTCTATTGTCACTTTAATTCTAATAATTTTCACCTCCGTTTCTTTTTGATTGAAATTTTAGTTCTTTGCACTTTCTGTATCTCTTAAGCATTATCTGTTGTGTCATGTGATTGTTCTTGGTTAGGTTTCCTTTCTGAAATATTTTAAAATTTTATTTCAGAATTCTTTCCTGACTTCTAACACCTCATTACTGAGTTTTTCTAGTTCTGATTTATAATGTTCTTTCACATTTTCTTTCATCCTCTAGGATATAATTTTTACCTGTTCTGTTGGTGTGGCTTTTTGGTAGTCTTTTAACGCATCATTCTGCGCATTATGTCTTATGGCATAGAATTTGACCCCAGTCCTTTTATGTTGTTCATTTTATAATAGATTTTCCTGAACTTTTATGCGTGAGGGGTGGGTCAGGATAGCTTTTCTAGTTTTGCCACTCTAGACCCCCTGTTTCTGGTTGTTGTTATTTTTTAATAAGTTGATTGATTGATTGGCTGTGTTGGGTCTTCGTTGCTGCACATGGGCTTTCTCTAGTTGCGGCACACGGGCTTTCTCTAGTTGCAGCGAGCAGGAGCTGCTGTTCATTGGTGCATGGGCTCCTCATTGCTGTTGCTTCTCTTATTGCAGAGCACAGGCTTTAGGTATGCAAGCTTCAGTAATTGCAGCACACAGGCTCAATAGTTGTGGCTCATGGGCTCTAGAGCACAGGCTCAGTAGTGGTGGCACACAGGCTTAGTTGCTCTGTGGCATGTGGGATCTTCCTGGAGCAGGGATCAAATCCATGTCCCCTGCATTGGCAGGCAAATTCTTAACCACCGCACCACCTAGGAAGTCCCTGTTTTTGTTTGTTTTTCCCTGTTTTTTTAAAGTGATTAAATATATATATGAATATATATATATGACATCTTCTTTTCTGAGATCTGGCTCTGTTTCACTAATCCAGTTTCATCTGGATCCTCTCTTTACTTTGCCACAGTTGCACCTGTCTTGAATCACTTGGAATTCTCCCAGAAATTTTTTTTCAGTTACAGGGCTTTTTCCAAGAGGGAGGACTTCAGCCCCTTGCTTTTAAGTCTACTCTCATCATATCTTACAATGTTAGCATGTGCAAAAGATCCCTTCCATTTGCAGCCATTCTCAAATTGCCTTTCTAAACTCTAGCTGAATTCATGACTTGGGGTTCTCCTCCCCTCAAGTGCTTCAGTTACCCAGTTACTTCTGACCTTCTGTTTCCTTCTGCAGATATGCTGAGACCATATGAGTCCTATATATAGTTGGTGATTTAACCAGATATCCTTCTTGTATTTGATAATTCATGGGGTTACCTTGGCACCCAGTTTGGTAGATTTTGTCCCTGGGATTTTGGTTTGGCTGTCCTGGTAATTTTTTTTTTGGTGGGGTGGAAGGTTCTAGGAGATTAAAAAGTTCATTGAGAGGTTTTTTTGTTTTGGTTTGGTTTTGGTTTTGGGGGGGGTTTGTTGTTGTTGTTGTTATTGCTGTTTTGTTTTTTGGCCATGTGGGATCTTATCCCCGACCAGGGATTGAACCCACACTCCCTGCATTGGAAGCACAGAGTCTTAACCACTAGACTGCCGGGGAAGTCCCGTCTGAGAGGTTTTATTCAAGAGAATGGTAACACAGGTTTGCATTAAAAAAAAAAAAAAAAAGAATGCTCTGGTGCATTGTGGAAAACTGATTCAGTGCATAGAAGGAGACTAGTTAGGCGACTAGTAGTGATGCAGGTAACATGATGGTGGCTTAATCTAGGATAGTGGCAATAAATCTAGAAGGTTTTGGTCCTGTTTTGGTGACTTGTTGGATGTCAAAGAATTGAGTGAGTAGACATGGATGATCTCCCAGGATCTTCCTGCAGCTGTTTGGATGGTTGCACGGTTTCCTAATATTGCGAATATTCATGGCAGCATAGGTGGTGTTTGGGGTGGGAGGGAGATGGGGGAGCAGGTGTGATATTTATAAGCAGCTGAGTTTGAGGTCTTGCAGTGATCTGTCCTCTACCCATCAATATACACACGTGCACACATATTTTTATTCTTCAGCAAGCCTTTTCCTGACTCTCTGATCATGTCTCCCTCTGATACAGAACTTTATTATTTACTTTCCTATCTTAACATTTAACACATTTGTATTACTGCTTATTATTACCATCTTTTCCCCTAGACCAGCTGCTGGAAAACTTTTTCTTAAAAGGACAGACTAGTAAATATTGTAGGCTTTCTGGGGCAAGAGACAAAAATGAAGGTATTATGTAGACACTTAATGTCATTTATAATGTAACCACCTAAAAATGTACAAACAATTCCTATGGAGCCCTGCAAAAAATGGACAGCTTGACAGAACTGGCCCACAGGCTGCAGTTTGCTGACCACTGTACTAGATTGTAATTGCTATGCTTGCCTCCTAGTTCCAGGCATATTGCCTGGAGCATGTTGGTTGAATTTAGCAAATCTTTGTCGAATGAGTGAATATTGTACTTACAGATTTGAAGCCCAGGCAAGAGAGCTGAATAAAGATAGATAGTTGGGAGTGGTCTTCAAACAGTAGTTGAAGACATGAGAGTAGATGAGATCACATGAGAAGAATGTAAGAGAGGAGAGGCCCTAAGATGAAGGCTTTTTCTATAACTTAAGCAGAGAGGAGAGTAAGTGATGACTGACTCAAAGGTACTTGTATTATAGGTGGTAATCAGTACCTGTTGCTAACTGACCTAAGCCATTTGGCCATTTACACTCATAGGTTCTTTTGGATGAATAGGAGGCCTTTAACTATGTAGATTGGTGAGGGTAATTGGTAGTTTTCCTTAGAAATTTTACTACCAGTGAGTTGTATTATTTTTTCCTTTTCTTTTTTCTTTTTCTTTTTTAAAAAAATTAATTTATTTATTGGCTGCATTGGGTCTTTGTTACTGTGCATGGGCTTTCTCTAGTTGTGGCAGGCGAGGGCTACTCTTCATTGTGCTGTGCAGGCTTCTTATTGCGATGGCTTCTCTTGTTGCGGAGCACAGGCTCTAGGTGCATGGGATTCAGTAGTTGAGGCACGTGGGCTCAATAGTTGTGGCACGCGCATGGGCTTAGTTGCTCCGCAGCATGTGGGATCTTCCCAGGCCAGGGCTCGAACCCCTGTCCCCTGCATTGGCAGGCGGATTCTTAACCACTGTGCCACCAGGGAAGTCCCCTTTTTCCTTCCTTCCTTCCTTCCTTCCTTCCTTCCTTCCTTCCTTCCTTCCTTTCCCTTTCTTTCTTTCTTTCGTTCTTTCTTTCTTTCGTTCTCTCTCTCTCTCTCTTTCTCTCTCTCCCTCTCTCTCTCTTTCTTTCTTTCTTTTTCTTTTTGGCTGCACAGATCTTAGTTCCCTGAACGGGGATTGAACCCAGGCCCTCTGCAGAGAAAACACCAAGTCCTAACCACTGGACCACCAGGGAATTCCCAGTGAGTTATATTATAATAAAATAATAAAACAAGCCTTAAACAGAATCTGCTACTTATACAAACATGTGTTAGCAAGCAGCCACAAAAAGTCATATAGCTTGTTTTATGGGTTTAGCTCTTTTAGACTCTAAAATACCACCTTGCAATAAAGCTTCAACCCTAAGCAGATACCAGAAAGATCTGACTAGGATTAGGGGACAGAATCCTCCAAGATGGGGTGGGACGGAACACAGGATGAAAAGGAAGCTTAGACTCAGAAACTTCTCTGAAGACAGATTGCAGGGCTTGTCAGATTTTTAAACCGCAAATAGGTAAGAATCAAGACACTTGTACAGTATTTCTAGTTAATCCGTATATCTTGAACAATTCCAGTTCAGCAATAAAAAATTATTTCCAACATCTCTTATGCTAATTAACAAACACGTGTCTAAATCCAGATGTTGATATTCAAAACACTTACTAATTGGAAACTAACTCCTGATTTGGGTACTTCACATGCTAACTAACCCCTTCTGAAGTGTGGATTCCTAATTTAGAGTACTTCAGAAGTTAACTCACCACTTCTATCCATACTAAAGTAGTACTTTAATGGAAATTGCAGTGTAGCAGTAACTTGATCATATTTTGGAAGGGAGAGGCTGCCTGGGTCTTTTTTGTTGTGTACTATCTTATAACAATTTATGAACAGTTAGCTGTAGTAGTTATTGCAGTGAAAATACTTTTCTTCTCAGTTCTAGTAACAATTGGATTAGATGGAGTTTTTTTGTTTGTTTTGTTTGGTTTTGTTTTTTAATTTATTTGGTTTCACCAGGTCTTAGTTGTGGTAGGTGGGCTTCTTAGTTGCAGCTCACTGGCTCCTTAGTTGTGACCTGTAAACTGTTAGTTGCAACATGCATGTGGTATCTAGTTCCATGACCAGGGATCGAACCAGGGCCCCCTGCATTGGGAGCTCAGAGTCCTAACCGCTGCGCCACCAGGGAAGTCCCGGATTAGATGTTTATACAGGCAAATTTTGACAATTGGTACAGTTCTAATCTTCAGATGAATAAAGACAGCTTTCTTTACAGAGTGATCAAGTAACACTTCATTAATATTGGTATCTAATTGCTCAATATTTATTATAGTTTGTATGATTAATTTTATACATAAAGCATTCTCTGTATTAATAGTGTTGAAGCCTAAATGCAGAAACGTAGTAAATATAAAATTAGATTCAGGGCTCTTTCTTTGTGCTGTTGACCCTATTAGTGATAGTTTTATGAGTACATCATTCCATCACATTAAATAAATGTTACTAATTTGAATTTTGTTTGGCAGTTTTGTTTACATTTAATATACATCCATATTTAAGCATGAGTTTATATCTAGAGTAATATTTCAATATATTTAACTAAGTTTTTAATTTGGGTTCCGTGGGATTTTTTTTTCATACAAAGAGATTAATTTATCACTGCAGTTTAAGAAAACTTGACAGAGATACCATAACAAAAGAATCATTAAATAAAACAATAGCATACTGCACCTAGCAGTATATTAAAATAATATACCATGACATTAGCCTTTATTCCAAAAATGTAACCATTTACCATATTTGTATGTGTAATAAAGTAATCCATTATATCACTATGTCAAGGGAAGAAGAGATATCTAGTCATTTCAGTAATTCCTGTTGACATTCCTGATAGAGCCTCTTAGTAAACTTAGAAGGGTACTCCTTTATCTTTTGATACAAAATATCTATCCCAAGTTTATTTTCATTTTAATGTGATTTTAAGGCGGTGACGGATGAGTCATTTACTTTTTTTAAACATGAATCATTTGAGATAGCATACATTAGTTGCAAGCATCAAAAATCAACTCTGGCTGACTTGAGAGCAAAACCATAATTTATTGGAAGAATATGAGGTAGTTCATAGAATGAGTAGGGACACCAGATAACCAGGAATACAGCACGTTCAGGATGTAGGCATGGCTCACTACCTTGTCAGACACTTCCTTTGGAAATTAATGTGTGTGTGTGTGTGTGTGTGTGTGTGTGTGTGTGTGTGTGTGTGTTTCTTTCCATTTAGCTCTAGGTTTAGAGTTATTGAGAGTTCTGTTGGCAGAGTTTGAGTTCATGCCCTATATTTGCTAGAAGAGAGTGAGATGCTTTCATAGGTGGTTCCATCAAGACTGTACACAATGGGGAGTATATAATTCCCCATAGAAACCTGGTGCAGTTAGGAAAGGGGAGTGGATCCTAGGCAGTCAAGCTCTATCTCTCCCTCCCCACAGAACTAACCAACAGATGGCCAGTAAGATAGACAGGAGTTTTGGCATTGTAACCTCCCGTAGTTCATCATTCAAAGTCTAAAACATTAATCCTTAATCTTTAAGAATAAAATCTTCAAAAAATTTCAATCTTAAATGCCAGAGACCTCAATTTTATACTAGCAGTATCAATATTTAGATACTTAAGAAATTTTTGTTTTTCTTTTCAGACAATGCGAAGACACAGAAATGAAGTGACAGTTGAACTGCGAAAGGTAAGAGTGATTTGTGCTTAATAAAAAAGTTAGATTTTTTTCTGATATTAAAATTTTGTATAACTTGAATAATGAAAATACTATGGTAAATTAATAGGCATCCATAAAACTACACAGCATAAAAATATTTCACTAAATAATTTTTAATGGTATACATTTGTAGTAGTTTCCATCTATTGAGATACTAGGTACTGTGTGAAGTACTTTACCACTGTCATTGAAATTCTCACAACATCTGATGAAATTAGATACTCTCGTTTTTTCTTAATATCCTCTTTCTGTGGGCTATGTGCTAGACAGAATTCCTCCACCTTCCTTATGTAAAAGTTATATATCCTTGTTAAAGACACTTTAGAAAAATAAATAGAATAACCTTTATCTTTTCAATTGAATTGCAAATACTGTTAACATTTTTTGAATTACCTTTGTTAAATTGTGTTTTCATGCAAGCACATTTTAAGCAAATTTTAATTACCAATTAAGAAAGTACACATAATAAGTTCTGTCTACATACATGTACATTTAAAAAATAGATTTGAAACTTATTTCTAAATCTTTGTCTTTGATTATATTTTGATCTAATTCACCCCTAAAACTCACATATTAAATTGTCATCTTGAAACTTCAGTTTTAGAGAGAAAGAAGGTCTTGATTCTGACACTCTCTCAGTGAGTCACTGGAATTAAATGGACCTGTGCATGTATTTACTCAATAAGTATTTGTTTAATACCCACTTTATGTCGTGAATTTTTGCTCAGCATCATGTTACACTCCTTGCTATAGTATATAGTTCCTGAGATCCATTCTCCTATACCCCCTCTACCCCAGTTTTTATTAAATTTGAAAAATAATTGTTAATCCCATGTTATTTCAACTCCTTAACTTCATGGATACTTACAAATTAACATCATTGATTTGGCAGTCATATTTTCAGGTTTTTTCAGATCCTTGGGTCATTTGGACCAGAGGAGTGAACTAGGCCTTAGCTTAATAAAATGAGTAAGGTGAGCTCCTTGCCAATCTTAATACTTTGGATTTAGCTTCCTTTTCTTTTTTTTTTTTTTTTTATTTATTTTTTTATTTTTTTGGGGGTACACCAGGTTCAATCAACTGTTTTTATACACATATCCGCATATTCCCTCCCTTCCTTGACGCCCCCCCCTTGAGTCCCCCCCACCCTCCCTGCCCCAGTCCTCTAAGGCATCTTCCATCCTCGAGTTGGACTCCCTTTGTTATACAACTTCCCACTGACTGTTTTACAGTTGGTAGTATATATATGTCTGTGCTACTCTCTCGCTTCTTCTCAGTTTCCCCTTCACCCCCTGCCCCCTCCCATACCTCGAGTTCTCCAGTCCATTATCTGTATCTGCTTCCTTGTTCTTGTCACTGAGTTCATCAGTACCATTTTTAGATTCCGTATATGTGAGTTAGCATACAATATTTGTCCTTCTCTTTCTGACTTACTTCACTGTGTATGACAGATTGTAGTTCTATCCACCTCATTACATATAGCTCCATCTCATCCCTTTTTATAGCTGAGTATAGCTTCCTTTTCTTTTAAACTTTTTATTGACATATAACATACATACAAAAAAATCAACACAGCTTAAGTGTACAGCTTGATGAATTTTCACAAAATGGACACATCTGTGTAATCAGCTCCTAGATCAAGAAAGAAAACACTACCTGTATCCCAAGGCCCCTTCACAGTTATTACTTTCCCCCAAAGGTAACCATTATCCTGATTTCTAACATTATAGATGCTTTTGCCAATTTTGCATATTTTGAACTTTATGTAAATAGAATGGTGTGTGTCCTTTTGTATCTGGTTTTTCATTCATCATGTGAAGGTCGTTCTCTAATAGAGCTGCTAGGAATAAAATTGGAATTAAGTAATTATTCACTTATTGTTATCCCTTAATGTTACACCAGCTCTCCTCAGATATAAACCTTCACTTTCCCTTAACTTTTCATGCTTGGAATACAATTCTGAAACTTTTGTATTGGTCATGGTATGGTTCAGAATTCTCTTCTGTTTTAAACTTTTTAACCCTTCTGATAATTTCTTGCTTGTCAGATTACATCTTTTTTAATACCCACCTTTGTTTCTTTAGAGACCTCTTTCTTATCTCTTCTTTTTTTTCTTTCTGGATAACATTATTTCCTTTCCAATTACTATGATTAATTCCTGAAAAATCATTGTAAGATGATCAAAATGAAATTAACTGAAGAAATCGCAAGCAATTCCTTATTTCACATTTCAGAATTCCCTGAATAAGCAGCAGAAAGTGATCCCTTCGTGAAACACAGCCTAAACTTCAAAGTTGAATTGATTTTGATATAATTCTCCAGAGGTGTGTAGAGCCCTTCAAAAGAAGATTCCTCCACTCTTTACGGTCAGAGTGTCTGTCTCTGATGTCAGCCTTGCTATCTCTCTTGCTCTAATGGGGAGAAAATCACAGCATTGTAATTACTGACATTGAGATTCTTGAAAATACGAGAAAGAGAGCTAGTTTCCAGTTTCTTTTTCTTAGATGAGCTCTACACATTTCTATTAAATGGTAAGCTTCTAAAGTGAAGGCAGTAACCACACTCCCCTGATACATTCCCAATCTCCCCACCCCAGTACTCCTAGGTCTCTCTCCCAGCCCATCCCAAAATGCCTAGTCAATTCCGGACATGTGCAGATGCAGAGAATGGACTGGAGGACATGAGGTTGGGGGGTGCGGGGGGTGAAGGGGAGGCTGGGACAAAGTGAGAGAGTAAGCATAGACACATATATACTACCAACTGTAAAATAGATAGCCAGTGGGAAGTTGCTGTATAACAAAGGGAGATCAACTTGATGATGGATGATGCCTTAGAGGGCCGGGACAGGGAGGGTGGGGGGGAGTCGAGGGAGGGAGGGAATATGGGGATATGTGTATAAATACAGCTGATTGACTTTGGTGTACCTCAAAAACTGGTACAAGAGTGTAAAGCAATTATATTCCAATTAAAAAAAAATTCGGGACATGTAGTTGGTACTCATTAAATGCTAATACTCAAGAATTTAATGGAATTATATCTTAAATTTTTACTTAAATTTAAATCATTTATTGAAGTTTTGAGGAAAACACTTTAGATATAGAGCAGTGCTACTCAGAAGACCTGATCTGTGACAAGTCAGGGAGCTTGTGTCAAAATATTAAATAAGACACTGCTTCCTTTACCACAAAAAACTTTCTGCCTAAATAAATAAATAATGGAACTAAATGGTGTATTTATTTTCACAATTGATTACTAGCCCAAGCTCCTTATCTTGTAGCAAACATGCAACAAATGGTTCAAGGACTTTTAGCCAATGACCATATTTTGAATAACACTGATACTGATCTATAAAAATCGAGGGTGAGAGCTAGTTATTAATATGTAGTGTTTTACTGGCATCACACTCTTTTTGTTTGAACTCTTTGGTTTTCTTTTACATCTTTGATCTCTTGCTTTCTTATTTAATTAGGTCCTTATGCATCAACATTTACAGAGAAGTCTTTATTTCTGTTTTATATCATGTTGTAAACAGAGTTACATAGGAATTAAATAACTTGCCTGAAGTCACACAAAATGGCAGAGCTGAGCTTTTAACCATTATGCTATAATGCCTCTCAATGTAAATGTTTAAGTGAATAATTCCTTATAAAGTGAAAATCAATCCAAAACCCGTCACTGGTATTTATAACTTTGGCACATTGTATTAACTTGATATAATCTTCTCTTGGTTATTGGTCACTCTGATATGCCATAGTACTTTACTGTCATTAGGTCTGTGATCGGGGTAGATTAAGTTCTTACATAAAGAAAAATACCACCAAAATGCTCCTTGGAATTGATCAGATCCAGTACTTGTTTTATGTATTTTTTTTTAAAAAAATTTATTATTTATTTATTGGCTGCATTGTGTCTTTGTTGCTGCACATGGGTTTTCTCTAGTTGTGGAGAACGGGGGCTACTCTTCATTGTGGTGCACAGGCTTCTTGTTGCAGTGGCTTCTCTTGTTGTGGAGCACGGGCTCTAGGCACTTGGGCTTCAGTAGTTGTGGTACGTGGGCTTAGTTGCTCTGCAGCATGTGGGATCTTCCTGAACCAGGGATTGAACCCATGTCCCCTGCATTGGCAGGCAGATTCTTAACCACAGTGCCACTAGGAAGTCCCCCCCAGTACTTGATTTAGTTGTTTGACTTTTTTTTTTTTTTTTTTGGGGGGGGGTACACCAGGTTCAATCATCTGTTTCCATACACACATCCCCATACTCCCTCCTTTCCCCGACCCCCCCTCTCGAGTCCCCCCCACCCTCCCTGCCCCAGTCCTCCAAGGCATCTTCCATCCTCGAGTTGAACTCCCTTTGTTATACAACAACTTCCCACTGACTATTTTACAGTTGGTAGTATATATATGTCTGTGCTACTCTCGCGCTTCGTCTCAGTTTCCCCTTCACCCCCCGCCCCCTCCCATACCTCGAGTTCTCCAGTCCATTCTCTGTATCTGCATCCTTATTCTTGTCACTGAGTTCATCAGTACCATTTTTAGATTCCGTATATGTGAGTTAGCATACAATATTTGTCCTTCTCTTTCTGACTTACTTCACTGTGTATGACAGATTGTAGTTCTATCCACCTCATTACATATAGCTCCATCTCATCCCTTTTTATAGCTGAGTAATATTCCATTGTATATATATGCCACATCTTCTGTATCCATTCATTTGTTGATGGGCATTTTGGTTGCTTCCATGTCCTGGCTATTGTAAATAGTGCTGCAATAAACATTATGGTACAAGTTTCTTTTGGGATTATGGTTTTCTTCGAGTATATGCCCAGTAGTGGGATGACTGGATCATATGGTAGTTCTATTTGTAGTTTTTTAAGGAACCTCCAAATTGTTTTCCATAGTGGCTGTACCAACTTACAGTCCCACCAACAGTGCAGGAGAGTTCCCTTTTCTCCAGTTGTTTGACTTTTTAAGTGAAGTATCTCTTTTTAAAAGTAGCTTAAATTTCCCATATTCACAAGCTAAAGAAGAAAAATCATATGATCATATCAGTTGATGCTGAAAAGCATTTGACACCCATTCCTGATAAAACTTAACCAATTAGACATAGAAGGGAATTACCTGGACTTGATAAACAGCATCTACAAAAAACCCCATAGCTAACATCATACTTAATGGTGAGAGACTAAATGTTTTCCCCTAAGATCTGGGAACAACACAAGGATGTTCGTCCTCACCAGTCTTGTTTAATGTAGTGCTGGAAGTTCCTTGCAAGTGCTGTAAGTCAAGAAAAAGAAAAGACATAATTTGTAATAGCAGAAATAAAACTGTCCCTATTTCTAGATGACATGATTATCTATGTAAAAAATGCAGAAGAATCTACAAAATAGTTTCTAGAACTAACAAGTGAGTTTAGCAGTGTCACAGAACACAGGATCACACATAAAAGTCAGTCACTTATATATGCTAACAACGAGCTTGCAGAAGCCGAAATGAAAAGCACAATACCATTTATAATCACTCCAAAAAACATAAAATATCTTGATATACATTAACAAAACATGTATAGGATCTGTATGCTGAATATTATAAAATGCTGATGAAAGAAATCAAATGAGACTTAAGTAAATGGAGAGGCATATACTGTGGTCATTGACTGAGTAAAGATGCTTATTCTCAGATTTATCGGTTGTTATCAAAATCTCTCCAAGGTTTTTTGTAGACATAATCAAACTTTAATGTAAAATGTACATGGGAACGCATAGGCTCCAGAGGAGCTAAAATAATCCTGATAAAGAATAAAGCAGGAGCAGTTGCTCTACCCAGTAGTAAAGCTAATGGAATAGGCACAGTAGTGGACACTGTGGTATTGGCAGAAGGATAGACATACAAATCAATGGAACAGAAGATAGAACCCAGAAGATAAACCCATGCAAAATACCTGGCAGAAGTGCAAAACTAATTTAATGGAGGAAGGATAGCCTTTTTAACAAATGGTACAGAACTAGAACAACTGGACATCTATAGGCAAAAAAAATAAAGAAAAGAAAGAGAAGAAAGGAAAAAAAAAGAACCTCAACTTAAATCTCACACTTTATGCAACACAAAATGTATCCTAGATGTAAATGTAAAGCATAAAACTTTTTTAAAATTATCTCTGTCCACCAATGACATGATCTTTAATCAGTCAGTCAGTTAATTAATTTTGGCTACACTGGATCTTCTTTGTGGCACGTAGGCTTCTCTAGTTGTGGCTCATGTGCATCTCTAGTTGTGGCACGCAGGCTTCATTGTGTGGTATATGGGATCTTAGTTCCCCAACCAGGGATCAAACCCAGGGCCCCTGCTTTGATCACTGGACCACCAGGGAAGTCCCAAAAGCATAAAACTTTTAGGGGGAGAAAATGGAGGAAAATCATCAGGATCCAGAACCAGGCAAAGAGTTCTTGTACTTCACCACAAAATCATAATCCGTAAAAGGAAATTTGGACTTTTAACTAATTAAAAATTTTTGCTCTGTGAAAGCCCATGTGAATAGGTTGCAAATACAAGTTAGAGACTGGAAGAAAACCACATATCCATTGCAGGCCTGGTATATAGCATATAATGAACTCTTAAAGCTCAACAGTAAAAAAAAAAACCCGGAACAATCCAGTTAGAAAATGGGCAAAAGATGTGAAGAGACATTTCATTGAAGGCGATATACCAACGGCAATCATGGTGATGGTGATGATTAATGCCTCATTAGCCGTCAAGGAAATATGGATTAAAACCAACTAAAAGCATGTATCAGAATGGCTAGAGTAAAAAAATAGTGATAACATCAGATTCTGGTGAGGATACAGAGAAACTGGATCACTCATACAACATTGCTGGTGGGACTGTAAAGTGGTACAGTCACTCTGGAACACATGCAAACTACTGATAGAAGCAACAGCTTGTATGAATTTCCAGGGAATTATGGTGGGCAAAAAAAACAAAACAAAACACCCATCACAGAAAGATTATATACTATATGATTCCATTTACAGAATATTTTTTAAATGATGAAATTTTGGAAATGGAGGACATATAAGTGGTTATTGGGGATTAGTGGGGGCAGGGAAGTGAGAGGGAGGTGGTTTGCCTATGAAAAAGCAACAGGGGGGCATTTTCTGGTTTTGGAATTATTCAGTATCTTGACTATAATGGTGGATACAAGAACACACACAGGTGATAAAATTGTATAGGACTAAATACACATAAACACAAATACAATGAATGCGAGTAAGACAAATTCTGAATAAAATCAGTGGATTGTATCAATGTCAATATCCTGGTTGTGATGTTTTACTATAGTTCTGCAAAATGTTACCATTGGGGAAACCTGGGTAAAGTGTAGGAGGGATTTCTGCATTATTTCTTACAAGTGCATGCAGATTTACAATCAACTCAACAAAAGTTTTAATTAAAAAAACCCCTGAATTGGTAAATTAAAATCCATTTGAAAAGAAGAAAAGCAGTCATTTCATAAGATCAGTTAAGTGATTCTGCAGGAAAAACAATTTGCGTTAGGTGGTCAGATTTTTACCTGATTGATGAACAGGTAATGTTTTTGTTTTTCCAATTTTCAGTTGAAGTATAACACACTGAGCAGAGTGCCCAAAATGTAAACATAACATATAAAACTCATGGGTGAAAATTCATGTAACCACCCAGCAGTAGTGTCATTTCATAAATGTTAATATTGAGGGGAAGATCTATCTTGTGAGCATTTTTTTCTACATCTTTAGAAGCATTTAGATGCAACCAGAGTTGGACTACATCTTTAAAAAGGCAAGCAGTAGAATATATTTAAGAAACAGTCTCTGTAGCGACGACAGTCTCTAGCTCTGTAGTCTGCGAGTTCAAATGTTAACTGATATTTCCCAAGTATACGACTTAATTTAGCCAGATTCTCTGTCTCCTTTTATTCATCTGTAAAATAAAGATTTAAGTTTTACTGGAACTATCACTAGATAAAGTTTTAAAACAGTGATGGTATTGCTGGGTTAAAACAAATTTAATTACTTATTCAAGTTTGAAGTGTGGCTGGTAAATTATCTATCCTTTTCATAACATGTATAAGAAGTGACTGTTGACTTGTTCCACATATTTAGGTATAGTAATTGCAAGCCACTTTTTCAAGATGGAATGAAAAAGAATTTATATAGAGATTAATAACATAGAATTTGTTAACTCAAAAAATATTAGGTTGAGTCATAAGAAATTGCCCATAATTAATCTTTTTGATCTACAAAGTGGCAATTCCATGTGGTTCAACCAAATGTCAGAAAACAGAAGATTAAAAAAGTATTAAATACATACATGGGATAATAGATTAATAATGGATTTCTAAAGGAACTTTGAAATGGATCTAATCTCTGTGTATGTGTTTGGAGATAAAGTGTAGAAACTAGGCCAGTTTCCATATCCTCTGAGCTCCCTTCCCACTTGACAAAAGAGAACGTATCTTTTATAGATGATGCACTTACTATAGTACAGTCTGTAAGAGGGTAAAAATCTCTAGGTGACAAGCAAAAGGACAGTTTAAGTGATTGGTTTTGGTGATGATTCCTTTAATGATTAATCACATCACCAGAAACCTGCCCTGAGATTGATTATCTTAACTTGGGTCATACATATTTTTTGTTAAGAGTGAAGTGTGACTTTCATGCCCTAGGATGCCCAAAATGGACTATGTTAGGATGTTTTCAACTCAAATACGAAGGTTGTTACTTAATTTTTGATAAAAGAAACAACTTACTAAGAAGCCATAATAATACTAAATTTGTGTATGCCCAAATATATATAAGCCAGAATGAACAAAATTTCAAGGAGAAATTTGTCAGAGACATAATAATTGTGGGGGAACTTCTGTCAACAATAAACATACTGATTAATAGGAGATAGAAAGGTAAATAATTTGCAAGTATTATCTCATAAACACATATAAAATCCCATGCTTATTTGAAAATTGGTTTTGTGATAGTATAAAGCCATAGTTGCTACACTGTGCAGTAAGGTACCGTGGGCCCCCATAGTGAATCCAAGAAACTCCTTGGGATATTCTAAATTTTTGTGGGAAACACAGTGACACCTAACATTTCAGATACCACAGAATCATTAGATCTTGAAATAGTTCACAGTGTAAACATTAGATTGCGTTGTGCTTTTTTTTTGTTTTTTTGGCTGCATTGGGTCTTCATTGCTGTGTGTGGGCTTTTCTCTAGCTGCAGCAAGAGGGGGCTATTCATTGTTGCAGTGCACAGGCTTCTCATTGCAGTGGCTTCTCTTGTTGCAGAGCGTGGGCTCTAAGTGCGTGGGCTTCAGTAGTTGTGGTGTTTGGGCTCAGTAGTTGTGGCTTGAGGGCTCTAGAGCACAGGCTCAGTAGCTGTGGCGAACGGGCTTAGTTGCTCCGAGGCACGTGGGATCTTCCTGGACCAGGGATCGACCTTTGTCCCCTGCATTGGCAGGCAGGTTCTCAACCACTGTGCCACCAGGGAAGTCCATGCACTATGTTTTTTCAATCACATATTTTGTCTGAGTGAAATAAAATTATGTTAACTTCTGTGTCGTCCCCCCCCCCCTGCAAATTACTGTTTAAGTTCTTTGGACCTAACTACCTCATAAAGGAAACTGTTGGGTACTTCCTTTGGCCTACACAGTGGACTGAGAAAGTTTGGGAAATTCTGGTATAAAGCAAATGTCAGCTAATTTCAGTACAGCCTTTGTACAAACTTTGTCCTCTGATCACAATACAATTAAATGAGAAATCAGTGAATGAGATAATTGCAAAAACCTCATAATTGTGGGGGAAAAGTAAGCACTTTTAAATACCTTGGGCATCAGGAAATCCTACTGGAAATTAGTTAATACCAAGGTATGAACAATAGGAAAGTGCTACATGTCAGAACCTGTGGAGTACAGTTGAAGTGTTAGTTTACAAGAGCAATTAAAGCAAGTAGAGAAAAAAAGGAATTTAAAAGGCATGTTAAACATATGTAGCATTATTTTTAAGAATATTAGTACATCGCTCAGTTTTTACTGCATGATAAACCACTCCAAAACTAAGTGGCTTAACACAATAGCCATTTTATTCAGCTAACAATTCGGTGGGTTGGCAGAGTGATTGTTCTGATCTGGGCCAGTTCACCTGATCTCTGCTGGGCTCCTTCACTCACCACTGGTCAGCTGGTAGATTAGCTGGTGACTAGATGACCTAAGATGGTCTCACACAAGTTTCTGGCTGTTGGCTGAGACCTTGGCTGTCTTCCACATAGCCCTCATCCCCCAACAGGCTAGCTCAGAGTTGTTCACGTGGTGGTTCTAGAATTGTAAAAGCAGCGGACATGCTTGGATGTGTAGGAACTTTTCAAGTCCATTTACCTAATTCAAGTCCGTTGCCAAAACAAGTCACATAGCCACACCTGGAATAAGTACAGGACCAGATTATCCAGAGGCATAGATAAGGGAAGGGAAATTATAACCATTTTTTTTAAATAACCACAATTTGAATATGAGCAATTATATGCCAGTTAATTTGAAAACTTAGGTGAAATGGACAGTTTCCTAGTGGAAAAAAATTAAAGACGTGAATAGATTTTTTAAAAATTTTTAAAAATTAGATCAGTAGCTAAAAACTTAACCTCTTACCCCCCGGAAAAGAAAAGGTACTTACAGATAGAACTCCAGCAAACATGCAAGGAATAGACAGTTTCAGCCTTATTCAGTGATTTCAGAGAAAGTAGAGGGAACTTTTCCCAACTCATTTAATTAGGCTAACAAACCATGACACCAAGAACCAGACCAAGACAGCATGAGAAAAGATGCATGTAAGCCAGTTTCACTTATGAACATAGGTGAAAAAAGTCCTAAAATATTAGTAAATTGAATCCAGTACTGAATCCAGTACTGAATCCATACACACACACACACACACACCACACACACACAGACACACACATATTTTTTAATTCTAAGAAAGGTTTATCAGGATTTACAATGTTATAAGTTAAGCAGTACAAGGTTCTAAGTTTAACATTAGGAAATCAATTAGTTTACCACATTTATAGATGAAAGGGGAAAATTATATGTCCATTTCAATAGGTACAAAAAAAGCAAAGCTTATAAAATCAAGCACCTGTTTGTAGCTTAAAAAGATAAAAATAATTAGCAAATTAGGATTAGAAAGGAGCTTCCTTATAGCAAACATAATATATAATGATAAAATGCTGTCCTCAGATTGGGCATCTTTGTATAGAGGAGGCTTTAGTTGTATTTATGCTTTGTATTGCTTTTATGCCTGAAATACCTGGGAGAGTAAGAGGAATGGGGGGGGGGGAGTAAGATCCCTAAAAGGCCTTTAGAAGCTTAATTATTCAGGCTCTGGAAAAGTTAAAGGATGCAGAGAATGAAAACAGAATGGAATCAGGGTTAGAATAATTTTTGTCTTGTTTATCTCTTGAGAGATCAACTTTGTTGAAACTTTATAAATGGATTAAATTGAGATGTTAAAAATTACCATATAATAGAGTTTAAGATTGTTATAAATCACAAAGTATAAAGCATAGATTTTTTTTAAAATTTGGAAACAATTTCAAACTTGCAGTTTGAAATTCAGAGTTGTAAGAATAGTACCAAAAAAGTACACCTTTCAGTTAGCACCCAGCTTCCTTGATTCTTAGCATTTTCCCATATGTGCCTTATTCTCACTTTCTCTCTGATATGTATATAGTGGCATGGTGCCCCCTTATACCCTTAATACATCAGTTCATACACTTTCCAGTATAACCACAATGTGTTTGTCAAGTTCACATAGATAAATTTCTACTATCTAATCCTTAGACCCCCACTCATAGTTTGCTAGTTTTTCCCGATAGTCCTTTATAAACCCAAGATCCAGTCTAGAATTAGACATTGCACTTAGTTGTCATGTTTCTTAAGTCTCCTTAGATCCAGTAGTTCTTCAGTCTTTTATCTTTCATGGCTGTGTATTTGAAGAGTATAGACTGGTTTCTTAGTAGAATGGCAGATTTGGGTTTGTCTGACTTTTCCCGGGTGGTTGTTACTGCTACTGTTACTACTGTTACTACTATTATTATTATTTTGGTCAGGACTACCACCAAGGTGATACTGTTTTCTCAGTATGTCAGACCAGAAGGCGCACCATGTTGATTTTTCCTATACCTTTATCCAGTTATATTTGAATTAAAAAAAATTTTATAGGCGTGTAGTTGATTTACAACGTTGTGTTAGTTTCAGGTGTACAACAAAGTGAATCAACTGTACATATACATATATCCATTCTCTTCTAGATTATTTTCCTGTATAGGCTATTACAGAGTACTGAGTAGAGTTCCCTGTACTATACAAATTTTTCCTTTACTCTTGATGGAAACCTTTGCCACTTGGTCGAGATGCTGTCTGTGAAATTTTTCCTCTATAAATTAATAAGTATTTTGTGGGGGGCCACTTGGGACTATAAAATATCAATGCATGTATTTTCATATTTGTGAGTTGCATTAATTTTACAATAATGTAGAATTAATTTTTTGAGTAGTTACTAAAGAAGTATGCTGTGATATAATTTGAAGTTGGTAATCTCTTAAGGATTAGCATATACATAAGCATCTGTTTAAACATGCTTACTTATACATAGCACGAAAGTAGATACCATGCAGACAAGCCAGTAAGCTTCAGATGTCTGTTTTTAGTTTTAATTTTATATTTGATCTGAATTTCAGCATCAATATCAATGCCTCATCAATAGCTTTCTGCTGTAATCAAACACTTCTGTAAATATTGAAGACTAGAAGGTAAAGCCTTGAAATTTTAAATTGAAAAGAATCTCAGATATCATTTAGTCATTTAATTTAGTTTGACTTAATTCTGTAGACAAACTAAAAACTTAGAGAAAATTGTAGTTTAACCAAAGTTATATATTATGTAAAATGGCACAGGTTGCCATTACAAATAATTGAAATCCCATAAAATGTAGAAATATTTTTGCTAGTAGAGAATTTCTGTTATAAAAGCCAGATAGGGGACTTCCCTGGTGGCCCAGTAGTTAAGACTTTGCGCTTCCATTGCAGGCGGTATGGGTTTAGTCCCTGATTGGGGAACTAAGATCCCACATGCTGAGTGGCGTGGCCAAGAAAAGGAAAAGAAAAATAAAAGTGAAGATGATTTTAAAAAAAGAGAAAGAAAAAGAAAAGAAAAGCCAGATAGCAAGAGTTTAAATCTGAGATGATAGCAATTAGATGGCATTTATGCTAATGAATTCCTCTTCCCCCCACTCCCAACAAACATACCACCCTTAACATTGAGCAATAAACTCTTTCTCATTAAGCTGACTTCTTAATAAATTGCTTCAGGCAACCATTAGTAGTAAGTTGATGAAAGCTAGCATACCAGTTGAAATATATTTGCTAGACTTTTATAATAATAATAATAATGTAAATTTTAAAATGTAAATCTTCACTGCAGATTAGGAGGCATAGTATTGGTCAAAACAGTTGGTGCTTAATAAAGTGTGTGTGTGTATGTGTGTGTGTGTGTGTGTGTGTGTGTATGAATGCTGGCCTTTAAACAAGTTAATTTTGTTACCAGATCCAGAATGTGGCCTGTCATGGGTTTGCAGTATACACATTTAATTGATATTATCCTATTGGAGATTTAGTGTTTGTTTCACAGTTGCCTGATAAAGTTGAAATAATTTTAATGGATTTTTCATTAACAGCAGCCTTCATGACTTCTTAGCTATTTATTGGTTGTCTTTCAGAACAAAAGAGATGAACACTTACTGAAAAAAAGAAATGTTCCCCAAGAAGAAAGTTTAGAAGATTCAGATGTTGATGCTGATTTTAAAGCAGTAAGTTATTCTTATAAGGTGTTTGAAAAATAATTTTTATAATAACCAGAGAACTGCATTCTCAATCTAAGACCAGTTTTACAATGATAATTAAGGTATATTAACTCTTAACTTTAGTAAATAGATTACTTAATAAAAGTAATTTTGCTATTAAACTCTTTGCTGAACTATCTTTTTTTCTTTTTAAGCAAAATGTAACACTAGAAGCTATATTGCAGGTATGTTATTAATTTAATATTCTCATTTTGAAGTATTTTGAAATTGAATTTCTTTTTAATTTCTGAAATTTACATTTGGTATTGCAGAATGCCACAAGTGATAACCCAGTGGTCCAGTTGAGTGCTGTCCAGGCTGCAAGGTAAGTACTAATTTGTCTAGAAAGAGAATTATGTAACACCTAGGGTGTCCTAGCTGATAGTCTAGGAGTAGTACATTGTTATTTCTATTAATAGTTTGAAAATATAGCAGTTAATTTCTTATATTTCTATTTCTAGAAAGCTATTATCCAGTGACAGAAATCCACCAATTGATGACCTGATAAAATCTGGGATTTTACCAATTCTAGTGAAATGTCTAGAAAGGGATGATAAGTAAGTATGGATTTGACTCCCTGTTCACTTTTTTCAGCTAACTGAAAATTTGTGATTATTATTTCACCAATGGGTTCCATGTGGTTTTGCATTTATCACATTTTTCATTTGTCATGTATTTTAATGTAATTTTCTTATTCTGTGATCACATTCAGCAGACCTAAAGTGCTTCTCTTTTTAGTTTTTGAAGTGTGTGTATTTTCTAGGAAAATTTTAGCTTCTGTTTATTGTCTGTTCTAACTTATCTCAAATATTTATAGTCTTTGTTAGTTGGTCTTTTTAAAGTAATATTTTAAAACAACCCAAATAGAGTTTGAGTCACTCTTTGCTTATGAGTCTATATATAGATTAACCTCATGACTTGAGTCAACATGAATGGTTTCCAGAACTCAGTAGCTCTTTCTTACCCTGGGAATATTCCAGCTGATCCACTGATACTCTGAGAAGTCTTTAACAGAACTCCAGCCATGATTAGTTGTCTATCCTCATGGTTTTTATTTGTGGTAAAGATAAGAGAGCAGATTGTAATTTTCCAGAATAGGAAGGGAAAAACACCACTTGGTATCTTTTGAGGTACTGGCCCCATTTCTTGGTGTGCTATATCTTAAACCTCATCACTTTGAGTTAACTGGGGAGAATGTTAAGTTTCAACTCCACCATACATTGAAACAAATGCTAATTTTACATTTAAGGGGCATTTAGACATGGGATACTTTTGCTAAATATTGTCTGAGATTTTCAGGAGACTAGATTAAAATAGTGGTATATAAATGTTTCCACTAATGCTTTTTATTACTTAAAAATATTTCCTTCTGCTTCCATTATGTGCCACAACAATCCCTGCAAAAGCCCTTAACACTTTTTTAATACTATCGTATATATTTTCCATGACAAGATTTAAGTAAAAATAAGTTTTATTTCAGTTGTTTAAAAAAATTTCTATTTACCTCTACTTTTTTAAAGCCCTCATTTTGTCCTTGATCTGCTTTTCTTTCCTCCTTCTTCTCCTTCTCCTTTTCTTCCTCTCCCTTTTTTTTACATTTTGGTCTTTGACATGGGCCTGTTTATGTAGGTGTATCTGTGAAATATAGTGTATGTACAGAAGAGTTTGCTAAAATATATGCAGACCTATGTAACTATCACCCAAAGTAAAAATAGAAAATTGTCAGTGGTTTTGATCTGACTTGACTTGATGGATTTGTCATGGGAAATTGTGTCATAATATAAAAGACCCATAGGCTTTGGAGCCAAGTGACGTTGGTTTAAATCCAAGGTTTGTTGCTGACCAAAACCCAAGTAGCATTTTGAGCCTCAGCTGCCTCATCTATAAAAGTTAGGTGGTTGTGAGGAATGAAAATAATATATACAAAACACTACACAACATCAAGCTTATAATAAATGTTCATTTATTGTTTACTTATTGTATTCATTTTTTCTCTATCTTCTCTTTTTTCAAATGACATCTTAGAAGACTTTCTCTGGCTTTGTAATTGTATTTTTTACATCTTTCTGTTTTCTCATTTAAGGCCCTCGTTGTCAGTATTTTGACAAACCACCTAGCCTAGTTTAATAACCCTTTCTTCTAGTCTGGGACAACATAAACTCTCATCATCTTTGATCTTATCATCCCTTTATTTCTCCTTAGCCTCGGTAGTCTCTTATCACTTGCCTTTTGCCAAAGTTCATCATGCAGTTCTTGTCTGCTACTTCATATTCTCATCTGTTCCATCTTTTTAACCTCATGACTTACTGTATCGCTGACATTTATTCTCCTTAAAAACCTTTTCCTTCTCTGATCTCTCTAACCTTTTGGTATTAACAACTTCACTCTCTTTCTTTGGTATTTATAGAGTTTCTTCTATGTCCCTAACCTTTGGCTCTCCTTGGTTTTTGCTCACTACCGTCCCCTCCTACCTTAGTATTCTTTTTAAAAGAATTTATGTTTTTCATCTGTCTATCCTAACTTAATGTAGATAATTTCTTTTTTAAAAAAAAAATAAATTTATTTATTTATTTTTGGCTGCATTGGGTCTTCATTGCTGCTCGCAGGCTTTCTCTAGTTGAGGAGAGCGGGGAAATCGTTGTGGTGCACGGACTCTAGGCTTGTAGGCTTCAGTAGTTGTGGCTGGAGGGCTCTAGAGCACAAGCTCAGTAGTTGTGCTGCATGGGTTTAGTTGCTCTGCGGCATGTGGGGTCTTCCCGGACCAGGGCTTGAACCCATGTCCCCTGCGTTGGCAGGTGGATTCTTCACTACTGCGCCACCAGCGAAGTCCCAATGTAGATAATTTCTTACAAGATTTTTCCTACATCAGCCTTTAACCTTTTTTTATCTATTCTGCATGGACTCCAGCAATATTTTCTTTATTTCACTTTTCAGTAACACTTCCTACTTAGTGTGTCTATAAATAAATTCCAAGTTCTGAAGCCTGAGATTTGAGTCCTACTTCCCATACCACACACACAAACTTAGGTAACCTACCCTTCCGGTTTCACCCCATGTTAAATTTTTGTATACCTTCGTGGCTTCAGCTCTCTTGATCTCTTTGTAGTCATCTGTACACATCATGATCATCCCACCCATGATACTTTTATTTGTTTATCCAGTTGTCAGTGCCTTTCTTTCTTTACCCATCTTTGAAAAGCTAGCTCAGTTTTCCCTTTCTTTATGAGGTCTTCCCTCACAATTCTGAATTATAATGATCTCATACTTTCAGCAAAATTGTGTAGCCTTGTAATATCTCCAGTATGTAAAGCAGATTGTGTAGTGGAGTCAGAGCTTTAAGACCTGTCTAGAGGTTGTGGCAGTGATTCAGATGAGATGATGAGGACCTCAGCTGGCACAGTGATATTAAGGATGGTGCTATAAATATAAGAAACACTTAAGAGGTAAATTGATATGACCTATTGATTAGATGTCTGTGGGAGGGGAAGGAGTCAAGGAAAATAATGACTGGCTAAATGTTGCAACTACCAGTGGACAAGAAGTAAGTTTATATTGACTGACTTTGAGAGCAAATGAGACATTCAGGTAGAGATATCCAACAGGCAGTTGGACATAATAAGGTGAAATTTAAGGACAAGGTGAGGGATAAGCATATAATCTGCAGGTCATAAATGTAAATGGTATTTTTCTGTCTAAAGATTTTTTTATTGTTTTTTACAGTCCTTCATTACAGTTTGAAGCTGCGTGGGCATTAACTAATATAGCATCAGGAACTTCTGCGCAGACTCAAGCTGTTGTACAGTCTAGTAAGTAAATTAACTTCCTTACTTGCTGAACCTTTTTTTTTTAATAAAGGGAAGGAAGTGGTGTTTTATTGTAAAGACAGTTTTATCTTGTAACATTTTAAAAATTGTGAGTATTATAAGTTACTTATGATAGTTAATATCTTTCCTATAGCTATCATTGAATAATTTTAATTGTGGTGACTAAAAAGTTAATAAAAGTTTTATCTTTTGGGGTCAAGACTGTTTCCTAATAATAGGATTTAAATTTTCTATTTCTAATGCCTCCAAGGTGCTGATTTACTTATGTCTTTTAACTCATAACATATATTTTTAGAATTTTGCCTGCCTCAAGATGGGCTGTTATTAGTGTGTTGACCCAAACTGTCAAAAGCTCTTTGAAAAAAACTGGATGTTACCAAGTAGTCTTAAAGTGTGGGACACTCAACTGACATCAGGTGGTACTCAAGATGATTGCTGTAAATGATACAGCAATACGTTGCATTGAATCAGGTAGTGAGAATACTATTCTCGTTCACTTTTGTTTTAGATATTTCAGTTATGTCAAAGAGAAGAATTCCAGGTAGATGTTAGTTGTAACAAAAAGAGAACAGATTTTAGACTAGGGCTTTCATTAGAGACTAGTACGTACAATTAATTAGCAGTGTTTTGTTTTCATTTTTAATTTTTTGGTTATCTTTTATGTGTGGTGATTGGTACTGGTATTCTATTTACAGAAGTCATGAATAAAATTAGTTAAAATACAAATGTGAGTCAGTTTAAACCTTCATACATTGCTGGTGGGAATGGAAAATAGTGTAGCCTCTTTGGAAACCAGTTTATTAAATCATAGAGTTACCATATGACCTAGGAGTTCACCTACTACGTGGAACCAAGAGATATGAAAACACGTCCACAGAAAGACTTGTACAGAAGTATTTGTAGCAGCATTACTCATATTATTCATAATAGCCCCCAAATGGAAATAACCCCAGTATCCATTAGCTGATGAGCAGATAAACAAAATGTGGTATACCATTGAATACTATTCAGCAAAATAAAAAAAGAAAATGCAATACTGATACATGCTATAACATGCATAAGCCTCAAAAACATTATTCTGAGTGAAAGAATCCAAACAGAAAACTTCATATCATACAATTTCATTTATATGAAATGTCTAGAATAGGAAAGTCTGTAGAGACAGAAAACAGAGTAAATGGTTGCCTGGGGCTGGGGCAGAGGGTAGTAGACTTTTCTGGGTATCAGATTTCTTTTGGGGGTATAGAAATGTAAAATTAGATTGTGGTGATGACTACACAACTCTGTATAAAGTAGTAAAAACCACTGAATTGTACACTTAAACAGATAAATCATATTGCATGTAAATTATATCTCAATAAAACTATTAAAAGTGTGAGTCAATTTTAATTTGAACATTAAATAAATAATACAGGTATACAATGGATTATTACTCAGCCTTAAAAAGGAATAAAATTGAGTTATTTGTAGTGAGGTGGATGGACCTAGAGTCTGTTATACAGAATGAAGTTAAGTCAGAAAGAGAAAAACAAATACCATATGCTAATGCATATATACAGAATCTAAAAAAATACGGTACTGTTGAAACCAGTGGCAGGGCAAGAATAAAGACACAGATGCAGAGAACGGACTTGAGAACACAGCAGGGAAGGGGAAGCTGGGATGAAGTGAGGGAGTAGCATTGACATATATACACTACCAAATGTAAAATTGATGGCTAGTGGGAAGTTGCTACATAGCACAGGGAGAGCAACTCGATGATTGGTGATCACCTAGAGGGGTGGGATAGGGAGGATGGGAGGGAGGCTTAAGAGGGAGTGGATATAGGGATATATGTATAAATACAGCTGATTCACTTTGTTGTACAGTGGAAACTAGCGTAACATTGTAAAGCAATTTTACTCCAATAAAGATCTGAAGAAAAAATAATGATACAGGTAGTGCAGAGATACAGCTAAAAATCCTAGAGATAATATACAATTGACTTAAATTTAAGAAAAAGTGATCTAGCTTATGCTTAGTTTCTGCCTATAATGAATATGATGCTATGTTTTGGAATTTGAATTAACACATAAGTTATATAAAGAGTAAGGCTTATGCTGACAAATTATCTTGAAATATAAGGTAGGCCTGATATGGGGATAATCAGTTCCTTAGTTAATCCTATATCATCAATTGAGATCATACTGACTAAAGTATTATATTCTAAGGTTACGTGTTCAGGGTAGAAACTTTTAATAAATTATAGGAAAAATTTCATGCTGCTGTTTTCGTTTTATAATATAATAGCAACTTCTAGACACTGTCAGTAGGTTTGTTACTTGAATATTAGTAGTGGAAAACACTAAAATTCATTATATTTAGGGTAAAGGTATTTGCCACATTTATTCATTCAGTAAATTATAATTGGGCGACTATAGTGTGCCAAACTCTATATTTTATCAACTTATTTGTAAAGGCTGAAATCTATGAACTCTAACATTTTGCAGTGTAAATATTAGTTTTTCTTTATTATAGATGCCGTACCTCTTTTTCTAAGACTTCTCCATTCACCACATCAGAATGTTTGTGAACAAGCAGTCTGGGCTTTGGGAAACATTATAGGTAAGTTGAATTTAGGTTTGAAAAAATTCCAATTAAGTATTTTAATTAACTTTTTTCCTACATTGGCATAGCCATTACACACTATGTTTCCTCTAATTTTAATGTGGGTTGACTGTCTTCTTGCTTCATAAATACTAACTTAAGATTGTACCTCTTTGAAATGGGTATGCAATTTGCTATCAGGATTGGTAGGTTAAATTTTTGTTCCCCAATCAAAATCTGGAGAAATAGCAACACTTGATGCCCTTGACTAATGGTGAGGAAACATAGAACATCAGTGTCCCAACATGAGCCATTGCATACATTTCAGACTTTCTCATCCTGAATGTAATTTTTTTTTAAATACAATTTTCATTTCTGTAGGTGATGGTCCTCAATGTAGAGATTATGTCATATCACTGGGAGTTGTCAAACCTCTTCTGTCCTTCATCAATCCCTCCATTCCCATCACCTTCCTTCGGAACGTCACATGGGTCATTGTCAATCTCTGCAGGAATAAGGACCCCCCACCGCCTATGGAGACAGTTCAGGAGGTAAATGAAGAATTGCAAAGGCCAGATGGTATATTTTCCCTATGTTTATGCTTTAGATTTTCATGCACAGGGAATAAAATAATGCATAGACTGATTTCATTGCAGGTATGAGATATTTAAGAAACGTATCATACTTAATTTTGAATCCTATGAAATAAAAGTTGAGACTCTTATGGCACCTGAGTGAATGTCAGTCCACCCTAATTCAGGAAACCATAAATTCAAGCAGAAAAATACAAAAGAAGAGCATAAAATCTTGGTTTTATTACTACACTGCATTGTTGGTTTAACACTGAAAAAATAAGGGATTGCTACAGATAAAACTGGTGTACTTATATGCAAATGTTCTTGAATGAATTTGCATTAAGTCCAGTTGAAATTTCCCTTGATTCCTGACAAAATTGGTACTCTTAATGTGTGACATGCTTTGTGTTAAATTTGCTAATTAAAAGCAAAGTAGAATCTTTGCTGTTCACATCTAATTTGTAAATGGATCTGAGCATTTTAAGTTTGGGTTTTTTTGTTTTTGTTTTTGTTTTTAATATTTATTTATTTATTTGGTTGCACCAGGTCTTAGCAGCACGAGGGCTCCTTAGTTGCAGCATATGAACTCCCAGCTGCAGCATGCATGTGAGATCTAGTTCCCTGACCAGGGATTGAACCCGGACCCCCTGCATTAGGAACGTGGAGTCTTATCCACTGCACTACCAGGGAAGTCCCTGAGTATTTTAAGTTTTAAAAAATCCTTTGTAACCTTTAATCACTTGGTTGTGTAGAGAAATATTGACTGTGAATCTTTAATGTTTATAATTGACGTTGTTCACCATCTTCTGCCACCTCTTGCCCTCGTGGAACGGGTACTTACTGATTCCCCCCACTTCTGGGTGCCCCCACCCCCCGCCCCAGATTTAAAAAAAGGTCTGTAATGCCTGAATTCAACAAACTTTATACTTTATACTAGTCATAATTTTCTTGACTAAATCTGAGATCAAAAACTTTAATTTGACTCAAGTAGCTTATCAAATAAAATCTTATTTTTACTTTAAGCAGGTAAGTGAGATGACAGCAGTTTTAAGAATAGCTTTTTTAAAATAGCTATACTATATACATGAATCTCCATTCTTTCCAGTTGACATATGTCATAAAGAAGGTTTTTGAAAACAAATGCTTTTCCTTTAAGGTACATTAATCTCTGCCAGACTTAGTTGAATATTTTAATTAGATATCTGAAATATTTTTTTGGTTTTTCAGATTGAATTTATCATATTTTTTTTTTCCTAATAGAGATTCAAACAAACTTAATGTTGTTTTTCTTGCCCTGCAAATAGTATTTACTGCTTTTTTTTTTTATCAAAGTTATTCATTTTTACAAAGACCTCTTCATCCACTCTAGTGTTATTTATTGTTTGTCTTCTTTCCACAGATTTTGCCAGCATTATGTGTCCTCATATACCATACGGACATAAATGTAAGTAAAGCAGAAGCTCAGATTTGGGATTTTGCTCTGGATGGGACTGAAAGGTTTTTGTTTTGTTTTGTTTTAATTTTTTAAAGAGTTATTTATTCTTATGCTTTTAATAAGTGTCAGCATATTAACTTGTCCAGCTTCCACAGTGTATGTGGTTTTCAGAAATAGGATTAAAGTTAAATTAAGTTTATATCTTAAATCACTCAGATAGCAAAAATGCTAACTTTAGAGAAATTATCACATATGTAATTAGTTTAGTTATTTATATCATAATAGTAGTGTTTTAAAGTATTAATATTTATAAAGTGGTATAAGCTTTATAAAGTTCTGTCATATTTTTTTAAAATTTCATTTGATTCTTATAATAGGTAGGCTAGATATTATTGTCCCCATTTTAAAGAAAGCCTCAGGAAAAGATTAAGTGACTTATCCAAAGTTGCAAAGCTTGTAAGGGTCACAGTCGGTATTTAAAACAGATCTTCTGATGACAGATCTTGTTTACTCTCTGTGAAACCACGCTAACTCCAAGGCTACAACTTTTTGAGATACAGTATTGAAGGATATAGTTTTATTTTTTAAATTTGAATTTATTTATTTATTTTTATTTTGAGCTGCATTGGGTCTTCGTTGCTCTGCAGGCTTTCTCTAGTTGTGGTGAGTGAGGGCTACTCTTCATTGTGGTGTACAGGCTTCTCATTGCAGTGGCTTCTCTTGTGCAGAGCACTGGCTCTAGGCTCTTGGGCTTCAGTAGCTACAGCACACAGGCTCAGTAGTTGGGGCACACAGGCTTAGTTGCTTTGTGGCATGTGGGATCTTCCCAGACCAGGGATTGAACCCACATCCCTTGCATTGGCAGACGGCTTCGTAACCATAGTGCCACCAGGGAAGTCCCAAGTATAATTTTAAATGCAAAAGCATCTTTACATGATTTGTTCATTACATGAGATTTAGTTAAGTATTTACTATATGTATTCTGGCAAATATTTGTATCAAGCAGTCTAAAAATTCTCCTCAATGTAGCAAGGCTAAATGTTAATTCTTCCACAAAGTGAAACAATGGCTAGATTTCAGTGAATTTAGAACTGATTCTAGCATTGATCTAGCATTAATTTGGCTTCTAATGTTCCAGCTAATATCTCTGATTTGTTGAATGTTTGTGTTTTTATGATCCTACCATTGTTTGCACACACACATATTATGTATGTGTGTGGGTGTCAGAATTATGTGTGATTTATCATTGGGATGAAGAAAATGCATCGTTGCTAACATTTCTCAAGAGGCAGTGATTTACAGTTCCTATATAAGTATTGACCCTTACATTTCCCTACTTAATTTTAGCACTGTAAATTCTTAGGAAGGAATCTTTTAAAGGTAACTAAAGTAACTTTTTATTTGTCAAGTGTTAGCTTGAACTGTCATAAAAATTAAGTGAAACCTGTTTAGTTATATACTGTCCTGTTTTCAAAATGGATATAAAAGTGACTTTGCAATAGACCTAAGATAATAAATATCTTTTAAAAAAAGGAGGTAAAATTCTTTTTAAAAATGTATTTGTTGTTACTGAATGCTAAATTTAGTCCTAAGCTTTCTGAAAGCCAAAATTAAAAGGGAAATAAGCAAAAAATATCTGATATTTCCATCCAGACTTTTCCCCTAGGACATTATGGAGTCGATTATTGGCGAATAAAGGCTTTCACCACCTATTGGTCTTGTTTATTTGAAAGTTAGAGGTATTAAAGTGATGAAGTACTGTAGTTATATTTATCAAGTTAAACAAACACAGATTGTTCCACGTAAGCCAGAATTGCGCAGAGAATTGTAGGCACAGAGATGAAGAAGACATAGAGGTCCTGCCCTCTAAAACCTCAACATTAGTAGCAGGTAAAGAGTGAACGGAATGAACTTTTGTCAGTTACTTGCTATACTAAATCTATTTCTGTAATATCCTTTTATCTTACCAGCACCCTTATGAGATAAGTTTTGTTCTCTTATTTTACAATTAAGGAGATTGAAACTCAGTAAAATTAATCAAACTAAGATCATACAGTGAATAAAAGCCATGGCTGAGAATTGAAGCCAAGTCCAAACCCTGTGCTCTTTCATACTGCAATCACATAAGCACACAATATGTGTGCAAACAAGAAAAGTAAAACAAAGGAATGACCAAAATTCTGGAATTATGAAAGCACATCCTCTCTGGCAACCAGAAAGCTTCATTGAGAAAGCAACATTTGAAATAAGCATTATAAGGAGATGGTGGTGGAAGGGATGATAGAAGTGAAAAAGATAATTATGTTAATAGTTAGCATTTATTAAGGGTTTAAGTGTGCCAGGCACTGTTTTGAGCGCTTTTCATATGTTGACTCTTTCATTCCTTACAAAAATCCTATGCAATTGGTAACTGTAATTATCTCCATCTTACAAATAAGGTAAAAAAGACAGATAGTTAAGTAATTTGTCTAAAGTCATATAGCCAGGATGAGAGGATTTTGTCAAGTTGAAAAGGTCATTTCAGGTACATGAGGAACAATATTAAGGACTCAAGAGGGTGTGGAGAATACAGGTGGTTAATAAACCAACTCATTTGCTGGGGACTTAAGTTTCAGGATCCTGTTTTAAGAATCCTGTTTTAAGGAGTTTGGGTTTATCTTGTAATCGTTGCAGAATCATTGAAGATTTTCAGATAGAGGAGTGATGTGCTCATGTCCATTGTAGTCAGATAATTTGGAAGAGGCAAGGACAGTCTGGAATGGGGAAAGTTTGAATGTAGGCTGGCCTATTCTGCTATCATATAGTAAGTTTAAGCAAGTTGATGAAGGTATGAACCCAAAGCGGTAATGGCTAGGAAAGATAAAGTGAGTAGAACTTCAAGAGGAAAGGATCAAAGAGAAGAAGTAAAAATTCCTTTGGTTTCTAATTTGTCAATCTAAATGCATAATAATGCCATGAACCATCAGGAGTCAAGCAGAAAGATGAGACTGGTGGAGGAAGATGAGTTTATTGTAAGACAGCCACATTGATTCTGATTTACTTGTTGTTATTCCATAGTAATGTTTCCAGGAAGGAAAAGACAATACATCTTGGAGATCTATCAGCATTTAAGAGAGTCATGAAAATATGGACATTGAGTAAGATTCAGAAAAAGGGCTAAGAATTGAATTCTAAGGAATTCTCTGCATTTGAGCGGTGGTAACAAGGAAGAGGGAACCAGCCAGGGAGTTTTTTAAAGTAGAGAGATGGAAGCATAAATGAGGAAGCAAAGAGCAGGAAAAAAAAACAAGGTAGAGATTTAGCAGGTTCTAGATCATAGAGTCTTGTATATCATGTACCACCTTAGGTTCCGTGTATCCTCTTGCTGTAGCTGATAGGGAGCCAAAGAATAATCTAATTTGTATTATGGATTGATAATTCATACCAATTACGAGTAGAGTATAGATTTTAGGAGAAAAGTAGAGTTGAGATGACAGATCGGTGGTGATTTTGTGGTATAGATGAGAGAAAATTAGGACCAGTACCAGAGCTTAGACATTAGGAATAAAAAGATAAGGGAGGACTATAGAAATCTTTAGATGATAAATTTGCTGATTTTGATATGGGTGGTGAGAGAAGAGAGGAATCAGGGATAATACCCACCTTTCTAACTTGGGTCTTAGGGTAGGACACAACAGAAAAGAAGAGTAGCAGCAAGGGGAGATGTAACAGCAGGAAAGACTTCATTTAGGGACAGTCACTAATGAGACTGCTGGAGAAGCTATGTTGGGCTGTGGAGAGGATTAGGTGGTTTATGGATGTTAATAATGCCCTTGTGACATTAGGAGAAGAACTGAATATTGACCCTGAGGAGTAGAGAAGAAATCTGGACTGATTTAGGTCAGTCTGTGTTCATTTGCTTTCTAGTTACTGTGCTTCTTAAAGTTAGGGTGCAGTTGCAGCGATCTGTAGCATTTGGTTTTCCTCTCCTTTGTGACGTTGTTCATCCATGGCTTGACAAGCCCAGATAATGTTAATACAAATCTACCTTATTTTGCTACAAATGAAGTTAATCAGTTGTTGCAGATTGGTTATGTGCTGCAACTTGATGGTTAGTGACACTTGATGATATGTCAGGGGTCCCCGAGATCACCTTCAGATTCAGTGAGTGATTTGCTAGAAGGAATCACCGAGAAGCTTTTACACTCATGCTTATAATTTATAGCAAAAGGATACCGATTTGTTTAGGGAAAACTCAGTCTTTTCCTTCCTGTATAGGGAAAAACCCAGTTCTTTGCTACTGTATGTATCTCTCCTGTATGTCTCCTTTACTACTCACACAGAACACTTCACTTCTCATACTTCTGGTCACCAAATGTGTTGGGGGGGGAGGGTCCCCCACAACAACAAGCAAGTCTCTGTGACCCACTGGGTACCCTACAATATAATTCACTTCCAGTACTACCCAGAGATAGTGTCAGATCCCACAGGTTAAGGACTCAGTCCCATGTGATGGTCACCTCTTCCCCCAACCCACACTTCAGATGCCAGTCGTAAAGTCCCAAGCCCTCTGATCTTTAGATTAGAGGCTTCAAAGACCCCCTCTTTGGATTCTGTAAATTTGCTAAAGCAGCTCAAAGAACTCAGGGAAACAAGTACATTTACTTGTTTATTAAAGGATATGATAAAAGATACAGATGAACAGCCAGATAAGAGACACATAGGGCAAAATCTGAGAGGGTCCTATTCCCATGAAGTTGGGTTATGTCAGCCTTCTCGTGTGGGTGTGTTTGCCAGCCTGGAAGCTTTTCAAACCCCCGACTGCTGGGATTTTATGTTAACTCTGCTTCTAGCCCCTCTCCACTCTCTGGGGAATGAGGGGCAGGGCTGCAATTCCCAAACTTCTAATCATGGCTCAGTCTTTCTGATGACTTGCCATCATCTAGGAACCATCCAGGAGGCCATCCAGAGTTGCCTCATTAGAGCAAAAGATGCTTCTCGTGCTCTTATCACTTAGGACATTACAAGGGTTTTAGGAGCCCTGAGTCAAGGATGAGGTCAAAGACCAAATATTGGAACAAGAGGTGTTCTTAGTGTTTTTATCACTTAGGAATTTATAAGGTTTTAGAGCCCTGTGCTGGAAACTGGGGGCAGAGACCAGAATATTTCTTATCATTTCACAAGATTAAAATCAACAAAGGCTAAAGGTACATAGGGCAGAGTTTAGGAGATACCAGGTGTAAGTTTCCAGTTGTCCTTTCCCAGTAGATTGGTGAGGACAGTGCTTTATTCTCCCAGCAACCATGTGTGGCAACACACATCAAGTATTACCAACCAGGAACCTCCTGAACTTTTATGTCCAGGGTTTTTATTGGGGAGTCAGTCACATAGGCTGACTGACCTTAACTACTCAGTCTCTGTCCCCTCCCAGAAGTCAGACTCATTTAGTGTGGCCCAGCATCTCAGGAATGCAGTATTATGACAGGATAATACCAGGGCTCAGGGGTTATCTTGAAGGAGCTGATCAAGGACCAGTCCTTTCTTTGGAATGTGTAGGATTGGAGCACCGTGAGCTTGCTCAGTTACCCTTTACTGTATATAAGGATTAAATGTAAGTATAAAGTTTTAACTTGGTTCAGCTCTAGTTGTCTCTAAAGCATGTGTGATATTCACATTCCATAGACATTCTACAGACATCTAATCTTATAGGAAATGCTGTACATGTTAATAGCAGTTTTCAGTAAGGGTGCCTAACAGGACGTTATTTGTTAACACATTTACCAGAGGTGGTGAAAATCAGTAAAGGTCTTTGAGGTGAGTATGTTATTGTTTGACGAGTTTGGATTGCTAGAGATTTTCCTTTGGTTCATATGATACCAGCTTACAAGAAGTGTGTTAGTTTACTATATTGACCCTTTGAGTCATCTGTCTTTTCCATGTGTGTATGTGCGTTTCCTCCTTTGTGTCTAGAGGTTAGCTTTCTAGCAGTCTTCAAGTACATGAAATATTGCTGAAGTAAGAAATTGTAAATGTTTCTAGCACAGAAAAACAGTGAACAATAATTAAAGTAGCTCAGGATTGCTCAAGACTTCATTGGCATGTGATTAATCTGATTATTAGCTGGAAGGAAAAGAGTGCACCCATTGACTATTAGTGACTGTAAAAGCCAGGCATTTGACCATAGAAATCCAGAAAAAGGGAAAACCAAGAAAAAAGAATCTTAGAGGAAAGAGATGTAAAATAGCAGAAGCAGCTCAGATGGGAAACGGCAAGCGAAAGGTAAAGTAACAAATATCAAAAGACATTGAGCAGCTGTGAGCCTGCTTATGGAGATGAGGAAAGCAAACTGAGGAAAACAGAGGAAACTAGAATAGCCTAATAATCTTGTGCTGTGAATTTCAAAGTTTTAAAGCATTTTTAAAATGAGATTTTCAATGAAGCCCCAGTATATTATAAAACAAAATTAAAGAGAGACCAGAAGTACCTTTACAGTTTCAGGGGGCCCGAGACCTAGCAGTAGCTTGCTTTTCCCCCCAACCTTGGAGGTGGTGTCATGGAGATCCCACCAAAAACCATTAATTGATCTCAGCTTAGAAACCGTAAATATTTCATTTTTCTAGGCTACTGTATTTTAGTCAGAAAAGAGTGGTTTTCTGCTAATAGTAGGGGGCTATAATGGGAAAAGAGTTAAATTTCATTTAGAAGCTTCCTAAAACTGGCCAAGGCAGCCAGTATTGTTCTGTACAGTATTACATTTTGTGGCTGTGGTTTATTCAGAGCACACTATTTTGGGTAGGCATTTAGGCCAGTTCTTAAGTTTTGCAAATATGAATAACGTAGTAGGGGGTAATCTTGTGTATTTTCATATTACTGGAGATATACTTCAGGGTAAATTCCTAGAAGCAGGATTGCTAAGTCACAGAGTGAATGCACTGTAATTTTTGTTACACACTACCAAATTCCCTGCCTTAGGGGCTGTGTCATTTGCATTCCCAGCAGCAACATACAGAAGTGACTTTCTTCATGGCCTTGCCCATGCGTTGTCATGTTTTAAATTTTTGTCAGTCAATGAAAAACTGTATCTCATTTTTAATATGTATTTCACTTTTTGTGAGTGAAGTTGAACTTGATATCGTATGTTGAAAAATCATTTTTACATCTTTGCAAAGAGCCGGTTCATCTTTATTGCTCATTTTCTGTCAGATTTTTGGTCTCTTTTTCTTGGCTTTTAGGAACTCTTTATGTATTAAGGATATTAACCCTTTATTTGTGGTATGTTTTATATATATATATGTCAAGTATTTTCCTAATTTGTCCTTTGGCTTTGATATATTTTGCCATGCAGATTTTTCCTTTTTATGTAATCAGATTTATCAGTAGTTTCTTTTGTCGAATCTAGATTTTTTCCTGAGTTATAGATGTTTTATTATGTTAAGGAAATATCCATAAAATCCCATTTTGAGTGTTGACATCAAGAGTGAGTGTTGACTCCCACTCACATGCACACATGCATGCATCCATCTATCCATCCTCTGCTTTCCTTGACCCCCATCCCTGGGCTGTGTAGAGCACCTCCCCTCCCCTGCCTGCCAGTGGTACTCACTGCATGGTAAGTAACTGTGTGCCTATAATTGTGTGTTTATGTGGCCAGACAGCAACACAGTACAGCGCAGTCTGTACTTGTTCACCTTGCATCCTGGCTCCTAACCCAGAGTCTAAATGCAAGGCAATAGGCTTAGGGCGTGTTCCTGGGTCTTCTGACATCTTGTGCTGGAATGTCCCCAGCCTCTGCTTCTGGGTGCCAAGGGTGTGCCCATGTTGGCCCTGGCCGTGACCTGGCTGGGCCCTTTGCTTCCTTCAGGATGTGACTCTCAGTAGGTTAACTAGTCACAGCTGCACTCTGGGTGGTGTCAGGCAAGCAGCCACAAAAGGACAGGAACAGGGTTCAGTGCCTGATCCTGGTACATTTCCGGATGTAGTTCCAGTAGTGCGGTGGGTCCACGTGTCTTTAAGAAGAGACCAAAAAGTCAGAACACCCGACTCTACTAACCACCTTGACTCAGATCTTGACTCTGTTGTCCTCCCTCCTTCTCCCTCCTAGAGTTCCCATCCTTGTGTCTGCACAGCAATGCAGAGTTTACTCAGCTCTCTTGCACCCACGATTACAGCTGATGCCCAGGAACAAAGGGATGGGGTGAAGCAGTGCAAATTAAATTTGTTCCTGCCCCCTTCTCATTCCTTTCCATGTTTCAAAACCCAGTTTGTCACCTCAAACCCATTAGGATGGCTAAGATAATAACAACAATAATAACAAAATAACAAGCGCTGAAGAGGAAGTGGAGAAAATGAAACTGCAGGTGGAAATGTAAAATGGTACAGATGCTACGGGAAACAGTACAGCAGTTCCTCAAAATATTAAACGTAGAATTACCATATGATCCAGTAAGCCCACACAGAAGGACTGAAAGCAAGGACTCAAACAGATATTCTTTACACCCACGTTCATAGCAGCATCATTCACAGTCTCCCAAAGCTGGGAGCAACTCAAGTGTCCATCAACAGATGAATGTAATGTACACATACGATGGGATACTATTCAGCCTTAAGAAGGAGGGAAACTCTGACACATGCTTCGACATGGATGAACCCTGAAGACATTATTCTAAGTGAAATCAGCCAGTCACAAAAGGCGAGATACTGCATTTATATGAGATACTTAGAAGTCAAATTCATCGAGAAAGAAAGTAGACAGGTGGTTGCTGGGACTGTGGAGGGGCGCGGTGGGAAGTTATTGCTTCATTGGCACAGAGTTCCAGTTTTGCAAAACAAAATGAGTTCTGGAGATGGATGGTGGTGATGGTTGCACAACAGTGTGAAAGTACTTCTTACCACTTACACTTCAAAATGGTTAAGGTAGTAAATTTTATGTGTTTTACCACAATTAAAAATAATGTTTGGAAAAAAAAAAAAAAAGAATGAGTGTTGAGGGATTTCCCTGGTGGCACACTGGTTGGGAGTCTGCCTGCCAATGCAGGGAACATGGATTCGATCACTGCTCTGGGAAGATCCCATTTGCCACCAAGCAGCTAAGCCCTTGTGCCACAACTACTGAGCTGTGTGCTGCAACTGCTGAATCCTGCATGCCTAGAGCCTGTGCTCTACAACAAGAGAAACCACCACAATGAGAAGCTCGAGCACCGCAACAAAGAGTAGCCCCCGCTCACTGCAGCTAGAGAAAGCCGAGTGCAGCAATGAAGACCCAATACAGCCAAAAAATTAAAAGTAAATAAAATAAAGTTTCTTTTAAAAAAAATCACTATTAACATTTGTTTAAAAAACAAAAGAATGAGTGTTGGAATTTTTCAGTATCTGTGGAGGTTATTACATGAGCTATATATTGATATTTCTAAAATTGAACAATCCTTGCATTTTTTGAGTAATCCCACTTGATTATCATATTATTTTCTTAATGTATTATGGGATCCTGTTCACTAATATTTATCCAGAATTTTTACATCACTATTCACATAAGTGATATTGGTCTACAGTTTTTTAATGCTATCTTTATTAGGTATTAATATTGTATTTTTGTTGCATTTTAAAAGTTTAGGTACTAACGTTATGCTTCACTTATTTTCTGTACTCTGGATGAATTTATATAGCCTGGGGATCTGTCTGATCTTTGAAGATTTGGTAGTTTCCCCCTTGAAACCTTTTGGGTCTTGTAACTTGTGGGATTATTTCCCTGATAATTTTCTCTATTTTGCTTTTAAGAGAGAGAGCTTGTTTAAGCTCTCATCTCTACTGAGGTCAGTTTTTTGTAAACTATTGTCCTAGGAAATTATTCATTTCATCTAGGTTTTCAACTTTGCTTGCTCATAAGTGTGCAAAGTAATCTCTTTATGATTTATTTTGTTTTAATTTACTGTTTCAGGAGTTATTTTCTTCATCATTTCTTATTTTGTACATTTGTGCTCCCCCTACCACTTTCTCTAATTAAGTTAGCTAGGACTTTTTTTTTCAAAGAACCAGGATTCCGGGCTTCCTAGGTGGCACAGTGGTTGAGAATCCGCCTTCCAGTGCAGGGGAAACGGATTCGATCCCTGCTCCAGGAAGATCCCACATGCCGTGGAGCAACTAAGCCCGTGCACCACAACTACTGAGCCTGTGTTTTGGAGCCCATGAGCCACAGCTATTGAGCCCACGTGCTGCAACTACTGAAGCCCACGCGCCTGGAGCCCGTGCTCCGCAACAAGAGAAGCCACAGCATTGAGGAGCCTGCGCACCGCAATGAAGAGTAGCCCCCATTCACCGCAACTAAAAAGAAAGCCCGCACACAGCGGAAAAAAAAACAAAAAAAAACAAAAAAGACCCAACACAAAGAACTAGGATTCCAGTTTATTAATTAGATATGTGGTTTTCTGTTCTTCTACCTCTTTACTTTCTACTTTTGTATTTATTTTTTATTTTTGCTTTATTTTGGTTTGCTCTATTCTTTTTCTAGCTTTTTATTGGGGATCTATTTTCATTCTTTTAAGTTCTCTTGTGTATATTTTTAAGGCTATGTACTTACCTTTGAACACTGCTTTAGGTAAATCCCATAGATTCTGATATGCGGTATTTTCATTATAATTTTCTAGAAAATTTCTGTATTTTTCTTTTACCCAAGAGTTGTTTGATATAAGGCTCTTAAATTTCCATATGGTATTTTGGTATTTATTAATATCTAATTTTATTGCCTTGTAATAGTTTTATAATGTTTCTGCTTTATGTAATTAATATTTTCTTTGGACCTAATAATATTTTTGTGCTCCATATGCAAGTTAAATTACCTGTTATCAAGGTTTAAATTTCAGTGTATATTTATAAAATCTATATCCTCATTTTTTGTCTACTTGACCTCCCATACTGATAATAGTGTATGAAAAATCTTCTGTCAGTAAGTTTTTTTTTCTTGCATCTTTTTAGTTTCTCCTTTGTAGTGGTATTTACAGGGTTACTTGGTGAATAGATGTTTTTAATAGTTATATATTCATTGTAAATTGTGGGATTTAGCTTTACAAAGTAGCCTTCTTTATTATTCTTTGTAATACTTTGTGGAATGAATTCTCCTGGTCTGCTAACAGGATTGCAGTGTCTGCTTTCTTATCATTTACTTGGTGTACCTTTGCTTGTCCCTTTACTTTTAGCCTTTCTGAATGGCTTTGTTTTAGGTGTATCTCTTGTACTCAATATAGAATTGGGTTTTGTTTTAGGAGCCAACTTGAAAATCTTTTTTCTTGTTATAGATGAGTTAAGCCTGTTCATATTGTTTGATATGTTTGGTTTCAACTCTGTCCTGTTATTTTGTGTTATAATTTCTGTGTTTTATTTTCTACTTAGTGTTCTTTCCTCTCTCTTTTAAAAATTTCTTTTGGTATTTAGAGGAATGTTTTGTTTTTGTTCTAATGTTACCTTTATACTTATACCTTTTATAATGCCTTTTGTTTTTTTACTGTCTGGTTTGACAGATTTAATGTTCTCTTTTCTCTCACCTCATTCTTCCATTTTTGAATCTAGGTTTGTGTCTTTTGCCCAATTTGGGAAGTTTTCTGTCATTATGTCTTCAGATATTTTTTCAGCTTCACTTCTCTTTCTGAGACTCTACTGACATGAATGTTATTATATCTTTTATTATCCTACAGATTCCTAAAGCTCTGTTCATTCTTTGCAATCTTTCCCCCCCCAATTGGACAATTTGTATTGATCTATCTTTGAGTTAGCTGATTTTTTTTCCCTCTCTCCCTTGTACTATTGTGCCCTTCCAGTGAGTTTTAATTTTGGTTACTGAGTTTGTTAGTTTTAAAAATCCATTTGGTTCTTCTTTATTTCTCCTCTTTCTTTGCTGAGACTTATTATGTTTCATTTGTTTCATATGTGTTCATAATTGCTTGCTGAAGTATTTTTATGACAGTTACTTTAAAATCCTTGTCAGATAATTCCAATATCTGTGTCATCTCAGTGTTGGTATCTGTTGACTATTTTTTCCCTTTTCAGTTGAAGTGATCCTGGTTCTTGACATGATGATTTATTTTCAGCCGTAGCCTGCATTTACTCTGATTTCTGTTTAAATCTCATTGCCTATTACTGCCAGACTGTGTAGTAGACAAGCTTTGCTCACAGACACAGCATCAGTAGACACGCTTCAGCAAGGAGGCCTTCCTTGTGAGGGGGTAGGATGGTAGATGGGTGCAATTCTCAGGCATACCTTCTTGTCCTCCTGTTTTTGAGTTTGCAGTATTTCTATTTTTCTGGAACATATAACATTTAAATTTTTCTCTTATCTTCACATTTGTGTTAGTCTTTGATCTACAGTGAAATGTTTCTTCAGTTATCTCTTAGTTGAGTGAAGCTCATTCTCTGGTACAGGTGTCAGCAGATTTTTCTGTAGAGGACAGATAGTAAATCTCATAGGTTTTTTGAGCCACATGGCCTCTGTCCCACTAATGGGGAGTAGTTTTACTAGAATATGTTACCTTTAAACTCTTCATTCCCCTCTCCTCTAAAGTCTTACATAGGCTTAGAGCAGGAGGTCCAGACAAAAGTTAGAATTTAATTTTTTCTTTTCTTATAGGTAATTTGAAATTTGTAGCCTTCTCAGACTGCTAGTAATGTTGAAGGTGTGGGCTATGTGTGGTTTTATTTGCTCTTCTTAATCTGTATATTTCTTTGAAGGTTACATGGAGAGATTTGAATTCAGGTGGCTACTATTATTTTAGAGGAACAAGTGTCTTTTTTAATTTGAATACTCTAATAGGAAACACCTCCAGATTTCACATGAGATTAGACCTGTGCTTACATTGCTTGGTGTGAAGACACCGAGGAAAACTACCTGCAAGCTCTTTGACTTTGAATGAGTCAACAAACCTGAGACTGTTTTTTGGTTTTTGTTATTTGCAAAATTAGGTGGGCACAGGGCATGGCTTATACTATATGCTCTTCAGTTGGGACATTTTTGAAGTGATTTACAAGTAATTTTTCCCCCAAAGTTAAAATGCCAAGTCATTTTTTAAAAATCTGTTTAATAGTCTGAAAGATTACATTGCTAAACATGTTTGAAAACTACTGACATGAATAAATGATCTCTTTGGGCTCTTCTAGACTTGAAGCAGCATGATATATTGGTCTCATTCTGTATATAAAGTGTTTCCTTGTGATTATTGGGTATTCAATTTATGGGGGCAGGGAGAATTACTTTTTTTTCTGCCTATATATAAATTTATCTGCCTATATATAGATATGGAAGTTGGGATAGAATTTGTCCCAGACTTCTGTGTCTTATTTTTGTGAAGAGTGACCTGAGGTAGCCATTGAGAGAGTTTTATCTACTACTTAATAGATGTATCAGCTCAACAGATATTTTTCCCATCAAGCTCAAACAAAATTTAAATACTTTTCGTGTCACCATCCCATAAGTGTGTTATGTATCTTAAACATTCAAACAAATATATTAAGTGGTAATTCTTTTTTATTTCCTGCAGATTCTTGTGGATACTGTTTGGGCACTGTCATACCTGACAGATGGAGGTAATGAGCAGATACAGATGGTTATTGATTCAGGGGTTGTGCCATTTCTTGTGCCCCTTCTGAGCCACCAGGAAGTGAAAGTTCAAGTAAGTATTTAAACATTTTTTTCTTACTTGTATAAAACTTATATTTGCTATTAACTAGTTAACTTATACAACCAGGCTTCAGTTCTGTCTATATGCACATTTCTTCAGTATTTCTTGTGCTTTTTTTTACTGAATCTTCAGTATTTCTTGTGCTTTTTTTACTGAACCAACTGAATTGTTGGTTTCTAAATCTTTATCTCACCCAAATTCTTTGCTGAGTTTCAGACTCATATAGCCAATTGTCCTTGAGTCCTTCGACATATCTTCTAAGAACTCCATTGTCATTTCAACCAGACAAAAATGACCATACCATCTCCTCCCACAAACCTGCTCCTCTTCCTACATCCCCTTTCAGTGGACAGAATAGTCCAAGCTAGAAACTTTGATATTCTTCCTCTTATCTCCTCTCCATTACAAAACCCTGTCAACCCTTATTATATAGCTTTCCAGTCTGTCTTCTTGTATCTAGAGCCACTGATTTAGTTCAAGATTTATTTTGTTTCCTCTGGTAATTGCAACACCTTCCTAACTGCATTTTCTCCTCTCTCTCTAGTTTTTCCTACTCTACTTAGGGTTACGTGGCTGATAGATCTTTTCGTCCTACTTCTGCCAAAGTGACTTTTTAGATAGAAATGTGTGCCCATTCCAGGCCTTTATTAAAATCTTTCTGTGGTGCCAGTTTACTAATAGATTAAAACAGCTATTAAGAACAAATCTTTACATTTCTTATTTTAATCTTTTTCCAACTATTTTCCACATAATTTTTCTATATAGTTCCAATTTTCACAAGACAATTGTTTCGAGTTCACAATTGCTTCCCAGTTCTGCAAAATGATTTGTGTAAGAATGCAGTAAGTTTTAATCATTCACCCCTTGCATTTTTACATTTTCTCAGGATTATAAAAAATATAGAATCAGTTTCATCATAAGTACATTTATAGAAAACATTTTATCCCCACCTCAGACAGCAGCACTCAGAGCGGTTGGCAACATAGTGACAGGTACTGACGAGCAGACCCAGGTTGTTCTCAACTGCGATGTCCTGTCACACTTCCCAAATCTCTTATCACACCCAAAAGAGAAGATAAATAAGGTAAGGCATTTAACAGCCTCATCAGTGCATTTCCTTCTCTTTGTATATTTTATTTTTAACTGCCTTCTTGTTTCTGTTGCTATTTGTTTGTGATTCTCTTCAAAACCATTCTAGTTAAGATGAGAATTATTTCAAATCACCTCTGCAGTTACTTTGTTTCAGTTTTTAATTGCTTGCTGTAAGTGCTGCCGTGATCATCACAGAATAAAATTATTTTTATATTAACCAATGTTTTTATTCCGATAGATTGAGCAGTAGCAAAAATCAGTAAATTAGTAGCCACTAGGTGAGAGTACATCTGAAATCTTCCATTGAGTGGCTGGTATCTCTCTTTTTTAAATAAACAAATAGATTATAATTTAGTCTCCCTATGAAATTAGATTGAATGTAAAACTGCAGTGCCTAAAAGGATCATTAAAATTGCTTTTTAAAAAAAAAAAGATTTTAAGCTTCAGATACAAACTCATTGTTAAATGTGTACTTAAGTACTTTAGTCTTCATGCCTGGCTTATTTCACATTGCATGTTTTCAAGGTTCATCCATGTTGGAGTGTGGATCAGAACTTCATTCCTTCTTATGGCTGAATAAATATTCCTGTATACCATATTTTGTTTATTCATCCATTTGTTGATGGAAACTTGGATTGTTTCTACCTTTTGGTTGTTGTGAATAATAATGCTTCTATGAACATTGGTTTGAGTCCTTGCTTTCAGTTCCTTTGGGTATATACCTATGAGTAGAATTGTCATCATATGGTTATTGCATGTTTAGCTTTTTGAGGAGATGCCAAGCTCTTTTCCATAGCAGCTGCACCACTTTACATTCCTACAAGCAATGTTATGAGGGTTCCAATTCCTTTTTTTAATTATTATTATAGCCACCCTAGTACTGTGAAGTGGTGTCTCGTAGTTTTGATTTGCATTTGGTTTAATACACTTTTATTTGCCTGAAATGCCACCATCCCCCAATCAGCAGAACTGATCATTTCTTCACCATAACTATATTTATATAGTTTTTTGGCTATAATTTGACAGTTGGATTCTTATAGAAAAGTATGTTGTCAGAAATCACATTTTATAAGTACTTTTGTTCCGATGAAGGGAAAGAAGCCAGAGTGTTTTAGACTCTAAGCAAGTTATTTTTACTGAAATTCCCATAATATAGGAGATTTTTGCGGCTAAATATATTCTGTAATTGGAAGCAGAGCTGAGAAGTGAGGAAACTGGACAGGAGGGTAGAGAGAAGTTCTGGCCTGGGATCTGATACCGTCATGTAGACTCTATCATGGGGGAAAGGAAAAGGGTTCATAGAGATACCTCCTCAGCTTCAGCAAGCAGGTAGTTGCCGCAGGAGTTTTTCACCTTGAGCATTTGTGTTATTTGCATCTTGGTTACATCATGGTTCTTTGGAGGTATAAGTTAGCAACTCAGTGTTTTTCCCTCAACCTTTTAGTTTGAAATTTTTCAAACCTGCAAGAAGTTTGCAAAAATAGTGTTGTGAACACCCCTATACTCTAAACATAAATTAACCAATTATTAACATCCTACCACAATTGGATGGCAAAAATAAATTTACAGTATTATTTTGGCCGCGCTGCACAGTTTGCGGGATCTAAGTTCCCTGACCAGGGATTGAACCCAGTCCACAGCATTGAAAGCGCCGAATCCTAATCACTAGACCACTGGGGAACTCTCCTACAGTCTTTTAATTGTAGAGGAGGAAGAAGATACACATTTGACACTACTTGTTCGTGACATAAATTATTTAAGGTTACAATAAAATTTGTTATATAGACCATCCTAGACTAGTTAGAAGCTTAAGTTCTAAATATATCTTACAAGTAAATATTTTTATAATAAAGCAATTCACCTTTCTTAGAAGTAGTTTTAACAAAGTTTTAGGAAATTCAGTCTTCTATTTATTTCTGTCATCTGTCTTTTAGAGGGAGCTCATGCGCCAAAAATTTAAGGTCCGTAAGTAAAGACTTTTTGTCTGTTTTGTTCACTGCCATATCACCATTGTCTAAAATAGTGCCTGTGGTATAGTCCTAGGCCTCTATATTACTGAAGGTTATGCTAGGTTAATGGGCCCAGATACTATGGATAGAAGTTTCCTTATATGTTTAAAATGGTAGATTCTGTGTAACTTAATCACTTTAGATGCATTTCCCTTAATGCAACTGAGGTGATTTGATTTGTTCTTGTATATATAAACTACATTAAAATAAAAATATAAACACATTAAAGATACAGTTTTTCAAATAAAGTTGCCCTTTATTTTGTTCAATTATAGGAAGCAGTGTGGTTCCTTTCCAACATTACAGCAGGCAACCAGCAACAAGTTCAAGCTGTAATAGATGCTGGATTAATCCCCATGATTATTCATCAACTTGCTAAGGTCAGTCATTGTTATGAGTGTATCATGTCTGTTAATATATTATAACCAAGACTTTTTGACCAAAAAATTCATTTTAACATTTCTTTTTTTAACCTACAGGGGGACTTTGGAACACAAAAAGAAGCTGCTTGGGCGATTAGCAACTTAACAATAAGTGGCAGAAAAGATCAAGTGAGTTTGGAAAAAAATTGTTAATGGTGGTTAATATTGGAAACTATACTACTCTCTTAGGTTTAGGAGTTGTTGATTGTTTATGAGCCCTGTACTGTGTTCTTTTGGGGGAAAATGTAGTTATATAAATAAGAGTATCTCTTCTCTTTTGTTGTGTAGGTTGAGTACCTTGTACAGCAGAATGTAATACCACCATTCTGTAATTTACTATCAGTAAAAGATTCTCAAGTTGTTCAGGTGGTTCTAGATGGTCTGAAAAACATTCTGATAATGGCTGGTGATGAAGCAAGCACAATAGCCGAAATAATAGAAGAATGTGGAGGTAAGAGGGTTGATTCAAGAAAGGTAATCGAGCACTGGAACTCTGTTCCTTGAAAGACAGCTAATTAGAAAGAAAACTTAAGATACATGGCTATTAACATCACCTGAGGATGTTGCCATTCTTTGTTTGCTATATTAGTAGTCTAAGAAGATTTTCCAGAAAACAATGGGTCGTGAAAGCCACTCCATAACCTTCCTAGAGATTCACAATGCTTTTTAGGAAACACAAATACTCCTCTTAAAGTCATATTGCATAAGAGTGAATTAAATGCTCTGAAAATCACTAAAGTAGAGAAACTTACAAGCTTTGTTTAATTCAGCATTTCTCAAACTCCTTGACAGTAAAACACTTATTTTCATGTTAGACCTATTACTATCATGTGATTCTGTGGACCTCACTTTGTGAAATATTATTCCACGTATTGGAATAGGTTATGGAAAAGGTTAATGATTTCACAGTCATCTAGATATTTTCTTCCAGTTTTATGATTGCTAGCTAGAGCTTCATGCTAGGGTTATTACTACAGGAATTACTTTGAAATTTTAATGAGAAAGAACTGTGATTTGAAATACTATATCATTATTTTCTCTGGTAATGACAAATGAAGCATATATTTTAAAGTTCTGTTTTTTTAAAGGTGCCTTGTTAAATGTGTACTAAATTGCCCAAACCTTAAGTTAACTTAATGTCATGTTTTATTTTATGTTGTGTTGACTAATTTGTTTGATTACACTACTCAGTTTATTTTTGTAAGAGAAAACAAATGTCATAGCATCATAGAATATTCAGACTGGAAGTATTTTCTTAATAACAAGAAGAAAATATCCTAGAGGTGTTAAGGAGTCTTGTCCATGGTCAGAGAAGTAGTTAGTGATAGAAGCATAATTAAAAGTCAGATCTTTGTACTGTACTACTAGTAATTCACTGTTCATTTTGTTTTTGAGATGTTTTACTTTTTAAATAATTTGAAATGAGCACTGTAGTCTGGTTCAGAACAACTTAACCCAGAAAGTTTGAGCTGTAAGCTTGTTACTCTTCAGCTTTTTATCAATATAGTTGCTTCTGTCTATGAGATAAATACTTATAATTAGGATACATATTTATTTAGCATTTTATGATTTTATAAAGCACTTTACATCCATTATCTTTGACACCTATTTTCCCATTTTTCTGATTTGTGTATTACTATATAAAAAAAAATGAAACTATTTCCAAATAACTTAGCTAAAGAGACATTTCAAGGAAGAATATTTGTTATTAAGGATTTAATAGATTTATGCATCTGATACATGGAGTAAATATATTGGGAATATAAATAAAGGCATTCTACAGTTACTTTTCTGAAAAAATATCTCCTAGACTCATTGTGGCTATAGGATGTATGCACCTTATTCTTTTTTTTTTTTAAGAAATTACTTCAGGGACTTCCTTGGTGGTCCAGTGGTTAAAACTCTGTACTTCCACTGCAGGGGGCCCAGGTTCAATCCCTGGTCAGGGAAGTTCCACATGCCACATGGTGTGGCGAAAAAAAGAAAAAGAAATTGCTTCAAAATTTAAAGTTTTTATCTTCTGTTTATATCAGTCATTAAGTAACATTTAGAAAACAAAGAGAAGGATAAAAGTTACTGTATATGCAACAGTGTGATTATATTAAAGGAGTGGGGGGGCTTGAGGGGGCAGATCGTGGTTCTAGTTCTGTCACTAACTTGCCACGTAACCTACATCTCTGTGCCACAGCTTTCTCATCTGTCAAATGGAGTGTTTAGGTATTTTTAAGCTGCCTGCCTCGGTGACCAGGATACCTCAAGGGCTTCTCTAAGGAGGAAGAAATTAGTGGGATGCTGGTCCTCCAACCAGAGCAGCTCAGGGTTTTATCTGTACTTTAGATGAACTATCATCTTTGGAGGGTGGTGGGAGGGTGTTCTGAGTTCTTTAGGATTTCCCATGATTACAGTGAGCACAGTTTTTATTAGTATGTGCTTAATTATTTCGATTATTTTATTTTTATCAGGTTTGGAGAAAATTGAAGTTTTACAGCAGCATGAAAATGAAGACATATATAAATTAGCATTTGAAATCATAGATCAGTATTTCTCTGGTGATGATGTAAGTATATATTAAAATATGATGTGTCTGCATGTAATTAAAATCTGTACATAAGTTTACTAAGAATTTTCCATAACTAAATTTATACTGTATTTCTACCACCTTGTTGCTTTTGTAATTTGTTAAATGGGAAGAAATAGTGATTATAGAAATGATGTATGTTCAGATTGGTAAAGTAAATCCACAGATACAGAAACTTAAGCATGGGGCAATTTTTAAATGTGTGTTCAATTTTAAATTGTTGAATTTATTAATAATATTATTGATTTACTTAAAATGTTTTTAGGTAATAAAAACATTCATACAGAATTCTCTCCTAAGAAGTAAATCAGTTCTGCTTACACTGTAATGTGTAGTATCTTAACATAATAAAGATTTTTTCCTTGCTTTTTGTAGATTGATGAAGATCCTAGCCTCATTCCTGAAGCAACACAAGGAGGTACTTACAACTTTGACCCAACAGCCAACCTTCAAACAAAAGAATTTAATTTTTAAGTTCAGTTGAGTGCAGCATCTTTCCCACATTCAATATGAAGCACCACCAGATGGCTACCAAATGACAAGAACAACAGCAACTACAAAAGGCTTCAAAACATACATGCCTCTTCGTTTTGATGCTTCTAAAGCAAGCCATGTCTCAGTCACTTTGCAGTTGCCAAAAGTCACTATCCACATGGACTGTAAATGCATATGCATGATTTCCTAAACTGTTTTAGAATTCTCCTTACCAATCTCAACTACCCTATTTTTCCCTGTTCCCTGGTGCCACACGCTGACAACTGCAGTCTCCAGTTTAGAATATTCTGTAGTGGTGGCATGTCAGCTGCCCACTTGATATTCCTTTGGAAAATGGTGCGCTGTGGATCAAGACACTTTGGTATGACACATACACACGCTGGAAGACTTTAAAGAGGTGCAGTCCGATCTGAGCCTCCGTCATTGTCCTCCACAAACATATTTTCATACTCTTTATGTGGAAGAATAGATTTTAAAGTACAAGCCAAATGATTTTCATTGGTGGAACTGACACAAACAAAAAGTAACTTAAAAAAAAAAAAGAAACTTGGTTATTGATTAAACAGATAAGTTTTAAGAAAACTGTACTTCATCTACCAGTAATTGATGTGTTTATTATCTGCCTCAGAAGCCAGGGTTGGAGGAAGAACTTTAGCTATGGATGGTAATGCTTTCGCCATTATACCTAATTTTTGAGAACAGCAAGCCCTATTTGACCACTCACTTCAGCCTGTGTGTTCCTGCTGTTTTGAAGTAATCAAATGCTGTGCATGGTATTTTACCTGAGCTGCAACCGTTACGAACTTGAACTTCTGTTTAAGTTGAAAGCAAGAGTCCCTGACTATAAAGAAAAATAAATAAATAAGAGCAAAAAACACGAAAGTCTAAAGTACCCATTGGTGATATTAAAAAAGAAAATCTTGCTTTCAGCTTTCAGGAGTTAATATTTTTCGTTTTAAATTGATAATTGGATATGGTTGATTTATATTGGGTTTAAACTGTGGAGCTTTCATGTTTACTGTAATTTAGTCTTAAAATATTTTTTACTTAGTAACCAGTGCTTTTGATAATGTGGTTGGCAACAAACCAGCAACTATTTAGAAGTGTCATAAAACTTCATTCTTTGATTATTGGAAAGTTCATTCAGATCCTACTCTAAAAGCATATTCACATATAAAAAGATTCAGACCAGGATCTGCATAGAGGAATAATCTGCAGTTATTTAACATAAACCTGATTTGCAGTGATCTTTAAGTAGTTCTGCAAAATCTGGCATTACTTTGTAAAGTCATTGCTTTTGGTAAATTGTCTGACCCAGTTATTAATGAAAGAATATGGATTTGAAATTTTTTAAACTGAATAATTTGTGCTGTCACAGGAATGGTTTTGTTGCTATTGTTTACTGGGTATAATTTCCCAATGCATTGATGTGAAGAGATAGAAAATCTAAACTAATTTAGTTATCCAATGGGGGGGGGGGGTGTATTTACTGTGATGAAGATGAGACAGATGCCATCAGAGCTTTGTGAATCAGCGGGGGTGTTTTCACTGATAAACAACACATAGCAGGTGTGCATTCATTACAAATATATGTATCTGCCAAGGTGGAGCCACTTTAAAGAGTGAGTTTTGTCTTGTATCTAAAGGGGATACAAGCGTATGTTTAAACTGCAAGATTTTTACTTGCTAGAAAATCTGTTTTAATATAGTGGTTTGGCCTCTGATTATTTATAGGTTTTATAAATTTTAGAATCAATTTCTCTTTAAGGTGGCTCAGATTTTTCAACTCTTGTGCACATAAAATTGAGTTGAAGTTCATTGTGCCTTTTTTTCTTTATCCAAATTTTGAGTTAAAGCTTCATATGGTAACTGCATCCTGTTCAGACACTGTAGTCTAAATTTTTGAAACTGTGTGGTGTTCACTAAAAGTAGGAATAACAAAGTCAGAGCTAATCAAGGTCACAAACTTCGGTGAAACCCTTAAAGTCCAAATCTTCTCGATATTGTGATTTGTACCCCTTCCAGTTTACTTTCTTCTGGGCTCTACATACTTACTGACAGTTACCTTTTAAATTTTGCACACATTGAGATAAAATTGGGCCTCTACTGTGCCGATTCCTATTTCCTCTTGTGTTTAAGTGCAAACTAACATAAGTGAACATGAGCATCAAGTAGTGCAGACGTATGTGTGCATTGGCTTGATCCAATTTGTTGTGACCTTATCAGTTTGGAAATGGAAATGCAAAATTTCATAGGTAAAGGAAGCTAAGTATATTGCTGCACTTTTAAGTTTTCAAAACAGTGTTGAAAAATTGCATTGTTTTTATTTTTTTTAAACTCAGTTAAAAAAGACTAAAACGTTCTTTCAAAAGAGGCATCTAAATGTGTTCCTAATTTTGTATATGGGCTTAGGTTTTGTAACCAATAAAAAAGCTGCTATCAAATATGATAAAACATTGAAGAACTTATTTTTGAAAGTATCTTAATTTCCTAGTTTTGTTTTCTGTGTGGCTAAGTTTAAATTTGGAATTATTTTCCAAACATCAACCACAGTGGAGGTGAATCATGAATTATTCTTTCACTGTATTTTAATATCTCCTTTTCACTATAATAAACTAAGATGACCGATGCTAGATTTAAAAACATCTTGTAACAATAAGAAGTACCAAAATCTATACTAATTTCCTAAGCTGCCATAACAGAGTACACAAAACAGGTGGCTTTAAACAATAGAAACTTATGATTGCACAGTCTGGAGGCCCGAAGTCAGGGTGATGGCTGGGACGTGCTCTCTCTAGGGGAGGATCCTTCCTTGTGTTTCCCTGCTTCTGGTGGTTGCCAGCAAACCTTGGCATCCCTTGGCTGGTAGCTGCATCACTCCAGTCTCAGCCTTCGTCATCACGTGGTGTTCTCTCCTTGTATCTCAGGTTTAAATATCATAACTTGTAGAAAGGCCATTTGAGACGATAGTGTAATTATGACTTTCATGAAACAAAAATTCAGACTTGTTTAAGGCCTGTCTAACCCTTGAAAACAAGAACTTTGGAAGATACTAATTGCAGTAAACCTAACAGTTTTAACCTGTTAGATAGAAGTTGTGGCTCTAATTGAAACCTTGGATTAATTAAAAGAACAAAGGAGCAGCCAGACATTTTAGTACACAGATATTTTTACTTTTGTATGACACTTCAAAGAATTTTTGAAAGAATTCAGTATACAAGTAAATATTTAATCCTATTTAATCTTGCCATAATTTACTTCAGAAGGGTTGTCCTTTTGAGGAAATTAATTATTGCAAGTAAAAGTTTTTGAATGTTAGTTGTCTTACACTGATGGCTATGAATTTTCTTAACCCAAGTTGAACTGGGGGTTTTAATTAAATCTTTTTGGAGAAAGGGAGTATAATTTCTGTACATTAAGCTGTAAGTGTTAAGGCATATAGGCCAAGGAGTGCTCTCTTTAACCCACCACTCACTTGTCTAAAGAGTAAGAGGAACTCTTCATATAAATGTTGTACTTTGTTAAATAACTGAGCTGCATGGGTCCACATATATGTGGATTTTTTTCAATAGTAAATACTGTAGTACTCACGATCTGCAGTTGGTTGAATCCTTGGATGTGGAACCACTTACACAAAGGAGCTGCTGTGTGGAGAAACTGCGTACGTGGAGGGCTGATGATAAATTATAGGTGGATTTTCGAATACGTAGAGGATCAGTGCCACTAACCCCTGCATTGTTCAAGGGTCAGCTGTATATAGGTGGGCTCAGTACTCTTATCAAGAGAAAGTGTTTAGGAAAAAGGATGTGGGAATGCAGCCCATTCACATCCTTAGCCTCTTTATTTGCCCATGAAATTCCTCAACTAAATTTAACATAAATCAGGGCTTCTCAGACCCTTCGATGTTGACATTTTAGGGAATTCCCTGGCAGGCCAGTGGTCAGGACTCTGCTTTCACTGCTGTGGCCCGGGGTTCAATCCCTGGTCGCCGAACTAAGATACTGCAAGCTGCACTGTGTGGCAAAAAAAAAAAAAAAAATTGACATTTTAGGCTGGATAATTCTGTGTTGTAGAAGGCTGTCCTGTGTATTGTAGGGGGTTCAGCTGCATCATCAGGCTCTGCCCACTACATGTGGGTCGCACCTCTCCACTCCCCAGTCAGGACAACCAAAAGTATCTCAAGATACTGCCAGATATTTCCTGGGGGCCTGAACTGCCCCAAGGTGTGAACCGTTGGCCTGAATCAATTCAGGTAGAAAACTTCTCCACTCAGACAAGACAGCCTAAATCATGCCTTTTTGTTCTATGAACAGTGCCAGGCTTTTTTTCAGATACATATGTTGAAGGAGACAAAAATGTGTCTTGTCTTCATTCTCAGTTTTAGGAGAAATCAGAGCTAGACCTAACCACATTTCCCAGATCCCCTATGGGTGGTACTGAGCTGATCTACTGCGAAGGACTTAGGTTAGAAATGGGAGTGTGGAGTAACTAGTTACCCTGGTAAATGTATCCTGTGGCTAAAAGATGTGTGAACTTCTGTGTTAATTGCCCTTCTCAGCACTGCCCTATAGCAGTGTTTTTCAAACATTTTTATGTGATTTTTTTTTTTTTTTAATTTTTATTTTTGGCTGTGTTGGGTCTTGATTGCTGCGCACGGGTTTTCTCTAATTGCAGCGAGCAGGGGCTACTCTTCGATGGGGTGCGTGGGCTTTTCATTGTGTTGGCTTCTCGTTGCAGCGCACGGGCTCTAGGCCCGAGGGTTTCAGTAGTTGTGGCTCATGGGCTTAATTGCTCTGAGGCATGTGGGATCTTCCCAGACCAGGGATCAAACCCGTGCACCCTGGATTGGCAGGCAGATTCTTAACCACCAAGCCACCAGGGAAGTCCCTTTCAAATATTTTTAGTTGAAGATCTTGAAGTTCTCTGGGAAAGCTGGGGTTGGAGCAGAAAAATCACAGCGTAGTTTGAAAAACACTTCTTTGAAGCATTATGAGAGATTGGCCTCATCAGGAAACTTACAAGTTTATTAAAAATGATTAAAAGCAGAGGACCTATGGCTCAGCAGAGCTATAGAGGATGTGTTCCCTGCAGGGAATTTCTTCTACAACATCCCTCTTCCCAACTCTGAAGAACTGCCTGCCACCCACTTTCTTGAGTAATTCTCTTTTTTAAAACTGTGGTCCTCAAAGAAAACTGGGGCCTTGTGCCAAGTATTGTGTAAAGCTGCAAGAGAAACCGGCCATCTTCACAGGACAGCCGTTTTACTTGATAGTAAGACAGTTTTGTTCTACCACAAGCCTAAGTGTTAGAGAGTAAAGGACACATTTTGTGTAATGTTTTAAAGATAAAATCAAAAATTCTTGAGGCAGGCTATTTTATGGACACATTCCTGCAGGACGAGGACTCAGAAGAGTTTGAGAAGCAAATGGTGAGGCACTCACTCCAGGTGGGCCTGCTGTACTTGTGGAGTAGCTTCAGTTGTGACCGAGTCTTTTCTTAATATTGAATAGAAGTCACCACTCTTAAATGACCATCCTTATAAGTTGACTGTTCTCAATTCCAAGTAGACTTTTAGTTGTTTCCAGATAGCAGAAGAGACAGGTCTGTTTTTATAAGCTTCCTTCCTCAACCTGAACACTCCATGCGTTTTAGCCATCCTGCTTATAAAGTCCTTCCTGGACCTGGTTCCTGTTGGCTTCGTGCATTCCAAGGACCCCCACAAATAGAGTGGTGTGGCTAGTTTCTGGGTACACTGAAACAGGAACATTCCATTATCTGGCCATTCAATTCTGTTAATGTGAAGGAGATTGTTTCAATTATTTTACCAGCTTCATCATAATTAGATTTGTGATCAAGTAACAGCCTCCGTTCCCTTTGTCTTCAGCTCTCTTCGACCCAGTAGTTAGGCATTTATACTTTTCAAACCTAAAGAGAAGAATTTATGTTTCATTTTATTGATTTCAGCCCAGTTTTCTTCATAATAAGGAAAGATTCCATATCTATGTGTATCCTTTCTGTGTTTTCAGTCTTTTATAAGTAAGAATTTTGACTAAGCCCTTAGGAACATTCAAATACTTCTTGAGCATCCTATCCCCAGCCAGGTACTGTGCTAAGGCGCAGGGTCCACACACACGCATAAAAGTAAAAGTTACGACAAGTGTTAGAAAAAAGAGATGTACAATGATACATAATAGAGGGAATTGGCCTCGTTAGGAAGGTGATAATCAGGCTGGCAGTGAGTTCTCAGTGCCAGCCACTGGCACAAGCGCTTGAGAAGTACCAATTCAGCCCTCAGCAACTCTGTGATGAAGATCTATTATTAGGCAGAGGGAAGGGCTCCAAAAATTACACAGGTGATAGTGGTGAAGGAAAGGCAGGAGTTAATTGGGCAGATTAAATGGAAAAGCTTTTCTGGCAGAAGAAACAGTACATACAAAGTAGGAAGCAGCATGGGAGTCCAGGGAGTGAAAGAAAGTACAGCTGGAGCCAAGATGATAGTGAGGAAGAATATTACCAGGGGCAGGGGAAGGGCTGAAAAGACAGTCAGGAGCTGGACCCCATGCAAGTCATATAAAGAAAATCTGGCATTCTAAGAGCAATGGTAAATCATCATTAAGCAGGAGTGATGATAGAATTGTGTTTAATAATAATCATTGGCTGGTAAGGTCAGGACAGGAAATGTACTTTGAGTTTAGTGATGTCGAAATAGTGTGAAGCCCTGAAATAAGAGATGTTGAACAGCTTGGTCCATGAAGTGGGTGGGATAAAGAGATACTCGGCAGCTAAAACAGATAGGAGCAGGCGATGCTTAGATCTGGAGTCTGGGAAGAGGAAAGTATCAAGAATGATTTATTTCTGTGTTTTGGGATTGCTGTGACTGAAAATGTACGTAGTATAAGGTAAGCAACACTGAGGGGGAGTTCCCTGGTGATCCAGTGGTTAGGACTCAGTGCTTTCACTGCCATGGCCCAGGTTCAACACCCGGTTGGGGAACTAAAATCCCACAAGCCTTGAGGCGCAACCAAAAAAGAAAAAGAAAAAAGATAAGCAACACTGAGGGAGACTCAGACTTAGGGAGTAGAGAGTGCTGAGTCCATTTTGGGTTATGTTGAGGGCAGACATCTGAATGATGGTCACGTAGGGCAGCTGGAAATACTGGTCTGGGACTCAGAGGAGAGGGCGGGCTAGAGATTTGAATCCTCTATTTGGGTGATTATTAAAGCAGGAAGTGAGGGTGACTGCCTGGGTTCAGTGAGTGAGAACCGGGCTTAAGACTGAGTGTTGTGAGGTTCCAATATTCAATGGGCATGTAGAGGAGGATGAGCTTGCAAAGGAAATGGAAGCTATGGTTAGGGAGGTGGGAAGAAAACCTGTGTGTTTTCCCAGAAAACTTGAGGGACAAGAGATTTCAGTGCCCAAGGATGCTGTTGAGAGGTCAAGTAAGGACAGGAAATGTCCTTTGGTTAGTAATGTGGAGGTCACTGGTCACCTTAGTGAGAGCTGTATCACTGCAGTAATGAGGGTGGAAACTAGAGTAGGAAGGACTGAGGAATGGGCAGAATATGAAGACAGTGAATCTAATCAGTTTTTTAGGTTTTTTTTTGCTCAGAAGGGAAACAGGGCAGGATAGTCACTAAAGAGTGATGTGGGAAAATTGATGGGGGAAATCCAGTTGAGAAAGACATTGAACATACAAGAGAAGAGGGATCATTAGTTTTCCAAGTTACAGGAGAGAATCCAAGGCATAGGTCGCAGGATTGGCCATACTCCTTCAGTCAGCAGTTATTTAATTGAGCAACTAATATATGTCAAACTCTGTAATATGTGCCAGAGATACAGCAGTAACAAAGCCAGACACCTGGCCTTGTGGAGCTTATACTCTAGTGGCAACAGACTAACAATACATGTATAAATAAATAACTTCATCTGGTGTTAACTGCTATGCAAAAAAGGATATAGGGAGTGACTAGGGGAGAAAGTTTTCGAACTTGTGTTCAGTGCCAGAAATCATTTTTTAACTGTGTGAAATACACAGAAAATTTACCATCTTAAACATTTGTAAGTGTACAGTTCAGTAGTGTTAAGTGTATTTATACTGTTGTGCAACCACACTCCAGACCTTTTTCATCTTGCAAAATTGAAACTCTGTAGCCATGAAACAACTCGCCTTTTCTCCCTGCCCCCAGCCCCTGGCAAATACCATTTTGTTTTCTGTCTCTAGGAATATGCCTACTTCAGGTACTTTCATTTAAGGGGAATCATGTAGTATATGTCTTTTTGTGACTGGCTTATTTCACATAGCATTAATGTCCTAAAGTTTCATCCATGCTGTAGCATATCAGGATTCCCTTTTTATGGCTGAATAATCTGTTATATGTACCAACCACATTTTAAAACAACAAATGATTTTTTAGCATAAGTACCCTAGTGATATGCTAATATAAATATATATTTTAAAATTCGGTTTTTTAAATCTGAAATTCAAATTTATCTGGGCATTCTGTATTTTACCTGGCTACCCCAAATTGAAAACACAGGCTTGATCAGTAAGGGTTATAGTCTTTTTTAACTCTGACTTCTTTCTCCACTGCCAAGTCTCTATGTAACAGAGGCCTATGGAAGGTAGAGGGAAAAGGTTAAAAGCAAACAAAAAGATGAGGAAAAAGGGGAGAAAAGGTTAACATGGTGATCAGGACAAAGGGGGACGGCACTCGAGGAGAGCTATACAGTCGTCCCTCGGTATCCATTGTTTCCAGAAGCCCCAATGTGTACCCAAATCCGTGCACGTTCAAGTCCCATTAGTTGGCCCTTCCTATCAGTGGATGCGAATCCCGTGAATATGGAGGGCTGACTATTTGTCTATTAAATATCTGCTCAGACTGCAGGGTCAATAAACAAAGGCCTTGGGGACACCCAGTCACTGAGAGTCCTTAGACAAATTATTTAATGTCTGAGCCTGTTTTCCCATTTGTAAAATAAGAAAACACTGAACTCCCAGGATTGTTGTGAAAGTTAAGGTACCGCAGGTAAAAGCTGCCTATTGCTCCTCACCCCCCATACTTTTGCTGCTTTTCGGATTTTTAAGATATAGGGTCAGAGTAACACACAAGGGCTTTAAAATGCCTAGTGGTGGTTGCTTGTACGAGCCTAATTAGAACCTTTTGCCCCTAAAATTCTCCCTTCTCTCCTGGCAAAATTTCCGCCATCTGGACTTCACATCTGTGGCTTAAGGCTTTGAACCTTGTTAAAAGTCACACTGCGTCAAAAGGTGTGGCTCTATTACCAGTCTTTTGGGCGTGATCTGGGAATAGGTTCTGTTCCGGCAGTAAAGCGAGTAGGTGAGCACGTCCCTGGGTTGAGAAAACCTCAGCGCTCTGCTGGGCTGGCAACTGGGCTCCCTCCGCTCGCCCCGCCCCGGCAGAGTAGCCCCGCCCCGCCCCGGCAGAGTAGCCCCGCCCCTCCCCGCCCACTCTCTACTGCGTGCCGAGCGATCCGCGCTCTCTGTGCCCGCTGTCGGCGTCGGGAGCCGGAGGCGGGAAGCATGCGCGCCGGCTGGGAGGTGGGCCCCGCGGCGGGCGGCTCGCTGCTGATGTGCGCCGCGCTGCTGGCCGTGGGCTGCGCGCTGGGCCTGCGCCTGGGCCGCGGGCGGGGGGCGGCGGACCGTGGGGCGCTTGCCTGGCTCTGCTTCGACGCCCTGGTGCACTGCGCGCTGGTAAGTGTCGTCGCCTCGGCCCCGAAAACGCTGGCGGACGCCGCCTCCCTTGGGACCCTTCCCTCCCTCGTCCCGGGAGTTTCTAGAAGGGACCGGCACGGCTCGGCCGACGCGTCCCCTGGGGCGGGAGACCCGGGAAGCACCTGGAGGCCGCGGTGCTGCACCTCTTCGGGGTAAAAAGAGAGCGCAGCCTCTCTAGTGGTGCCAATTCCTCTATAAAAAAACAAAACAAAACAAAAAAACCCAGCACCACCAACAAGAAAAACCAGAAAACCCTGAAAATTGTTATTCCTGTACGGTGCTGTTAAGTCGGATTGTAAGCTACCGAAAGGCCTTGGCTTACTTAACTTCGTATCCTGCACGTAAATGTTGAACATAGTTGAGAGTTTTTGAATACCCCGGAGGGCGCAGAGAGAGGTGATGAGGCGTGCTGGGGCCTGGACCAAAACCACGTCCCCCCATAGTAATCACCATTTATTGAGTGAAGATTGTACGCAGGCACAGTACCGTTTAAAATTTCTGACCTGTGAACACCCCATAAGCCACTTATTATTGTCCCCATTTTCCAGAGGAGAAAACAGGCCCTCCAAAGTTAGGTGACTTTATAATGCCACACAGCTGGCGTGATTCAGTCAGTTTTAGTCTGGCTCCAAAGCTTGCACTTTATTTCACGCCAGGCTTTAGGAAACGTTTCCTTAAAAGTTCAGCTCACTTTATAAATGGCCAAGGCGGTTGTATTTAAGGGATTCTATTGAAAATGCCCCACTCCCGGTGCACACACTGGTTTTTTTTTGAAGACTATGCCACAATATCTTTTTTGCAAATTTGGCCTTGCTTAAATCTAGGCAAACTTATAGCTAATGTGAAGCCAGAGTCTATACAATAGATCCTCCTCGGTATCCTCGGATTCAACCAACGGAGAATAGAAAAGACTAGGAAAAAAATTCTAGAAATTTCCAAAAAGCAACACTTGAATTTGCCACCAGCCGCCCCAACCCGCCTCCCCTCAGCTATCTGCATAGCGTTTACATTGTATTTACAACTACTTACATAGCATTTACATTGTATGAAAGGTAAACGAGAGGTGATTTAAAATATAGGGGAGGATGTCAGGTTATACACAAATACTACACCATTTCTACATAAGGGACTTGCGCATTTGTGGATTTTGGTACCCCCAGGGGTCCTGAAAGCCATCCACCAAAGACACTGAGGGAGAACTGCGCTTATGAGAAAGAAGGAGAAAGCAAAGTTTTGGATAATCACCTAGGGCTGTAGATGTTTTCAGTTGGATATGTGCACATACCAGATGTTGCTACAGTGATGAAATTCCTTCTTTCCAAATAGTCAACTTGTGGAATTAATAGACAGTAAATATTTCCCTTAACTCTGTTATTTACAACATTGATTTTTAAACTGTCACCGAATACAAAATGTCCCAAAGAACAGGGGCAGTAAAACAGTTTGGTAGGCCTACTTAAAGAAGTGTATTATATTATAGACACACAAAAAAGGTATAAAAACACTAAAACATACACACATATGCCCACCACCTGGTCTGAAATTAGTTCCACTTTTCAAGCACAGAGTGTGACAGGTAATGCTACGCACATCTCCATTTGCGGCACCTTGAGGTATAGCCCCATGCGTGGAATCATTGCTCCACTCTCCCCCCCCCCCCCCACGGCCCCATCTTGTGCCATTTACCTCTCCCAGGTGCAAAACATCCTACAGTTTGAATGTACCATTCCTTGTTTCTTGAATTCTAAAATGCACATTTTTTTTGCATGTTGCAACAATCAATGACATAGTTACTGTGGGTCTTTTTATTGATATTTTATGTCTCTGAGATTGGAATATATCTTAAAATTGATGAAGAAAACATGCCCATTAATATTGGCTGGTTAAATTTGCTATTTACACACAATGCTTCAACCAGGATCTTGGTACACATATCTTAGAGATTGCTGAGAAGGGCACTTGATTTAAGTGGTTGAGGCCTGCAAGACAAATGCATGTTCATATTATCTTTGGGATAATTCAGTTGCAAGAATACCCAGAAATGTGGCACAAGCTAAGACTGGAATATAGAGCCCGGAGGAGATCTAAAACCACAACTCACTTGTTCCCACTAGAATCTGAGCTGCCTCTCTTCATCCCTTTTGACTTCTCAAATAGAGGAGATGTTTGGGTCTGTTGACTGCCATCAAAGCAGAGCTCCCCTATCGGACAGAGTTTCAAGCCAAGCATCCCCAGAGGTAGTTCATCTCCCTGATGTCCAACTAGACTGTCATTACCTGGGCCTGCAGCACTGACCTTCAGTTCAGTCGATTATGGCCAAGATGAAGGGCTGGTTGGTTTCCTGTCTGGTGGGAGCCAGGGTGTCATACATGAGGAAATCAGTGGCTTGACTCACCATTCCTCAGAAATTGCAATGGGTGTTTCTTGCCCTGGTGCTTCATGTTTAGGAAACATCTGGAAATCCAGACTGACTAGAGTACAAGATTTACATAGGGTAAGAATCCAGCAACGTCCGTCCAACTGTTAAACATCTACAGACCTAGATGATTATCGAAAACTTTGCTTTCTCTTAGTTTCTCAATACTATAGTCTTTCTTTGGTATCCGTGGTGGGTTGCTTCCATGACCCCTGGGGATGGAAATCTGCCATCTGCAAAATCTGCAAAATCTCAAGTCCCTTATATAAAGTGGGGGGACAGGCAGGAAAGGGAGCTCGAATGACAGGTAAGACTTTGAGTTTTATTCTGTGGTAGGAGGCCATTGAAGAGTTTCAAGCAAGGAAGTAGCATGGCCAAAGCAGATCTTTCAAAGGATAGTTTGGTGGTGGTGTGTGAAGTCAAACTGTAAGGGGTCTGAGAGATTTTACCCTTCTTACAAGTTAAACAAGTTAGCCTCGTTGATTCCCCAAGCTCCATAAGGCAATGCAGTGAGGGCCAGATAGTAACTGCACATGCTGGGGGTGCATTCCAGGAGAGAACCCCCAAATTAGGCTCCCATATTGTATGGAGCTGCTGGTGACCTGCTCTTACTTCTCTCTGGAGAGAGACCATATCTTTACTCAGGCATGAAAACAAATCTTTTCTGGGGAAGAGGAGGCAAGGTCTTTATCTTAGGAGGGAGATGTCTTTAAGCTCTACTACCCTGGAATGTCTGCTTATATAAATATTCTTAAGTTATCTGTAAATGCCTGTGCTCAGACACCCCAGACAGTGCAGGACTAGGAGATGTTCAAGAATTGTCTCCCAGCAGGTGCAGGGTAGATTGGAAAGGACAGCTCAGGGGCTAAAAGCAATTGAGTATTTTAGGAGTAAGGGAAAGAGCTGAGCTAAGGTGGTGGTGGAAGTGGATAGGAAAGCTTAAAAGGAGAGACTTTGCAGGGGAGAGTTTTGTAAGTCAAAGGGACCACTTTTACCCTGGGGGGAGGAGGCGATCTTGGTGTTTAGAATCTGGCTGACCGGGATGGTGTTGATAATGTTAGCGCAGACAGGAAAGTCAGAGTTTAGAACTACGGGCCTGGGGCTCCCGGCTGTGGTTGAGGGGGAATGGCCAGAAGGCGCTGAAATGTGAGACACGTTGGAGAGACCGAGTCAGGGCAGAATAGAGAGTTGGAAGTTCTTCACTGCATTGGAGGAGATAGCAGGAAGCCCTGGGGATGAGTGACTCTGAGTAAGAGAAAACAGAAAAGTGAAAAGGCTGAGGGATGACAACAGAGTCCTTTAAAATGTCTGCACTGAACAGTCAGGAAGAGGAAGATCAGGAAGGGGAGAAAGTGGGTAAGACCAAGCACCGGATAGTGCTGGGTCCCGGGACCCAAGGAAGGGAATTTCAAGGTCACCGTTAAATGCTCAGCACCATTAAAAGAATTAAAATTTAAAATTTAAGAAAAGGTGAAGGCTGAGCCAGGGCCTCTGGGACCACCCATCAGGAAGTTGATGGTAGAGTGGTATTGTTTGAATGGAGGCACCAGGAGCCAAAGGCAGGGGCTTAGCAGGTGGGATAGAGAAGAAATGGAGGCAACATATGCAAGACCTTCAGGAGATTTGATGGTGGGAGGAAAGACAGTGGAGGAAGGTGCCCGCCCAAAGAAAAATGGACAACCTAAGGGTTTTGAGTTTAAGTTTTATTCAGAGACCTTACTGAAGACTGTGGCCCTGGAGATAACCTCTCAGGAGCTCTGAGGAAACTACTCCCGAAAGATAGGGGAGAAACCAGCTTATATATGGTTTTTGGCTCTGGAATACGTGCAGTCAGCATACATTTCAGTAAAAGATCGCTGCTGGTCACAAAGAACAGATATCTCAAGTTAACGATATCAGGGCTTTTCCACGTATGGGAAGATGCAAGCATCTGGGCTAATAAAAATTCTTCCTGAGATATGCATCTAACTATTTAGGGGGCCTGCTCTTCTGAGGCACGGAGTGTGTCATCCTGTCTTTCATCCCAAGTGCCTCTTGGTGTGCTGTCCATCACCACCTGCAGTGGCTATTGACTTAATTCTTGTAGAGCTGGGAGCGGAACAACACCCTTTTTTCTTCTTTGTTTACACGGCAGGGGGCAGGCGAGAGACTTGGGGTTTACGATGGGAAGGTCTGAGTGTGTTTGTGAACAAGAGCCCGGTCAAGGGGAGAGTGAAGGGCCGCCGTGTGCGGGCAGCACGTGGTGTCTGCACGGCCGTGTGCACTGATCTGCCGCAGAGCTGAATCTGCCTGGATCTACCGCTTGTCCTCTGCTCAAACCCCCTGACTAGTGACTCCCACCTTTTCATCGCTGTGGCGCACGGCATCTGTCAGAGTGCAGGGCCGTTGTCACGGAAAATCTGGGCTGGGTAGTCTCTCCATTCATTCTGCCTTAACACCCCCGGGTAGTCTTTCTTCAAGAAATGCTGAGGCTGCTCAAGTCCCTGTTAATTTGCATATTTTGGACATGACCCTTTTCCGTTTAACGTCACCATCTGTTCTTTGCCTTCCGCAACAGTAATTTCAGCCTCCGATCTTGGGACTTTCTAAAAATGTCTTCCTCCTCCTACTTTATCATGAGGTCTGAAGTTGCCTTTTAATTCACCGTCTGTTACTCTCGCCTGTTTTCCTTTCCTTTTCTGGTATCGTCACCTTCATCAGTTTTGCTCTCTGGTTAAATGAATTTATAGTTCTTGTGCTGTTTGGTAAGCCTGGTGAATCACACTTGGTTTAGCTGTATATTAATGGTAACGGAATTTTTTTCCCCCGCTGGGGGCGGGGAGGAATTTGTGCTCTTTTAACTAATTAATTAATTTTATTTATTTATTTATTTTTGGCTGCTTTGGGTTTTCCTTGCTGCGCCCGGGCTTTCTCTAGTTGCGATGAGCAGGGGCTGCTCTTCATTGCCGTGCGCGGGCTTCTCAGTGCAGTGGCTTCTCTTGTTGCGGAGCACAGGCTCCAGGCGTGCAGGTCTCAGTAGTTGTGGCTCGTGGGCTCTAGAGTGCAGGCTCAGAAGTTGTGGTGCGCAGGATCAGTTGCTCCACAGTGTGTGGGATCTTCCCGGACCAGGGCTCGAACCCGCGTCCCCTGCATTGGCAGGTGGACTTCCAACCACTGCGCCACCAGGGAAGCCCCAATGGTCAAGGTTTATGATGGCTAATTTTATGTGTCAGCTCGACCTGACCATAGGGAACCCAGGTATTTTGACAAACGTTATTCTGGGTGTTTCTGTGAGGCTGTTTTGGATGCAGTTGGTGTTTAAACTGGTAGAGTAAAGCAGGGTGCCCTTCCTAACATGGGTGGGCCTCATTCCATCAGTTGAAGGCCTGACTAGAGCAGAAAGACTGGCCTTCCCTCAAGTCGGCGAGAAATCCTTCTGCCTGACTGCCTTCCTACTGGTACATTGGCTTTTTACTGCCTTCAGACTTGAGCTGAAACAATGGCTTTTCCTGGGCCTCAAGCCTGCTGGCCTTCAGACTAGATCTCCACCATTGGTTCTCCCTGTTCTCAGGCCTTCAGACTTGGATTAGAACTACCTTAGCTTTCTTAGGTCTCTAGCTTGCTGACTCATCCTGCAGATGGTGAGACTTATCGGCCTTCATAATTGCATAAGCCAGTCCCTATGATAAATCTTTTTAGATAGACAGATAGATACATAGGTCTAGATAGATAGATAGATGTATATATACACATAGATTTAGATATAAATATAATCTCCCAGTGGTTCTGTTTCTCGGGAGAACCTTGGTACAAACTTAGAAATGGTGCCAAGTTAGAAGCCTAAGGAGTAGTACCCATAGTGACCCACTGTCCATTACTTAGTGTGTGGGTAGACAGCCCTTGTACTTCTGCACACCAAATTTCAGTCTGTTTTCTAACATCATGAAGAAGAATCTTCCTTAGCAATAGGGATGGCTGTCTTTGTAACCACTTCTCAGAATGACATATTTTTCTATTGTTCCCCATTTCCACAAAATTTGAGTGCCTTTTGGGCTGCTCGTGTCTTGCTGTGCTAGACGCAAGCAAAATGGATGGCCCTTGTCCTCGCAGAACTCATGGAAGAGCAGAGTTTTTCTCTTATTGTTTGATATGGAGAATAATAGTTACTATGCCATGTGAAACCCATATGAGAAATTTCTTTCACAGATAAGTACTGAGAGAAGCTTAATTTCTCCTAAAAAAAATTGGTCTGTTTCTCTCTGACAAGAAGAACAATATAAATGTTTCTCCTTTTCACTTTGGCTGCTTGGAAGCTCAGAATCACATTAAGGTCTATAATAACAACAAAAGATGGTCTGCATATAGACGTTCTTATTGACGTCTTGATCCAAATTCTTATGTATATTTCACCGTTTAATGAATGTTTTTGTTGTAATTGACCTAAAATCTTTTGTATAGGGAGGAAGTATGTAAATACTTCAAAAAATTTTAATGCAACTAAAATTTATTTCCTTTGAAATGGAAAAGATATTCTAGGGAAATATCTTTTTCCTTTATAACACGAAGCACAATTTGTAACTGTTTTGTCTTCCTCTGTCTCTACTACCTGGCATGTTACCTGGGTTGTAGGAGCTATTCTGGAATATTTGTTAATATTGAATGCATGGAAGAATGATTCTATCCTTTTAATTTATAGCAGTATCAGTCATTTACATTTTAAGTAAGGCTCAATTTATTCTGATAGCTAAAATGGCCGTTCTTTTTCTCTGTCAGGCAGTCTTTTAAAACAAAATTTGTTTAAATTCTATATTCCTACAATTGTTGCAAAACATAACATTTATATATGTAAAAGGAAGAAAAAGATAAAATTATCTAGAGATAATTATTGTTAGTATTCTTAAGAATTGTCTTACAGGGACTTCCCTGGTGGTCCAGTGGGTAAGAGTCCACGCTGGTAATGGGGGGCGGGGGGCTGTTTGATCCCTAATCAAGGAACTAAGATCCCACATGCTGCGCAGCCAAAAAGATTTTTTAAAAATTAAAAAATAAATAAATAAAGGAAGGCCCAGTACTGTGTGTGGAAAGTGAGAAAGCCACCATAGTCTAGGAAGGGCCTTTAGGAGCCAAGTAGCCCAGTCTCCTCCTTGAGATAGGAATTTTCCTAATAGTCCGACAGATGGACTGTTAGTAAGTCCATCCACCCTTTGCTTGAAAACTTTCAGTCGGTGCCATCTTTCCAAAATAGAACAGCTCTAGTTACAAGAAAATGTTTCCTTATGTTGAGCTAAAATTAGCCTACTTATGACTTCTACTTCTAGGGTCCTACTTGTGCCCTCACGTGTAACCCAAAGGGAATTTGAATCCCATATCCACACAACAGCTCCATCATTTCTCATGGTGTGGTTTCCTGGCACTTTTCTGTCCTGTCACTCATCCTCACGCACGCCACAGGCTGCCTTTCAAGGGCAGTGCTGGTTACTCGGTGCTGTTACAGAGGAGGTCTGACTGTTATTCAAGAAGCCTGGGGCAGAGTGGGCAGGTGAGGAGTATGGGCTTTGGGGTCCAACGATGTGCTAGTGCAGCTGGCCCAGCCATTTCCCACCTGTGAAACCTTGGGCAGCACCCCTTTCTCTGCTGATTAAAATCCTTTCTGTAATGTGGAGGGGATGGAAGGAATATATGGGCGTTATGGAGTATATGTGCATTAAATGTGTGTGAGAAATACAGGCTGAGGACTCTTTGCAGAGCATGTACAGAAAAGTCAATTCTCACTACAGTGGTTTCCCCTTTTATTGCGTAGTAAAAATCTACAACTGTTTATTTCCTTGTTTGCTGATGTTTGCTAAGACTTGTATTTTGCATTAGACCCTTTTGGCAGCAAAGAGAAATAAAAAGTAAAATGTATGTTTAAAAAAAAAAAGGAAGAAAGGAAACATTTTCCTGTCTTGCTTTCCTTATTGTGTTCATCCTGCTATAACAAAATACCACAGACTGGGTGGCTTATAAAACACAGAAATTTATTTCTCACAGTTCTCGAAGCTGGAAGTCTGAAATCAGGATGCCAGCATGGTCAGGTGAGAACCAGCGTCCTGGTTCATAGGTGGCACCTGGGTGGACTAGACTAGGGGTCTCTCAGGAGCCTATTTTATTTTATTTTATTTTTTTTATATATCAGTATTCTTACTGAATCATTTTGGGGTGCATTGAATATATCATGGTTCTTTACCCCTAAGTACTTCATTGTATATTTCCTAAGCATAGGGATATTCTTTACATAACTACATTACAGTAATCAACTTACTTTTAATATGATACAGTACTTTTATTTAATCTACCATTGGTATTCTACTTTTGTTAATTGACCCAGTAATGTTTTTTTTATAGCGTTCTTTCCTCTCTAGTATAGGATCCAGCCCAGAACCAGGTATTGCATTTAGTTGTCAGGTCTCTTTATTTTCCTTCAGTTGAGAATATTTCCACAGTTCTTTGCTTTTGTGACTAGAGCACTGGTTCTCAAATGGGACAGTTTGCCCACTGGGGAACATTTGGCAGTGTTTGGCGCTATCTCAGCTGGGGCATGCTACTGGTGTTTAGTAGGCAGAGGCCAGGGATGTTGTTAAACACCTTACAATGCCCAGGACAGCCCCCTACAATGAAGAATTAGTTGCACCAAAATGTCAGCAGTACCAAGGTGGAGAAATCCTGGACAAAAATGATCTGTTTTTAAAAATGTTTTCTTTAAATAAAACAAAACAAAACAAAAAAACTTCTGTTTTGAAATAATTGGAGAGTCACATGCAGTTGGAACAAATAATACAGAGAGATCCAATGTACCTTTTCTTTGTATGAATCATCTATTTTATACATATTAATGTGTATATGGCAATCCCAATCTCCCAATTCATCCCACCCCAAACACCCCCCACCCCCACTTCCTGCCTGGTTGTCCATATGTTTGTTCTCTACATCTGTGTCTCTGTTTCTGCCTTGCAAGCCAGTTGATTTGTCCCATTTTTCTAGATTCCTCATATATGTGTTAATATATGATATTTGTTTTTCTGTTTCTGGCTTACTTCACTCTGTATGACAGCCTCTAGGTCCAGCCACACCTCTATAGATGACCCAATTTCATTCCTTTTTTTATGGCTGAGTAATATTCCATTGTATATATGTACCACATCTTCTTCATCCATTCATCTGTTGATGGACATTTAGGTTGCTTCCATGACCTGGCTGTTGTAAATAGTGCTGCAGTGAACATTGGGGTACATGTGTCTTTTTGAATTATAGTTTTCTCTGGGTGTATGCCCAGTAGTGGGATTGTTGGGTCATATGGTAATTCTATTTTTAGTTTTTTAAGGAAGCTCCATACTGTTCTCCGTAGTGGCTGTATCAATTTACATTCCTACCAACAGTGTAAGAGGGTTCTCTTTCCTCCACAGCTTCTTCAGCATTTATTGTTTGTAGATTTTCTGATGATGCCCATTCTGACCAATGTGAGGTGATACCTCATTGTCGTTTTGATTTGCATTTCTCTAGTAATTAGTGATGTTGAGCATCTTTTCATGTGTTTGTTGGCCATCTGTGTGTCTTCTTTAGAGAAATGCCTGTTTAGGTCTTGTGCGCATTTTTTGATTGGGTTGTTTGTTTTTTTGATATTGAGCTGCATGAACTGTTTATGTATTTTGGAAGGAGCCTCTTTTATATAAAGACACTGATCCCATTCATGAGGCTCCACCCTCAAGACTTAAGCACCTCCAGTACCGTTATCTTTCAGGGGTAGGATTTCAACATGAATTTGGGGGCCATGTGTGTAAAGTATGGAAATAATATTTTCTTCAGATGGTTGTTAGAGGATTAAATAAAGCTTTGTAATTTAGGGCCGTGTTTCTCAAACTTGACTGTATGTAGAAGTCACCTGGGGATTTTTTTGTAATGTAGACTCTGACGCCATACGTCTGCAGTAGGGTCTGGGACTCTGCATTTGCCACAAGCTCCCAGGTGGTGCCCATGCTGTGGTTTGTGGACCACACTTGTTTAGCATGGATGTAGGACACTGGGCATGGTGCCTGGCATTTAGCAGAGTTCAGTAAATGTTCATTCTTCCTCTGTCCCTTTTGTGACCCCTCCTCACTGTACCCCTTACTTGGATTAACTTTTAATTTTCATCCCACCCCTATGTAATAATGTGATAATACACATGTCCAATTAAGATGAGCCTTGGAAGGTTTTAAATCTCTAAGAAGTAACAACTGCCTCAGGAGAGAAGGGTATATTCTTTTTTTTTCTTTAAGAACTTTTATTGAGATACAATTGACATACAATAAACTGCATATATTTAAAGTGTATGATTTAATGTTTTTTTCTTATTAGTGATGTATATATGGCAATCCCAATCTCCCAATTCATCCCCACCCTACCCCACCCACCCCGGTTTCCCCACTTAGTGTTTGTTCTCTCTATGTTTGTTCTCTACATCTGTGTCCCTGTTTCTGCCTTGCAAACCAGTTGATTTGTATCATTTTTCTATATTCCGCATATGTGTGTTAATATACGATATTTGTTTTTCTCTTTCTGGCTTACTTCACTCTGTATGACAGTCTCTAGGTCCATCCATGTCTCTACAGATGTCCCAATTTTGTTCCTTTTTACAGCTAATATTCCATTGTATATATGTACCACATCCTCTTTATCCATTCATCTGTTGATGGACATTTAGGTTGCTTCCATGTCCTGGCTATTGTAAATAGTGAGGCAATGAACACTGGAGTGCATGTGTCTTTTTGAATGATGGTGTTCTCTGGGTATATGCCCAGGAGTGGGATTGCTGGGTCATATGGTAACTCTGTTTTCAGTTTTGCAAGGAAGCTCCATACTGTTCTCCATAGTGGCTGCATCAACTTACATTCCCACCAACAGTGCAAGAGCGTTCCCTTTTCTTCACACCCTCTCCAGCATTTACTGTTTGTAGATTTTCTGATGATGTCCATTCTAACCAGTGTGAGGTGATACCTCATTGTAGTTTGGATTTACATTTCTCTAGAGAAGGGTATATTCTTAAAAGGGGAGAAATATTTTTTAAGTCTTAAATCAAATACTGAACTGCTGTGTTGTAGGAACAGTAGAACTTGTGTGGCTGTATGATCCCTGAAGTTCTGGAAGGGCCAGCGTGGTCCGTTGTTAATATCAGGTGACAGCCTGTCTGCTAGGACAGGTTCCATCAAATGGAAGTCGTCTCCTCATTAGGTGGCCGACAGCTGAGCAGCATATATTTATGAAGTCACTAAAGCCTTGTCACTGAGGTGCTGTAGGAGGCTGAAGCAGCTGATCCTTCCAGAAACAATGTATGCTGTTGCGATGACACGGAAATATCAAGTCCTATTAGGCTGAGATTTTGTGAGTCAGATCAGAAAATGCTAATAAATTTTGACAGGATTTATGTACTGATTCTATCCTTACTCCAGTTTATACTCCCACTCTTAACGCATGTTGCACTGTTTTTCTAGTTCTTCATCCAAACACACTTTAAAAAAAAAAACAAAAAAATTTGCAAATATATTGAGTATAAATTCAGCCTTTACAAGTACAAACACAAATTGCAAAAACGAAAACGTGTGTTCTCTTTTATTTCTATAAAGATGTTTTGCTCCTAAATTTTTCTCTAAAGGTGAAATGAGTAAATTGAGTATTCTCTACAAGATGGTCATTGAGTTATAGATAGCAGAAACTTGCCCAGCTCAAGCATTTTTTTTAAAATCTGAGCTTTGACTTGTAGCTGTCTTAAAGTCTATAAAATCCTTTGTTAGAATTACATATCTAGAATACCTTAAGTGAAAAATGAGACTGGGCTTTGTTACTTAATTTATTTGCTATGATCCATTTTAGCTCTTAAGCTGATTTTGTTAGTGACTCAGTTAGGTGTAGTTCAGTCACATTTTAGAGCATCTAATAAGAACTTTCCTATGTTTTTTAAACCAAAATTTATGATACACGGAACTTAAAAAATTTTTAAGTCAATGAACCTTGTGGAATTTCTCTCGTCACTCTCTAGGTTAATAGTAGAAAAACTAATGGCAGGGAGACGGTATTTTAAATGTTTATAGCTACATAATAACATATACATTCAAAATTTCTTGAAGGCTACTATGGAACTCAATAGTGGTATCTCAGGGAGGTGAGACTGGGATTCAGGAGAGAAAGAAACTTTTATCTTTCACTTTGTAGCTTTTGGTAAAATTTTTTTAACTTTCAACATGTATCCCTTTAATAATTTTCAATTAATTAGTTAATTAATTATCTGCTGTGTTGGGTCTTTGTTGCTGCACGCAGGCTTTCTCTAGTTGTGGCGAGCGGGGCTACTCTTCGTTGTGGTGTGTGGGCTCCTCATTGCCGTGACTTCTCTTGTTGTGGAGCACGGGCTCTAGGCACGTGGGCTTCAGTAGTAGCAGCATGCAGGCTCAGTCATCGTGGCTCTCAGGCTCTAGAGCACAAGCTCGATAGTTGTCACTCACAGGCTTAGTTGCTCCAAGGCATGTGGGATCTTCCCGAATCAGGGCTCCAACCCATGTTCCCTGCCTTGGCAGGCATATTCTCAACCATTGCGCCACCAAGGAACCTCCTAATAATTTTTAATAGTGAAAATAGCAAAGGTACACCACCAGAAGGGATGTCAGAGAGTAAAGAAAAATCTGATGGGAAGTCAGCACACCTTGGGTGTTGGCAGCACTGATGTTGGGTAGGACAAGTGAACTGTGACAGGAAAAGAGCCCTGATAAGGGTGAGCAAAAGCCCGCTCTTTGCAGCTTCTCTGCAGACTTAACTGACAACAAGAGAGAATTTGCTCAGCCTGTCACCCAGAGCCAGGACACCAGGGCTGGCATCTTGGTGGCTGGTCATTCACCAGAAGGGCATAGGTAATTTGAAAAGGGAGTGTGAGTAATGAGAGCTTTTTACCTTTCTTTTTTTGGTCATGACCATTGGCTCTTCTTAGTTTTTATCCTTTTTGTGCAAGTGTCCACGTGTATGTATGACCGTGTGTGTGTGGGACACTGTGGGGCTGGCAGAAGGTTTGCAGATTTGCCCTGTGGTTTACTGAGGCTCGAGTAATCTGGAGACTCATAGCAATGACTGTTTAAACACCGATTGGTTTGATATTAAAGTGTATCCGAGGGGGAAAAGGATAGAAAACGGCTTCTGTGCTGTGCTTGCTCTGTGCGTGGTGTGCTGCAGCCCTCGTCTGGTTTCACCTCCGCTGTGCTCGCCCCAGCTGACCCAGACCAGACACCCAGGCTGCTTGGGGTCTAGAGGGGCTCCTGGGAGAGCTGAGCCTCGCACCGTGGAGTCCCAGGTGCTCCCGACCGTGGTCCGGGGCCCCTGCTTGTGTGTTAGAAGCATGAAGGCAAAGGACCTCTGGGACCAAGGGGTCCTGAGCTAGCAGTCCAGAAATGCGAGGGGCCGCAGCTTGTTTTTGACACGATGTTAGAAATCTTTTCACATCTTTTTAAATTCTTTTACTGTGAAAAATTTCAAACATTCACAAATGTGGAGAGAATAGTGTAATGGACAGGTTCTGCATTTTCAAATTTTGCTGCACTGGCTTCATTGGTCGCTTTTTTCTTTTTCTCCCTCCCTCCCCTTTTCTCCCCCTTTCTCTCCCTTCCTTTTTCTTTTGTTTTTGCTGAAGTATTTTAAAGGGAATCCAGACCTTCTATCATTTTGCCCCTACATCCTGGGTCTCTCTCTAAAAATTCAGGTTGTGCTTCTTAGGGGACAGGTGTCTGCCTCTCAGACATGGTAGGAATTACTGCAGTAGCACGGGAATTCTGGAAGACATCCTCATGGCCCGCGAGCCAGTCAGAGCTTCTACCCTGGTGGTTGCCCCAAGCTTGGCCTTCCCGTGGCAGATGAGCACTGGCAGGTGTAGGACGCACAGCCGATTCCCACTGGAAAGGCTGGGGCCTGAACAGGAGCTGACCTCACAGTCCTCCGTGGGGCCTCCTCCCTCCACACGTGGCAGGCATGCCACTGCTCATGGACCTCACCAGTGAGGTCAGTGGAGCAAGTGCTACACTCAAGGCTTCCAGTCAGTAAGATACACTCTGTGAAAAGGTGAAGCTGAATATCTCGTCTAACTCTGCTCATGACTCTTTCATTCATTCATCAAACATCTGTGGAGAGCTTTACTCTGCTGCTTTATATTGATTAAGGAACTGAAGCTCAGTGAGGTCAAGGTAGCTGGGACTGTAAGAAATAAAATCTACTGTACTTGTTTTTGCTCAAGGTCACCCAGATCTCCAGCATGCAGCACAGGGCTCTTAGCCGCGCAACGGTTCAAGCCCTCCTTCCAAGTTATAGCAGCACTCTACCAATGGCCTTTGCTGTTTAACAAGCGCCTTTCGTCTGATCCTTAAAATCTCACAGTTGTTGAGCTCAAACGTGAATTTTAGTTCTGGATGGCTACTTCTTAACCATACATTATGATTAAAGACTTTTGGAGCTGATAACCTTCCAAGTTTATTTTGCAAGTTAATATAAATTTTGTGTTCCAGAGCCTCGAAATAATTTTAAGGGGGAAGAAAAAATGCTTAATGGTTCATTTGATATAAAATGTGAATTCACGGGAGGAATAAAATCTCTTTCCATTCTCTAGAATTCTACAGATAATTTTGGCCCTTGGCAAATAGCAACTGATGTTTCCACTGACTTTGATTTTAGGCCTGTTTGGTTAGAACAGATCTGGTTCAGAAGCCCTCAAAGAATCTTTAGGCCATAAGAGCTGGTCTAATTCCCAAGTCTGCGTCGGTCCTATTCCTCCTTTCACGCAAGAGCATTTTCTCCATGTAGCGAATGCTTTACCCAAAGACCTTTGCAAACCATGTGTCGGGATCCATTTCATCTGTTATAGCGAAGAAAAAAACTGCAGACAAAGAAATTAGGAACCCAGCCAATACTGCATGATTGAAGGATAGCTATACACAATTTGGAGGTTCAGCCTAGAATTGTCTGTTAAAGCTCGCCATCCATGTATTCCAGATAAATTGCATTAATCAACACCTGGTCCTGCAGTTGAGCCTTGCTAGTGGGAGAAACAGACAGAAAAACAAACCATTATTGTGCAGTCTGTTAAGTGAGTGGTAAAATTGTGTCCAGGTCAAGAGGGAGCACAGAGGAGGGGAGTCACTGGGGTTTTAAAGACTGCAGAGGAGTTTATCAGGTGACAAGAGAGTAAAGGTGACAAGGAGTTTATCAGAGACAAGACTCGCTGCAGACCCCTTGCTCCCATGATGGGTTGGCAGATCTTGCCCTTGGATGGTGGCCTCTGTTCTGCTCTATCAAATGCTTTGAGTTTAGCAGAATAATTGGTTAATCATGCCCATAGGGCAGTCTAGCTCATCAAGTTCAAGTACCAAGTGGTGATCTTGCCACTGAAAATCATTTTTATTTTTAACAAATAAACAATTAAAAAATGGGCAAAAGGTGTAAACAGACATTTCTCCAAAGAAGATATACAAATGGCTAATAAGCACATGGAAAGATCAGTAGTCATTAGGGAAATGCAGATCAAAACCATAATGAGATACCACTTTACACCCATTAGGATGTCTATTATAAAAAGAAACAACAGCAAAGGAAAATAACAAGTGTTGGCAAGGATGTGAAGAAATTTGGAACTCTGGTGTATTGCTGTTGCGAGTGCAAAATGGTACAGTTGCTGTGGAAGATGGTGCGAGGGTTCCTCAAGAAGCAAAACAGGGACTTCCCTGGCAGTCCTGTGGTTAAGACTGTGAACTTCTAGGACTTCCCTGGTGGTGCAGTAGTTAAGAATCCTCCTGCCAATGCAAGGCACACAGGTTCGAGCCATGGTTTGGGAAGATCCCACATGCCTCGAAGCAACTAAGCCCGTGTGCCACAACTACTGAGCCTGTGCTCTAGAGCCGGAGAGCCACAACTGTTGAGCCCATGTGCCACAACTACTGAAGCCCGTGCTCCTAGAGCGCATGCTCTGCAACAAGAGAAGCCACTGCAGTGAGGAGCCCGCTCACAATGAAGAGTAGCCCCTGCTCGCCACAACTAGAGAAAGCCCACGTGCAGCAATGAAGACCCAACACAGCCAAAATAATAATAATATAATATAATAATAATAATAAAAGACAAAGCTCTCTTAAAAACTTAGGAAAAAGGAAAACAACTCTGTACTTCCCATGCAGGGGGTGTTGGTTCAATCCCTGGTCAGAAAATGAAGATTCCACATGCTGCGCAGCCAAAAAATAAATTAAATAAATTAAAAACTTTTTAATTTTTAAAAAAGATCAAATTTTTTTTAAAAGAGTAAAACATAAAATTACCATATGATCCAGAAATTCCACTTCTACCTAAATACCCAAAGAAATTGAAACCGGGGACTCACATACCTGCACACCAGTATTGATAGCAGCGTTATTCCTGGCAGCCAAAAGGTAGAAACAAACTTCATGTTCATCAGTAGATGAACAGATAAAATGTGGTGTATGCAATACAATACAATAATACAATAGCATATTATTCAGTCTTAAAAAAGACATGAAATTGTGACACACATACAACATGGATGTACGTTGAGGATATTATCCTAAGTGAAATAAGTCAGACACAAAAGACAAATGAGGTACCTAGAGTAGTCAGACTCCTAGAGGCAGAAATAGAATGGTGGCTGCCAGGGTCTGGGGAGAAGAGGGAATGGGGGGTTATTTTTTAATGGGTACAGAGTTTCAGTTTGGGAAGATGAAAAAGTTCTGGAGGTGGGAGGTGGTGATGGTTGCACAGTAGTGTGAATATACTTAATATCACTGAACTGTACACTTAAGTTGGGTAAAATGGTAAATTTTATGTTATGTATATTTTACCATGATTTTAAAAATCCAAAATATTTACATACTTTTTTGGGGCGGGGGGAGGGAAGCCTGGCATGTCTACTCTAGGTAGAAAAGCAGCTTTTACACAGGCCTAGAGGCCCGCCCCCTCCTGGAAGTCTTGCCTGACTGACCCAGCCACTGCACCCTCATCTTCCTCCAATCTTTATTGAGTAGAATGTCAGTGTAACATACTAGATAATAAGCTCTCTGAGGTCAGGGCACAGCTTACTCTAAAAAAAAAGTCCTGATGATTTTGTTTAATGTTATTTAATTAATAATGTTACTCTTCTTCCATCTCTCTCTTTCTACCTGTCTGGGTTTTTTTTTAATAAATTTTTTCAGAAATCATTGACTTTATGGTCAGTTTAGAGATTGACATACAGTTGTAAAAAATAATATAGAGAACAGAAACATGTAAGACATACAGAAAATAAACAGCTAAAAGGCAGAAGTCTCTTTTTAGTCATTACTTAAAATGTAGATGGATTTAACTCTTCAATCAAAAGGCAGAGATTGGCAGAACAGACAAAACAATAATAATATAGAGAGATCCCTTGTGCACTTTGTCCAGTTTCCTCCAATGGTAATGTTTGTCAAAACTATAGTATAATATCACAACCAAGACACTGACATTGACAATCTACTGACCTTAATCAGATATCCCTAGTTTTGCTTGCTTGCACACATGCGTGTTAAGTTCTGCACTATTGCACTGACTGGGTAGGCTCGTGTATGCAATCACAGCCGATACTGAACAGTTCCAACACCGGGAAGATCCCTAGTGTTTTCTTTTGTAACTACTTGCACTTCCTCTCTCTCCACCTCTTAGTGCTGGAAACCACTAATATGTCTTTTGTTTCTAAAATTTATCATTTTGAAAAGTGTTATATAAATGGAATCATAGAATACATAACCTTTTGGGGTTGACTTTTTCTCTCAGCATGATTCCCTGGAGATGCATCCAAGGTGCTGAGTGTGTCAGTAGCTTGTTCTTTCTTATATGTGGGGAGTAGTCCAAGGTATGAATGTACCACGTGGTCTGTTTAACCATTTACCTGTTGATGGACATTCAGTTTTTAGCTGCTACCCAAAAAGCTGCTATCAATATTTGTGTACATGTTTTTGTGTGAACATAAGTTTTTATTTTTCTGGGATAGATGCCCAAGTGCAATTGCTGGATCATATGGTAATTGCATGTTTAGTTTTAAGAACCTGCTAAACTCTAGTTTTTCAGGGAGACTGTCCCATTTTCGTCCCACCAGAAATGTAAGAGTGATCCTGTTTCTCCACATCCTCATCAGCAGTTGATATTGTCACTATTTTTTTATTTTAGACATTCTGACAGATAGATAGTATCTCATTGTGGTTTTAATTGGCATTTCCCTGATGGCTAACAATGTTGAACATCTTTTCATATGTTTATTTGCTACCTGTTTATTCTCTTTGGTGAGATGTCTCTTCATTTCTTTTGCCCATTTTCTAATTAAATTGTTTGGGTTTGTGTTTTGTTTTAACTCTCTCATTCCCTCCACCCTTCCTCTTATTTCTTATTCTTTTAGCATTTTTTAGCATGCCCCATCTATCAGGCATTTGGAATACAGAGACAAAGGCAAAGACTTACCCTAAAGAACTGGCAGTTTTGAGGAAGAGACAAATAAGCAGGGTTCTGTGTAGGAGAGACATCTACCTCCTATTAAGAGAAACGGTGAAGGCTTATTTTCTGGAGGAAATAACATCTGATCTGCATTCGGAGACATGAATATGTTCATTATACTTTATATATACTGTACTGCCTTTACACTTAGAATAGTAACATGATAAGATTTATAGTGCCTTCTAAAAGCCCCACTAGGCACCTTTCTTTCTAAGCAATTCATTATGTGGACTTATCATTAATTCAAAGTTAGCGAACACTGAACACTAAATATCGCCCTGGGTTCTTGAGGATTCTGAGATAGAGAAGACAGCATCCCAGGCCCCCAAGATGTATGATCTCATGGGGACTAGAGATCCACAACCAGCAGAGAGTTGCTTACAGAAACACAAATTTAGTAACAAGGGAGAGTGAGGCATTAATTTTTACAGGTAAGTTTGGAAAGTTTTCTTGGAAGAAGGAGAGTTTGAGCTGGGATTTGAAAAAGGAGTAGAACTCCAACAGGTAGATAGAAAAGGGAACAAACGTGGTATACACTCCTGGGTCCCTGCGTGTTACAGATTCCAGGTTGCCATCTTGCTCTTACCCATGGCATTGCTCCTGAGGAGAGATTCTGGACTGGATGTCTGAGTCCACGTTTGCTGATGGCTCCAGCTGAAGATGTTGTTAGTGGAAGTTACGTCTAGTTTTAGGATGAGATCGACAATCTAATTTTGGGAAGTCCTTCATCTCATGGATCAGTGTACTGAGGCCTAGAGAGGGTCAAATTCAGCTCAGTCTCGTTGCCCCTACTGGCCAGTTCAGTGGATGTGTTTTGTCTAGAAAGTCCCCAGGCCATGCCAGGGAAGTGATGTGGATTTCCTATGGCTCTGCTAAAAATAAATCAATTGGTGAAAGTACGGACTTGCAGAGTGGATGGGGAGTACTTCTTGTTTAACAACATTGTTTGTCTCACATGTAGTTTTTTAGGATCTCCTTTAAGGAATATAATTTTTACATATGCTCTAAAATAAACCACACTTACCAACTAAGTAACTTACAGAATGTCAAGAAAAGAGAAAGTAAACCAGCTTCAAAGCCTCTGTTCAGCAAAGGTTGGAATGGATAAGAAGCTGGAAGATATACTAATGAGATTAGGAGAAAGGTTTCTTCTCTCAATTAGAGGAAAAGAAAGGCAATTACAAATCTTGTAGCACGAACAAAAATATAAGAAAGTCGTGGCCCAAATAAGAAGCAAATTAAAATGTAGCATGATTTTGAGAAATGTAAGAGTGTAAGAAAGAATATTCCATTTGTCTCATTCTTCTTAAGTGACAAAAATATTGGATTTGTAGAGGAGGAAGTTGTGGCCCATTGCAGTGAGCGCTGTTTGTATAATCACCATATCGTACATGCTGTTGTTTGGCTTTTCAGCTTTTAGAATCTACTTACAGATAAAGCAGGGAGGACAAATACATTTACAGAATGAGAGTGGACATGCAGTCGGTTTCAACAACATATAAGCAAAGTGGACAGAGGGAGAGAGGGAGAGAGCATGGTGGGGGCTCTTATGCTTGCCTGATATCGTAGGAAATTCAAATACTACACAACATTGATGAATGAGTAAGCTGAGGTTTCAAGTTTTACTTTTTTGGGGGGAGGGGTGGGGAGCTAACCAAGCGCCTTGCGGGATCTTAGTTCCCTGACCAGGGATTGAACCCACGTCCTCGTCCTCGGCAGTGCAAGTGTGGAGTCCTGACCACTGGACCGTCAAGGAATTCCCCAAAGTTTACTATTTAAGGTACAAATTTGGGTAACTAACAGAAGAATTAAGGAGAATTCATATAGAGACTTCCCTGGTGGTCCAGTGGGTAAAACTCTGCACTCCCAATGCAGGGGACCCAGGTTGGATCGCTGGTCAGGGAGCTAGATCCCACATGCATGCCGCAACTAAGAGTTTACATGCTTCAACTAAGAAATCCGCATGCTGCAACTAACGATCCCGCATGCTGCAACTAAGACCTTGCGCAGCCAGAAAAAATATTTTTTAAAAAGGAGAGAATTCATATAGCTGTTAAAGGGATTCAGAACATGCCACTCCAAAACACGCCACTTTTGCATATTGGTTATTTTGAACTGAAGGCAGTTGAGAAGCAGTAGATGCAGGAAGGGCTCTCTGACCTCCTTCTTTCTATCTAATATCAGGTCTCTGAATTACCCATGAGAAAGGTGCCCTCCCTTCATCAGGAAGAAAAGAACATTTTTATCACTGGGGACTGGGAGTCAATGCTGAAGTGGTCCTATACAAACAAGCCTACTGAAATAACCCTTGTCTTCCATTACTTTCTCCCCATGTGTTTCCTAGTCACTTTCCCACAATTTACTATCCTCAGCCCTAGCCCCTGGTCTTGTCACATTCCTGCAGTTTATTGTTGTTTGTGTAAAAAGGTGTACAAGTTTGAGGGCCTAACAGCTTTTTTCAGGTCTTCATTTGCCTTTCAAAGACTCCCATGTACATGTAAAAATATTAAATAAAATGTGTATGCTTTTCTTTTTAATCTGTTTATGTCAGTTAATTCTTAGACGAGCTACAGAACCTAAGAGGAAAGAAGAAAGTTTTTCCTCCCCTACGCTATCAAAAATTGGAAGGAAGGAGGGGGAGAGGAAACAGTGTAAATTATATTGTAATTTTCAAGGATGGGTAGTTAATCGATAATGTCTAAAGAAATAGTAATGTAAGTATATTATGTGTTACAAAGATAGTTGCCAGAATTACAGGCAGAAGTGGTTAAAAGTGGTAGCCTCTGGGAAGCTGTACTAGAAGTGAGCTTAGGGATTAGGCAGAGATACAGTTTTGATGTCACATAAGTGATTGTTTTGGTAAAAAGAAAAGAGAAAAAGAAGTTGACCAGCAACAAAATTTGTTCAAAGGAGCAACATAGTAGTCAGATATCCCAGTGAATCCTAGTTATTTGGTTTCTGAAATTTTAGGCAAAGAAACATTTCATTGATGGGGAAATGCTAAGTATAATTGCAGCTATTTTATTACCTAAAATTTTAAATATGGCTGTAAGCATTTTTAATGTTCCTAAATTTGCCCTTATGCAGGAAAAAGAACTAGTTCAGCTCTGATGTAAATCATTGAATGCCACTTTTGTTAAGAGAGATCTTAACAAATCAGACAAAATGAAGTACTGTGAGGTACTTCTCAAAGGTGTAAAATCCCTGTATTAATCCAGAATTTAGCTTATTTAATGTAGCATTTAAACTCTTTTCTTGTGCAGATTTTCAACTTATTTTTTTCCCATCAGAGCACACCTCTGATTTTATAATGCCAGTCATTGAAAACTAGCATTTATTATATAAACATTCACTTTGGATGTATCCATTTCCAAGGTCAGGGAGCCAGGCTCCTTGATCTGCCCCACACACATGGGGATGGTGTGGTGCAGGGCTGAGGGTGCCCACTGGGATGTGCGCTCCAGTGGGTGGGGCAGGGGATGCTGGCCCACGCTGCGGTGTCTCTGCGGTGCCATCCTGTGGTTGCGATGCTAAATTAGAGCATGTTTTCATTTTCTTCTCTCTAGGAAGGCCCTTATGTCTACTTGTCTTTGGTAGGAAACATCACAGATTCTGATGCCTTGATTGCGTCATTGTGTAAGTATTTTTTTTAATAAATTTATTTATTTATTGGCTGCGTTGGGTCTTTGCTGCTGCGTGTGGGCTTTCTCTAGTTGTGGGAGCGAGGACTAGTCTTTGCTGAATACACGGGCTTCTCATTGCGGTGTCTTCTCTTGTCCCAGAGCACAGGCTCTAGGCACGCGGGCTTCAGTAGTTGTGGCACATGGGCTCAGTAGTTGTGGCTCATGGACTCTAGAGCACAGGCTCAGTAGTTGTGGTGCACAGGCTTAGTTGCTCCGAAGCATGCGGGATCTTCTTGGACCAAGGATCGAACCTGTGTCCCCTGCATTGGCAGGCAGATTCTTAACCACTACACCACCAGGGAAATCTCTGTGTAAGTATTTAAAACATTTTCATTTGCCATGTTTAGGGATTAATGGCAAGTATGGCTGTCTAGTGGTTGCCTGGGTATGTGGGGGGCGGGCAGGATATAGGCCAGAAATGGGGAGTGACTGATAATGGGTACAGGTTTCTTTTTGGGCATAGAAACATTATAAAATTAGATTTTATAATTGGTGGTGATTCAAATCTGAGAATATACTAAAACTTGTTGAATTATACACTTTAAACAGATTTTAAAAAACAGGTCTGGTGCATGAATTATGTTTCAATAAAGCTATATTTTAAAATGTTTATAGTGAGTACAGATTGAGGAGTTTGCAGTATTTAAACTGGGTGTTTTCCATATTTTTAATATTAACTTTCATAGATATATATGTCTTGTAGATAATTTCCAGAAATCTTCATGCTCTGCAGAGATATTAACTAATTTTCTCTAACTTCATCACATTGCTGTAAATAAATCAACATTCAATCAATCAGTATTGACTACCCCCAATGTGCTATGTCAGTATTGCCAAACAAATAAGCCATGCAGCAACTGGGTTCTTTGCCACTCTTATAGAACTGCCTTGCACAGGTTAACATCTTTCAGATTTTGTATCTGAAAATCTGGATTATTTATCTCATATTTTCCACAATTCTGAAACCGTGTCCTCCAGCCAGGATCTGGACTCCTGGTCGCCACTAGTGTGATGAAACTCTTCTAGAGAATTGAGTCAGCCACAATTAGTGCTTCTCAAAGCAGAATGTGTGTTATCTTTGGTACCTGTCAGGTCCTAGCCATGGTAGCTCAAGGCACCTGAGTCCCACATCTTGAGTCCACCTGCTCAGTTCCACGGGCTGAGGGAAGTGCACCTGTGCACCTTTTTGGTGAGTCTGCCAGATTAAACTGTGCTTGAGAATTGCTGGGGAAGTCCAGGGTTGAGGACTTCAGCTCAAGTCCTGCCACCCCGGCTGCCCTGCTCTGCCTCAGAGGAAGCAAACAGCCCAGATTTGGCTCAGTCCTATGAAATGCAAATATCTAATTCGATCTTTTTTTTTTTTTTTGGCTGTTTGGCACAGGCTCATCTGCATATTTATTTTTTTTTAATTTTATTTTTTTTGGGGGTACGCCAGGTTCAATCATCTGTTTTTATACACATATCCCCATATTCGATCTTTGTCAGTCATCTTCAGTCTACGTTTTCACCTTTGAAAAAGTGGAAGCTCATTTAATGGAGACACCCTTTATTAGTGTGAAAGCGAAAATCCAGTAGATGATGTCAGGTAGTGCCTCTTGGACTTTAGAGTACACAGATTGCTTGGGGTTCTTGTTAAAATCCAGATTTCTTTTTTTTTTTTTTTTTGATGTGATAGTAAATGGGATTGTTTCTTTAATCTCTCTTTCTGATCTTTCATTGTTATTATGTAGAAAATGCAAGAGATTTCTGTGTGTTAATCCTGTATCCTGCAATTTTACCAAATTCATTGATGAGCTCTAATAGTTTTCTGGTAGCATCTTCAGGATTTTCTATGTATAGTATCATGTCATTTGCAAACAGTGACAATTTTACTTCTTCTTTTCCAATTTGGAGTCTTTTCTGAAATCGTCTCTGATTGCTGCAGCTAGGACTTCCAAAACTATGCTGAATAACGGTGGCAAGAATGGACATCCTTGTCTTGTTCCTTATCTTGGAGGAAATGCTTTCAGCTTTTCACCATTGAGTATGGTGTTAGCTGTGGGTTTGTCATATATGGCCTTTATTATGTTGTGGTAGGTTTCCTCTACTCCTACGTTCTGGAGATTTTTTTATCATAAATGGGTGTTGAATTTTGTCAAAAGTTTTTACTGCATAATGATCATATGGTTTTTATTCCTCAATTTCTTAATGTGTATCACACTGATTTGCGGATATTGAAGAATCCTTGAATCCCTGGGATAGATCCCACTTGATCATACCCACTTGATCATGGTACATGCTCCTTTTAATGTATTTTTGGATTCGATGTGCTAGTATTTTGTTGAAGATTTTTGAAAAATGCAGATTCTGATCCAGAGGGTCTGGGGTAAGGTCTCCTAGATATTGATCTGTGGACTGTCCTTAGATTCACCAGGATGTAGGACTTGTTAAAGATGGTAAGGAGGACTTTATTCAAGAGGGATCACGGCTGTGGGAGAGAGATTGGGCTCAACTCTAAATGTAAGGACAGGTGGGGATTCACAAGCAAGGAGCAGGGTTGGGGTCAGTGGATGGAAGATTTCTGAGAAACATCAAGGCTGGGGACTCTTGATAGACTGACTCAAGAGGACCCTTGCTGAAGGCAGCCCAGGGTATTATGATATAGAGGGTGGAGGATGAGGAATTTGATCAGATATCAGGATTATCTGCACTCCCATGTTATCTGCAGTGGATAAGATATGGAAACAGCCGAAGTGTCCATTGACAGAGGAGTGGATGGACAAGTTGCGGTGTATGTGTACAATGGGGTATTATTCAGCCATAAGAAGAAGGAGATCCTGCCGTTTGTGACAACATGGGTGGACCTCGAAGAGCTTAGGCTAAGTGAAATAAGACAGAGAAAAACAAAAACTGTAATATCTCACTTAAATGTGGAACCTAAAAAACAAACAAACAAACAAACAAACCCAGAGTCACAGAAAAAGAGATCAGATTTGTGGTTACCAGAGGCAGGGGCTGGGGAGTGGGGGAATTGGATGAAGATGTTCAAAAGGTACAAACTTCTAGTTACGTGATAAGTAAGTACTAGGGATGTACTGTACAACACAGTCAATATAGTTAACACTACTGTATGGCGTATTTGAAAGCTGTTAAGAGACTAAATCCCAAGAGTTCTCCTCGCAAGGAAAAAGAACATTTCTTTTTTTTTTAAGTATCTTCATGAGATGATGGATGTCATTACACTTATTGCTGGTAATCATTTCACAATATATGTAAGTCAAGTTGTTATGCTGTACACCTTAAACTTACAGTGCTGTGTGTCCGTAATATCTCAATAGAATTGGGGGCCGTGATCAGATACCAAGAATGAAGGATTTTCACTCAACTTACACTGCAGGATTCTTGCTGAAACTGGGCTAAGCGGGCCAAGCACAGAGCCCACGGTCAGGGCCCCTTGGAGAAGAGGGCTAAGAGGAGGCTGACCTGAGTTTGGTCAAGAAGAGTTGTGCCCCTGATCTCCTAATCTCTGCTCTGTGGCCAAGGGCACAGTCATGGCTTGGCTACTGGAAACCTCCTCCTGCCCTTTGTGTGCACCTTTCCCTCTAAACCACTGCCTAAGCCTGGCAGTCAGTCACAGAATAAAGGTTAGGTTTATTAATGCTCTGTTTGCCTTGTTGCTGTTACAGCTGTTTAACCTGCAAAGAGATGGTCACAGTTAAGCAGTAGATGAGGAGATGCCAGAGGTTTGATACACTGGGACTGGCAGATAGCAGGGCCTGCTTCCAGTCCCCCCACCCTCCTCCCCACCCCCACTTTCCCACACACACACACACACACACACACACACACACACAGAGTCTCTTTCAGCTTTGCTGAATTACCAGTAGCGTCAGACACACTGAGCACGCCCAGCCCCAGGCTTTTGCTCAAACTCCTCCCTGAAACGCCCTCTCCCTCCCCCAGTTCAAGGCTCACCTCTTGTGATGTAAGGCCTAAGATTTTTTTTTTCATGCAAGTGTGCTTTATTTCTTTAATTTAAAAGAAAACTTCTGATTTAGGGAGTGGGAGCTGTGTTTCAGTTCATACATGTCATCACTCACTTCCCCAAGGGGGAGGCCATTGACATGCCACATGGGGGTTCACACAGGGGGCTGTTATATGATGCCCTCATCCAACTGGCCCTTGAGACTGGACTGGGTACCTTTCAGGACACCAATGAATGATGGGCTGGCCACTGGTCTTGTCTGGTGGTCATCCTCATCTTCATCCCAATCCAAAGCCTTGATTTCTGACACTATGGAAAATTTGGGACGAAGAGAAGGGCCTGAGATTAAGATCCAAGATTACATGTGCCTTGATGTCTGGTAAAATCCAGAGGGCCTCAAATGTCCTAACTGCAAGGCCCCTCCCCACCCTGCTTCCCCACATAGGGTCCCTAGACAGGCAGCCCCCGTGGTCTCGAGGACCAGCACGGTGCCTGTGTATCCCTGAGAAGCCGGCTTCAGTTCCCTGCCAGCCCTCAGAATTATTCACACAAGCCTATCACATCCTGCCGTGGGAACCAGGGGTCACCCATCCTCGTGTTACTGCAGAGCCCGCCTCCCACAACCCCTCCTTGTTCGCTCCATTTCCTAGTGCAGCCCCACGCGGCCCCACATGGCACAGTGTCCTCCTCCCCAAGCCCCCGAGTGTTACATCACCAAGGCATGATCATCAGCGTCATCTGTCCGGTGTCACCTGTTGTGTGTTGAGCTCCCCCAGAAGGCCAGGGCAGGAATCCCTCCCTCACCTATAGGGTGAAGAGGAAGTGATCGAAACACCTCATCTCCTAGTCTGTGCAGTGCCTTTTCTCCATGTCCCTGTTCTCTGTCCCTGTCACTTATTGCATGGTTTGATCTTGCTACAATATGAACCACCAGCAGCAGACTTTGTGTCCTGGTCGCTACTGCATTCTTGAGGCCTAGCATAGAGGCGTCTATATGCTACAAAAAAATTGTTGAATTAAAGAATGAATGAAGGGGACTTCCCTGGTGGTCCAGTGGTTAAGACTCTTGTGTTTCCAGTGCAGGGGGTGTGGGTCCCATCCCTGGTTGGGGAACTAAGATCCCACAGGCCGCATGGCCAAAAAAATCAATCAATCAATCAAAAAAAAAAAAAAGGTGAATAAATGGGGTTATTTTTGTGAATGTGTAAATACCCGCTAATCTCTTAGCTCCTAATGCACTGACCTTTTACTTGTGATATTTTCTTAGATTTTGGCTGCACTAGATAGTATATTTTACCTATTGTATCTATGTTCAAATTTAGAGGGAAAAGTCTTACTTTCACTATGAGGATGTTTTCCAGTTAGGTCATGGCAGGCAGTCGGCTAAGGACAGGCTGGACGGCTATGCTTGGCCTGCCAGTTGTGTCTGGCCTTTCACAGAATCTCCCCTCAGCGTGTGTCTGTGTGTTATCTCATTAAATAGCTAATCCTGTTTACTGCCCTGTCCTTTCTCTGGGGACAGCTTTTCATCAGAAAGCTTTGTCCCTGGCCCTGGAGGGATTCTAACTCTAACCATTAAGAGACTATTGCTTTGTGCTGCTTGGACCAATCAGATCGCGTAGCTAATTTTTGACCATTCATACCTTTTCTAAGTAATGTGAGAACAGTAGTTAAACAGAGAGAGGAGGTGGGGACGTTGGGGTTTTTTCCCTCTGCTTATTTGAGATCTTAGGACCAGCATATTTTGCTTTGATAAATTAAAAACGAAAGAGATGGGGGCGGGGGTGGAGGGAGCAGGAGGAAAGAAGAGAGAAAGAGGGAGGGAAGGGAATATGACTTCACCTAGTGCACGGCCTTCGGAAGGGCACTAAAATGAGTATCTGACCTCATGGTGCTTCCTAGAAACCATTCTGATAATGGGGTCTAGAAAGATTTCTTAGGGCACGCCTGCTCCCCGTCAGCACAGTTGAGGCTTTCATGGTGGCTGTTGTTAGTGACTTCTGTCCCTGTAGCAGTCGGAAATGCCCTCTTTGTCTGTTTCGGATTCATTCTGTAATCTAGGATGTATTATTCCCTTCCCCGCCTTGCTGCCCCCTCAGCACTCAGTTCCTCTTCAGTCATTAATAAATGTGTTTTTTATAAACATTTCCCTAATAATAATTTTCCCACATCTCATACAGACTTTATATTGAAATTTTTAAGTAAGGAATTATAGTAAATGTATTTTCCAAGATAGCTACTAAAGATTATCTTTGCAAAGTCTGATTGTGTCAAATTAATGTAGAATTCTGCTACTTACAATGAAAAAAGAGGGGGTGAAGAGGGCACACGTGTGAAAACACTTTGGGAACTGCAGATCATTTTACAAATATAACATGATATTGTTGTTATTATTACTTGTATCCAGTGGCAAATGCATTTTCGTCACAGGGCCTCTCTTGCCTTCCGCTAAGGCATTATGAAGACTGTAGAGAGAGTGGCCATTACTCTTTTTATCTCCTCCTAATGGGGAAAAAAAAAAAGGTCATTTCCTTTAGCTGTCATAAAAATAATTGCCATATGAGTAACAAAATGTATTTTGTTTTTAGGGAAAGAATATGGCAAAGCTGATGCAAGGTGGCTTTATTTTGATCCAGCCATTGTGTCTGTGGAAATTCTGACTGTCGTCCTGGGTGGGTGTCTGGCATTGGTTCTCATTTATGCCATCGTCAAAGAGAAACATTATCGGTAAGTGCTCTTCTCCTGATCTGCTGACAAGAGGAGAAACAATTGCTGTCCCAGTGCCAAAGTGACATTTGGAGTGGATAAAGACCACAGTTCTTTGTTAGATGAAAAGTAGAGTAGAAATGAAAATTGTTTGGTATTAGATAAGGATCACGGTGCCACCAGGATAATTTCAGACCGTTCAAAATAAAAAAAAATGTGAGAAATATGATTGTAGTGACAGCCTAGATGCTGCATAGACAAGCACGGTGGTAACAGCACTGGATGATTTGCCACCAGTATTGTGGAGAATCAAAGGGTAATATTTCCAGCCTTTTCTCCCCAAATCATTCTATAAAACTCCTATTCCACTTGACACAAAGAAAAATCTCTTATGTAATTCTGAGGTGGACATGCAAGAGAAATAAGAGGTCTTTTCAGAAGCAGGTTGTGGAGGGTATGAGGAACGCAGAAGAGTGAGGAGACGAAGGAGAAAGATGGTACATTATCCATCCATCAGTCAGACCCTGAAACTTTGCAGTCTGCTTCCTCCTTCCCTTTCCTTCCTCTCCTCCTTAGGGACAGAGTGACCTGGGACAAACAGATTGCTATCCTGGGGATGATTCCCTAAAACAGTGTCAAGTAGGCACAATGGCATTCCATTTTCCACCATCTTGTGTCAAAGAAGAAGTCTTATGTAAAGCTTCATCATAAAATTTCAGATTTGAAAGAGACCTCAAAGGTCATTTAATCCACTTTCCCCACCCAGGTTTACATAGAGAGTTGGCAGGAAGAATTAAATTTCTCCTGGGTGCCTTACGTGTCTTTGACTCCATGATTGTGGTTGTAGATATACTATGTGCACCCATTTGTTTATTATTTCAAACATTTAACACCCATGCATTGTTGAATTTTTGCTGGGCACAGTGCTTTTATCTACATATCTCATTTAATCTCCACACTATTATTCGAGGAAGGGACTATTATTATCCCTTTTACAAGAGGTGAAATTGTGGCTCATAGAGAGATTCACGTCTAGGTCTCTCTCTACTGGGTGGGTAGGTAGAGAGTGAGTCAGGTATGACCTCACTAAATCTTCTGAAGAATAGGACAGGATATCCAAGAGACCTTATTTAACTCTGAGAAGAATCTTCTAGAAAGGGCACTATTGCTTCTCTGAGGAAAGCATGGGTCTTCATTAATTATCAACTTGCCCCATCAAAGGAGCTCTACGCACGCAGAACCTGAGGTCCAGCTGCAGGGAGGTTTTGTGCCGTGGAAGACTACGTCGATGCTGCTGGCAGTTTCATCCCTTGTCTCTTTCTCTCTAACAGGCATTTCATACAGATTACCCTGTGCGTCTGTGAATTGTATGGCGGGTGGATGACCTTCTGCCCAGACTGGCTTCTGGGAAGCCCCAACCTCAACACCAACAATTGGCTCTACTTTTGGGTCTATTTGGTATTTTTCAATGGTGTTTGGGTTCTGATCCCAGGACTGTTACTGTGGCAGTCATGGGTAGAACTCAAGAAGATGTATCACGAAGGATCCAGTTCAGGCAAAAAGTTTCAGTGAATTTTCAAAATCATTAACACTATCAGCTTACTTTTTGAGCCAGAATGAATCAAACCTTTTTGTTGGGCCAAAATGTAATACGTTGCAGTCTACACTTTTATATTGTCGTTGTTGAACCCCCTTATTGATTTCAATGGAATCCGTTTCAAATGGACTGTAAGGTTGACAAGTTTTTGCTGTTGTTTTTTCCAGGTAAATGGCAGTACAGGGAACAGAGACTAAATTTTAACTTGTAATAATAACACATTTAATTATACACTTTTATGGCTAGCATTAATTGTTCTGCATTAATAAAGCCAATTATCATGAAATGCCGTAGAGCACGTTATATTAATTTTTTATGTCAAAGAACATGTTGTGACTTCCACTTTTGCTCTTCCCACCAGTCTTTTGGTTACCAAAGTGAAACCAGAAATGCAATGAGTGCTTCTGTTTTGCATTTGTACTTTATCAAATTTGTGAAGCCAACAGAAAAAAAGTGATAGTAGAAGGAATTTGTGAGTTGGGTAACTCCCCATGGGTGAACATCGGGGTTTCACACAGATGACTGATTTAACTCTGTCCTTTTTCAGGGAGGAAGATTTGAGATACCTTACGAAAATACAATAAAAAGTAAATTAGGAAATAGGAACACAGGGAAAATAAGAGTAAGAAATAATAAGATGAAGGTAAAATTAATATGCAAATGCATGCCATGATGTCGAATGTGATTGATAAAGTGAAGCATAAATTTGACACTTACCTTCAGTACCAAGAGGAAAACATGATCACACTGTGTTTCAGAAAACACTTGCTTTGGCAGGTGATTGTAGCAGTTCTGTCGGAGGTGGGGAGCAGGTACTCACATTAACTTGTTTAACACCTGCCTTTCTTACTAGCCTCTCAGCTCACAGATGTATTCTCTGCCTGGAAGGGTGCCTGGCACATACACCGGGCACTTGCTTGTGGTGGATGCTGTCACTTAACTCAGTCTGCGTTCGCCCTCCTTCTAGGTTTCCTCTTATCCTGTAGAGAGCTGCAGGTTATGGTCCTGGATGCAAAGTTGGTTTCGCCTTTCAGAGGTATTTGTGAGAGGTTTGGAGGGTGAAAGCGTGGAGACCATTTTCAACTGTTTCGTTTTTGTTTTTGTTTTTGTTTTTCTGTTTTGTGGTAACAAGTAATGTCTATGACTATGGAAATTTAAGGGTTTGGGGCATTAGCTGAACATCAGGTGTTCAACTTCGTGGGTACTGAGAGGCAGCAGGAATAATGGGTTTGTGGGCTGAGTAGGTCCAGTGCTGGCCTCAGTGGTAGTGCCTCCCTTGAGGGGGTCCATCCTGTGGTCATCTGGGAGTCATTCCTAGAAGCTTAGTCAAGCACCTGCTCTTGTAGTCCTCTAGTGATTTCTGTAAGCAGCTAATTTCCTCTATTAAATCCTCCTGCTTAAAACACCTAGAGCAATTGCTGTTTTCCATGCTTTTATCCTGAGTGATACTTGACTGTGATGTTTGTTGAATATTGAATGAGTATGGCCAAGTTAGTGTAAGGAATATTATATTAGCATTAAAACTTTAGAAGTCCTACAATAAAGAAACTAGATTAACTTGTTTAACCCAGCTTTTCCCAGCGTGTTTACCAGACCACTTTAACAAGTTGGGTGGTGTTTCATGGAGCATCAGGTAGGGAAGCAGTAACAGAGTTCAGTTTTCATGAGATTGAAAACGAACCAATTGCCAATAAACAATTAAAATCGAATTTTTAAAAATACCATTTACTATAGCATCAAAAACATTCTAATATTTATGGGAAAATTGAAAGATATTCAAGGCCTACACAGAAAATAAGAATAACTCTAAAACAGAGGAGTTAAATAAGACCTGAAGAAGCAGAGAAATATGTCATGTTTGTGATCAGAAGGCTCAATATTGTGAAGGAGTCAATTCTCCATAAATTGATCTATAGATTCAATGTAATCCCAATCAAAACCCCAACAGATTTATCTATTTATCATTTTTAAAATGAAAGCAAGTTGATTTTGAGATATTTTATGACAATGCAAGGGGCCAAGAAGGCTAAGACACCATTGCAGAAGCACAAAGCTGGAGGACTTACTCCACCAGGCATCATCTTAATATAAAGCTATGGTAATTAAGGCAGTGCAGTATTGGGGTACAGGAAAGCCAATGGATAGATAGACCAATGGAGCTGACTGGAGAGTCCAGAAACAGACCTTCCCATATATGGACACTGGATTTAGGGCAAAGGTGCCACTGCAGAGCGATGGGGGAAAGACTGGTCCTTTCAATAAATGGTGCTGGGTCAGTTGCACGTCCATATGGGAAAAATGAATATTGCTCCTTACCGCGTACCATGCACAATATCAGCTCCAGGTGAATTGTTGATTGTAATTTGAAAGGCAAACAATAGAGCCTCAAGGAGAAAACAAAATAGAATATATTCCTAAAAATGATATAGAAAAAAAAAAGGATATAGAAAGCTGCAGTAAGTTTGACTACATGAAAATCATGTATTTCTGCTCATCAAAATTCACCATTAAGAGAATAAAAAAGGGGACTTCCTAGGTGGTGCAGTGGTTAAGAAGCCACCTGCCAATGCAGGGGAGGCATTCCACCAGCAGTATATGAGAGTTCCAGCAGTTCTGCCTCTTCACCAGCACTCATCATTGTCAGGCTTTTTATTTTCAACCATTTTGATAGGTGTGTAGCAACACCTTATTGTGGGCTTAACTATTATCTCGCAAATTCCTGTCTCTTTTGTGAAGTATTTATTCAAATGCCCCAGGAAGCTACCTCATGCCACGGAGCAACTAAGCCCATGCGCCACAACTATTGAGCCTGTGCTCTAAAGCCCGTGAACCGTAACTACTGAAGCCCACATGCCTAGAGCCTGTGCTTTGCAACAAGAGAAGTCACCGCAATGAGGAGCCCGCACACCACAATGAAGAGTAGCCCCCGCTCGCAGCAACTAGAGAAAGCCCATGTGCAGCAACGAAGACCCAATGCAACCAATTAATTATTTAATTAATTTTTAAAAAAGAGAATAAAAAAGGAAGCCAGAAGGTAGAAGACATTTGTAGTACATAAAGCTGACAAAAGACCTATCCCAATAGGTAAATCAGTTAGAAAAAAAGACATGCAGTCTAATAGAAAAGTTGACGAGATATTTGAATAAATACAAAAGAGACAGAAATTTGCAAAATAATAGTTAAGCCCACAATAAGGTGTTGCTACACACCTATCAAAATGATTGAAAATAAAGAGCCTAACAATGATGAGTGGTGGTGAAGCGTTGGAGCTGCTGGAACTCTCATATGCTGCTGGTGAAATGTAAAGTGGAAAACTTTTGAAGTTAACCTGAATGTGTGCAAGCCCTAAAACTCAGCGATCTGACTCTTAGGTGTACTTCACAGAAGTGCTTCCTGTGTGCACCAGGATGGCAGCCTTATGCGTAATAACCCCAAGGCAGAAACGACCTAAATGAATACATTGTGGTATATACATACAGTGGACTGCTGTACAGTGAAAATTACAGGAATGACAATCAACTTCTCATAACAACATGGATGAATTTCATAGAACAGTGATAAGTGAAAGAAGCCAGACTCAAAGGATAGATATTGTATGATTCCACTTATGTAAGGTTCAAAACCAGATAAAACTGTGGTGGTAGAAATCTGGACAGAGGCGGCCTGGCGGCCTCTGGGGAAGAGAGTGTATACAGTGATGGAGAGAAGGAATGAAGGGGTTTCTGAGGTTCTGGTAATGTTTTACTTTTTTCATTTGAGCAGTAGTTGTAATTTGTGGTAATTCATTTAGCCGTACCTTTATGAATGATGTGCTTTTCTCTATATATAGTGTTATACTTCCATTTAAAAAGTTTATTTTTAAAGATTCCTAGTATAAAGACCTGAAAAACATCTCCAGTGAGTCCTCTTGAAGAGGATGCTGTGTCCTTGACAACAGATTTAGTACAACGCAGGCTGTTTGCAGCAGCGCCCCTCCCCCGTGTGGACTGAAGGCAGGACGCCAGAGAGAGTCTGTAAAAGCCTTTCTGTGAGGGATTACCTGGTTGTTTCCAGAACTTTGCTCTCTGCTGATCTGGCTCAATCCAAGGGTAAACAGTAGAGAAAAATGGATGGGCTGCACATCCTGCAGGCAGTCCTGAAAACATGATTTTTCTCAACTGAGCTTTTGCTGAGTATTGGATGGGAGAGAAATTGAGATTATTGACAGGAACTTGGAGGACAGATGCATTCTGCGGCCAAGTAAGAACCGATCTAAATGTTTTAACCCTTAAGTGAGTTGGAAGAAGGATTGTTGTCCACGTGTGAATTCCAGCAGGTCGCTGAGAGTAGAGGCCCATCTCCCTGTGTCAGGAAGGTGGAGGCAAGGCGACATAGGTAGTACTGTATTTCATTAACTCTCAGATTGATATTTTCCACCCACATTGTAACATTTTAAAAATCAGAATGCGTTTTACAGTTGGTGTGTCATAATTGAGTTGGCAGTGTTTTTTCTTTCAAAAATATAATGCATCTTATAATTGATGGCATCTTAGATTCAATTAAATATGTCACCACCTTCAGTATTGTTCCTCTCTTCAAGCCTCGATATCTCCAACTGCTTGGAGGTGACAGTTCAAATATATTTTAAGTCTGCGTTTTGCTTGGGACCTTAGGAATCATTTACTTCCGTATCCGCCCGTCCCCCCACACCCCCCTTCATCACATTTGTTTCCTAGGAGCTGGCCTTGAAGACATATTTGGATGAATGTATCAATTGATTTGCAGTTGTTATAAATTGCTTATGTTGACAGTAACCAGATTCCTACAAACCATCCATCCCTCCCCGGTATTGTTTACACTATAAATTTCCTCTGCACACTCCTCCTTTCCAGGTGATGTTGAGGCAGATATCAGCATAACCCATCTAAAATCAGAGTCTAAATGATGAAGTTTTCTTGTATTTAATTATGTCAGCTCTACAACTCCTGGAGCTCTAGCACTGAGGCTCCAGGAAGAGTCTACAGGCTGCAATACGAAATAGTAAAATAAAACTTTGTCCAAAAAAGGCTTGATGGAAACCAAAATGCACAAAGTTTGGAGAATAATCCTTTGTTTTCTTTCTTTTCAAACTATTCTTAAAATCCATGAAATCCGTGAACCCTTTTTTGTTCGTTTGTTATGAAAGCTGGAGTTGGGATCTAAAAATAATTTATGATGAGAATAATTGGGCAAAACCTTGAATGACAAAGGTTGACTGTTGCTGTTCTTATTTTTAATAAAATGCCCTCAAGGGACTAGGGAGGGCCTGGCAGTCCTCCTCCACCTACTGCCCTTTTAGAGACTCTACATCTTCTCTCCCTTTCCAGTGCCTTGACACCGTGGCAGACCCGGCCTAACAAAACCCATATCTCACCACCACTTCACTGTAAGAAGCAAATCACATCCCTTAATTCACATTAAGATGCCAGTAGCTGATAGTGGTTTGATGTATTATCCTTCCTGAATGTATTTGTATTAAAAAAGTGTACAATTGGGCTTCCTAGGTGGCACAGTGGTTAAGAATCTGCCTGCCAATGCAGGGGACATAGGTTCAATCCCTGCTCCAGGAGATCCCACATGCCACAGAGCAACTAAGCCCATGTGCCCAAAAAAAAAAAAAGATTTAATAAAATCCAGCGTTTAAAAAAAAAAGTATACAATTGATTCATGTCCATGGTTGAAAAATGGAAAATCCAGATAAGCAAAAAAAGAAAATAATAATTACCCCCAGTAACATCAGAAGGAACCACTATTACAAATTTGGTTTCCATTTCTCAAGCTCTTGCCTGTGCTTGTGTTAACATTTGGGGGAGGCTTTTACCATTTGAAGGACTTTAACCTCCCCCCTTCCTTCCTCTCTCTCTCTCTTGCCCCAGATTTATCATCCAAGAAGTAGCGGTTCTACATGTACACACAAAACCGGCTGGATAGTATTACGGCACAGGCCCCCATTCTTGAGAAATTCACGCACCTACAGAGGTCGATAGGTAGCAGTTATCTTTTATTTTTGGAAACTCTAGATGTTTATGTCCACACAGATCAAGTTGACATCTTAAAATATTGGATGGGCCACCTCCCAACTCTCCAAGGGAGGGATCAAGTGTGCTGAGCGTGCTGCAGTGTTATGTTTTAGGTGTTTAATTCCTTCCCCTCGAGAAGCCTTCCCTCAGTCCCCTCGGAGTCAGAAGGGGAGGACTCTGAATTCTTGTAGCCCTTGTCTGCGTCACTTAAGTGGCCCTGTATTGTTTTGTTATTTTTGACATCCATCTTCCCAATTGCACAGGAGCCCCTCAAGGCCACGCTTAGAATCCTAGAATGATGTATTATTTAAAGGGGCCTTGGACGGGTCCAGTTCATATGCAAAGAGACTGAGGTTCAGAGGGGTTAGAGAATCTGCCCAAGGCCACAGAGCTTTTCAGTGAGCTAGAACCTAAAAGTACTCTTTCTAGTCCAACAGTGTTAGACATGTTCCCAGATATGAAAATTATCCAAGTTTGTGGATTTTTTAATGATTAAAAAAAAGATTTTAACCTCAGCACATTTCTGATCTTCTAGGTCTATTCATTATAACTTGAGTAGCCTCTCAATTTCGTTGTTTTGATTTTGTGTTTTGTATTGTCCTGTAGGTATTTTTCACTGGTTGGACCAAGTGGTCAGGCGGCAACATTTTAGTTAAAAAATAAATATTCTGTCTTGGCCTCTCATTTCTGATTCACTGTATTGTGCTGAAAGTAACTGTGAACAGGTTTTTGGCATTTCTTTGTTACGTTTTGGGAGCCGGACTGATTTTGGTCCTGGGCGCAGGGGTTGGGGATGTTGGAGGTGGAAGAGATGGGATCTAATCACTAAGAACTGGAAGCAGGAAATGGATCTCACTGATGTGCCCCTGAGCACCCACAGTTTGAACTATCTCCATAAAGTCAGTGCCTGTCCAGAGATGGGACCACAAATATTCATGCTTCCTGCAACAGTGACATCTGGTGGCCCTGGGGTAATAGGATAGCAATTGAGTGGCTGATGTGTGGATTTCAATGAAATGACCTTATTCTATACAGTAAAGCAGTTGCCTATCACTGTAGGAGCCACTGCCCTTTCCCAGGGAGCCCCGTTTCCTCCCATGACATGCCCTGCAATCACCCTACACCTAAGAAGCACCTGCAGCAGCACCCCTGCTTCCTGGAGGCACTCTGCTCCCAGCCCCCTGGGTGGGAAGAAGTGGACTTGCCCCATCTGGCACATCAGCCGCCAGTGGCCACGTTAGGCCAGGCCTGGCCTGGATTCTGGTGCTCAAGGGCCAGAGATTTACTGCCTGCCTGGGCAGCAGGTGGCTGGGGTATTTTTAGTGTCTGGAGCCTTTAGGAGAAGGGTTGGGTAGGGGTGGGAGGCAGTGGTGAGGTCTGGGGGAGTTGGCCCTTCCAAGGTTCAAGTTCAAAGCCTCCCAGTTGTGGTATCTGTTTCCTAACCTCCTGTGGGCTTTCAGGTTCTTGGTACGTCTTCTCGAATCTGTCTGCCTTTTTCCCTTTGCTTGGTCAATTTGTAAGCAAGAACTAGAGAAAGTAAAACTTTTGGGATGCCAAGCTGTTTGGTATCTAGGAAAACGACTGGGTGCTGTTAACACCCTGCACCTGTATTCATTCCACTTCAAAGCGCTTTTCTGTTCATTGCATTATCTGATCCTCACAGTGATCCCTTGCACTCCATGGACAGGGGTTATCACCTTCCTTCTACAGAAGAAGAACCGGGCCCAGAAAGGTGAGTATCTGTCCCATGCCGCAGGGAGCACGTGGGACAGAACTCGGAGCCCAGCTGCGCCAGGTTTGCCGCTAAGTGGTGCTGAGTTAGAACCCACTTCCCCTGCTCACATGCTGTGGGGTTTGGGGCAGGATGCTTAACTCCTCTGTGTCCTTATCCAGAAACAGAACTGTGGTACTTGGCACACACAGTTGTGAGGATGAGCGCGTGTTGAACCCTCCATCCGCTGTTTTTATCCAAATAAAAGCTTACACGTTTATTTCGCTTTGACTGGGTCTGTTGTCCACGTTCCGAACATATGACATCGCCGCTGCCTCTGTGTAAGAGACAGTCTCAGAAGCAACAATGAAACGTGCCAGGCGCTCAGGCCCGGAGCAGAACAACCAGCCGAAACCTGGGGCTCTGAGCAGGCACGTCAGAGAGCATGAGAAGCCTTTGCGCTGGGTAGCTTCGTCCGGCTGACCATCTGACGCTTTCACGCTGCTGCTGCTGGGTGGCATCAGGGCTTTTGTGATCCCTTGTCCTCGGCATCTTTTTGTATCCTTTCTAAGGAAACATTCTGCTTGTGCTTCCGGGAAGATGGGTTTTCATCAGCACCAGGAGAGACCTGAAGAAACCGGGAGAATGAGTGACTGAGCCTCCTGCAGTGAGGGAGCTGGAAACACCTACGTTTGTGAGTTGTCGACTCCCGCATTTCACCCAGACCAGCTGAGCTGGAACCCCCTGGGGTTGTCCTCCCCGAGGCTGCCCCTACCGCATCCAGAGCCACGCCTCACAAGGCCTGAGCCTCGAGGTCTCCAGCCGGGGAATAGGGCTGTTGGGCTGATCTTAGTTTTCCGGCGGGGCTGCCATGGATCTGTGGTCCACTGGGTCATGGCCTCCCGACTGGGTGCCTCGGTACCTTAGAACTGGACCTCTGCCTGCGTGGCTTTGTTTAGTTAGTACTTTAGTTTGCCATGGGGACAGAGTCTGTCTCGGACCTCAGTTTATTTGCCTGCCGGCCCTGAAACTCTCACAGACCTTGCCCGTGGAGAGGGGCTTGGCGGTGGTGGTGAAGGTGACACATAAGGAACCGGATCCTTTTCCTGCTGGCACCAGCTCTCACTGATGCCTCACCACAGACTCTGGAAAGCGTCAGGGGTTCACTAGTCCCAAGTTACGTTCTGTGTAGAAGTCCTTGGTCGTGATCAAGAGCTATATACCATACCCCTGCCTGCCTTGCTTTAGAGATTAGCTGTTCCTGTCATCATAGTAAGGGCTCTGAGATGTCCTACAGTGGAGGAACCTGTGTAATTCCATTAAACGCAGCACTTCCCAGGCTTGTGGGACCATAGAACCCTCTTTTCAGGCCGACAGCGCTTCACAACCTTCAGAGCTGGTGTTTCACAGATCCCACCTTGGGAAGCACAGGCACAAATCATGCCACAGCCACCTCGTGAGAGCTGTCAGCTGCCATGACTCGTGGCTGCATCCACCCCCGATGGCATTTCCTTGGACGCTGATCCCTCCCGAAAGCGAACCTGAGCTCATCCCATCATGAGTCAGCCCCGCCTGGCCCATCTCCGCAGTCCTAATCCTGCTCAGCCCTGGCTTTCTACAGCCTCCCAGTTCGCCTGGTAGCTGAGCCAGCAGAACGCAGGAGGGGAGAGAGGATTCCCCCGTGTCTCCAAATCTGCCACAGCTGTCTTCCCTGTGCCCACCCAGGTGAACGCCCAGAGGTACCGCTCACTTCGAGGCCGGGAGCCCCTTGGACAGGAATCACTTTGCTTTTCCCTGCCTGCCTCCCTTCCGGTTCCTCATCCTGTGCTCCCCGATATCTGCTTGGAATGCCCTGGGCCTGGGAGGAGCCTTTCATTAAGTGAACCAGTGCCACACAGCCTTCCTGATTTGGAAGACTTCAGCCTTGGTTTCCCTGGCCATTCTGAGAATGTATTATCCTGTTTGCTTCTTAAATCCAAGCAAGATGTGAACCACAGTCCTTGAATCCACCTGTCCTTCATCCCTGGTTTCCCTCCTCTTCGCATCCCCAGACCCCCAAGTTTCGGTCGAGTCTCTCCCACCTGGCAGCCCCATTCCAAGCAGAGCAGACACTGCAGAAAGGACGAGGGTGATTTGTTACGGGACTGGGTGGAGTTAAACTCCGGGGGTCCTGCCCAGCTAAGACGCGTGTCCACCTCCCCTTCATGATGTTTTCCTCCTCTCTGCTTTAACATCCTACAGCAGTCTTTGCTTTAAGTCCGTTCCGGAACCTCAGGCTTCTAGCACCCATTGCCTGCTCTTCATTCTTTACTAAAACCTGCTCTCAGCATAGCATCTAATCTGGACATTCACATGAAGTTTGAATCTCACAGACACCCCCAAGATGGGAGAGAGTTTTATGGCCAGGGACTCCTCCTGGGAGCACGTGAAATTGGGAAACCAAGGAATCTAAGAATTCTAATATGTAATTTCACGCAGCTTAAAACTGAGAAGTAGCCATTCTCACCACATCCTCCCCCTCAACATCCTGCGGTGCACATCCCCCTGTCATGACCACGTTTGTGTTGGACTGTCTTCAGTAAAAAAATGTCAAAGTCTATGCTAAGTAAGTAGGACATCTCTGCCATCCACCACACCTGCCTGAGGTTAGAAGTTCTCTTTGTTAACTCATAAATGACTAAAGACTCAAGCTCTTTTTATGATTTGACCTTGGGATACCACCCCTGAGCATTATTTTATAAACCTGTGAAATCTTGGTGTAAAAGTATGGATACTTGGTTTCCAACATTTAGTGTCTGTGTTAGTCACCCAGCACCAAGGGGGAAAAAAACCCACAAAAATCTTCTCAGTGGCATGCAGCAGTAAACATTTGTCCTTGGAGCTCTGTGGGTCATCTGGGATTTGGCTGGTCCAGGTTGGGCCAACTGCTCAGGCTGCAGTGGCTCAGTGGCTTCTCACTTCAGGTCTATGGACCGCTTGGTGGTTTTCCTCTACATGCCTCTCATCCTATCCTGCTCAGGCAGCAGGTTAGCTGAAACTTGTTCTTCTGATGTCAGAGGCAAAAGAGGGTAAACCCCACTGTGCAAGCACTTTTCAAACCCCTGCTTATATCCATCTACTAACATCCCATTGGCCAAAGAAAATCACATGGCCGAGCCCAGTATTGACAAACTAGGGCACTCCATCCATGATGAAGCCATAGCAAGTGTGTGAATGGAGAAAGGAGTGAAGAATTGGGGCCAGTAATGCCATGCTCACCTGTGGCGTACAGGAAAGGGATAAAGCATTTCTTCTGCCAATGGCAGCTAGCAGCATTTGTTGCAAAGACGCTACAGGGAGCCCCGCAGTCGTGGGAAACTTCTGAAGGTTAAGCAGCTCACAGCCTCCTTGTGGCCAGAGAACCAGGTGACCACCCTGCTCAATCCAAGTCAGGGTCTGGTGAGGGTGGGTCGCCCAGGAGCCCAAGGAAAGAGGGAGCTGGCAGTGAAAGTGCAGAGAGCAGTGCAGCAACCAAAGAACTGTTCCATGGCTAAGGGTGCAACCCTTTATGCTCTGACATACAGATGCCAAGGAAAGCACTGAGGAGGTCAGAGCCCCTGGGACCAGCCCGGTGAAGACCAGCTTTACCCAAAATCAGGGCAGGAAGGAATACCAAATAGGCAGGGTTGAGACCCTGACTCAAGCCTGCAATTAGTTGGGTTTATATGCTTAAATGAACCATTGGGTGAGCAAGGTTATCCATGATGTTCTGGTAGCTCTTGCCTTATTTATTACTTAAAATGTAGTTTTTATGTTTATAAAAATAATACAGGTGTCTAGTTCAAGAGGTGAAATAAAAACAGAGGCTTATAATGGAGAATAGCAGTCTCCTGCCTCATCCCTACTAAGCCCTAATCACGTCTCCCCAGAAGCAACTGTGTTAGCTGTGTCTTCTCATATTTTCCCTACATTTTTTCCCCCAAGTTTGTGTTGCTGTTTCTTGATTTTTCAACCTTAGACATAATCTATTCTCTTCCTACCTTGGAAGACGAGAATTTAACTCTTTCACACTCTCCCCCCATGCTCTACCCACATATATATATTTCCCTTCTCCCATCTTCCCAGTATAGATATTTTGATTAAATGAATATTTTAGTATTTACATTATTATGACTTATGTAAAAAATTTTCACAACTCAGCCATTTAATACTATGCTTTGATTACATTTCCTTTTAGTGCATCGTTTTGTTTCCCCAGGAGCTTTTTTTTTTTTTTGTCTGTTTGCTTGGTTTTCTAAGTACTTATTAATGATAAAACCTTAAACTGTCAAAACTGAAAATTTCACTGACACAATCAAATAGATGAGGTAAACTACTGGGTTTTTTGGTCTATTTGAGACATCCTTCTTGGAACCACCTGTCCTGCTCCCATCTTCACCGATTGCTCTGGGGGCCTTCACGTAGCTGCTGTTCTGAAAACTGCTTCCCTCTGGTGGTGAATTCCACGTTGCCTGCACCCCAGGTCTTCACTTCGGTTTATTTTCTTGAGGGAGCATGACTACCAGTAGCTTTCTAATAAAAGATGCACGCATTCTTGTTTGAAAATGTCATTATTCTATCCTCATACTTGATTGATAGCTTGATTGGGTGTAAAATTCTGGGTTAGAAATAATTTTCTCTCAGAGTGTTTTCTTTTAACTCTTCATTTTGAAATAATTTTAGACTTACGGAAAAGTTCTGGAAACATTACAGAGTTCTATCCAATGCCTGTACCCAGCTTCCCCTAGTGCTAACATCTAACATAGCAATTAACTTTAAAAAAGAAAGAAAATAGATTAATAATGATGTACTGAGAAGGGCACAACATCAAAAAAAAAAAGTAAGTAAATGATTAACGTTGGTACACTACTGCTAACAAAGTGACAGACTTTGGATCTCACCAGGTTTTTTTTAATTTAATTAATTTATTTAATTTTTGGCTACGTTGGGTCTTCATTGCTGCGCGTGGGCTTTCTCTAGTTGTGGCGAGAGAGGCTACTCTTCGTTGCGGTACATGAGCTTCTCATTGCGGTGGCTTCTCTTTTTGCGGAGCACGGGCTCTAGGCGTGTGGGCTTCAGTAGTTGTGGCTCTCGGGCTCTAGAGCTCGGGCTCCGTAGTTGTGGCGCACGGGCTTTGTTGCTCCGTGGCGTGTGGGATCTTCCCAGACCAGGGATCGAACCCGTGTCCCCTGCATTGGCAGACAGATTCTCAACCCCTGCACCACCAGGGAGGTCTGTCACCAGTTTTTTCATAATGTCGTTTTACTTTTCCAGGATCCAATCCAGTATCCCACATTATATTTAGTTGCTGAATCTTCTTAGTCTCCTCCATCTAGAACAGGTCCTCAGTCTGTCTTTGTCTTTCACGATCTTAACAATTTTGAAGAATACTGGTCAATTATGTTGTAGAACGTCCCTCAATTTGGATTTGTCTGGTGTTTTCTCATGATTCGATTGAGGTTGTGGATTTGGGACAAGAATACGACAGAGGTGATGGGCCCTTCTGAGTGCATCCTGTCGGGGTACGTGATGGTGCTGTGACTCACTACTCAGGATGTTCACCTTCATCACGTGGCTAAGTAGTTTATGCCAGGCTTCTCACTCTCTAGTTACTATTTTTCCTTTTATAATTAATAAATATATTGATGGACATACTTTAAGACTATGCAAATATTTTATTTATCCTCAAATTTTAGCATCTACAAATTTTAGCATACATTGGTGAATTTTGCCTACAGTTATTAATGGTAATGCTCTTAATGGTAATTTTCTGTTTCCCTTATTCCTTTTACATTTATTAATAAAATTCTTCTTTAAGATAGAGCTGTCCCTTCTCCTCCATGTATTTAGTCATTCATTTATTTTCTTGTATCAATGTGGACTCATAGATGTTTATTTTATTCTAGAGGTTATAGTACAATTTTATTGTTCAAATTGCCCTGTGAATTTTGAAGCCTTTGCTCCATATGCTTTATATTTCAGTATTGCTATTAAGAAGTTTAATGGTATTCTGATTCTTGACCTTTCATAGTGACCTGTTTTCTCTTTTTGAGGATGTTCTGAAGTTTCACAATATTGTGCTTCTGTGTTAATCTTTGTAACAGGCATTTGTATTGGGCACTCCACAGACCCTTTCAAAGCTGGAAACTCATGTGTTCTGAGAAATATTGATGTTTTATTTATTTATCTGATAATTCACCCTCTACTCTTTCTCTTTTTTTTTCCTGGGACACCCACTACTCTGATGCCAAACTTTTGGACTAATCCTCTAGTTTTCTTACGTTTTAGTTTCCAGTTTTTCATCCTTTTATCTTTGTGTTCTACTTTTTAGGAGATTTTTGTTTCTAATTGATCTTCCGACTTCATACTGGATTTTTCAGTGTAGATTTCCAAGAGCTCTTTCTTGTTTTGTAAATATTTTTTTATAGCCATCTTACTTCGTGGATGTGATATCATCTTTTATTTCTAAGGAGATATATCATTTGGGAGAAGTTTTCTTCTGCTTCCTGAAATGATCTCTCTGCTCTGAGTTGTTTTTTTCCTGTTTTTTTTTTTTTTTTCCCTGTTTGTTTTTGTTTCTCTCTCTCTCATGTTGGAGACTTTTTCTCAGATGTCCTGTCACCCTTTATTGTCTGTTCCTATTTGAGTAAGGCATTGAGCAGGATATTCACACTGTGTAAGGTATCACCCAAGGTCCCTTCACAGTGGAGTGATCCAGCAGTCTCTGCCTTTACCAAGAGATGGAGCTTTGCTTCCCCACTAGTGAGATAAGCAGACATTGTTTCCTGATGAGATGCAGCATAAAGTAGAGAATGTCACCTACATGTCTTACCAGAACATCTGATCTGAATCTAATCGCACCTTTAGATCTAACTTCCAGTTGACAGGATTTACAAGAGATACAGGGGCAAGTTGAATGACACTAGACCCAATCAGACAAATCAGCCATGAGACACTTCTTCAGTTAATGACCTGGTCCCTTCAAAAAGTCAACATCAGGAATTCCCTGGCGGTCCAGTGGTTAGGACTGCACACTTGCATTGCAGAGGGCATGTGTTCGATCCCTGGTCATTGGGGAAGTAAGATCCTGCAAGCTGTGCGGCACAGCCAAAAAAAATGTAAAACGGAGGTTTAAAAAAAAAGTCAACATCGTGGGGCAAACAGAAGGAATGAGGACTATTCTAGGAAGGAGAATAAAGAGACATAATAACCAAATGCAATGACAATCTAGGGATGATGGGGGAAATTTGAATATGGATTGAATATTATAATGTATTTGGGAACTATTTTAAATTTTCTTAGGTGTGGTAGTGCATTTGGGTTATACATAGTAAGATCCTTATTCTTTTAATACAGATCCTGAAATATGTAGAGTTGAAATATAACGTCTATAATCATTTTCAAATGGTTCAGAAAAATACTACATGTACACACGTATATCTAAAGATAAAGCAAATATGCTAAGATGTTAACAATTGTAGAACTTAAGGGGTGGGTGTATAGGTGTTCATTATAGTATTTTTTTTTAATTTTCTGTATGTTTACATTTTTCCATAATAAAAATGTAGGTGGAAGAAAGAGGAAGATTCCAAAAAGCTGCTGGAAGCTTGTGTGCGTCCTGGTACATGGGCAGGCAGGGCTCATCAGCTGGCGCGCCAACTGTTTCCTCCAGGGAACTTCAAATGTCAGTGTGTGTGTCTTCTCTCCCGCCAGCCAGTTCCTAGAGAGGGGCTCCCAGTCCCTGCCTCGCTGTGTAAACCTCACTGCCAGACGCTGGGAACTGAGTAGGGAAGGAGTCCGGGCAGCCTCTCTAGTCCGTTCACAAACTTTCAAGGAATTTTTTCGTAGATCACCCCGTCCTCAACTGGGTAACGCCTCCAGAGAGTGAACTGAAGGGACCCTGCGAGAGCGCAGAGGGGCAGTTGCCTGGACTGAGTAAAATAGCGAAAGAGTCTGAGGGTGTGTCTCTTCATACAGACTTTCCACCAATTCTGTTTCCTACCCTACTTTGTTGCTGCTTTGATATCCCAAGTCCTGAGATCTCCTGGGGTTTGGATCAGAAGGGCTTGCTAATCACTGTGAGGCTGTGTAGAGCATGGTTTCTGGGCCACACGTCTGCAGAGATTCAAATTCTGCTGTGTGACCTGGGACAAGTTATTTAACTTCTCTGAGCCTGATCCCCAAAATCAGGTTACAAACTCTCACATTGTTGGGGGATTATGTAAATTAATACACCTTCAACACTTAGACCAGTGCCCAGTAAAGAGTAAGTCCTTTGACTAAACACACACACACACACACACACACACACACACACACACCCCAACCCCCACCAACTTAGGTTTCCACTTTCACTGGTCTGTGAGGTCTCTTTGTATCTTCTGTAATTTTAATGCTATCTCAAGCCTGCTGTATTCACTTCTGCTTTCTTTTTCTTTGTGGGGTTTGGCCTTTTTTAAAAAAATCTCCCTACTGTCCCTCCAGTCAGGTTTGGGGAGATAATAGAGTTGCATGTGTGTGTGCATTTCACAACATTAAACCACAGGTCTCAACAACTTTTTTTCTTTCTTTGTCTCTCCTTAAGGCCCCCTTTAGGTAGTACATTCAGCATATTCTAGCCTGAACTCGGGGAGTGTTGCAGGCAGAGCCAGGGAAGTGAATGCCAGGGCTTTTCAGGCAGGTCTGGAACCAGCTCCTAATGTTCTGTCTAGAAAATGCTGAGAAGCGCCTCAGGATAAACCTGTTGGCTGAGTGTCCCATGAGCTCCTTTCTGAAATCTCTTGAGTCCCCATCACTGGCTGAGGGGAAGGAAGTGCTTGTGGTGGAGCCACCCTGAAGCTTGTGTGAGAACCTTGTGACCCACGGCTGTGTCAGAACCAGACAGCCAGCAGGCTTCTCGGCACCCCCACCCAGAACTCTTGATTCCTGGAAAGCACCTGATTGACCTAGAGAACTCTATCCTGTCTTCAAAGTGGTAGAAGGGGGCATCTTTGCAAGTGACCTGCTTGAAGAGTTTGGAATGCTGGTTTAGAAGAAAGAATTCCTCCCCAGGTAGCAGCAGGCCCACGGAATTTTGTGATCTTCTTTTCCTGCCTGGGTCTTGACGTTGTCCTTTTACACTCGGAAGCCCCCAAGTGTAGGATACAATTGAGGAAAAGGTGGCATTTCCAATTAAATCTGAAGCTACCTCTGGCTGGTCGTCCCTTGGACGTTAGTGCTTTCTGCTGAATGGTGATGAAGCGCCTGGGCTGCCTGTTTCCATTTTCCATTGTTCACCCAACCCCGGATCCATTCCCCAAATCTGCCTGTTCTATTCTGTGCCCTAGGAAGGCAACTGCGGATGGAGACCCTGGACTGAGATTAGAGGGTGGGAGGAAGAAGAGGCCAGGTTAGTCTCGGCCCACTCCCAGCCTAAAGGGGTGCTCCTGGCCCAGCCTGCCAGCTAGTTCTGCACGCCCTGTCTCGAGGCCACATTTTCCAGGTGCCTGAGAGGGTGGCGGTCCACACACCTAGACCCTCCGTCCTGGGCCTCCTTTCTGCACACAGTGGGTCCTCACTGTGTGTACAATGAGAGGGGCGTGGCTGTGTTCATCCCAGGCTCAGGCAATCTGGAAAGTGTGGGTCATTCCTTTGGGGCAGTACTCCCCCCACACACACACTTGTGGGGTTGTTTGTCTGTTTGTTTGTTGTTGGCCGCACGGTGACATGGCCTGTGGGATCTTAGTTCCCCGACCAGGGGTAGAACCCGTGCCCCCTGCGTTGGGAGCTCAGCGTCTTAACAACCGACCACTAGGGAGATTCCCGCCGCCTCTATACATCTTTCAGCTGTTCTCAATGTTTAGCTTTGCTTCCTTTACAAAACCTCTTCTGAAAAGACCTTGACAATTCATTCACATTCCAGTGCAAATAACTATCCCTACTGCCCTTCGTCTAGGGATATTTTCTTTGAAAAACTGAAGTCCAGGGCTTGAATCTGTAACTGTTGAATTTCAGAGAGGAATAGAATTGAGGGTGGGCTTCAACCCCCCATCTTCTCAAATCTCTCCTATCTATTCAGTCCCACCCTCCTTTGCAAGGGGAGGGTGCATTTAAAGTGCATGGAGAAGGTACTAATTCTGGGCTTTGGTTACTGGAATTGAACATGCTTTGGCTTGGGAAGGGCGGGGCGAAGCTCTAGAACACAGATGCTAATAGAAGTGGCAGGGAGGAGGGCAGAGGCTACGTGTCCAGAGTTCAGATGCCGGAGGAGCAGTCTGGGGCTCTGCACCCCCACCCCCTCTACCCTTCCACCAGCTCTGGCCCCCTCTTCACTCCAGAACAAGTCTGGGTCTGGAGAATTCTGAGGGTTGGACAGTGATCTGTAAGAAAAGCCTGGGCTCCTAGAACTCTGCTTCATTTGCATTTCAGCGTGACTTAATATTAACTGCTGTCCCGTATTGAAAGCTAGACTAGCCGCAGGGCAGGGACAGTGTCTGTATCTTCTCCATCCTTGTAGCTTTGCACATTGTAGGTGCTCAGGAAATACCAGTTGCCTTGATGAACACATGATCTCACTGAATTCTCATAAGAACTTTGCGAGGTACCTCCTATGAACACTCCCATTCTGTAGATGAGGCGGCTGGGGCATAGTTGGATTAAATAATTTGTCCAGTTGGTGAGGAATAGAGCTCATGTTCTAGTCTGTTCTGACAGACTTCAAGGCCAGACTGGAAGCCAGTGCGCACAAGCCAAAGCGCATTGAGACGGCACCAACTTGAGCAAAGGACGGGATTGCATCTCCATCTTGGTAGCGATTCTCTCACGGAAGAATTTTCATAACCCTGAAAGTCTTTATATATGTTCCCTTGAATCCTTTATATTTCCCTGCCAGGCGAAGCCAACACTTAGTGCCATACGAAATTGAAGTTTGTGGAATGCCAAAAAAAAGGTAGAATAAAAATTGCAAAATGATATGGTGTCATGTTCAGAATCTGGAGGTAATTTATAATCATTATGCCTCCTTTTATTGGAAGAATTGGAAGTGCTTTTATGAGGATTAATTAGTTTAGGTTTGTAATTTCATGCTTGAAGTAGGCTGCAAAAATACCCACATGTCCCAGATTGCTGCGGTGAACCAGGGCGAGGGAGAAGGATTCATTATTAGGTTTTTTTAGCTGGAAATCTTGAGGCAGAACAATGCCATTTCTCATGGAACATTTTTAAATACTTTTGATCTGTAGCCAAATTTCCTTGGGGGGTGAATATATCAGAGGAGTGGAAATCAAGACAATAAGGTAAAAATAAAAGACTCCTTTTTCCTTTCTAAAATTGTTTTGTTTTTCCTGAGCTGCTGCTTTTACGAGCCATGTGGGAAGGGAACGCAGGAGTCACACTTCAGCACACCGAGAAATACGTCTCTCAGTGAGTTCAGAGGCAATCACAGGTTTCTGTAATCCTGCAGGAGGGGAGTGCTACGGGTTATCATTCCTAATGAAGTGCCCTCCAGAACCTTCTGGGAGGCATTCAGGTGGATTACCCTTCACCATGTCTTACTAATCATGGGTGCAACCAGGAGTTCACAGAGCCAGGCCAGTGGGATCTGTTGGGGAAATAGAATTAAAGACAAATCTGCCAGGGACTTCCCTGGGGGTCCAGTGGTAAAGAATCCGTCCTGCAATGCAGGGAACGTGGGTTTGATCCCTGGTCAAGGAACTAAGATCCCACATGCCCCAGGACAACTAAGCCCGCGTGAGCACAGCTACTGAGCCCACATGTCCTGGAGCCCGAGCTCTGCAACAAAAGATCCCACGTGCCGCAACGAAGATCCTGAGTGCCAAGTGAGGACCTGACACAGCCAAAAATTAAAAATAAATAAGATAAATATTTTTTTAAAAAATAATAAAACAAATCTGCCAACCCAGCAAACCTTCTCCACAAAGGTAGGAGAGAAAGAGAACAGTTTTATTATTGAATAAGCATCAAACCAGAATGTGATGTGTATCCCAGGCAACCGGCTAAGAGACTGCAAAGGCAGAGCGGAATCTCAGCTTTTTGTACAGCCAGGCAGGCACAGCCCCTTACCTACACGATTATAAACAGTCCTCACGTTGGAGGCCTTGAAGGTGCCATTTGTCACACCAGGTTCACCCTGCATTCACCTGGTAATTGGGGCCACCATCTGCGTTAGCTCATTGGCTTTAACCTTTAAAAAAAAATCTATGACAGGAGGTAGCTTTGCAACATGGAGCAAGGCTCCTACCCTCCCACAGAGATAGGAGAAGGGCCCTATCTCTCTTGATGATGGCATTTCAAAGGGATGGCTCCCTGGTGCTTGAGAAAGTCCTAAAGCTGGCAAAAGTCTGATTTAGCTTTTTAAAGAATTTACATACACTTCAAAAAGACAGAGAAAAGAACTTGAGTTACAAGTTTTCTAAAGTGCTCTAAAAAGAGGGAGGAAGGAGAAACCTCTTCCCTTTTTTTCAACAGGGAGAGCTAAGCCCCATATTTTTAATTTGCTTTTGCACTTTCAGGCCCAAGAGTTGGCAGGAAAGGTCGGAATCTCCACCTCCCGCTCACTTGGGGACTCTCCCACCTTGACCCAGGCTCTGTGGCGAGAGACACAGCCTGAACAATCTCCTCATTCCTGCTTGACTGACTTGCATCTGTCTGTCTGCGGGACTGGGGCTTCTGGAAGGGAGCGACGCCCCACCAGCGTTGCGTTGCGTTGCATCAGGTGGGTTCTGAGGAAAGCACAAGTCTTTTGTGGGGTGACCTCACCGCACCACTTGACACTTGCAGTGTCGTGCTTTCTAAAACCTGGAGGATGAGAAGGAAGGCAAGGTCCTGGCTCACCCACGTGCTGGGGATGGAGGCCTGGCCCACTTTAAAGGATACAGCTTCCCGCAGACCTAGTGGAGGAGGCAAGTGTGGACATCTGTGAGGACAGACAGGCGAGACCCAGAACTCAGCAGGACCAAACCAGAACCCAACTCTTGCAGTTCTTACTTTCACCAAAGGGTTGCTTCTATCCAAGAGGGGAAAGAGAAACATCTTCAGAATCAATGAGTCAGAAAGGGAGAAGCTGGACCCGTGTTCGAAGGGGTAATCAGCTCTCCAACGTGGAACAAATCTCGCTGTGTACAGTGTTTGCAGAAAGAAAACCAGCACGGATTCATTCACGTGTAAGAAGGAAATAGACACACGCTTTTCAGCCACGTCTGCTCATGCACCTCCTCACTCCCGCTCGTGGATTCATGGGAGGCTGATGGATCTGAAAGGTGTGGGTGAATTGGAGCACACAAGATACCTCTCCCATAAGGAGTGCACCTTTTAAAAAACAAAATAAACAGAAGGCATGATTTGTTCTTTCCTAAGTTTCCCTGTGCTGTAGCTCTGTGATGTAAGTACCTGTATACATACACATGTGTATGTGTACCTCTCAGCAGAAGAGCAGGAGGGAAAAGCCCTTCCATGTGCCCCCACCACATCCCTGGGGGGCTTTGGCCTGCCTTGAGTGGGGCGGTAAGGGCTGAGGCTACCCTACTGACCACTGACTGCCCTGCCCTTCAGTTGGCAGTGGCTAGGAGTGGAATTCCCAGTCCTATGGGCCAGCGTTGATCTGTTGCCACTCTCGCTCCTGGCGGGCAAGGCCAGCTACCTACCCCAAGGTCTTCGGGAAAGTTCTAAAAGTTCCACGCTCCCTCCAGAGCCACCCTTGCTGGAGTGGGAGCAGGAGGAAGGATGGGAGGCCTGGAGAGGGCAAAGCCAGACCACTGCCTGTGTGCGGTGGGGCATCCTCGCCTCCTCCCCAGCACTGGCTCTGGGCCCTACGTCTGCTCTCACTGGCCACTTCTGGGGGCTCAGCCTTTCCTGGGGACCCTGGCAGACACCTAGCGACCTGGCAGATGGACCCTATTCCAGTATGGAGTCATAAGTGTTGGGTAAACTATAATCAAAAAAAATTGTTTTAATGTAGGCTGTTCTTGAACAAAAAAAAAAGAGAGAGAGAGAAATCCTCAAGAGGTAGAAATGAAGAGAGAAACCATAGCTGAAGCAGTTAAGTGAAGCCCGGAGTCCAGGGGAATCTGAGAGGAGCCAAATATAGGCTCTAGGGACCGGGCTGTAGTCCTTTGTGGAAACAGGAGATGTGGGCTCACTCTTGCTTGAAGGAGAGAAAATTTTGATCTAAGCTCAGCGGAATAGCAAGAGCATTGAAGCGGTGTCCCTTTCTTAAAAGGGGATTGGAAAATTCCGCCCACCAGTTCGGCAAGGCGTGCAGAGGCAAACGGTCTACCTTGGGATATGACTGCAAAGAAAAATAGTCGCCCGTCAAGCGCATCCCTGGGGCCTGTGCGGTGAATGAGTGCAGAGTTCCGATTCCTACTTCCTGTGAGGTCCCTGAGCCCCAAGCAGAGAAACTAACATAATGTTTGATCTAAAACAATTGAAACCTCCAGAATCCTAGTAGACGCTAATGTGAAAGCACTCCATGTAGAGACACTGTCGCAGCCAAGAGCACATGAGAGGCACACAGGAAAAACAAATCCTACTGAAGATGAACTCACAATAAAAAATGACGAATCATGTGAGGAAATGAGCCTCCACAGGCAGAAACCAGCAGATGCCTCCAGAGGGTCCTTGCTGCCTTAAGGTCTGCAGATGACACGACAATCTGAAAAGAGCTATAAACACATTCAGACTCAGCATTTCAAAAGCAGAGCCCAGCAGCTCCGGCTCCTTCCCAACCTGCTCCTGCTGTCCACCTCCTCAGTTCACTCCAATCCCGCCTGCCACGCAGACTCAACATCTTGAGCACCTCCAGGTGCTTCCTCTCTCAGCCTTTTCTCTTAAAAACGGCTCCTGATGTTCCTGTCTTCCTCTCCTCTCCTCCGTAACTGCGATGGGCATCCAGCTGGGCTCCCCGCCTTTCCGTTCCCAGTGTCCCCTCTTCTCTTTATTCATCTCCACACTGTGGCTAAATTAGCCTCTTAAATGGAAGCCAGATGATTTCACTTCTCCGAGACAAACTCCTGATTATGAAAGTCTAAGCCTTCCTCAATTTGGAGCTAAACTTTCCAGTTTTGTTTCCTGTTGTAATACATCCCACCCTTCACCCCAACCTCCTGTTTCGGTCTTTCTGGCTTAATCGTCCTTCCTACACTCTCTCTCATGCCTCCAAGCAGTCTCTTTCCACTGACTAGACTGCTTCCCCATCTCATCTGCCAACCGAAGGTCAAGCTTGGCTTAAGCCTTCTAGAAGCATGATGTCGCGGAAGAATGCAGGCATCATCAGGGCTAGACTATCTGGTTTTGAATTCTAGAAATGTCCCTTCAGAGGCATGCTTCAAGCAAGTCACCACCTCTCTGAGCCTCAGTGTCTAATTATATAAAATGGGACTGATACCTACTTCACAGCGTTGGGAGAATTAGAGAGAATCTCTGTAAAGCACTGAGCATGTAACTGGCCCCAGTACATGCTCAGTAAACTCAGTAAACTCTCAACCTCTCGTTTTTATGGGAGTCATGTCCTCCTGCTTCCCCATCCAGAGCTCCATGAGGCTAGAGGCCTCATCAACTTTGTCTTTGCATCTTGGCACTTTCCTGTGTCTAACATAGGCTATCTTGAAACACATTGATTGGCAAGTGTTGGAAAGAACTAGGCATGCCTAACCTGATGTTAGAAGGAGAGACTTTGGATAGAGAGGCCTCTCAGATGTTGGAGTGATTGTGTCACTCCAGAGAGTGCAGAACCACCATCAAGAGCTTTAAGGAGGACTTCCTAGGTGGCGCAGTGGGTAAGAATCTGCCTGCCAATGTAGGGGACACGGGTTCGATCCCTGCCCCAGGAAGATACCGCATGCCGTGGAGCAACTAAGCCCGTGCGCCACAACTATTGAGCCTGCGCTCTAGAGCCTGTGAGCCACAACTACTGAACCCATGTGCTGCAACTACTGAAGCCCACGTACCTAGAGCCCGTGCTCTGCAATGAGAGGCCACAGCAATGAGAAGCCTGCGCACCACAATGAAAAGTAGCTCCCGCTTGACGCAACTAGAGAAAGCCCGTGTGCAGCAACGAAGACCCAACACAGCCAATAAAATAAATAAATAAATAAAGAGCTTTAAGGAGGCTGATGGTAGCCTGGGATGGGAAGGAATATCCAACATTTTTAACATGAGAGCAGGTACCAAATGGAAGCTGCTTGCCTTAAAAACTCAGATTACAGAAAATATTCCTGGGTTGCATGAGGGATGAGACCAGATCAGTGATTCTTATCTTAGGGAGTCACAGGTGCCTTTGAAAGTGTGATAAAAGTTATGGATCTTCTTCCCTAGAAAAATGGTCCAAGGACTTCCCTGGTGGCACAGTGGTTAAGAATCTGCCTGCCAATGCAGTGGACACGGGTCCAATCCCTGGTCCGGGAAGATCCCACATGCCTCAGAGCAACAAAGTCCGTGCGCCACAGCTGCTGAGCCACAACTATTGAGCCTGCATGCTGCAACTACAGAAGCTCACGTGCCTAGAACCTGTACTCAGCAACAAGAGAACCCACCACAATGCGGAGCCCACGCACTGCAATGAAGAGTAGCCCCTGCTTGCCGCAACTAGAGAAAGCCTGCACGTAGCAACAAAGACCCAAAGCAGCCAATTAATTAATTAATCTTTTTAAAAAAGAATGAATAATGGCCCAAAGCATAACATTGTGCAAATAATTTCAGGAGCTTCATGGATCTTAGGTAAAGATCACCCGAAAACCCTTCTAGGATGCTGTATTCAAGTTTATTTTCACTATTAATAGTAAGAGGTTCATTGCTGTTGTACATATCTTCAAAATTCACACTTCCCGCCTGGAGGTCCAGCTTCACATCTAAAGCTCATTGCCTTTTGCCACAAATTCAATACTCGACGTATTTTTTGATTAAGTGAATGAATAAATGAATGAAATCATTGATTAATCTGATCTTCAAGGAAACCTATGTGCTATAAGGAAAAGAGAAGGAGAACAGAAAGAAAACAATGGTTTTAGAAAAAGACCAGCACAGGATAACAAAAAGTTGGGGAAGTGTTTATCAGGATCAAAGAAGAGGATCAATTTTGGAAGGCCTGAACTCCCGGCCTCTGCCTGGGCTGAGCGCCCCAGCGAACTTCTAAACCCAAGATCCTGCAGAAGCAGACGCGATCCTACTGGTCCTGACTGCTTGCCTCAGAGTGATGGTGGTGTATACCCAGGGGCTACCAGGGAAAATCACTCATAAGGTCGTGACCATATCCAGGTGATATTCTGATCCCATTTTGAAACCTCTTTCCCTCTGTGAATTTAGGTCTTAATTATTCTGTAACCTTTTGTTCTATTATTGTAATTGCTTAGTTCACACGTGGTAATGAGTTACTAAACGAAGTACGTTGAGGTACGTTTCTTTTTCCCCTTAGAGTATTATTATTCAAATAATAGTTGATTTTCAACATAAACACCGGGTACAATAAGTCCCAAGATGAAAATATTCTGCCCGAGCGCAGGGGGATTCCTTGTTTGATAAACTGAACTTGAGGTTCTCCAGGATTAGCTGGTCTTCTGGTCCACGTCAGCAAAGAAGACAGGCTGCTCTGCCCGGGTCGAGGCTTCCGGCTCTCCCCACGGCCTGCCCCTGCGCTCACCTGGAGACACAGTGGCTGCGGGATTTCAGGAGGCGCCTCAAGCTCCCCAGGGCCTCGGGCAGCCCGTCTCCGGTGAGGGCGCTGCAGCCCCGCAGCTCCCAGCAGAGCCCCTGGAACCTGTGCAGGCCCAGCCTGGCTCTGATCTCAGGCAGCGGCAGGGCGTGGGGCGCCTCCTGCTTGTTGGCCAGCACCAGGAGGGGGACGCTGGCCAAGTGGGGGTCGTCCAGCACCTCCGTGAGCTCGGCCACCGCCTCGGGCAAGCGGGTGCTGTCTGTGCTGTCCAGCACGTACACGAGGACATCCGTGCCCTCCAGGTGGTCCTTCCAGCTGGCCCTGAGCTGGCTCTGCCCCCCGACATCCCAGAGAGTCAGAGACACGTGCCCAGGGGCTTCGAGGGGCTCCACGTTGAAACCCACGGTGGGCAGGGTCTCCACCAGCTGGTGGCCCTTCAGTTTATACAGGAGCGTGGTCTTGCCGGCCGAGTCCAGGCCCATCATCACCACCTGAGCTTCTGCCTTGTGACCTCGGGAATTCACAGACCCCATGGGGGCCACTGCCAGACCCTAGGGGAGAAAGGCCAGGTGCACACGTCAGCCCTGCTTTCCTGAAGGAACACAAATCCATGCAGGCACATGGAATAAGTGCTTCTCCACCCCAAATAGGAAAGTATCTTTACAGTGTCATATTTCAAACACAGGCCTGGGCTTGGAAAGGGCCCGGACTGGGGTTGTGTCAGTCAGCATCAGCTGACCTGTCTCCGAGGGGTGCCTGCGGCAGAGACGAGGCTAGGGCCTCCCCGTGAAAGACACGGAATGTGCGCTCACATTCCTTGGTAGTTAGAGCAAGGAGGCCCTGCGACGTTCCAGGTAGACAAACCCCGTTCAGCAGAAGTGACTGAAAGATGCCTTCGATTCTTGCTGGTCTGTGGCTTCCAGCCTCTGTCGTCCTCCTGTGAGCCTGAACCCTGAAGGGGAAGTTATCTTGGGGTCAGTGCCCTGAGGGAAGGGGGCAGCCGGCTCATGGCAACTTCTGCAGCCTTTGGAATCCCCCACCGGACCAGGGCACATCCTGTCAACAGGGGCTATTTATAAATACTGCTGACCGCGGACAAATGCACAGGTCAGAGCAAAGCGGATTCTTCCCGGGTCTTACCAAGGTAAATTACCTCCAGAACGTGACACACGTTTTTCAAGAATCTCACATTTTAAGACTGAGACTTGTTCCCGCTTTAGTCGGGGGCAACCTTGGCTGAAACAGGTGAAGGGACATCTCACGCCCAGGAGTGTATTTCAGCCACCCCTGGAGGAAAATAAGACAGCCTCTATTCATGTCTCATGCCAGGGGTAGAAGAGTGAAAATTAAAATTACCTCAGTGTTATTAGGCTGCGGCCGAAAGCGCCCTCTCTGTGGCAGTCCTCCCCCTGCAGCTGCTTTCCGTCCAGATGGTGAGATGTGAAACAAGTATAGTGGCTGTGGCCAGTTCTCCTTTTTCTGCTTCCTTTTTCCAGGTGGTTGGGGGTGGGGCTCGGGCTCCTCAGCCCCTCCCTCGGCCCTGGGGCTCCCTGAGCAAAACGGTCCTGCTGGGGCTGTGCCACAAAGATGCCCCCGGCCAGGCCCGGCGCCAGCCCTGGGTGCTCAGCAGCTCAGACGCCCTGTGCGGGACAGAGGGCTCCCAGCCCAGAGCCCTCCCTTGTTCAGCTGTTTCTCGTGCTCTTCCCCTCAAAACCCTGGGATCCCCTTGGCGGAGAAATCCGAGACTCAGACCTTCTCCTTCAGCTCATGCCTCTGTGTGTTTCTGGCGTCTAGAGATTCTTTCATTTGGTTGGAACCATATGTGCTTAAAAACTGCCTAAGTAGGATTAAAACACTTAAAAAAAAATAGGTTTAAAAGTTGAAGGTAAACCAAAATAGGTATATATATATAACCATAAAAATTAAAAAGTTGTGTTCATGTGGTGGAACTATAGGTGATTAAGCTCATTGCTTAATTTTTTTTTCTTGAAGTGTCATTACATTTTTCCCAGTAAAAACGATACCTCCGGAAAGTAGAATTTTCTAAAAGTTGGCCAGTCAGAAGCCCTTGCTTCCGTAGCAGATTCCTCTGATGTGGATCTGAAGCTCCACTGATTTGGCTCTCGTAACCAGTGACAATTCTGCTTCCCAGCACATTCTTTCATTAAAATGTCAAGAACCAAGTTGGGGGTTGTGATTCTCTCCTCTTACCAACGAAGAAACAGGCTCAGACAGGATAAAGTATTTGCTCATGACCTTGCTGAGATTTATAGTTCATCTCTTTCACCATGTCGTGTTACTCACCAAGAAAGTGCTTTGCAGATGGCAAGCACGTCGTTGTAACAGTCGTTGTTGTTAGGCTGCTCTGTTTTAATAGGAGGGAACGATTGGAGAAGATCATAAACAGGCACCACTGTGTCCTGTTGTTGATGTTACTGTTGTTCTGTTCTTTTGTGTGCCTGTGGTTGTGGCTGCAGTCGTTTTGCAAGGGCCGAGGTATGTGTGGCGAGAGACAGAAGCATGATGGAAGGGGTTTGGAGGTGGAATTATTGTCAAAGAAAAACCAGAGCTGGACAATGCTTAAAGTCGTCAAAAAAAGATTTTATTTGGGACTATTGCAATAGGGGAAAAGAGAACTTCCTACAGAACTGGGCTGCATTCCCAATACCGCGTGGGCAAGTGAGGATTTATAGCCAAGAAGCCGAGGGGTGGGGTGTCAGTGGATGGAAAACTACTAAGAAGAAACACGAGGGGAGAGGGGGGTCCGGCTAAGCTGACCTAACAGAGTCTTCACTAAAGACAGGCCAGGGTGGTCAGACATCACTTGGGGGAAGGCGAGGATGAGGGACCTGGTCAGATATTAAGGACAGAGATTCTGATGAAATGGACTTAGCCAGGCTCTTGCTAAAACTGGATTTTATAAGGAAGTGCACAGTCTCAAAGCAATAAAGGACTGTCTGGAGCGGGGGCTTGTCCATTTTATCCGTGTGCTGAGTGGTCAGAGGAAGACGGGACCCAGCCCTGTCCAGGCCTGGCTGACGAATCAGTGGGAATCCTGCCAGAAATCTGCCAGGACTTTGCAGGAGGATTGGGGCTGACAGAGGATAAGGACACATGGGGCTGAGGATAAGGTGTGCTTGGGGGCTGGGAGCCCAGGGAGGCTACTCTGGCCCTGGTTCCCCTTGTCTGAGCCCAGGGGAGAGAAGGGGGGCAGGCAGAGATGGAAGAAGTCATTGACTTGGGCTCAGAGGCACCATACCAGGCTGCTTGGGTGCTGAGGGCACCAGGTAACAGTGAGGGGAGGGACACTAGCCTCCTGCCCTGCGGATTCAGGGTAGCCTGGGGCCCCGGGGCCAGCATGCAGGCCATCCGGAGGCCTGTCTGCAGTACCAACCTTGGGCTCTTAGAGAGACATCACCCTCTAGGGTCTAGACAAGCATTCGGGGGAGGCCCCCTGAGCACTGCCCAGTCTCTCCCGGAAACAAAGGAGGCTTTCCTGAGGGCTAAGGTTCCGTATCAGCTGGAGAAGATGAGAACCAGGGAAACAGCAATTACGTTGAATGGGGCTCTGGTTCTCCCCAAAGGCCATGTGGCCTGAATTACCTCTGTACACTCCAGCCTCATCCCTTCGGCTCAGCAAGGAGGAAAGCTTTTCGTCGGACGCCCTCGTGTGGGGAGCTTTGGAAGGGCTGCTGACCGGGGAGGCAATGAAGAGCAGGTTTAAGAGTGGGCTTTGGTTTGGGACCATCTAGGGGCACACTTGGCCTCCACTGCTTATGTGCTGTGTCACCTCATGCATGTTCCTGAATTTCTCTGTGCCTCAGTTTCTTTGTCTGTAAAATGGAGACGATGATAATACTGTGGTACCTAACTTGAAGAGTTATTGGGAGGTCAACGCACATCAGGTACTCAGCCCCGCATCGGGTACCTGGTCCCAGGTTAGTACCGTGAAATAAGGAAAGCGGAGCCATCAGAAGCAGAGGTGTGGCTGGAGAGGGACATGCAGCTGTGTAAGCCTGTGACTGCAGCTTCCAGAGCTGTAATAAAGAAGAGGGGCTCTGCTGGACTCACTGATCCCAGGAGAGACAAGGGTCTTGGGCCGCACCTCTGCTGTCCCTAGAACTTAAGGCTTCCCATGAGGGCCAGTGGGGTAGCGTCCCATGGTTCAGGGAATACGTTTAGAAATATATTTTTGCCAATTCTCGTGCAGGTATTCAGGCCCGAAAGATCGAGGCATACTCTCTTGCACTCACAAAGAAATGACATAAGCCAGAACGCTACTTCTTACATTTCCAATGGGATGGATTCAGCCCATGATCAGGGACCAGTTTCTGTGCAGCCACCTGGAGAAGGCGGGGGAGGGGGAGGCACGAGCGGATGCACAGGTGCGTACCTCACCGTGGAAGCCGTGTCCAAACAGGCTGTTTGGAAACAGTGGAAAGTTGGTGGGTTTTAAGGGAATGTTTATCATGAAACAGAGCCTGGTGACTTTTCTCCTCTCTACAGGTAGGTTCAAAGGGAGAAAGTGCTAGAATTAAAGCTTTGCACAAGTAAATAACTGGTTTCCAAGGACGGCATCTTTCAAAGATCAGATATTATTTGTTTATATTTTCAAGCTCTCCATGCAAAATTCAAAAGGTACACACGGGACGAGTATCAAGGAAGTTTTGCTCTCACCCCTGTCCTCCAGCCATGCAGATCCTTTCCTGGGGAAAATATCCCCACATCTTCGGCTTCTTAGATATTTTCCTAGAGATAGTCTGTGTATATGTGAGCAAGTATGATGTATTAGTTTTTCATGGTTTTTTTCCCCCCCAAACGATAACATACTTTGAGGCATTTACTCTCTTGAGTAAACCTTCTCTTAATCAGTTTCTTAGTGGTCAGCTTGGTGAAGGACCAGTGGGAGAGGAAGGGAGGGGTTGCAGCCAGCAGCCGCACCCCACCCCTCACCCCGTGAGTGATGTGAGGGGCATGTGAAAGTTGTCTTTGGGGGGTACTGTGGCGGGGATCAACACTCCAGCCATGCTAAAAGTGGAAATTCTCTGAGACGTTTAACTCCATCTATGACTGTCCTTTATTAGGCAACACCGTGGAGCCCTAAGCAGTGTATCTGAATTTAGGGTGGTTGCCATAGGTGCAGTGTGTTTATGGGAGCCTGGTTACAGGTAAATATAGCCATGCATAGGCTTTCCCCAGGTTCCCCAGGCTCAGAGAAAGCGGGCAGAGAGCACAGGGTCGACTCATAAGCTGAGACCAGTGCCTCTCAGTGGCAGCACATGGAAAGTTTGGTAAGGGCACACTGCTGGCATTCGGTGAGTGGGGACCAGAGATGCTAGATGTGCTACAGTGCCCAGGATAATTCTGCACAAGAAAGACTGTTTCTTGAATTTGAATTCAGCTTTTGAATGCCCGAGATATTTGTCATTTTTAAAAGCCCACTATTTAAAAATTATCTGATCCTAGAGCCTAATTTTGTTTCATATGTAAACCCAGACAATATTCTGCATAGTTTCACGTACATTACGTTTTCCAGAAATGTCACTGCTCTGTGAATTGAGGAAAGCTTGCACTTTGTTTTGTTTGGAGTTTTAGCATGAACTCTTCACCATTAAAAAAAAAAATCACATCTCTTGCAGCAGCAATGCCTGTGGCATTTAAGTTGCCAATAAGACACAGGAAAATGCAGTATCAGGTACCACTGAGGCCACATTATTCCTACATTTAGATGCTGCGATTGTGCCTGAGCACTTACAATGGAAATAAAGATTCTCTTACTACATTTACCTTCCTTTTATTTGTTCCTTATCTTTTAGTTACAGTATTACATTGACTTTCAGGACTACGTGGTATGTTAGATTCTATTATTTCTCACTTTCATTTCTTGATTTTAAATATTGGACATTGTAAAATATGTGTTATGTAAAACATGAGGTGAGTTGCTGTTTGGGGCCCCTCCCAGAGGAGGAGATAGTTGGATAGAGGAAAGGATGAGTGGGGACCAGTCGTGGGGGGAGCCAGTGGAATGACAATGGGGGATCCCAAATTGGAAGTCATACATGGTGATAGCCAGAGGGTACAGCTTCTTGCTGTCTGATTAGTGAGGTCTGTTCCTTCAAGGTAGTGTGCGTCTCACCCTCATGGGTCCTGGCTTCTACTGTGTCCTGTGGACCGCCTTGGAGCAGAACATTGTCCTACCACATGCGCAGTGATTGCACAGGAGACAGATGCAGGAGCAAGTCAACCACCCCAGACTCCACATTCATCATGGGGGGTAGTTTTTGTGTATGAAGATTTAAATCAGGCATAAGATACAGTAGACACTAATTGCAAAGATATTTTATTTGTATTTATAGTATTTATAATATAAATATACTTATTTTTATTTTATTTTTTCATATGCCTTTTTTTTTTTTTTTAAAGATTTATTTTATTATTTATTTATTATTTTTATTTTTGGCTACATTGAGTCTTTGTTGCTGCACACGGGCTTTCCCTAGTTGCAGCAAGCAGGGGCCACTCTTCATTGCAGTGCACAGGCTCCTCATTGTGGTGGAGGAGCGGAGCACAGGCTCTAGGCGTGTGGGCTTCAGTAGTTGCGGCACGTGGGCTCAACAGTTGTGGCTCATGGGCTCTAGAGCACAGGTTCAGTAGTTGTGGCGCAGGGGCTTAGTTGCTCCTCAGCATGTGGGATCTTCCTGGAGCAGGGCTCAAACCCTTGTCTCCTCCATTGGCAGATGGGTTCTTTTTTTTTTTATTTTTTTTATTTTTATGGCGCACGGGCTTAGTTGCTCCGTGGCATGTGGAATCTTCCGAGAGCAGGGCTCGAACCCATGTCTCCTGCCTTGGCAGGCAGATTCTTTACCACTGCGCCACCTAGGAAGTCCCTTCATATGCCTTTTAAACAGATATATCTATGATAGCTCTGTGCCTTTCCATGCTTTTCCTAGGCAATTGGTTTCATGGAATATTGCTGATATATTGCCCTCCACAGATCTCCCCAGACCACAGAAATCTGTCTGCCTGTGCTTTCCTAGTACTTTAACTACAAATAAGGCTCTCCTAACAGGATGAATCAATAGGAAACATTCTACAAGAAATATTTATTTTGCAAATGGCATGTGGAAGCTGCTTTCCCCGTGTTCCCTAAATCCTGGGTTTGGGATGCTCTGTGCCTCCCTCACAGCATCTGAAGAGCTGGGATGTCTTCCTGGTACATCTTCCCCAGTGCCTGTGAGGAGCGTCCTGGGCCTGGCGCTCCTGATGGGAGGCTTCCCAGAGCACAGCTGCGGGCCCACGTCTGCATCTTTGCTGCCTGGGGCTTCAGCTCTGGCCTCAGCTGCCTGGATTGCTTTGAAATCCATCTAATGGCCTCAGTGGAGAGAAAACAATGCCCTTTGTGTGCCCCACTATTATCACTGTCATCTTTCTCATCTTTCCTCCCTTTTCTGGCCAGAGTTTCTTCAACAATCCGCAGCCCCGTTATTTCCTGTGTTCCGTTGCACTTAATAATTGGTTTTCCAATTATAGTCTGGCCTAATTATAGCAGTTCCATGTGGTTGTAACCAGAGTGTACATACACTTCTGTATTCCGATTCATTTCATTTACGTCTATATGGAAAATTGCACTGCCTTTCCCCTACATAGTCTTCAGTCAACACTTTTGTGTTGGCTTCATAATAATGTTACATAAAAGAGCAATATTGATTTACTTCTAAAATAATGCTGAATTAAAGATTTTGTGAATAAAGTTTTTCTCTTCATTTGGGTTATTTCCAGTGGCTAAATTTTCAGAATTGGTATTTCTAGGGCAGAAGAAATGAACGCTTAATGGCTTGCTCAGATCTTACAATACGTCATCATGTTGCACTACGAGTTATGCCTTGATTTTACAAGCTGGATTTTTCTTTTTCTTTTTTCTTTTATAGGCTGCCCAGCTCCGAGGCCCAAAGCACCCTCAGCCTCCAGAGAGGAGGTGGTAGCTGGAGGTCCTCTCCCCAGACCACTGTTGTAGGAAAAAGCTTCCAGGTGCCACGGAGACTGGGGAATAGAGGAAACATCCCAACCCTGGAGGATTTTGATGTGATGATTACGATGATCGTGATATTGGTAGGCACCATTTACTGAGTTCCTTTACGTTAGGCATTTAATGATCTCATTTCCTCCTCTCAACCACCCTGCCAGGTAGGTAACGTTATCACCATTTTATTAAGAAAAAGCTGAGCTTCCGAGAGGCAAAGTAACTATGCTTTCAGCGGCAAGTGGCTGAAACTAGGTTTCCTCTGCTCTCACACAACTGGAGGGAAGGAGGGGTGGTTCCAGGTCGGTTTGGCCGCTCAGCAGTGTCATCAAGGAGCCAGTCTCTTTCCGCCTTTCTTGCTTTGGCATCAGCTTTTGGGTGATGTTTCCTTTCCTCGGTGCAGCAACGCCAAGCTTCTCATCCTCACACAGCTGAATTCAACAGCAGGAAGAAGGGAAAGGTGGCAGTCTTCTGACGTGTTTGTGTGCACGTGTGTGTGTGTATTTTCTCAGGAAGGAAATATTTCCTCAAAGCCTCCCAGTCAATTTTCTCTCATATCTCATTGTCTGAGAGAATGAAATGACTTGGTTTGGCCAGGCAGGGTTCACCTCTGAGCGTGATGTATCTCTTGATAGCTGAACAAAGTTGCACTGTTCTTAGCAAGAAGAAAGTGAGAATAGTATTGGGTGGGCAACAGTGCCTGCTGCGTTTCCCCAGCAGTTCATGGTAGAAGGTCGTCTTCTTACAGCACACGCTCTCTTCCAGGATCGTCTTTAACATGAGTTAACTCTGTGTGTGTGTGTGTGTGTGTGTGTGTGTGTGTGTGTGTGTGTGTGTGTAGGTGGGAAGGCGTGTCCCAGGTGCTCACACATTGTTGCTGTGTAGCCTGGTCACCAAGTCCCAAGATCAGAAATCAGAGGAAATGCTGCAGTAATTCTTGCTGCTATCTTGCAGATGAGAGGCAGGGCAGGAGAGTGAGACTAGATTAGTGAGGCACCTTCATATATTAGGAAGAAGGCTGGTTGAAGAACTAGGACATCTGGATTGTAGCCCCAGATCTGCTACTTTCTATCTGTGTTACCTCGGGTAAGTTATTTAATTTCTCTGAACCTCGGTTTTCTAATCCGTGAAGCAAGAAGGTTGGACTAGGTCATCTCTAAATTTTGTTCAGCTCTAATATCCTATAGATACAATGCAGTTTTTCCTGAGCAGCTATGAGCAGTGCTCTGTGCAGCCTATCACATTATTTTTCTTAAAAAACCTTCCAAATGCATCCACATGCTACACGCATGGGAGAGGTCCACATTATTCGTGTATATGGAGACTAGGACATCACATAACAGAGTTAGATATAGAAATATTATTATACACTCTTTTTAAATGTCTTTATTTTGCATTACAAATTGTACTTTGAGTTATTATCACTTTAACTGGCTTGTGTTTTATATTTACAGCACAGCTCATCTTCCAGAACTTTCTGCTGTTTCTAGTTTCCGTTTTATCGGAAACACCACCTCTTTATGACCAAGTAACGAACATAGCAGGGCTGGGGGAGATTTCTGTGCCTCTCTCTCTCTCTTCCTCTCTCTCACTCTGAACAGAAATAGTATCTTGGCAGTGGATATTTGTTGCTTAAAAAAACACACACACACAGGAAAAGGAAACAGCAGTGGATGATCTGCTTTCTGAAACAGTGTGAGAAAGATCTGAAGCATATTAGCTTTGCACTGAAGCTCCTTCAGCTTCTGCTTTTACTATATTTGCAGGAAGTTTCCTGACACGAAGGGGGAAAAGAAACACTGGCCAGAGACCGCCTCCTGAAAAGATACAGGAAGGATAAGGTGGAGGCCAAGACAGACGTGTGTGACGTGATGAGCTCCAGCCGCGCCTCAAAGCAGGAACTGATGACAGGGAGGTTTTGCTATTTTTCTCCCAAGGTTGTTTTAATATGCAAAGTAGGTCCTCAGAGGCAGCTGCTATTCAATCAGCCACATTTCCTGAACTGGATAGTGTATTTTTAGTTGGCAGGGAAAAAACCACTTGATTAGGAAGGAGTGTGGAAGGTCACATCTCAGTTAGAAACTCAAATCAGCACTTGAGACTTTTCTGCGTTTCCCAGAGGAGTTACTGTCACTCTGGGCAAGAAGCAGCAAAGTATTTACTTCAATTCTCTTCTTTTTATTAAAAATCATTACATAAGTTATGGTGAATGTATTTTTCTGTATGAGAGTCAAACGATATAAAAGTCTATAGGGTGAAATTCCTAAGTTCACCCTCCAAATCACTACTCCCCTCCTCAGAGATGGTCAGGATCCACAGTTTGATATACATTTTTACAGTTATCTTTCTATAATGTACTCATATTTTGTAGCACATATATATTTTATTATTTATTTCTGGTTGGGTATTTTTTTAACATAACTGTGAGGTCTGTAAGTTATTTCATTTAACAATGTTTCTGTGATTTCTCCATGTGAGTACATATTAAGTCTACCTAGTTATCTTTTATTATTTTTAAAAATAACATGAAATACTGAGAAGGCCATAAGACGTATAATACTAAAATACAGGTGAAATTATGTGATTCTAGAGATTAGCAGAGTCTGCAGGAGATCTTTCTAGAACAGGGAGTGCTGCAGCTTCCCCAGTCCAAGCTTACCTGGCTGCACAGGTGTCCATAAGATGGGAGATCAGTGGCTGCTCTGGAGGGAAGGCAGAGCATTTCCCCCCAGAAATGTGTGTCTACACAATATAGGGCTGCTCATATACTTTTGGCTCCTAGCACACATTGCCCACGTAGTGTTCTTGAGCTTGGTACATACCTACACTTGGGAAAGATGTGGAGGCTGGGGGAGGGGAGGAGGAGGGGAGAAATCTGGAGTGTAGAGAAGCCTGGATTCCCATCGACACCCTTTTCTTCCCCTAGAGTGATGCTGACCCACAGGCACTGGATTACGTTGATGCTCCCATCTCAGGAATGACAAGTCTACCTACCATTGCGTGGGCTTATTCGCACGAACCCTCTATCCAAAAAAGGAAAAAAAGAAAAGAACAAAGGAGGATGTGGGTTTTTTTTAAACCCTCAAACGCTGAAAATTCTTCTTCTCTTTAACTGCTTTCCCCCGTCATATCAGGTGAATTATGTGTGAAGTTGATATTTCAGAGTTTGCCATGGTAGAAAAAGGAGGAAGTCGTAATAAGACTTAAAAAAGAAGAAAGAGGAACATGTAAAAACTTTATCAGGATATGAGTACCAGTGCCCCACCCCCAATCATCTGAAACAAGTGCTAGAGGCAGCATGAGTACCAGACTTCCATGTAGTCTCCTGCTAGATCTATTGCCTTTTAAACAATTTTACATATGCATATATTTGTTTTTAATAAATAAATAAATAAATTGGCTGAGTTGGGTCTTCGTTGCTGCTCGCAGCCTTTCTGTGGTTGCAGAGAGCGGGGGCTACTCTTCGTTGCTGAACGTGGGCTCTAGGCGCGCAGGCTTCAGTAGTTGTAGCACATGGGCTCAATAGTTGTGGCTCACAGACTCTAGAGCACAGGCTCAGTAGTTGTGGTGCACAGGCTTAGTTGCTCCGTGGCATGTGGGATCTTCCCAGACCAGGGAATGAACCTGTGTCCCCTGCATTGGCAGGTGGATTCTTAACCAGTGCACCACCTAGGAAGTCCCTAAACAACTTTAGATATTTTTTTTGATAAATGCAGGGAGAGGGCAGGGAAATGTCTGCCTGGCATGTTACAACAACACATTAAGCTTATCTATTGCTAAAACTCTAGGAAATGGTAAATCCTGTATAAATTCTGACTCTCCTTCTTAGGGGTGTTTTATCTATATTTGAAGAGTCCTTGGTGATCCCTATTGCATGATTGGGAATTCTGCCTTCTAATCTGGCTCATTAATTCACTTCTGGGTGGTCTGAGATAAATCCTACTAATTGTTGAATTTGTTTCCTTGTTTGTGAAGCACTGAAGTAAATAATCCTCTTGTGAAAGTACCTGGGCCACATTTTAAAAGTTGGTCATCCCTGTAGTAGGATCGGAAATATTGCAATAATTTTTAGAATTGGATGAAGAAATGTATCTTGAAATTAAAAAAGTACTTAAACCTACAACATTTACCATAGCTGGGTGTGAATTTCGTATCAAAGGCATTATCAAATCTAGGTTGGTTAATAAATGAACTAGAAGCAAACAATAAATGGGAATAAAACATTTAACAGTCGTTAAGCTTTGGCTCACACCACACGATGGCAGGCTTACTCTGTGCTGTGCTTCCTCTTCAAGAAGCAAATCTAAATGCTTGGATTTAACTACATTAAACCACATCTTTTAGGAAGTTAACTTTAGAAAGGATGACATAAGTTTAGTTTGTTAAGATTATATTTTCTTATAAAATGTTCTTGACATTGTATAATACCTGAGTAGCAGTGATTTGAACCTTCAACAGGACATTCTATCTCTGGATCTCAATTTCACTAAAATGACAGGTTTGGACTACTTACAGTTCCAAAATCGTCATACATCTCTTCTAACTAAAAGAAAGCCTAAACATTCCTCTTCAGCAACAAGAATTTCAGTCATGTTGCAGTTGACCTGATAGGGAATATAGTTTTTCAGTAGATTGCCTAGATTTGAATTTGAGTTCTGTCATTTATTACCCGTGAGATAAGAGACTTCACCTATCAAAATTCCAGTTTCCTCATTTGTAAAGTGCTATAAACTATACTGCATACCCAATGGGGTTGTTAGGATTAAATGGGGAAAAATGCAAACTGTTCACCAAATCATTTCTTTTTCTTCCTGGGCAATCAGCTAAACCACATTTCACACATCACCTGCAGGTAATTGTGGCCAATGGAATGTAAGAGGGAGAGATTCACGCTACGTCTAGGCTCAGCTCACAGAAATCTCGCATGGTGATCCTCCTTGTTCTTTCAACTTCTGCAGTTTCCCCGGAAGCTGCTTGTGAACGATGGCAGAACCACCATCTTTAGGAAATGGAAGGAAACTTGGTCCCGAAATACAGCGTGGAGGAGAGCTTTATGCCTATTAGGGACACTCCTTTTGGACTTGACGTGAGTGAGAAACAAACTTTGATTTTGTTAAGCCACTGAGATTCTGGGATTTATCTGTTATGGCAGCTAGCATTAGCATGGAAAGCACTTAGCACAATACTTGCTTAATAAATATTAGATGTTATGAATATCGTGACTCTTAATAATACAGACCAAGTGCTTAAAAACTCTGAACTTAAAACACAAGCAATAGTATGGAAATCCCTTCTGCAGTAAGCAAGATTTGCCTCCCCACCTTTTAAAAAAAAAAAAACTAAAGAACGTCTAGGAAATAAAGTTGTGTGTAGAAGCAGGAAAAATCAGAGCAATTCACGTATGTAACTTATAGAAAGTCAGTATTTTGTATTTATATTTGCTATATACATTTTGGGGAAAATTTTAACAGAATATAAAAGAAGGAAAATTGAATAAAAAATTTAAGTTGGTGCTATCTTTAAAATAATATATATATATTTTAATTGAAGTCTAGACTGTACTATATTATGTTTCAGGTGTGCAACATAGTGATTCACAATTTTTAAAGGTTATATTCCATTTATAGTTATTATAACATATTGGCTGTATTCCCTGGGTTGTACTATATATCCCTGTAGGTTATGTATTTTATACATAGTATATTTTATACATAGTTTGTACGTCTTAATCCCTTACTCTATTTTGCCCCCACCCCCTTTCCCTCTCCCCACAGGTAACTCCTAATTTGTTCTCTGTTTCTGTATAAAATAATATTTTAAATTATTTCTCCCTTGTGATGACTTCAGTCAGTGTTATGACATTCAATAATTTCTCTCGGTGTTTCACACAATGCTTATCTTTCTTGAAAATGTCTTTTCTTGGCTTCGAGGCTTTCTGATATTTTAACGCTTTTGCTCATGCCTACTCCCGGTTCTCTTAAAGCCCAGATCAAATTTCGCATATTCAAAGAGTGCCGAGACATCCTGGTTGGAAAGGATCCTACTTACCCTGAACTGTAACATTTATACAATCCAAGCCTCTTAACCCTTTGCTGTCTTCTATAGTAGGGTTTACTTTCAGGTGGGTTCATATAGCTTGCTTTTCCTTAACAGATTGTAAACTGCCTGGTGAGAGAGACTGTTTTTTAATTTTTTTGTATTGCCCACAGAAAAGAGTAGAGTTTTGTGCAAATAGGTATCGATACTTGACTCATTGGTATAAAAGCCCCAAGTATTTGAGATTCCCCCTAACCAGTATCTATCTTTCATGGAGTTTTATAAGGATAAAGAATAACAGCTGAACAATAATTTATAATTGGGGGGCAGTGGTGGCAGAGGTGGTATTTTATGGTCAGTGGTTTTGGTTAGAGGAAACTTACAAAGAAAAATTGGTGTCTGATTTTCCATTTTGAAACAAGGAGGATTTTATATGTACTACCAGTTAAACGTATTTTGCTTTTTTTCAGTCCTTCATCCTAACTATTCATTTTTTTCTTTCTTTTTTTGCATATTTGCTTAAGATGTTTTCCTTAAAAATATTAAAAGTTATGGGTAAATTTTTTAACATTGTATATGCAACATCTTAAGGAGCTTAGAAACTCTGAATCTTGCCTTTCATCTTCAGTTTGATTGCTATGTAATATCCTGGTTTCACCCTGTATTTATCCTCTACAAATTAGTAAATTTTTATAGTCAGTGTTTACTTAGATTTACCAATGTGTCTGCTAATATTTTTGCTCATTATTGATTCATACATTTGAATCCTTCCTTCTTGGTTTGTTTTTCTTCTTTCTGCAAGGGTCTGTGAGCGGGAAATTCTCTTAGTCTTGGTTTGAAAATGTCCTTATTTTATCCTCACCTTTGAATGTTAGTTTAACTGGATAGGAAGTACTAGGTTAACAGGTATTTTCCCCCATCATTTTGAAGATATTATTGGGTTGGCCAAAAAGTTCATTTGGGTTTTTCTGTAACATCGCAGGGAAAACCCAAACGAACTTTTTGGCCGACCCAGTATTTCATTATCTTCTGGCATCTGTTGTTTGTAATAAGAAGCCAGCTTTGTATGTGTATTGTTTCTTTGTAGGTAAGGTGGCTTTTAGGCCCATCCTTAACATCTGTAGAACCCAGGGCAAAATTACTAATGGAGGCCCACATATCACATTGACCTCGGATGGCCTCGGCCTGCAGCAGCTTGAAGCAGGGTTTCGGTTCCTGGCCAGGGATTGAGGTCGGGTCGCGGTGGTGAGAGCACCGAATCCTAGCCACTAGACCAGTGGTCAGTGACAAGACCCTGGCCCTACGGCTTTGCAGAAAAGAATTCCCACAAAGGCGGAAACCAGTGAAACAAGTTAAGTATTTATTAGGAAAAAGCAGAATACGTGTGGATAGACACACGGGTGGACTCAGAGAGAGAGTCGCGCCCTCGTGGCAGTTTGAATCACGTTCATGGGGCATTTCTTCCATGTTTCCTTTGACCAGTCATTTTGATTTGCCTGCTTCAGAGTCCACATTTGGTGTATCTTAGGACTTTCCCACGTGTGCGTGCGCATCTCTTAGCCAAGATGGATTCCACCAAAGAGGCCTAGGGGTAGGTTTGGGCTCTTGGCATCACTCCTCTTTTGACCTCCAAAGAGGCTTTCTGTGCATGTGTAGTTGGGGGAGGTCTCCTGACTTCGAGAATGAGGAATGTGTGGTCTCCTGTCTTCTATCTGGGCAGGGCCCGCCTCCTCTCCCGATTGTCCTGTTATTCCTGTCTCAGAGTATCGGGCCACAGGGAATGAACTCAGACCATTTGCCCCGAGGGCCCATCTGTCTCGTGTCTCAAATCCCCCCGAGAGATGTAAACCCCAAAAAATCTTCACTGGGAAGATGAAGGGTGAAGGTCTGTCTTCTGTAGCTTCTTCCAGCTGGCAAGGGGCTTGTAGGCCCTACCTCTCTGGGGAGTCACGGAGCTCTTGCCCTGTCTCATTGAGGGGCCCCAGGGTGACTTCTGTTGTTATTTTGGCAGGACCTGCTGTGGGGAGTGGCTGGAGTCCCTGCCTCACCATTGTCCTGTGATGCCCTAGAGAAAATAGGCTACATAATTAGATTAGAAAAGCAGGGGCTAAAGACTGTTATAATGAGAGACTCAAGCAAGGGTAGGAATCTGGTTATACAAGGTAAGTGTATTTTTGTTAATGTCAGGCTTAAAATTTAGTATATTTCTGTTTCTAAAATGGAAGGTCTGAACTTGTTGGTCCCAGGGCTCCTTCTTGGACTGAAAGGTCTTAGTTGCAGATTTGCAACAGTATGGAAGACAACAGAGCACTAGGCGAAATATAACATAAATCAGCATGGCTGAAATGAGGAAGGTTATAAGAAAATGGAAACGTCCCATCAGAAAGCCTTTGATACCTTGTGGATCCAGGAGAACAAGTTAGAAAACCAGTTTTCAATTTCCCCACCCATATTGAATAGCGAGAATTGGTGGTTAATTGTCTGCTGAAGCCAGGTGGCCTGTGGTCGAATTTTCTCAATGTCGGTCTCTACCTGGGAAGAGGTATTAATATATGTGCAACAAGAAGTGTTGGCAATTGCACATACTCCTCCTTGTTCTGCCAACAGATAATCCAGGGCCAGACGGTTGTCAAGTACCACCTTGGCCAGCGAATCTAGAGACTTCTGTAAATTAGTAAGAAAGTTAGTGGTACTGTTAGCTATGGCAATAAGAGTATGAAACAAATTTCGAAGGACATGTTGGTGGGCAGCTGCTCCCCACCATGGTAACAGGGTGCACCCAAAGAAATAGGCATCTCCGTCTGGGATGCCACCAGGTAAATCTCGAGTTAATTGAGTAAATAGCTTTAATGAACTCGCCCAGTGTTTGGATTCATTTAAGGAGTGGACTGAGAAAGGAGTAATCAAGGTTCCCAGCATACACTGTGTAGACATGGAGTTACTGTACAGGCAATTAGTGGACTATGGTTTCCTATCTACCTGGCACACAAAAACATATCCTGGCGGGGCACAACAGACTAACTCATCCAAGGTTTCAAAACCTAGCTGTCCAATTCTATTGTTATGGAAATGGTCTCCAACCATATATCCAATGTGTTCCATCCATGTCCATCCTGATAACTTTCCTTTAATGTGGCTCCTTTTTCCTTTGGGTAGCTAGTTTGGGTTTGAGCACAGATAGATAATTGGAGTTCTGGCTCAGGAGGGACCATTATAAAGTGCTGGGTTGCTTAAATGCCAAATCTTTGTCCTGCCAGTTTTTCATATTCTCCTTCTGTTGCTAAGGGGAGGGTTAGGCAAGAGACATTAGAATTTTCTTCAGTAGGAAAATGAACAAGTCTGACTCTGTACATTACTGTTCTGACCCTTGGGTCTTTGGTAGACCATTCTCCATTAGGAAATTGGCTAAAATTCCTTACAGAATGGACAAAGGGATCGCCATGGTCCATGATGGACTTAGCTCAGGGTAAACAAATCCAGCATTCTGTCAACCAAGTGGAGGAAGCAAGAGTTTGTGCAATGCGAACCAGAGAGTTATCTGTCCACCCTGTGGGTAAGGGAAATAGTCATAGAAAAACTAAGGCAATTAGTAGCTTCAGAGAAGTACCAGTCAGGGTCATATTTTTTTTTAATAGTGAAATTTTTTATTTTTATTTTTTACTTATTGGCTGCATTGGGTCTTTGTTGCTGCACACATGCTTTCTGTAGTTGCAGAGAGCAGGGGCTACTCTTCATTGCAGTGCGTGGGCTTCTGTAGTGGGCTTCTTGTTGCAGTGGCTTCTCTTGTTGCAGTGGCTTCTCTTGTTGCAGAGTATGGACCCTAGGCACGCAGGCTTCTCTAGTTGCAGTGAGTGGGCTTCTGTAGTTGCAACGCGTGGGCTCAATAGTTGTGGCTCGAGGGCTCTAGAGCTTAGGCTCAGTAGTTGTGGCACACGGGCTTAGTTGCTCCGCCGCATGTGGGATCTTCCCAGACCAGGGCGTGAACCCATGTTCCCTGCATTGGCAGACAGATTCTTAACCAATGTGCCACCAGGGAAGCCCCAGGGTCACATTTAAACCACCCAGCATGGGCAGAGAAGTTGAGTGAATTCTGAAATCAGGGGTGAGAGCAGAGAGTAGTTTTCTAAATCTACGAGAGCATATCAGTTATTCTGTAAGTGGATTGGAGTGCCAGAAGGCAAAAGGAGGATAGTGGCTATGGGTACTTAGCCTAGGGTCTAAGAAATCCTTTTGTCCTTTTTGAATAAGAGCTTCAGGTCTTGGAGAGTCTGTTCTGGGTCCTCCGGATCCTGTGGAGACTCGGAGGAAGGGGTGGATTCACAGGGATGGCTGGAATGTGTTTCTTTAGGTTCCTGTAACATATCGGTGGAGACAGGTTTAATCCTGGACAGGTGAACCTGGCTGGTGACTCCCTGAAGTTTAACTGCCGTAGGAGTACTCAGCAGGACTTGGTAAGGACCCTTCCGTTTTGGGAGTAGCTGGTCGCCAGGGGACTCATTTTTCCAGGTCTTTACATTACCCAGTCTGCAGGGTTTACAACAGGGTGACTGGGACTTCCATCTGGAGAGGGTGTACTCTGTTGCCATGCTCGTGTATAGCCTTCTGGTTTATAATGTATCTAAGATAAGCCTGGGTTTCTGGATCAATTAGCATGTCCAGAGTAAGGAATGGCCTTCTGTATGTCATTTCGAAAGGGCTTAACTTAGTGGTTGCTTGAGGGGCTGCTCTGATCCTTAAGAGGGCTGTTGGCAACAGGCGATACCACGACTCTGACGTTTCCTGACAGAGTTTGCCCAGGGTTTTCTTTAGAGTATGATTAGCCTGTTCTACTTTTCCTGAGCACTGAGGTCTCCAGGACAAATGGAGGTGGTATTTAATTCCTAAAGCTTGTGAAAGCTGTTGCGTGACCTTTGCTACAAACAAAGGTCCACTGTTGCTCTGAAGGTGACCCAAATCTAGGAATAATTTCCTTTAGGAGCATCTTAGCCACTTCAGTCGCCTTCTCTGTTCTAGTGGGGAAGGCCTCTATCCATCCAGTAAAAATATCCATAAAGACTAGTAAGTATGTGAAGCCCTGGAAAGAGGGCATCTGAGTGAAATCTCTTTGCCAGTCCTCGCCTGGGGAAGTCCCAAGTCACTGGACTGGGCTAACGAGATGGGGAGGCTTGAGGTTGCCTCCTGGATTATGGGGGGCGCAAAGGGCACAGGCTCGAGGAACTCTTTTAATTGTCTCCAGGAGCCCTTTCCCTGTAAAAAGTTGGAAAACAGTTGTCTCTCCCCAGATGGGGTGGGGCACTCAGGCACAGCTAAAGAGGCACGCGAAATCAGCCGCGGCTCAAATTGGCAAGTGAGAGGCCCAGTACAGTAATGGGTGTGAGGCTTTCCGTCGAACCAGTCACAGTACAGCTTTTGGAGGAAAGAGGTCCCACGTGAGAAATCAACCAGATGTTGTGAGTAAGTGGCTCCCGTATCAATTAAAAAATCGATTTTCTTACCTGCTACGTCAAGGACTACCTGGGGCTGCTTTATGGAGATCCACATCTCACTGGGGGGAGCCGCCAGCATCCCCGGGCCGCCTCCGTCGTCCAGCAGGGCCATCTTGGGAGCGGAGACCCCCCTCCTCTTCGGGACAGAGGGCGGTCCCTCTTCCAATGACCGATTTGTTTGCAGGCTGGGCATGGCCCGGGGGGCTCTTTCTGGCATTCTCGGGCCCAGTGGCCAGTTGACTTGCATTGGTAGCACTCCCCCTTGTTGGTCTCTCCTCCAGACGGATACTTTGACTTCCTTGGGCCCCTTGGGCTGTCCTCAGGTTGCAAGGCGTGGCTGACAGCAACGGCTATCAGGTTTGCATGAGCCCTGGCCTGTCTTTTCTCACCTTGGGTTCCCTCTTCCTCCTCAGCTTGATCTCGATGGTTAAATACCCCAAAGGCCACATCTAGGAGTTGGGTCATGGGGGTTTGTGGGCCAAATTGTAATGTTTGGAGTTTCCGCCTGATATCAGGGGCGGATTGGCTGATGAAGTGCTGTCCCAGCAGGGACTGACCTTCAGAAGTGGAGGGATCTATGTTGGTATACTTCCTAAATGCCTCCACAAGCCGCCCATGAGAGAGGGCTGGATTTTCTTCTTCTTCTTGGGTCACTAACTTTTTGATACTCTTTCTCATCCCTTCTAAAACACGTTGGATCATGTGCTTCCTGGCTTCTGTTCCTGCCTGGGAGTTATAATTCCAAGGGGGTTCCTGATTCGGGACTGCGTCTCCACCCACAGCATAATGTTCGGGTTGGTCTCTGGCAAGCTGGTCAGCGTGCCCCTGGGCTGCTGCCCAGATTCTCTGTTTTTCCTCAGGGGTGCAGCAGGTAGATAACACCACTTGAACATCCTTCCAAGGGAAGTCATAGACCAGAGTTAGGGCATGAAACCCTTCAACAAACTTACTAGGGTCTTCAGAATATCAGCCCAGTTTCTGTTTGCATTGGGCTAAGTCGATTAAAGAGAAGGGCACGTGTACTCTGATTGTCCCTTCACCATTTGCCACTTCCCTAAGAGGGCATACTCTCCCTGATCCTGGGTGATAGGAAGCTCCACTGCAAGTTACCCCAGAGAGACTAGCCTCTCTTTCTTGGGATAATGGAGGGTATGGAGGGACATAGGGAGGTGGAGTTTGAGATCGGTCAGAGGGACCGGGAGGAGTAGATGGCTCTGGAGAAGTCGGGACACTGTCAGGAGTAGGAGAAGCTAAGTTTCCCCCCGAGAGACTGGAGAGCTGAGAAGGGGATCATTGAAAATGTTGGGAGAATCTACTGGTTCCCCAAGTTTTGAATTCCAAGAGCCATATAGGGTGGGATTTTGGTAAAGGACCATAAAAACCTGAATATAGGGAACCTCACTCAACTCCCCCATCCTGTGGCGATAAAGATCCAATTGCAGAATGGTATTGTAATTTAGAGACCCATTTTCCAGCCATGTTTTTCCATTTCCTAACAAAGGCCAGGCACTGCTGCAGTAGAATTGATGTTTTTCCTTCCTTAGCCCTTCTATTTTAAAAAGTTTCCAATTCTTAAGGATACACTCCAGAGGTGTCTCTTCTGGCTTGAAGGGGGATCCTCCCATGCTGAGTAACCTGAGAACAAGACAGCGCTTCTAGAACGGAATCCCGACATCTCAGAAATATTTACCAGGAGGTTTTAACCATAAGGGGTTCAGGGCATCTCCCAAATTCTTTGAACCTGTTGGGGTTTTAGGCATGTGCTACTCCCCCAACGATTTTTGACCAGACGTGTCTGGCCTTCCTTTGTGCTCTGTGCAGGGCAGTCCCCCCAGCACAGCTGGCCAGAGAAGGGGTTTTGGACCAGGGCAGACTGGTTGCCAGGGCTTTCCTTAGGAGGGATCCCTCATCTTTAGAGCTTATGTCCTGTGATAAGTCTTCCTATGCTGGGGTGTATTCCTCACAACTGAGCATCTACAAAGTTCCTAATTCGGGCTTCTGGGTAGTGGCCAGCCCGATGGGCTGTCTGTAGCAGCGTGTAGGCTGCTAAGACCTGGAGTGAAGGGGGGTCCGATAGATGTAAAGACAGACCCTTGGAGAAATTGGAATTGGGCACTGTGGAAAATGGCACAGGGTTCAAGGCTTGAGGGCCGGGAGGCGGAAAAATCCTCATAGTAAATCTCTGGCGTTGAATGAGGTGAGAGAAAAACCCCAAATCCTTTGCCCTATCTGTCTGGCAGCTAAGATAGAACTGGGAATCACCTGACGATTTTGTCTGACACAGGCAGCACTGGGTTTGGCAGTGGCAGGGATGTAGCTTAGGAATGATATCCAGGAAGTCCTTCCCTAAAAGGGCGCAGAGATATGAAGTGAGAAAGAGACCTTGTTGTGCAAGTAAGGTGGGAAAGAAAGGTGTAGTGGAGGCTTCCACATGGGACAGTGAGAGAGGGAGAGGGAGAGAGAGAAAGCACGACCAAAAGACGGGGCCTCAGGCCGCAGCTGGGCGAAGCCGCAGTTTACCTTGACTTCCTGAATTCCTGGGTTTCGACACCAAATATGATCTCCGGTGGCCTCGGCCTGCAGCGGCTTGAAGCAAGGTTTCCGTTCCTGGCCAGTGATTGAGGTCAGGTCACAGTGGTGAGAGCACCCAATCCTAGCCACTAGGCCCTGGCTTTGGAGAAAAGAATTCCCACAAAGACGGAAAGCAGTGAAACAAGTATTTATTAGGAAAAAGAGCAGAATATGTGTGGATAGACACACGGGTGGACTCAGAGAGAGAGTCACGCCCTCGTGGCAGTTTGAATCACGTTCATGGGGCATTTCTTCCGTGTTTCCTTTGACCAGTCATTTTGATTTGCCTGCTTCAGAGTCCACATTTGGTGTATCTTAGGACTTTCCCACGTGTGCGTGCGCATCTCTTAGCCAAGATGGATTCCACCAAAGAGGCCTAGGGGTAGGTTTGGGCGCTTGGCATCACTCCTCTTTTAACCTCCAAGGAGGCTTTCTGTGCATGTGTAGTTGGGGGAGGTCTCCTGACTTCGAGAATGAGGAATGTGTGGTCTCCTGTCTTCTATCTGGGCAGGGCCCGCCTCCTCTCCCGACTGTCCTGTTATTCCTGTCTCAGAGTATCGGGCCACAGGGAATAAACTCAGACCGTTTGCCCTTGGGGGCCCATCTGTCTCCTGCCCCAATATGTCTAAAAACTTATGAGTTAAAAATCAAGCTAACAACTTGTTGAATAAAATATATTCTATTGTGTCTTGACAAATACAGCTTCATAATAACCTGGATGGCGAAGCCTTGAATTTATGATTCTCGGAATCTTTGGAGTTCTACATTGGAACTTGGCACGGCAGGGAAGGAGTATCATCCTGGTCCCTGTCCCAGTGTTCATCCCCCATCTTTTCCAATCCTGGCTTCATCCCACATTGTAAGGAGCTTTACACACATGCTTGGGGACCCTCCACTTCCGAGCCCTACAACAATCCCTCCCTGACCACCCCATGGCCCTAAGGGTATGCAGTCTGTCCTAGTGGGGATGGACATAGGGAAGAGGTCCATGCAGGTCCTAGTAGCGGACTGGGAATTCCAGGGTCTTAGTCACCTGGAACATGGTTTGGAGGGAAGGGGCAAACTTTGGGTGGGCATGTTTCTTGACATTGCAGTAACCTCCTTAATGTTTTTTCCTATCCAGTCTGTTTTCCACACTATCAGGGAGAATTTTTTTTTTTAATGCAAATCACAGCATTTTACTGTCTTTGCTTAAAAACCCTTTAAAGGCCTCCCATACATTTGAAACAAAATCCTTTAAAAGGACTACAGATCTCTGGGTGGTACTCCAATATGCTGAACTCTTTGGAAGAGCCTTTATAACCAAGATGTTTCTCTTCCTGAAACACACTCTCCTATCGGCTCTTCCCATGGCTGACCTCTATCTACTGTATAATTCTTGGCTTAAATGTCACCTCCTCTCCAAGTACACCTTCCCTCTCTTTGCTATCACTGCATCTTGCTCAATTCCTTCAGAGTACAAATCACAAATTTATTTTACGCGATTAGTGTCTTCTTCAAACTGCAACCTACACCAGAGAGACTGTCAAAGATAAGATTTCCTGGGAAGTTGACCCTGAGATGATTAGCACATAGGACGTTTATGAGGGAGGACTCTAATCCACACCTACTGAGCAAAAGAAAGTGGGATTGAGCAGCAATGAGTCAGCGGAGGCTGGCGTCCCAGAAGTGGGGCTGACATTGAGCAAACCAGCTCTCTTCAGCTGAAGCAGTTCCTAAGAGGGATGCAGCTGTGGTCCGGGCAGGGCTGTATCGCATCCGGGATGGTCCATGCCTTGTGCCAATCAGAGCTACTTTCTTAACACGAATCTGAGGAGCAGTTCCTTCAGGACGCTGGGTTCCATTTTTCCTGGGAAACTTATAAAAAGGAGGGTTAGTAAGATGCACTGCAACCCCCGCTGCTTCCGCAGTTGGTCTTGAGGCTGCAACATATACCCATCCTCTGCCTCCTCACTGTGGATTAGCACCTCTGAAGGTTTAGGGGACTTACCCAGTGGAGTGACTCAGGCTCTCAAAACCTGTGCGTTCCAATTACGGTTCACTACGCCCTTCTCAGGCTGCACCTGCTGCTTTTGTCCATTTGTCATCAAAATTGCGCAAGAGAGGAGTAAAAGACGTCCAAGTTGACTATCTGGGTGCCCCAAACACATGCCTCCCTGCCTCCATTGTGTAACAGTAGCTCTGCTGCCTCTTGATGATGAGTCATTTACGCCCACCAGGATCTTATTCTTGCCTGCAGGTCCTTGACACCAGGGGCCCAAAGTGCCTGGTGGTGGTGTAGCCTAAAGGTCAATGAAGACGGCTCCTGTGTTCTCTGCTAGAAACGTTCCCCCTCTGAGAACCAAGATCTTTAAACCTGTGGTTACAGTTGTGAGGATGAAAAAGCAGAAATTCCCCAAGTGGGTAACTGGAATTGATGGTAAATAGGGACACTCGTGCTTCCACACTTGGATCTCATTTCCAGGTATTCTCCTATTAGGGATACGGCACCATATAATGCAAACTGATTTAGAGCATTACTGCATCCTGGCGGGTAGCACTTTATCCTTATAGGGTATCATCTCCTGTTGAAAGCTGGCAATTCAGCCAAGCTTTCAACAGGCTGTTCTATTGCTTAGTAGTCCAGTAGCTTCTGGGTGTTATGCCATGGGATAGGTCCAAAGGATTCCATGGCTATATGCCAACTGCTACATCCCCTTTGCTATAAAGTGGGTTCCTTGGTTGGATTCCATATTTAAGAAGCTCATTCATCTGACAAAGGACAAGGAAGCAATTGTAAACAGAGTATATTGGATCACTTTTACACATAAAGGTGATCTTACGTGGGAGTGATATTGATACTACAAGAGGAGCAGTCTCATGCCTGGTCCAAGGAGCAAAGTAGGTTTATCTTTTTATGCCACCTGCTCAGCATAGCATCTGCCGAGGTGCAGGTGGGGGTATGAATCAGCAGAGTAGTGTACGTTAGCTGGGGCTAAGGTGCTTGTTGTTTGTTTATTTAATGTGTTTGCATGGTGAGCAAAGGGAATTCATCTGGTTCTTGGGGGTGAGAAAAGAAAAGGAATTAGAATTAAAATTCTTTTCCAAGTCTCTATTACCACTTCTCTCAAGCTTCCCCCCCATGTTTTATGCCATGTTTATTTATCCCAGCTATAAGAGCAGAAATTATCCTCAAAGTGGTTTGATCAGTAAGGATTGAGGTTGCAAAACGTATTGTGACGGATCATGTTTACCTGTTTGGTTAAGCTAATAGAAAACCACAGTGGAGTCTCCCTCCAGATAGATTCTACATTTTATTACATTTGCAAAATCCTAGAAGTTATGCCATTCTCAATTCTCAAAAATGATGACGTTGTTTTTGAGACTGTCAGATTTCCTATGTATTACATAAACAGGTAAGCAATCTTATATAGTGACCTAAATGCTCCCTATTTAGCCATTATAAGAGTTGGTGGTTCTCTGGCTTATTTCTCTCAATCTTGCCCAACCATGAGAGGAAGGAGGGGCAGAGAAGAAAAGGTGGAGATAATCTGAGTGTTGCCAGCTGTTTTCATTCTCTCAGGAGAGAGAATATTCAAGTCTTTGAGGAAGTAACTGAAATCCCTTCTAATTTTGCTTGCCTGGGGGACTTTCAGAAGATTTCATAGGTCACTGGAAAGTTCCTTCCCCTCCCCCACCTCTGTAGATAGAGCTCAGTTTCTTCTTAAAGTACTCCTTGTAAACTGAGTTCTTTTGCCCTGTAGACAAAGCTTAGAAGGCTCTAAAATAATCTTCTCTGAAACAACTAATTTTGCTGTTTGTAGATAACAGTTATAGAGAGCTTTTGGAGCCAGGAAAAAAAAAAGTAAAAAAAAAAAAAATATATCACCCAGCACTAGTGTGCAGGCCAATTTTAGGTGAAGAGCCTATAAAGTTACTCAATCTAATAAATAATACTAATACTAATAAACAGCTAACTCCTTCAAGTACAATAACTGTTAACCTAATTAGGTTTCCTTTGTTCCAGATATAAATGAGGTCATCAAGTCCAGCCAGTCAGGGTTACTTGCTTTTTCTAAATAAATAACACTGTTTCATACCTCCCTATCTCTGAACGCACTGCTGTATCTTCTGGAAGGGCCTTCCCTCCTTTTTTAACTACCACTTGTCCACCAAATTCACCTTCCCGGGAAGCTTTTTCCTAACCCCCTGTATAATCTGTGGTCCCACAGTTGTGTTCACTTAGCATTCTGTATCATACTTTTCACCTTGGACTGAAATAACCAGACTACACCTTCCCTGGGGTCAGCAACCATGTCTCATTCAACTTTTCATCCTCTAAGATGCTCCAAATACAGCATCTGGCCCATGATAAGCAATGAGTGCTCAGGAAATATTTGATGACTCAAACCCCCATTTTTTCTCAAACATGTTTTATAGAAGTAATTTTGATCAGGTTGGAGCCTAAGAAACTGACTTCAGTGTCTTTAAGAAAAGTAGGCCTTTTTTAGTAAATTCACTGAATGGCTAGTACCTTGGTCAAGCCACTTAGTTCAGTGGATATTGAGGGTCTATCACATGGACCTTCACTCAGTGGATATTGAGGACCTATCTCATGGACCCTCATTCAATGGATACTGAGAAATAAGCCCAGAAGTCTTATTTTGAAGAGTTTATAATCTAGGGAAGAAGAAAGGGGTAGGTAATTTAGTTCTTACTGGAAGTGAACAGTAAATTTCTGAGCAATGTGAAATTTGTGTATCAGAATACGTACAGGGTCCTGGAAATCAGGGAAGAAGCTACATCTGACACCATCTGAATGAACTTCAGTTGCTAATGCTGTTGAATCAGGAGGAGGATGTAGGGAAGGAAGACAAGAGGAGGTGGTATTTGACCTGGATTCTGAAAGATGAGTAGGAGACCGATGTGTACCTTGGCATGTTGTTAAAGATAACAAGAGCTCAACAGTGGTTAAAGCAGTAAGAACAGAGTTTATTCAGGAACCACTGCAATAGGGGAAAAGAAACCTCAGTATAGAACTGGGCTCAATTCCCCTACTGCAATAGTTTCTGATTAAAATCTGTTTTTACCACTTTAACTACTGTCTGGCTCTGGTTTTCTTTATGGGAGGAAAGGGTGGTGTTTCAAGGCATTTCAGACTGAGGCAAAAGAATGAACAAACATAAAGAGGAGTAAAGCAACTCAGGGAAAAAAAAGTAATCTAAAGAAAATTGAGCAGTCAAAGAAAACAGAAATTCTCTGCAGCCAGTCTCGAGTAGTGTTGCACAAGCGCTGGAAGATGAGGAAAAGTAGGCTTCTTTTAGTAGATTAGCTGAGGTGTTTGGTGATGCTTAGAAAAGGGGATGTTTTCCTATTTAAATGGGAAAAGTAAATTTAAACAAAACTGCTTCGAAAGTTATGCCAAGAAGTTGAGACTTTATACTGTAGAACCAGGGAGTTTCCAGAAAGCTGTGCAGTACTTTATAAGATGACTGTGGTTCAATAGATGATAGGCCGGATGGGGCAGCAGGAAGCATCTCCACTCCCGGCCTCAGTTTACTCATTTATAACAAGAAAAAACTGGGTCTTTTGCTGTCTTAGGCCCCTTCCAATCTTGACAGCTCGCTTGCGAGGTACCACTGCCTTCCTTCCATTACCTGGGCCCTGTGCCTCACTCCCTCCTTCCTTCTGATCTTGGTCCAGTTGCTACCTTCTCTATCCCGGGGCCTTAGGTGCTTTTCGACCGGTAGGTCAATGGGAGATTGGGGGTGGGGTGGGGGGCGTCTCTGGAGTAAAAGGAGTCTCTCCTCCGAGGCCCTCTGTCCCCTTGCAGCACCACCTGACTAATGCCCACGGGGGCAGGGAGAGGAGTTCCCAGTTACATGTCGGTCCTAGGTCCCTTTGGGGCGGCGGGACGGCTCTCCCCACGGCCAATCATCCAGGGAGGGCGGCAGGAGCCCGCCCTCGCGCCTCCCTGGTTCCCTGAGAGACAAAAGCCTGAGTCTCAGCAGCCGCCGAGCGCGACCGGCACACTCCGTAGAGCCCGGGGCCGGACTCGGACGGCCAATCCGCTTCTTGAGGAGTCCCGCGCCCGGGGGCCCACGCGATGCCAGGCGGCCCAGCGGGCGGATCTGCCCGGGGCTGGCGGCGCGCGCGGGGCGTCGGCGTCACGTGAGCCGGCTCGACCACGTGACCCTGCGGCCCGGCCCCCGGCGCCCCCTCCAGCTCCGCCCCTCCGCCGGCGATTCTCCGGCCCGCGACGCTTCCGAGGTGCTCCTCTCGGCGCTCCCGGCGGCGGGGCCTGGAAGGACCGCGCGCGGCCGCGGCCGGCCTCCCAGGTAGCCGCGGAGCGGGGCGGCTCGGGCCCGACCCCGCGGAGGCCCCTTCCGCCCCTGCCTTCTCCTCGCTCCCCCTTCCCCGCGGGCCGGGTCGGCGCGCCCCGGTGCTCCCGTTCCCTCCCTCCCTCCCTCCCTCGTGCCCTCCCTCCGGCTCCCGGCTCCCGGCCCCCGGTCCTCGGCGCGCGGCGTCCGGGCGGGTGATGGGGCGGCCGGCTCTGCACCGTTAGCCCCTCTGCTAGCGTTTCTTCCTAGGAGGAGGGGGCACAGGGTGGGGAGCAGCTCGGGAAAGTTTTCCCCGCTCCCTCTCTTTTTTGAGCTGCAGGGACGCGGTTTTGCTGGTAGCTAAAGTCTGTCTCTGCTCTCGGCGCTGCTTGGGTGAGAGTAGACCTCCCCTCCGACTCTCGCGGTGCTTCCTCGGCCCTTCCCAAGATCGCAGCATCTCCTCCTTCGCCTCCGAATGTCACAGACCGTACTCTACACTGTTTCCCTTTCCCCCACAACACGGAGTCCACCAAGGGGTTTCACTTAATAGGGACTTTTGTCCAGGAGTGCGATGAACCGAATGAAAAGACATTTCTTGTCTTGCCTCGGGTAGACTACCTGCACTGTTTTATTTAAGGTGAACATCTAGGCACGCTCCGTTCTGCTTTCGTAAGTAGCTTTTTGTTTATATTTATTTGCACGTGAGACTCTCCGAAGTCTTCTGCTGCAGAACTCTGCACCTGGGGATTACAATTTTATAAAGCAATATTTTAACTCTTAAAAAAAGAAAAACCACCCAGATTCATAGTCTTATTTCTTTGGCCTGTTCTTCGTGGGGGGAGGATTATAGTCCTTGGAGGCAAAAACTATGAGTTTCTGAAGCTGGTGTGCATTGTGAGCTAGTAACATGAAAATATCCAGGTATATAATGCTGAAAGGAATGGAAAAACGATTTATCCCTGACGACAGTTTATAGTGTGCTTTCAGTTATGGAAAGTATCTATTTGAAGTGAGCACTGGTGAATTTCACCTCTTTGAACTCTTTTCAGGGTTGAATGTGTAACTGTATATTTAGATTTTATTAATATAGCATTTGTTCTGTGAATATCTTTAAATCCATTGTGCAAATACCAGTCATTTATTAATACTTCTAGATAGGTCCTTTTCTTCTACCCTCTAGCGTTCCTCTTGAAGAGGAAGGATATTAATCTTTGAAGAGATTTCTTCCACAGTGATTTTTTAAATGTGTGATCCAAATGATTAGGGTCTGAGAACTTCAGAAAGCAAGTAGCCATGAAAACCAATGCTATCAAGTTTGCAGCTTTAAAAATTCTTTAAACTTTTTAGAGTTGGCTCTGTGCTCCAACAGGAGCTTGGCTTCTTCTTAATAATGAGCTCAAGCTGAGAAGTCTGAGCGTGTCCCCCTTTATCTGAAAGTCACAGTGGGTAAGATGAAACTGAAGGGAAGTCAAAGACCTTTAATATGATTATAATTATTATGCTGTTCATTCTGTGTTTACTACATTAAACAGGCATGGGAAACAAGGTTTGGGCCCTCAAGGAATCTGGAGTCCAGGCAGAAGCATAAAGAAAAATGTGCATCACCTGTAATTTGTATCATCTAAAGATAACAAGTTAATATTTTGGGGTATAAGTCCTTTTTATGAAACGCATTTACTGGGTTGCTTTGTCCAGATAGTGAGATTTCAGATTGTAAGGGATGCTGTGATATTCAAATCTAGTTCGTTCCTGAGCCTAGGAGAGCCAGTAGCAAAAGTTTGTGTTGAAGAACTTAGCCAAATCTTAAATTTAGATAGAGTTTGGATAGCAAGAGTTCAAATAGCTAGGGAAACCTCTATGTTTTTTAGTATTAGACACACTTTAAAAAATGAGATCATGCTCATGCATACATAATATATTATAAGGTGTGAAATGACTTCAGAAAAAGATGAATCCCATCTGGGGAAGGTTATACTCAGAGACCATTCCTGAAGGAAGGTCTGTATCCATCCCACAACCCTAGAAAAGAAGATAACATGGCTTTTCTGAGCTTAGCATTCCATGGGGGGAAAAATATTTTTGCCCAGGTATTCTTTTTGATGCTTAAGAAAAAGTTCTAGTTTTGGAAATAGACAAAGTCTATCCCCTCTGTAGTGCTTCAATCCTGAACTCAAGTGGTATCATGGAATCATTCAGTAATATTGTTTACAGCTGTGGCAGAGGTGCTTCCAAAGATGACTGCCAGCAACTCCTCCCAACCCTTCACTACTGCCACTCCTCCCATCAAGAGATGGAGTCTGTCTCTGCTCCCTCTGAATCTAGGCTGGCCTTGTGACTTGCTTTGACCAGTAGAATGTAGTGGAAGCGACGTGTGCCAGTTCTGGACATAGTCCTTAAGAGGTCTGGCAGCTTTAGCATTTACCCTGTTGGAGGCCAACAGCACGTGAAGAGGCTTGGGCTAGGCGAGGTGGAGAAAGAGAGCCCACCTGAGAGAGAGATGGGAGCAAGGCCTGATTCAGCCCTAGTCAAGCGCCCAATGCCTGCGACCCCAGCTGAGCCCAGTTAAAACACAGAAGTGAGAGAAATAGCAAACTGCTGTTGTTTTAAGCCACTGAGTTTTGGAAATGGCTGGTTACTCAGCAAAAGATAACTGCAACAACATAGGACCTTGTGCCATAAAACCCTGGGTATGAATCTGGTTCACATGTCAGTCAGTCCCAAGATGGGATCCCTGAGCACAGAGTTGTGGTCAGTGTGTGCAGTGGCATGCTTTAACCATAATCCTCTAGTTAAACCTTTACTTCATATTACATAGGGATGTACTTACTGAATTGATCAAACCAAAGACTTTGGCTATGTCTCGTACTCTACTAGGTAACGGGTTAAGTCAAAAGTCATTCTCTTCTGTGTAATTGGTTATTGTTTGTACATATGGTGGTTATTATCAGTGTTAAGTTAACTTGGTGGTAGGATTATCTCGCATGTTTTAAAGGAATTGCCCGTTGTTGAGATGACAGATGTATGTGTTCCTTGCAGTTTGCCTTTTGATGAATTTAGCGCCATGATTGTGAGTTCTGACAGTACAGATGCAAGATCTGCTGCAGTGAATACATGTCTGAGAGGTGCTTTGCTCTCTGGGGTCAAGGAGAGTGAATCTTATGCAAACTGTCATTTCTAACGGATATGTTATAGGACTTCAAAAAACAACTGGTGGATTTTTCAGGGGCACTTCTTATTGCCTTTAAATGAAAAAGTGTTCTGAGCAACTTTTCATTCCAATTCTGGTGAGTTTGGTTTAAGAAAAACCAAAAAACCAAAAAAACCTCTTTTCTGGAGACGAAAATCTCACAGAAGATCAAATGCGTGCCTTTATGGACTTACGGTCTTCAACTCCCACTGGGCTCTGTCTTAGCATCTTTTTAGGTTTCCCTGGTCAGTGCTCTTTCCCATCCTCCCTTGTGGCTGCTTCAGACTTTTCTACCCTCGTTTTTATTGCTTCCCCCCGTTTTCTGTTGCTCCCTCGCCTCTGACTCTCAAAGCCTTTCCCTCTTCCTTCACTGGGAGAATTGGTGACCTCAGAAGAGAACGCCCGCGCATGCACATCAAACGCACAGTGATCACAGTGACAAAGACAGACAGTAGTTGGGTGAGGATATGGAGAAATCGGAACCCTCAGAAATTGCTGGTGGAACTGAAAAATGCAGACTCTTTTAGCAGACTCTCAATAGCGGAGAGAGACCCATAAAGAAAGAAATTACCTCCGACCCCTGGTTCCCCAACCTTTAAACTCCCTTTCATCATATCTGTTCTTCTCTTCCATTGTATGGGAGAGTCCCCCCTTTCTACAGCTTACGTACAATTATGTACACCTCTGCGTCAGATCCCATTCCCTGGTCTTTCTCAGAGAGCTCATTTAGTTGTTATGTCCTCTGTCTTTCTTCTGGCTCCTTCCCAATAGCACTTAAACATTTTCAGGTCTCTAACATGTTTGAAATAAAAAGATGATCCAAGATATGTCCTTCAGCTCCAGCCCATTTTACAGTTACTACCCTCTTTCTCCTTGTTCCTTAACAGTCAAATTTCTTGAATAAGTTCCTTACATTCTTTGTTTCCTCCTCTTCACGTTTCACATGCTCTCAACCTGCTGCAGCCTGGCCTTGTCCACCCACAGCCTCCCTGAAACTCTTCTTAAGGTCGCCAGTAATCTTCGTTAAATCCAATGGACCTTTCTCAGTCCTTACCTTCTTTGGCCTCTCAGCAGCATTTGACACTGACACTGCCTCCTTTGTGTGATGTTCATGCCCCTAGGCGTCTGTGACACTGTTCTCCTGTATCTTCCTCCTCTGACTGTGCCTTCAGCACGCCTTGTCCCTTTGCGGTTGGAGTTCCTTTGAGTTCTGTCCAAGATCCTCTTCTCTTCTTACTCCACACACTTTTTCTTGAGTGATCTCATGCCAAATTTCCAAACCTCCAACCCTGCTCTCTTTCTTTTTAAAATTATTATTCTTTTTATTGAAGTATGGTTGATTTACAATATTGTGTTAGTTGCAGGTGAATAGCAAAGTGATTCGTTTATATACATATCTTCAGATTTATGTGTCTGTTGGACATACCCACTTTGATATCCCACAGGTAGCTAAACGTAAAATGTCCAGAGTGGAGTTCCTCATTTCCCGCTTGAAGCTACCTGTGTTCTCTACCATCGTGAGTGGCATTAGAAATCACTCATCGCCTACGCCGAGCCTCTGACTGCAAGCCCTGGCTCTACCTTCCCCTTATCCAGCTCCCTCCTCCCATTCAGTCAGTTACGGAGTGCATTTGAGTCTGCCTCTGGTGGTTTTCTCCACTGGGGTTTCCCTTTCTTTCTTTCCTGGTTACCGCAGCCACCTTCGTCTCTGAGCGTTTCTCCTCCATCACCCCCATCTGGTCCCTACATGCTGCCAGAGTATCTTTCACAGACACACATCTGATCACCTTCCCTGCTTAAGATCTTTCAGTGCTTATGTGTTACTCTTTGGATAGTCTAAGCTTTTGAACCACAGCCATACTGAATTTCTTTCAGTTCTTCTGCCAGACTTTTATCTGGTGTAAGTGTTCACTGTCCCAGGTGCCTGCCTTCTCTTCAGGTACTTGACACGTCCCAATTCTGGCGATTCCATAGCATCCGAGCCTCCCAGTCAGAGCATGGCCACACTGTGGTGGGTATCTGTTCATGTGCCTAACCCCCCCCCCCCCCCCCCCCCCCCCGGCCTTAACATGGAAGTTCTGCTGGGGATGAGAGGGTGATGTTGGCTCTGTGTCATGTTTACCTGGAGGACTTTCAGTGAACATTCACTGAGTGAATATAGTGTGATTCTGCCTGTCTTTTGCTGGAATTTTAGTTTGGCCTTAGGCCATCACAGGGCACAGTTGATACTTTTCATGCAGCAGAGACTGGCAGATGAAATCACTTCAAAGATGTCTCCATAGGAGAGGTTCATGATACCATAAATAGATTTGAACTTGGGCCCCTCCATTCCAGCCTTGGACTCATTAGGAAAATCAAACGAGCTATTGTTGTGTTACATCCATTCCTCTAATTGTTGACCCATCTATTTTTATGTGTCTATTTTGCAAAGTCTTACATGTTTGATGCAACAAAGAACAGACCCCTAGAATAAAATTATTTGTAATCATGGAGGTTTCTTTTCTGGTTTCCTTTTGAAAACAGAAGTTTTGTAAAAGCAACATAGTCAGCTTCACAGCCCTGAATGTTATTCTTTTTTGTTGTTAATGCTATTGCCACTTGGGTTGTTTGCTTTGCTAACCTGAACACATGGCTTCAGTAAAATTACTTTGTAGCTTAGAGTGAGCTGTCAGATTCCCAACTTCCTACAATTGCCTAAAGCTTCTGTGCAATGAAATGAAAAGCAGCCTCTTGCATGATCCGACTTAAGAATTGCTTCCTAAGGCCATTATTGCAAATTGTGCTTCAAGTTAAGTAACCTGTTGGTGGTTGGGAAGTGACAGTTGTCTTCTTAAATGAGTGATGAATTTGAAGGAAATTGATGAGGCAAAGGGGAATCACAGTGAGTGTTAGGAAATTCTACGACAGCAGTCATGTGGTCTTTAAATGAAGGTAGGAGGATTACCTTGTCACCTGCACAGCTGCATCTTTATGAAGGACGGCAGAAACTCCTTTAGACGATGCTGCATTTTTAAAGTCCCTTAGTCTTTGTGGAATTTGTCAAGTATTCAGGACATCTTTTCTTTTTCATTCTTGCAGTACAGTAATATTGCAGAAAAGAGAAGTGGATGACAGCTCTTCTAGCTGTACCAGCATCAGTGTCTCAGCAAATCTCTGAAACTGATTCTTTGATGTACTTATACTAGAGCATAGGTGAAACAGTTTTAAAGTGTACTTTTATTTAAAAGATTTTTAGGCTGATTCTCTTAGAGGCTTGTCTGGACCCGGGAAATACATTTGGTGTTTAAATCAGAATTGTAGCATCTGCTCAGTCTCAAAAAGCGCATCAGAATAAATAAGGAAGAAAATGATGTGATTAACGTGGCTCTTCTGTAACGTGAGAGGTTTTTTGAATTGCATTTGATGTAGCATGGATATATGACATAATAAGTTGTAAAATTGTGCCCCAGAATTTTCCAGACCCTATTCCTATTTCCTCTATTTGAAAGTCATCTTAGAATTGAAATATAGTGTACTCAAAAATAGGGAAAGCTGGCCATGCCCTTAAATCTTTTGTGTTCAAATGGGAACTTCTATTGGTGAAAAAGGAAGAAGGCTATGAAAAAACATTTGTTCCTGCAGGAAACCTGGATGATCTTCACTGAGGAAATGCTTACGTTTTGTCACATGCTAGAATACTGAGAATTTGACTTCTGGGATTTCATGTAACAGTTTTCTGGGAGATGTAATTTTTATATAGTTGTAACTGTTGTGCACATAATTTTTTTTTCCATTTACATGTATCACATGTATCACGTGGGCTATGTGTTTGCATGTTGTATCTCATTGCTTGCTTAGTTATTCCACTTGTATTTGAATTCTAGGTTTCCACTTACTAGGACTGACTTTCTGTTAGTCCTGAAGTTCCTCAGAGGCAGGGGCCATGATTGTATTGCTTTATGATTTCCCCCAGCATTATTGGATATGGGGTCATTGTCAAAAGAATTAATATATACTATTATATATATAATATATATTTTATGTATAGTATAATATATATACTATATTTTCTTCACATTATCATATGGTAGTGCTTTTTTTGTAAGGCATCTTAGACTTTATCAATAGCTCATTAACTAAATAAATTCCTATTGTAAGGTGGGTTAGCAACTAAACCGATAACTGAAATCATCACCCATCCAGTTTATGAAAATACGGAAACCTCTATTAGGGATCTTCAGTTTATGTGTAAGTGCTTTAATGTAACTTAAGTTTTTTGCAATTAAAAAATCATTTTTCATAGTTGACATTGCTATTTGAAATAGTCTAAACCTGGCTGTGGCTTGTGTGCTGAGGAACATGTAGGCCACTGTAAATGGATTTTTCCAACACTCAGAGTCCTTCCTGTTTCCTCTGAGGATATCAGCTTGCACGATAAAGAATGATACAAGCTCCCTTCGTGCCTGAAGGATGACACCAGAAGAGTCAGAATCTTGGTGCTAACCAGTTCTGCTGGGCTGCTCACTCTGTTTTGACCTCTTTTCCTTAGCAAGCTTTTAGGTCAGCAGAAGACGGATTGGGAGGTGTAAAGTTCCATCGGTGACATCAGTCTCCTTTGTGCCAAATACATGTGGTTAGAATTTTGGGGTTGAGGTGTTTGTGGAAGTCACGTGCTGACTTACAAGGCAACCCTACGTTCCTGGTATTGTTTAGTATTGAGACCATTATTTCATCAAAAACAAAGTTTTCCTGTATTATTTTTTCCATTTCCTATTGTTTTTTTTTTAAATTCTCTAAACATATTTAAATATATTTTTGCTAGATCAGTAAAACAAAGCCTTCCCCGCACCCTCCCTTAATACTTGGTTCTTAGGGGAAGGGGAAACAAATGTGCCCTTAGAGGGATCAAAAGACTGGTTGCTGCATTACTCTTTCAGTCTTCCGGTTCTAAATGTAGGTTTCTAAAATTGGAAGGTCTGTGACTGTCCTCTTGATTGAATTTGCTTTCAGAGTGTAAAATGAAGTAACCTTTCTTCCGTGTGCCACCAGCTCTCTGAGGGACAGTGCCAGTCGCTAGGAAAAGCCATCCCAGGGAATGGGAAATAGATCTGTAGTACTAATGGACACAGAGCCAGTCTGTGGGAACACGGGATGTATTTTCAAGTGCCAGAGAAAATACGGAGATCCAAGTGGGTTGGCATATTATCCTTTGAGAGCGTTAAACTCCTTTCCAGTCTCTGCTTCTTCTGTCCTTGCTTTATCTCCATGTAGCAAAAAAAATCATTGATTCATCTATTAATGCACAATGAGTGATACGTCAGTCTGAGCATGTCAGTGCTATTTATGAGAAAGTATTTCCTAAATAAAATAATGGATAAAAATAGTGTTGCATAAAAATCACTATCTCATTGAACTTCACAAGTAACTAACGTAACTGCCATGCTAATTACAACGCATGTTTATGGTTGTCAATCAAGGCCTGGAAGGACCTGTTCATCATAGCAGTTAGTTTGGGCCAGTTTGAATTGTTGTGTGTGCTGGAATGTTCTAAGAAAGTTATATTTCTTTTTTTTTAATAATTTTTATTGGAGTATACCTGTTTACAATGTTGTGTTAGTTTCTACTGTACAGCAAAGTGAATCAACTATACCTATACATATATCTCCTCTTTTTTGGATTTCGTTCCCCTTTAGGTCAGCACAGAGCACTGAGTAGAGTTCCTTGAGTTATCCAGTAGGTTCTCATTAAAGATTCTATTTCTTTGAGAAATGTTCCATTCAGAATTTCCCTAATCTGAGCTTGCCTTCGCAAGACAGAATTATGATTATACTTTTCCAGAATTATTTTTTAGGTCTGAAACTCTTCTACATTTAACTTTTAAAAATAAATCTTTGAGTCTATTAATACAGGCTTGATAAAAGCCCATGGGATCATTATTTGATCTTTAAAAATTGTGGTAAAATATGCATAACATTACATTTACCATTTTAACCATTTCTGAGTGTCATTTTAATGACATCAAGTCCATTCACACTGTTAGGCCAATGTCATCCCTCTCAATCTCCAGAACTTTCTTATCCTGACTGAAACTCTGTATCTATTAAATAATAACTCCCCAAATCCATACTCCCCGGCCCTGGCAATGTCATTCTACCTTCTGTCTCTGTGAATTTGACTACTCTAGGTACCTCATGTAAGTGGACTTGTACAGTACTTATTCTTTTGTGTCTGGCATATTTCACTTAGCATAATGTCTTGAAGGTTCATCCCTATTGTATCATGTGTCAGTATATCATTTCAAGGCTGAATAATATTCCATTGTAGGTAGATACCACATTTTTGATTTTCCATTCATCTGTTGATAAATATTTGGATTTTCCATCTTTTGGCTATTGTGAATAGTGTTGCTTTGAACATTGGTGTACAGCTATGTGAGTCCCTGCTTTAAAATCTTTTGGATATACACTAGAAGTAGAGTTGCTAGATCATATGGTAATTCTGTGTTTAATTTTTTGAGGAACTTCTATAATGTTTCCCAAGTTGGCTGTACCATTTTACATTCACACCTTCTACATTTAAGTTTATATTAAAAATTCATTTTACGGATTTGCCCGAAACATTCTGCCACCCTAGGTTCTGAATTTAAGACAAGAATACCTCTTAAAACTTTTAACTCCTTAGGGGGTAAACATAATTAAAATAACTAAGGTTTTATTTTCATTTAAAATATTTTGATTACAAAGTGTGTGTTACAGAAATTTGGAATATATCTAAACAGCAAAGAAAATACCACGTCTCATCTCTCCAGAGAAGTACATTTTGGTGTGTATATATCCTTTTTCTGTATACATTATACTTAAAAAATTGTATTCACATAGTACATATTGTTTTATAACATAAGTCTTACAAAGTACCTTTGGTTTTTGTGGGGTTTTTGGTTTGTTTTTGTTTTCTACTTGGGAATAAGCACATAGTTTAGCTTTTTGTTAGCATCTTCTCTTGTGTTGCACAGTAACGTGAGAAAGAAAAGCATTGGCTTGTCTTCCTTAAGGTACTTGGTAATCACTGCTGAATACTTCTGACTTCCTGCTCTTGCCGAATTTCGAAGAATTTCGTTGCTAGGAGTAAGTTACTTGCTTACTGCCTTTGTTCTCATGCTTTCAGAAATCCCAGAGCGTCTTCCTTACGTCTTGAACATGAAATTGTAGATTTTTACAGAACAGCTTTTTTTGAAACCCAGGCTCAGGAAGCTTATCACATTCCACTAATTGATTGAAAGTAAACCTGGGGACTTCCCTGGTGGTCCAGTGGTTAAGACTTCGCCTTTCAATGCAGGGGGTGCGGGTTCGATCTCTGGTTGGGGAGCTAAGGTCCCATATGTCTCATAACCAAACAACCAAAATATAAAACAGAAACCATATTGTAACAAGTTCAATAAAGACTTTAAAAGTGGTTCGCATCAAAAAACAAAACAACGAAACAAACAAAAAAACCCCAAAACTTAACAATAAATAAATAAATTAATAAATAAATGTTAAAAAGTAAACCTAGGACTAAAACCCAGGCCTCAGGAGACTCAGTCCTTTCCAGCAGGCCAGGGCTATTGGTGATGCTTTCTGCTTTTATGATGAGCGTGGACATGGAAGATATATGACTTGGCTTTTACATCGACTCTCAAGTTACACGTATTTGGAGAAATATCTCCTAAAATGTTTTAAGTAATTCAGCAGTGGGTGAACTCAGTTCCTAGAAGAAACCATCATTATGGTAAGGTAGCTTGATTTTTCAGCAGATTACCAAACCCTTAGGGCAGAGTTGCCTTGTAAATCGATTAATGACTTCAGAATAATTGTACTGCGTCAGGAAATTGTGTAACTTTGAATGGTAATATCGTTTTGTGTTGTAATTTTAAAGGTGGTGAATCATATTTCTGGCTGATGTAATTATCCCGCCCCCCGCCCCCCCGATTTAAAATGTAACCGTATAGTAGCAGAAAATCTTAAATTTTGATAGTTTGATACAGTTCATATTTTAGGAAAATAGGCATCTGGGTTTTCTTGGACTTTATCTACCTGCTTATAGATATCCACACTGTTCCCTTTCTTGTGTTTTTTTCTTCTCTGTTTTGTAGGAGGCACAAGGCAGATTATTTGGGGGGCATCTCTTCTATTCTAAAAGCATTTAAGGCAATCTTCTTACCATACAAAGAACACGTATAACTCAAGAATAAAGAAAAGAATGACAGTCCAGTAGGAAAAATAGGGACTTTATGTAAAAGAATGACACCTGGGCTCTTAATCACATGAGACTGAGAGGTGAAGGGTGTGGCCTCTGGGTGGCATGGCTTCAGGCCCCGAATCTAACACTTACTAGTTTGAGCAAACTCTTAAAATCTCTATGCCTCCATTTCCTTGCCTGTAAAGTGAGGATTAAATGAATTAATAAGTGTAAAGTACTTGGAACAGTGCTCGGCACATAATACTCAATAAGTTTTAGTTGTTGTTGTTGCTATGATTGTGATTATTTTTTAAAAGTTATTCCAACCTCACTCATCATAAAAGAACTCAAGTTTAAACAAAACTGAGACACTGTGATAATACACAGTGAGCAAGGGTGCAGGTGAAAGGAGCTGTGATACATGGTTGGTTCTTTTACATATTGGTACTAATTTAGTAGAGAACAATATGAAATAGCTATTTTTTAAAAATTTATTTTTTTTATTGGCTGTGTTGGGCCTTCGTTATTGCATGTGGGCTTTCTCTAGTTGTGGCGAGCCGGGGCTAGTCATCGTTGCGGTGTGCGGGCTTCTCATTGCAGTGGCTTCTCTCGTTTTGGAGCACGGGCTCTAGGTGCGTGGTCTTCAGAAGTTGTGGCACAAGGGTTCAGTACTTGTGGCTTGTGGGCTCTAGAGAGCAGGCTCTGTAGTTGAAATAGCTGTTAAAGGTAGAACAGTTGTTAGAATTTGACCTTGCAATTCCATTTTTAAGAATTTATCTTAGAAACATATAGATTAAAAAGACGTATATAATATGTGCAAACAGTAGTTTCAGTATTGTTCATGTTAGCAACAGACTGGAAGTGACTTAAATGTCTCCCAGTAGAAACAGGGTAAGTTGTTAAATAGATGTAATGAAATGCTCTGTAGAACCATTGAAAAGAAACGAAGTAACTCTTACGTGTGCTAATAAGAGTGATTTCAAAGATGTACTGTTAAGTGGGGGGAAATGCTTCCACACACTCACACATATAATGTTATGTGAGTCTGCACTGTCTCTGGCAGGAATTAGAATCAACCGTGGCAGTGGCTGCCTTTCCGGAGAGGGTCGGGGAGGGATGGTAGGGAGACTTACTCTCCTATATCCTTTTGTACCATTTGAAACAAAATTTTTTAACGTTTATATATTAGTTTTTACCCTCCCCGAAGTCCTTTATCTGTTCCCACCAACACACACACACACACACACACACACACACACACACACACTTTTCAGAACATTCAAATGTTAGTCTGGGAGTCTGGCTATGCAGTGATAGAGACTAATCTGTCCTGATGGTGTTGAATGTTTATTGAATATGTGCTGTGATCCTTGGAGCATTTCAGGCATCTGATCCTTGTCTTCCAAGTTGGTGCTGATGGGAAAAACCTCCCTAGGTGGTGGAAACTGAGGCCCTGGCTAAGTAAGCCCAAGCCCCAGGGCTCCCTTATATAGGTGCCGTCGGAGGTGTTGGGGCCAGAAAGACCTTGGCTCGCTTGGCTATTTTTAGAGATCTGAGAAGAGGGTGGGTAGGAAGGAACATCGAGAGTTCTGTTCCTCATTAGGAAACACTGGTTGTATTTATCAACCATTTGGTTCTATTTCATTTTCCAGAGGTGAGAGCCAGGATGGAGACTCACCTGGCATGATAGGTTTTGTGCTTTGTGCAGCCCCCTTGGAATTTTTAGAAATACTTTTTAGCTCTTGAAGAATTGGAGCTGTGACCAGGATTCCTTGTGTAAAACTTAAACAGATCAAATTTAGAGTTTTATGGAAATTTATACATATCTCTACTTTTTATAGGGTGCTCTTTAAGCTAATTGCCACTTGCATGAAGGCTGTAGTCATCAGCTCTGACACCAAGATAAGGGTGAATTTGTCTCACCCTTGTTCACACAACTTTTCTCTGTGAAATGAAAAGTGGTCTGCATATATGTAGAAAATGTGGTCATATAAGTTTGGAATAGAATATAATACTTTCTTTTATGTTTTTATCCAGTAAGTCTTAGGCTACTGCTTCTTAATATTTTTGTCACTGCATGTTATCTGAGGGATGTCCCATTTCTATCATTAAACAGTGGCTTAGTGGGGCAGTGATTTTCTACAAGGAATGAGGGTCTTCCAGGGCATCCTGGGAGTGGTAGTGGGAGAGTGTGGAGGTGGAGATGATGATTCTGATTTTTATAACACACACACACATACTCTCTCTCCCCCCTAGTTGAGAATTAACTTAGACAAATGAATATTGTCACCTTTAACTTTATCTCAGTACTCTGCAGGGAAAAATACCTGACAAGACCTTGGTTTCATCTAGTTGGCATGTCTTCTCTCCATTGCCTGCTGTCAAGTTGCACATAAGCTTGTACGTGGCAGATGAACAATGACTTGTAAGGGGACAAGATAGACACCTGGTTCTAGCAGGTGATTCCTCCCGTGACAGGAAAAGGTGCAGGTTTGGAGGTGGAGGAAGCATTGGGCACATTGCTGGGGGAAGTGAGCAATCCATTTAACCAGAAGTAGGTGGTTTGTTCTGAAGGTAGCTTTTGTTTCCTTTTGTTAACGTTGTCCTTTTTTGTTTTAGTTTAGTGGTTATCTAATTATTTTTTTGGACTTTTTTTTTGTTTGTTACAGCAGAGATGTCGGCTTGTTTATAGGAATTCCTTGAAGCCAGAGTCATGGTGGATGTAGGCAAGTGGCCAATCTTCACTCTGCTCTCACCTCAAGAAATTGCATCTATTCGGAAAGCTTGTGTCTTCGGCACCTCAGCCAACGAAGCACTGTACGTTACTGACGACGATGAGGTAGGCCTCTCTCAAACCCCACAGCTTAGTTTTAGGGCTTATTTTGGGGGTTGAGCTTTAAAGTGTGCAGTGTGAAGACTGAGAAAAAGTGGGGCATAGAGAAAACCTAAAATCCAAAAAGATGGTTGTCTTTGATATAATTTGTCTTTTCTTTCAGTTTCTTGATTTAATACCCCTTACCCCTACCACTCTTTGAGTTTCATAGTATAGCCAAATATTCTAAAACTTTAGTCAACCAAGGTTGAATGTTTCTTTTATTTATTTATTTATTTGGCTGCGTCTGGTCTTCATTCCGGCAGGCGGGATCTTCACAGTGGCAAGTGGGATCTGCCTTGCAGCACATGGGATCTTCGTTGTGGCCTGTGGGGTCTTTCTTTGCAGTCAGCAGGCTCTCTAGTTGTGGCATGTTGGCTCCAGAGCGGGCAGGCTCAGTAGTTGCGACGTGCAGGCTTAGTTGCCCCATGGCATGTGGAATCGTAGTTCCCCAACCAGGGATCAAACCCACGTCGTCTTCATTGGAAGCAGATTCTTAACCACTGGACCACCAGGGAATTCCCAGCAGAGGTTGAATGTTTCTTGACAACCATATCAGTCTCTTCCTGTGTACTGAGCTGTCGAACTGAGTTTAAGTGTGTCTTATTTTCAGAGTGGAGAAGGGACCCTTTGTGTAACTGTAGGCCAAGTGACTCAGAAGGAACTATTTGTTTCCCAGGTCTTTGTATTTGGACTGAACTACAGTAACTGTCTAGGAACTGGAGATAACCAGAGTACACTTGTACCCAAAAAGCTGGAAGCCTTATGTGGAAAGAAGATTAAGAGCCTTAGTTATGGGAGTGGACCACATGTTCTTCTCAGCACTGAAGGTAAAGTGGGGACAAGTCCAGTTTCTGTTTGTGGGAAATTGAGCAGTTAATTCTAAGCTAAGGGGCAGTAGGGCTGTATCACATACTGAATTTTGAATGATTCGTTTCTTAATTTCTGAGCGGAAGTACACAAAGCGGGTAAAAGTTAAGGCTTCAGACTCCCTCTGGAACAGCCATAGGATGACTTGCAATTTAAGCAAACTTCTGAGGTTTTAGACAACTTACGTAAAGTTGTAGAAGATGAACTGTAGCAGACAGAGTGGTCCTTCAGCCTAATTTTTCAGTGAATTTGTTACAGCAAGGCCATGTCCAGGTTTTATTTGGTACATTTTTGAAAACACAGGTAATACTGGTTTTCCTTGTGTGCATCTTGAATTCAGGAAATCTCAGTTCGTCCCTGGCATTCGTGTGGGTGCCACGTGGAAAGAATGTGGGGTAGATGCTTCTTTTCCTCGCTGCCTTCCCAAGATCACCAGGGGAGCCTCTGCATTCTTCCTTGGAGATTTATCTGCACTCTGGGCACCTGGAACTCTCTGAAAATTGTCATATATAACCCAGCTTCTTCCCTTCGTGTTTTAGGCGCATTAGTTCTCGCTCTCTAGCTTTTTGTTGGGTAAACTGTGGGGTGCGTGTGCGAGTGTTTGCGTCTCTGCTTTTCTGTCTCTAGCCTGGGGAATCACAGGCTTCCTTGGATGTTACCTTGGGTTTTAGTATTGAGCGTTTTGATTGCCTTTAACTCAGATCCGAATCCATTGCAGGTTCTCTGCATCTTTCTCAAGCTGCGAGGCCCAGATGTGAGCGTGATTGTGTAGTAAGGGTATAGCTGGCGTGGGGCACGACGAGGTGATTATCTCGCCTCCGTGTTGTGTAATCGTGCCTCCTGGCATCACATGCACTCTTTCAAGCAGTTGCTTCTTTGCTGACTGGTTCAGCTTGTCATCCATTGTGACCTGATGATTTAATGTTTTCCTCACACGTATTAATTTTAACAAGGCATTGATTTCTGACCGTAAAATACCGAAGCGGTTTTTTGAGAGCAGACATATGCATTTGAATTCTTGGTTTTCTTCAAAGTGGTGGCCTTGGGAAACTATAAATTTGGAATTATTTTCACAGTCCAGATCCTGCAGTTTTAACTATCTCGAATGTTACAGTTAAGATATAAATAAACGTAAAACACATAAATATAAATAACTGGTTTTCTTTTGGGAATAGTCTTTTTGTTTTTAATCAGTTTTGATTATCAGAATACATTTTATACAACATATATATGATGCATGATGTATAGGGTGTTTGTGTATGATACTTATATTTGTGTGTATCTTGTATGTATAACAAATAGTCACATAGTTTAAAACCAATTTAACACTTTAAACCATCAAATAGTGCTTGGCTTTTAGTAGAAAACAGGACTGTGCCCCACCCCTCCTTACTCTTAGAAAATTCTCTTCATTTGGAACTGCTTTTTAACTCCTTTAGGTGTTTTTTTTTTTCTGATCTTTAGTCTCAGATTTTTAAATTAACATGCTTATGCTGCTATTTCTGAATTTTTAATTTTAAACATTATCCTTTGACTTTTTGTAACAGCAGATAGAACTTAGCTCTCTTTCTCCTACCTTCCCTCCCTTTATCCCGTCGATATAGTGATATCACCATTTTGGTTAAATCAGTATTCAGTGTTCACATTATTAAGACTTGATAAGTATTATTTATAGCTGAGCCATTTCCTTTCTTATACAACTGTTTGTTCTGCTGGGCTTACGTGTCTGTCATTAATGTATGCTGGAGCTCCTCTGTAGTGCAGTATTGCTTCTGGGCATCTCTGAGCACATCAGTCCATCTCCAGAGTGCTCTGTCCCTCTGCTCCAGCCTGGACTGGTCACTAGACTATTGCACAGCTGTCGGCCGAGAACTTCATGTCACCGTCATCCTCGGACATCCCTTCACCTTTGTCCTTTCTGGATTCCCTATTTTTTGTGTCCTGAGTCTTCTTCCTTGGATCATACCTTTATTTGGGTGAAACACATCTCTAGTAGCTTCCCAAGGAAGGGGGTGTGAGAGAAATCTTTGGGACACTGTCTTAAAATGCCTTTATTTTACCCATGCAATTGATCAGTGATTTGTCTGAGCAAAAAATAAAAGGTATGGTATGTTGTGTTCCAATCCTTTAATAGTATTTTGAGCATTTGCCTCTACTACCTGGTATGCAGAGCTCAGTCCAGAGTAGAGGATCTCTTCCTGTTAGGACCCATTTATAGCCCTGGAGGTACTGGCATTGCACCGGTATAATCCCCCTGCCAGCTCTGTGTGGGGCCTTCCCCCCGGGGAGTTTTCCCCATAGCCATCCGCAGTCCCTGGCTCTCTTGTTGACAGATGGTTCTTCTTGGCATCTTGTGCCTGTTAGGGTATAAGAAGAGTATGTCTAGATTCAGCCCATCTCTGCATTGCTGCAGCCCTACCATGCCCATTCATTTCATGGACCCAGGTGGCCGCCTCAAGGGAGTGCACCAAACGGTCCACTTGGCGGTTCCAGTCATCTTCTTGTGATGGGCATCAACACGTCCTACTTTAAGGCACCTCTTAAATGCCCAGAGTGATTCCATAGAGCGGTGCCGCATGTGGGCATCCCGTTAACAGTCCGGTTTCCGTTGCTCATCTGCCTGACCGCACGGCCAGGCTATTGGCTGTAGCCCATGAGTTGGTAAAGACCCAGACATAGGGTCTTTTACCATTGCTCAGTTCTTCCACCACTGCCAGGAAAACAGCCTGCAGTTCAGCCCACTGAGCCAGTTTATTCTTGCCTCCTTCAGTCAGTCTTGCCATCCGCTGGCCTTAATATGGCTGCTTTCCAAGTGGGATATCGGACAATAACCGCGTCTGTAAAGCAAGCAGCTCTTTGTTGTTCAGTTAAAGCTGTTCACGGGGCACGTCCACGAGGCAGTGGGTTCCAGTCGCTCCTCAGGCGGCTCCAAAGTTGGTCCTAGATGAAGATTGGCCCCCTGCTCATGATTCGGTGGGTGCCTCCCTGCGTTCCCCCAGCAGCACGCTCCTGTGTGAGCCACTTCTCTCTTATTATGAAAGTCTGCTGTGCCCTGCCTTCCTTATTAGAGTGCTGCTCCGACAGCACCCAAGACACTGTGGGCCTCTCAAGTCTCATGATTATTTTATGTCCTTCAATCATTGAGGCAGTCTCAAAGCCCAGGCTACTAATTGTCTCTCAGATGGTGTGCACCAGACAGCTGCAGCATCTGGGAATTCTCTAGTCTGAAATCCCAGTTGTCGCTGCTGGGAGATGCTCCCGGGTTTGCCATAAGCTCCCGTTGCAGAGTGCGGGTGGCAGATCCTCTCTTCCCCCCTGCAGCCTTCACAGCCAAAGGCACAGCCCTTAAATGAGTTCCCCTCACAGTCCATTTCAGTGAAGGTTCCTCAGGAAGCTGATGATAGCCATCCTCGGAAGGCACCCGTCCCTCCACACCGTGCCGCCTGCTTTCAGTCGTTGCTTGGTTTTGCCCCTCCCCTACATTAACTGTTCTCTTGGTTGACCCAGAGGTATTAGAGGTACTTTCTGTTGACCCTGCATAATTTTTCCCTTTCTAGGCAGCTTTGGGGCTAATGGCTGAAGCTCAGATTGCCCCAGATCTGGGCTTGAATCAGCATCAAGGCCCAATGCAGCACTTTATTTTCATTTTGTCTCTTACGTATGAAATAAGCAGGGAATTGTTTATTGAGCGTGCTTCTTCTTATTTTGCATTTCCTTAAATATCCATTGAGCCAACGGCCTTAGGAGTTGGGTCTACTCGCATTTCTAAATTGCATTGGTAACTTTTACCTTTAGTAACTGATCACAGCACAGCTGCAGTTTCATACCATGGTGACTAAGGTAGCCATCCAGGAAGCAAAGGTTCCCTATTCCTCGCCCTTTTATCCTTTGTCTTCAAAAACCATGTGTCTGTGAGCCAGGGCTGTTCTTGCAAATCCAGTTTCTGATGTAAACTAAATAGAGAGTCCCTGGACCCAGTTCCTGTGTGTGCGTGGGGCGGGGGGGCATTCTCACACCAAGAAGTAACTATTGGATGCAGCAGGGTGTCCAGGAATTCATCACAATTCTGATACTGTCTATCCAGAGACAGAGCTGGATTCCACCTGTAAAGAACTCAGTCCCATGAGAACACTCAACTGCAGTTGCTGGTCGCAAGCCCAGGTTGTTACCTGTGCTTCTGATTAACCGGCTACACATCAGAGGTTCTCACGACCCTCTCCTTGGGTGTTTTGTTTTTTTTTTGGTCATGCTACTGGCACATGGGATCTTAGTTTCCTGACCAGGGATCGAACCTGGGCCCTCAGTGGACGTGCAGAGTCCTAACCACTGGGCCGCCAGGAAAGTCCCTCCTTGGGTTTGATTAATTTGCTAGAATGGCTCATGGAAGTCCGGGAAATCCATTTACTCACTAGATTACTGATTATTATCAAAGGACATTAATGCATATGCATCAACAGCCCAGATAGAGGAAATTCCATCCTCGTAGAGCTTGGTACCTGGCACAGTGGCGCATGTAAGTGTTCTGGTTCCCCGACATGGAGACTCTGAAAAGGGGCCACAATTCGCTGTCCTCTTGGTTTTTATGGAGGCTTCATTATGTAGTCATGATTGGCTAAGTCATTGGCCGTGGCAGTTGATTCAGCCTCCAGCCCCTCTCCCCTCAGCCATCTAATCTTGTGGTTGGTTCTCCTGGCAACAGACCCATCATCCTTAGGCGCTTCCAGAAGTCACCTCATTCACATAGCAAAGGACACCCTTATCATTCTCAGCACTCAGGAGATTCCATGGGTTTGGGGAGCCGTGAGCCAGGAACCATGGGTGAAGACCAAATACACGAGAGAAATGTATTTTTGTAATCTGGACCAAATATGTATTTTTTATAAATCACAATGTCACAAAAAGAAACTATGGTTGGAAGATGAGTTGTGCAAAGTCTGGGGAGGAAAGTACGGGGGTTCCTGTTTCTTCTCTGAGCTGATTCTCTGCGTGGGGCCATCCTGTATAGACGGAGTTGTGTATGCCTGGGGCCACAATGGATATAGCCAGCTCGGGAACGGGACGACCAACCAAGGCATTGCTCCCATCCAAGTCTGCACCAACCTCTTGATCAAGCAAGTAGTCGAAGTAGCTTGTGGCTCACATCATTCAATGGCTCTGGCAGCTGATGGAGAGGTAAGTACCCTGCTTTTCTTCTTTATTTTTTAATTGTGGTAAAATACGCATAATATAAAATTTACCATCGTAACCAGTTTTAAGTGTACAGTTCAGTGACTTTAAGCATATTCACAGTTATGCTGCCATCAGCACCATCCATCCGCAGAACTCTTTTCATCTTGCAGAACTAAAACTCTGTACCCATCAAACATTAACTCTCTTCCCTCTCTTACTCCCAGCCTCTGGCAACCACCATTCAACTTTCTGTCTCTAAGAATTTGACTACTCTAGGACCTCACATGAGTAGAATCAAACAGTTTTTGTCCGTTGAGACCGCCTGTATTTCACTCAGCGTCATGTCCTCAAGGTTCATCCATGTGGCAGCATGTGGCAGAATTTCATTCCTTTTTAAAGCCGAATAATATTTCATTGTCTGTTTTGCTTATCCATTCATCTGTCGATGAATATTTGGGTCATTTCTACCTTTGGCTAATGTGAAAGTGTCTTGCTTTTTTTAGCAAAAATGACCATATTTGTACTTGGATATGGTGTGAACATAGCAGCGCTGTGTGCATAGCTAAAAACACTGTGGGAATGAACTCTTTTCCTAATACAACTTATATTGTGAGATCAGGACTAGTCTTTTGAAGATAGTAGACTTAATTCTTAAGGCAGCTGAGTCTCATGCTTTTTGCAAGGATTACACATCAGAAGGTATGACAGTGTTCTGTACTTGTGTTTTTTTTAATGACCCCCATCCCCTAAGGTCTATTTTATTTTTCGGTAAATGTAATGATGTCATAGAAAATAACTTGACGAACATTCCAGTAGGTTCTGTACAACTTGTTCATCCCCCAAATTCTATGCTTATCTTAAATGTTACTCATCCTGTTGGTTCTTCCTCCCAGTCTCTTGTGTCATCTTGTTCCTCTCCATCTCTGTAACCTTACGTAAGACCGTGTCATCTCCTGGACTATTGCCATGGGCTCTTTTATTCCATAGCTTTAGTTGGTCTACCTCTGCAGTATTACTTCTCTGCCCTCTGTGATTTCTGAAATACAAACCAGATCATATCGTTCCCTGTTTAAAGTCCTTCAGTGGTGTTACAGTGCTTTTACTAAGTAGGGCAGGTTGTGGGTGAGCAAAGCAGCTCAGGGAGATCAAGGTTTCATGGCTGGGATGCGCTGCAACCTGGCCTAGCACACAGGCCTTATGTGCAGAGTCTGCTGTTCCTAGTGTGTTTCTTAGTTAGTGGAACCGTAGTCCCCATTTTTAAAATAAAAGGCAATTGCATTGGAAGGGAACTTGGGATATTTGAAAAGAAGTGCTGAAGAATGATTGTAGAAATTAGAACTCACTAATTTGTGCAGCCTGGATTCCTGGTTTATTTTAACCTTAAGCATATGCTACTTTGGATAACTGTGATAAATATTTGCATTATTATACTAGCTATTCCTGTTAAACCACTTTCAGGAAGTATCGCAGGTTATTTCTTTTGTGCCTGTGAAATGAACCTGTAGCACATATTCTTTTTAAGACATCAGCCGTGGGTTTTAAGACGTGGGCAGCCTCAGACATGTGAACTTAGATAGAAAGTGCTGACAGAGGAAATAGAATTGTGGAAGCCAGAACTCGGGATGTGTGAGGACCACTTCCCGCAGGCAAGTGAAGGGGGTGAGGGGGGTGCTTACAAATTCTCCTAGTGATGGAGGAAGTTATCTCCTCTGCTGCCAGCTTCCCCACCTCCCCTGATTCTCTCTGATCATACTCTTGTTTGATAGGCTCAGTTGATAATTAATTTGAAGTGATGTTTTGTTTTTCATCTTTAACTTAGAGATCTATTTGTGTGTCTTTCCCTTAGAAATCTTGTTTTCAGGCTATGGCAGATCACAGGCCAAAAGTAAGCAGGATGCAGTTAGAGGAAGGGAGCTGCTTGAAGTTGACAGCAAACGAGAACTCAGAAAACATTATCAAGAATGGCCTAACAACCCCATATCATTCCTGTAGGGACAGCATCTTCTTAGTACTTGCGAGCATGACTGTGTCAGGACGTGGAACTGTGATCGATAATTATGATGATGGTAGGCTTGTGTCATCAGAAAAGGTTATGTAATGTCTCCTGTTGGTGATCAGTGAGATGGGGAAAGGCATAGTATGGTTTTGAAAGGTTTCCATGAGAAAAAAAAAGACTGTGCCCAAAGAGTTAGGCTGATTTTTTTCATATCACTGATACGTATGTAGCATATTCCTCATTTCCTATTGATGCCAGATTTAAAAACATATATAGCTGCCATAATTATAGTGGCAGTATAACGTAGTGGTTAGACTGTTAGACTGCTTGGGTTCAAATTAATAGTAACTGCTTACTAGCTGTGGAATCTCGAGCAAGTCACTTAACCTCTCTGTGCTTCCATTTCCATGTATAAAATGGGGATGCTAATAGTACCTACCCCAGGGTCACCATATAGGATTACTATGAGGATTAGATGAGTTAATGCATGTAAAGCACTTAGGACCATTTAGCACACTGCAAGTACTCATTAAGTGGGTTCATTTTTATTTTATGGTTATTATTGTGTTACAGGTAGAATTTTCACTCTTAACTTTTTTTTCTTTTTCTTTCCCCTTTCTGTTGTGTAGGTATTTGCTTGGGGCTATAACAACTGTGGCCAGGTGGGGTCAGGATCTACAGCAAATCAGCCAACTCCTCGGAAAGTTACAAACTGTTTGCATATTAAGAGGGTGGTTGGCATTGCCTGCGGTCAGACCTCGTCCATGGCTGTTCTGGACAATGGTGAGGTGAGCGATCCCTGTGTCCCCCTTTTCTCCTCCCACCTCCTCTTTCATCCTTTTCTTCTTGAGGTGCGTGTATTAGTTCATGAAAGGAAGAGTGCTTTGTTTTGATAGCTCCATGCATAGTTAACTGATTGAGGTGTAACCACAGGATGTTTGCTCCTCATTATGAATTTTTAAATTCCAAGATTTATCTGCAAGTAAAGGTTCTAATGTCTTTTTGCCAGATCCAAATTGCCCAATACTTGTAGGTATTTGTTTGTGATTTAATCTAATAGGTGAAAGAATTTGATACTGCCTCTTTCTTCCAATGAAAAAGTGAACTGTGCACTCTTTTTTTTTTTTTAAGTGAAAGATTTATTTAGAGAGATACACATTCCATAGACAGAATGCAGCCTGTCTCAGAAAGCGAGAGTGGCCCTGGGAGAAACACACTCCACAGACAGAGTGTGGGCCGCCTCAGAAGGCGGGAGGTGCTGTGCACTCTGTAAAGTTAGCTGATGATGTTTATAAGCAGCGACTGTAATGGGCGTGGAGACCCTGTGCCTACCTCCATCTGGAATGTTTGTCCGCAGGAAGAAACAATTTGCAAAAGCAGAATTTTTCGTCCTGAATGTTATTAGCTGCTTTTAAAAACCCATGTTTCAGTGACTCTCCACCATGGTCACCTTTGAGTGGATGGTTATTTCTGTAAAATTATTGTGGTTGCAGCTTCTACTTAAATGGACCTGTTACCACCTATGCATGTCTCAGTGCACAGGAATTATTCAAAGATGCTTCTTTGGGTGCAGATGTATGGCATTCTGCATTGGGGTGCGAGGGTGCTTTAAAGTTTACTGAATACTCAGCTATGTTAACTCACTTTTTGAATCAATCCTGATATCATGCTGGAAAACTTCAGAATTCCTTGCGATAGTCATGTAACATCCTCCATTCCAGTATTTTCCACTTCTTTTTTTAAAAAATAAATTTAATTTAAAATTATTATTTGATTATTTCAACAAAGGAAAACAAATGAAGCATAAAAGTGAAAAGTGAATACCTTTCCCTCAATTTTGTTAATAGTCTGATGTATGTCCTTTTGGACTTTTCTCTATAAATAGTTATGTATGGGTAAGTATAATTACTTTTTAAGATTTATTTATTTATTTACTTATTTATTTATTTATTTTTGGCTGCGTCGGGTCCTCATTGCTGCACGCGGGCTTTCTCTAGTTGTGGCGAGTGGGGACTACTCTTCCTTGTGGTGCGTGGGCTTCTCATTGAGGTGGCTTCTCGTTGCAGAGCACGGGTTCTAGGCACGCGGGCTTCAGTAGTTGCAGCACGTGGGCTCAGTAGATGTGGCTCGTGGGCTTAGTTGCTCCGTGGCGTGTGGGATCTTCCCAGATCAGGGATGGAACCCGTGTCCCCTGTGTTGGCAGGCAGATTCTTAACCACTGTGCCACCAGGGAAGTCCCCTAACTACCTTTTCTAAGCAATGGGATTGTTATACCTACTGCTTTTTTCTGCCAATCTGCAACTTTTCTGCTTAACATATATGTTGTTAAGGTAAAACGTGTGTGTACCTGAATCTATTATACTACTTGTAGTTGCTTTCCGTTAATAACAGCTGCTTAGTTTTCTTTGTAGGGATGTTGGTTTTCCTTGTGTACGTGACCCACGTCCAGAGCTCTCCTGATGGGCATTTCAATTGTTTTTTATATTCATCTGTTATAAACATTGTTGCACTGATTTCCTCTGTTACTGTTTGTGAGTGTGTGTATCTTTGTACACGCATGCAAGTATTTCTATAGAATAATTTCCCAGAAATAGGATTTCTGGGTCAGGGAGTACGCCATTAACATTTTTTTGTTTGTTTTTTTTTTTTTGCCATTAACATTTTTGATCGCTGTTACCGAATTTCTCCCCAGGAAGTTCAAACCTATTATTAGACTTCTGACATTGAAAGTGCTTTTAATCATCTCTTGCTAGTACCCTAAACTCCACGTCCCTTTTTTGCCTCTGTCACACTGGCCTGAAAGGCCCTCACCATGCCCATTTGCCCTGTGTTGCCGTGGGACATGTTGCCACCCACATCTCGTGTTTCTGATTTTAGCCAGGCCTTTGGTCTGTTCCTGGCCAGTACTTTACCCATGTCCCACACTGGCTCTTCTAAGCCTTTCACACTTGCTGTCACATCTGCGCCCAGCTCTGCTGCTCTCAGCTGATGACCCCCTCTTGCTCCAGGTTCTCTTACATCGCCTTCTTTAACCTCTTTCCTCTGTTCCCTCTCTTGTCGTCCCGCTGTCACTGCCTTTGGTTGGACCCGCATCAGAGCTCACCTATTTGCTGACGGGAGACACATTTATGTGTTGAGGTCTTCCTGCCTCTGGTCTTACATGCTGCAGTCACCCTTCCTGTTGCTGCCAGTGTGATCTTTCCAGAATACAAATTTAATCATGTCAGTCTCTGTTTTGGGGAGTATTTCAGTGGGAGAGCCATGGCTACATTTCACTTCCCTTGGTTTGTGTTTTGGCACTTTATCCTCTGCCCTTACTTTCCCTTCTAGTCTCTCCCCAGCCACCACCCCAGGCCTGTGTCTCCTGAACCTGCCTCCAGCATATCCTGTGTCCTCTTTCTGGAGTGCTCTCACCCCCATTCATCTTTCAGCCCTGCTCAGATTTCTACTTTCTGAAAAATCTTTCCTAAACTTTCTTCCTGTGGCTAAATCCTTTCTCCTCTCTGCCTACAGTGCCGTGATTATATCTCTATTATAGCACTTGCAACCTGGCTGCAAAAAAAATTGCATATGTCGGTCTTCCCTGTTAAACTGTTTCCAAAGACTTATCCCTAGTACCTTTAACAATGTCCTGAAATACAGTAGGCGCTTAATAATTCTTAACGAGCCTCAGTTTCCTCATGTATGAAACAAGAATCAATGACTTCCCCAAGGCTATACAACTAGTAAGCTGTGGAGTAGAAACTGCCAGATTGTCATCTCCACTCCTAAAACATTTTCTGTTTGGAGATCAATTGTAGGATCACGTGTAGAAGAATAGGAGTGTTGGAAGTGAAAAGAGTGACTGATTTGTTTACATGGACTGCATTTTTACCTCTTCCCTCTTGCTAGCAGTTTTAAAAGCCTGTCCTCCCCCTTTCTCTCTCTAAGGTCTATGGCTGGGGTTACAATGGCAATGGTCAGCTAGGCTTGGGAAACAATGGCAATCAGCTGACCCCCGTGAGAGTGGCAGCTTTGCACAGCGTGTGTGTGAACCAGGTATGTGTGGCGGACTCTTAGCTGCTGGGCCCCATCTACCTTCCCTGCTCAGACCTGGTGGAATGTTTGCGGGATCTTAGCTCCCCCGCCAGAGGTCGAACCCATGCCTCCTGCAGTGGAAGCGTGGAGTCCTAACCTGACCGCCAGGGAATTCCCAGATATTTACTCTTTAATAACTGTTTTCAAACAGTACCCTGTGCCTTCATCTTCCACATTTAATATTATATCCTCCCTAAATTCCCGTGATGAGACGCAAGACCATGGTGTTGGCACATGGGTCTTGATAAATTAAAAAAAAAAAGCGAATGGAAAAAATCGGGTCATCTCAGGTGTAGGCTCTTCTAATGCTTTTTTAATGTTCCAGAGAATGTCAGTCCACACCTGATGATGAACTGGCATTCTGCAGACGCTGGCTGTCATCTTTAAGTAGATGTTTTCCCTGCCCTTCCTGTTCTGTTTATGGTAACCGTTTAAATTTACTTGCAGATTGTCTGCGGCTACGCACATACTCTAGCACTAACCGACGAGGGCTTGCTCTATGCCTGGGGAGCTAACACGTATGGGCAGCTGGGAACTGGCAATAAAAATAACCTGCTAAGCCCAGCACACGTCATGGTGGAGAAGGAAAGGTAACTCGGCAGTACCGTGTCGTGGGACTGTGCGTGCTGGAGCTGTGGTGTTTGGCTTTGTAGCTCTTCTGTTCATTAACATTCTCATTTTGAATGAAAGAGTGTTGTACCAGTCAGAATGAACGTGGAGTCGATGTGATTCCTACGCAGCGTTCTCAGATACAACCACCTGAGATGGGTAGGCGTTAATGCATCTTGGTATAATCCCTGCAGACGTCGTATGGCCTGCTTCCCAGGGAAGTAAAGTAGGATGTGCCACCATGTTGACATTTAAAGCATAATGTAAACTTTTCCTTTGAGCCAACCAGAACAACTTTTAAACAAATAAAATCTGCCCTGGAAAGGGCATTATCTGTTTAAGTATTGATTTGATTTGGTGTATGTTACTGGAATAGATGCTTAATGTTTGTTCAGCCACATTGTAAGGTCTTGCCACTGAGTGTTAGAATGTTGACTTCTGATTCCAGGACCCTGCCCAGGAAGCATACTGAGAATGTAGTAAGTTTGGCTTGTTGTCCGTTTGGATTGGGATATTCAGAGTCCATGACCCCTGGACCAGTGCTTATCAAGCCTAATGAGTGTTCTGAGCCCTGGTAGGGGGTGAGAGAGAAAGTTGTATTTGTAAGGAAATGATATATTGAATACAGTATTTTTTGCTAGTGTCTAAGCCCCAAGAACTGTCAGGACATCTTTTTCAGTGTCCACTTTCCTCATTTACTTTGGTTTCTAGTCCCTTTTTCCAGGTTTTCCTAAATAGTATGTACGAGTATTATTCATCCTAACTCAGAATGAGGTCAGGGTGAGAAGTGGGGCAACCGGGAAGGAGAAACACAGTGCTCTTGCTCTGGTCTTTTGGTTTTGTCAGTATGACTTGGCAGGTAACGTCCCTGGATCTTGGGCTTTTTTGGGGGGGGGGTTGGGGGGGGCTTTTCTGAGACATTCTGAGCACGAACTTTTTATTTACCTTGTGTGGTGTGCTTGGGCTTCTGTGGAAAAGAAGTGACGTGCATTTTTCTTAAAACTTTCCAGGGTGATAGAGATTGCAGCCTGCCACTCTGCGCACACGTCTGCTGCCAAGACGCAGGGAGGGCACGTGTACATGTGGGGCCAGTGCCGGGGCCAGTCGGTGACCCTGCCCCACCTCACCCACTTCTCTTCCACCGACGACGTGTTCGCCTGCTTTGCCACACCTGCCGTCACGTGGCGCCTCCTGTCTGTAGGTAAGAAAGCTCAGGGCTGCTGCTCCTGGATGAAAGGTATCGTCAGCTGACCAGGGTCCTTGCACATTTGCTGGCTGTGGGCTCTTTTATGTTCAAAATGTTCTATCCTCCGTTAGCTTTAATACCTTTCCCCAAATTACATTTGCATAATACAGTTTATTAGAATGTTATGGAATATTATATGGATTTATTATTTTCCCCGCTTCAGTGGTTTCAGTTTAATTGAGGTGAAATTCACCTACATAAAATTAATGATTTTATTTTATTTTTAAAAGTTTTTGGCTATGCCGAGCAGCAGGATCTTGGTTCCCCAACCAGGAATCGAACCCACACCTGCAGTGGAAGCACGGGGTCTTAACCAGTGGACCACAGGGAAGTCTCCAAACTAACCATTTTAAAGTGTACAGTTCAGCGGCATTTAGTACATTCACCACATTGCGCAACCACCATTTATATCAGGTTCTAAAACACTTCATCACCCTTAAAGAAAACCCTGTAGCCATTAAGTAGTCACCCCCCATTCTTTCTTTCCCCCAGTCACTGGCAACTACCAATTTGCTTTCTGTTTCTATGGAGTTACCTGCCTGGATGTTTCACATAAGTGGAGTCACACACTGCACAACCTTTGTGTCTGGCTTTTTTTACTTAATGCTTCTGAGACCCATCCGGGTAGTGGTATGTTTTGGTACTTCTTTTCCCTTTATGGCCGAGTAGTATTCGGTTATGTGTATAGATCACATTTTGTTTGTCCGTTTATCTATTGATGAACATTTGGGTGGTTTCCACCTTTCGGCTCTTGTGAATAGTGCTGTTATGAACATTCATGTACGAATGTTTATTTGAGGAGCCTGTTCTAAAGTGCTTTTGTTATGCTAATTTTATTATACAATTTAACATGAACCAAAAATGGACTTAAAAAAAAATGAAGAACTTGTGGTTTTGTTAACTTTGTGGAGTTAATTCCACTTTCTTTTCCTTTTTTTCTTTCAACCAATATCAAATACTTGTTTTTTTGGAAGGGATCAAAACAGAGGTATTGTAAAGGGAAGTGGGGGACTTCCCTGGTGGTCCAGTGGTTAAGACTCCATACTCCCAATGCAGGGAGCCCGGGTTCGATCACTGGCTGGGGAACTAAGATCCCACACGCCACACGGTGTGGCCTTTTAAAAAAAAAGGACAGTGGAATTCAGGGTGATCTTTGGTTACACAGTCTGTCCCTTTTCTGAATATTGTCTTCTTCAGGGGTCCGTTGTTGACTGAAAATGTTAAAAGTATCCTCAAGCTGAGTAGCCATTAACAAGATGATTTTAATCTCTTTTTCTTTTATTTCTTGTTTATTTCTACCTTTTTGCCAATGTATTTCTTCTAAATTGTTCTTTTGTTTGTAATACAGAGGAAATAAGTGTCATGATACCCTGTGCTTGACACCTAACATAGCTGTTGACAACACGGGGTTTGGGTTGCTGAGCAATTACTATTGAAGGGCTTGTAATACACATCACGCTCGGGTGTGTCAGGCAGCTGTCCCATCATCAGGTGATCAGTCTTTATGGTCATAGGGGCAAGAGTACGTTTAGGAAAAGTGAAGCTGCTGCTCACCTTACAGTGAAATAAATGGAACAAATGGAACATTTCCAGGTTCTTTATAATACAGTATTTTTTTTTTCTGCAGTGAATATTGTGACTAGAGAAAATTTAGTTCGTAGAATGGGACTGTTTGGCCATAATCACACCTATGTGTAGACCCTGTACACATCTTCAGAGTCTCATATACTGCTTAATCCGGACCTGTTTATAAAAGACTTCCCTCAGGTTCTTGCATTTTAAAATCCTAATCCTGAAAAGACATTCTTTTCAGACCAAACGTCCAAATATATAATTAAGTTTGGAAAAAGTGTGGTCGCTGAGTATATCTCCCAGGTGACTCCTTTCCACCCACCAGAAGTCAGAAGTGTTTGCTTCCTCTCTGGTTCTGATCTCAACTGAGTGTTGGGAAGAAAGTCAGAGGATGAATTTGTACCTCTGAAGAACGCTTCTGCTCTGAAGGGAGATACCAGTTGCCAGAAACCAAGATGGTCCAACCCTTAGGACTAGATGCAGGAGTTGAGGCCCTGATAAGCTATTTTTTGGGGTGTGGAGGGTGGGTAGCAATCTAGACTCTTGGATTCTTTGCCCATTCTAGTTATTTCCTTTCTTTCATTCACTGGGGATTCAGGTTCCAGGGTCAGGGAAAGCCCGTGTTCCGGGTAGGGGGAGGCTATAGGTTAAGGGAACAGGGCTTAGGCAAATGGTATTTCTTTGAGACGTTCTGACGATAAAACTCTTGGAAAGCTCGTTTGTTAAGTTTCAGCCCAGCTGTTAGCAGTTGTCCCTCCTCTGAGACTTGCCCTGGTACCAGCAGCTGCTGAGCGTCACCTTCTCGTCTCAGGGGACGTGGAAACCTGTCTCCTGCATCGATAGGACCTTCATTCAGTGCCAGTGGGGGGGTCTCTGGAATTTTAAAATTTCCCTGTTAGCCGCCTTCTACCTGTTTTTCTTTCTTCATACATATAAAGCACAAGAACGTGTTGCGTGAGTTTGTATAAGTGCCTTTATTTTTCTTCATGATAACACAATTGTACTTACATATAACAATTATATGTACTTTCACCCTCCTATCAGTCAGTGTGATCACAGCGTTGTAAAGCTGTTCCTTTAAGTGTACATTCCTACTAAGTAAATTTGCTCTGCTTTTAGATAGCGTGTAAGGATTATTGTTTGTAGTGCATTAAGTTTTAGGGTTAAGAGGGATGTTTAGATTCCAGACACTGAGGAAACAGGGTCACCCTGCAAAAGAGCATGACCCTTAGTGTAACCACTTAAGGGGTGACTTTGTTTCTTAGGACTCCTTGAGTTGAATTTACCAACTCCTTGAAATTACTCCAAAGTAGAGCAAAGGCATCCTTAGTGTTTCTGTCGAGGTAAATTGATAAATTTTTAGCCTTAGAAGAGCAACACTCAACTTTTGAGAGAGTAATTACATAATCATGACAATCTATAACTTTTTTTTTAAATACACATTTTTAATGTCTGACTTAGCATGTAAGACTGATATTTGGCCTTTCCAAATATGTATTTTTTTCCTGTAGTTTATATACTTAAGATACTTAGGTAACAGCAGCTGCTGACAATCACCTTCTTATCTCGGGAGATGTCAAAAACTGTCTCCTGTGTCTGCAGTACCTTCATTCAGTGCCAGTGAGGGTCCCTGGAATTTTTTATTTCCCCGTTAGCCTGTGAGATTTAATTTCTGTGACATTGATTTTAATTTAATACTGTGAAATTGATTTGTTGAGTAAGGTCTGAACTCTTCTGAAAAAACAGTCTAATGGAATTGTCTATCATGCTAATCATTATCTTTCTGAAGTCTTGCAGAGCTTGAGCATGTTTCCTGAGCTTCCTGTATTACTGTGCTTGTTTCCTTCAGAGCATGAAAACTTTTTTTTTGTTTTATATATTTGTTTTTCTGAGTACTAGTGGGGACAGTGTCCCAAAGGGAGGTTTTCAAAAGCATGTCTCTGTTGGCTTTTTTTTTTCTTTAAGAACTTTTGACATACAATTGACAAACAATAAACTGCATATATCCAGAGTGTACAATTTGATATTTTTTTTCTTATTAGTAATGTATATATGGCAATCCCAGTCTCCCAGTTCATCCCCCCCAGTCCCCCACCTTCCCCACTTGGTGTCCACATGTTTGTTCTCCACTTCTGTGTCTCTGTTTTTGCCTTGCAAACCGGTTGACTTGTACCATTTTTCTATATTCCACATATATGTGTTAATATATGATATTTGTTTTTCTTTTTCTGACTCACTTCACTCTGTATAACAGTCTCTAGGTCCATCCATGTCTCTACAGATGTTTCAGCTTTGTTCCATTGTATGTATGTACCACATCTTCTTTATCCATTCCTCTGTTGATGGACATTTAGGTTGCTTCCGTGTCCTGGCTGTTGTAAATAGTGCTGCAGTGAACATTGGAATGCATGTGTCTTTTTGAATGATGGTGTTCTCTGGGTATATGCCCAGTAGTGGGATTGCTGGGTCATATGGTAACTCTATTTTTAGTTTTTCAAGGAACCTCCATGCTGTTCTCCATAGTTGCTATATCAATTTACATTCCCACCAGCAGTTCAAGAGTGTTCCCTTTTCTTCACACCCTCCCAGCATTTACTGTTTGTAGATTTTCTGATAATGCCCATTCTAACTGGTGTGAGGTGATACCTCATTGTCGTTTTGATTTGCATTTCTCTAATAATTAGTGATGTTGAGCAGCTTTTCACATGCCTCTTGGCCATCCGTATGTCTCCTTTGGAGAAATGCCTATTTAGGTCTTCTGCCCATTTTTTGATTGGGTTGTTTATTTTTTTGATGTTGAGCTGGATGAACTGTTTATGTATTTTTGGAGATTAATCCTTTGTTGATTCGTTTGCAAATATTTTCTCCCATTCTGAGGGTTGTCTTTTCGTCTTGCTTATAGTTTCCTTTGCTGTGCAGAAGCTTTGAAGTTTCATTAGGTCCTACTTATTTATTTTTGTTTTTATTTGCGTTATTCTAGAGGGTGGATCAGAAAAGATCTTGCTGTTTTTTATGTCGAAGAGTGTTCTTTCTATGTTTTCCTCTAGGAGTTTTTTAGTGTCCAGTCTTACATTTAGGTCTTTAATCCATTTTGAGTTTATTTTTGTGTATGGTGTTAGCGAGTGTTCTAATTTCATTCTTTTCCATGTAGCTGTCCAGTTTTCCCAGCACCACTTATTGAAGAGACTGTCTTTTCTTCATTGTATATCCTTGCCTCCTTTGTCATAGATTAGTTGACCATAGTTTATCTCTGGGCTTTCTATCCTGTTCCATTGATCTATATTTCTGTTTTTGTGCCAGTATCATATTGTCTTGATTACTGTAGCTTTGTAGATAGTCTGAAGATAGGGAGTCTGATTCCTTCAGCTCCAGTTTTTTCCCTCAAGATTGCTTTGGCTATTCGGGGTCTCTTGTGTCTCCATACAGATTTTAGGATTTTTTGTTCTAATTCTGTAAGCAATGCCATTGGTAATTTGATCGGGATTGCATTGAATCTGTAGATTGCTTTCAGTAGTATAGTCATTTTCACAATGTTGATCTTCCAGTCCAAGAACATGGTATATCTCTGCAGCTGTTTGTGTCGTCTTTGATTTCTTTCATTAGTCTCTTATAGTTCTCTGAGTACAGGTCTTTTACTTCCTTGGTTAGGTTTATTCCTAGGTATTTTATTCTTTTTGTTGCAATGGTGAATGGGATTGTTTCCTTAATTTCTCTTTCTGATCTTTCATTGTATAGAAATGCAAGAGATTTCTGTGTGTTAATTTTGTATCCTGCAACTTTACCAAATTCATTGATTAGCTCAAGTAGTTTTCTGGTGGCATCTTTAGGATTTTCTATGTATTAGTATCATGCCATCTGCAAACAGTGACAGTTTTACTTCTTCTTTTCCAATTTGGATTCCTTTTATTTCTTTTTCTTCTCTGATTGCTGTGGCAAGGACTTCCAAAACTATGTTGAATAGTAGTGGTGAGAGTGGACATCCTTGTCTTGTTCCTGATCTTAGAGGGAATGCTTTTAGCTTTTCACCATTGAGAATGTTGTTTGCTGTGGGTTTGTCGTATATGGCCTTTATTATGTTGAGGTAGGTTCCCTCCATGCCCATTTTCTGGAGAGTTTTTTTTTATCATAAATGGGTGTTGAATTTTGCCAAAAGCTTTTTCTGCATCTTTTGAGATAATCATGTGGTTTTTATCCTTCGATTTGTTAATATGGTGTATCACATTGATTGATTTGCATATATTAAAGAATCCTTGTATTCCAGGGATAAACCCCACTTGATCATGGTGGATGATCCTTTTAATGTGTTGTTGGATTCTGTTTGCTAGTATTTTGTTGAAGAATTTTGTATCTATATTCATCAGTGATATTCATCTGTAATTTTCTTTTTATGTGATATCTTTGGTTTTGGTATCAGGGTGATGGTGGCCTCACAGAATGAGTTTGGGAGTGTTCCTTCCTCTGGAATTTTTTGGAAGAGTTTGAGAAGGATGGGTGTTAGCTCTTCTCTAAATGTTTTGATAAAATTCACCTGTGAAGCCGTCTGGTCCTGGACTTCTGTTTATCATAAGATTTATAATCACAGTTTCAATTTCATTACTTGTGATTGGTCTGTTCATATTTTCTATTTCTTCCTGATTCAGTCTTGAAAGGTTATACCTTTCTAAGAATCTGTCCATTTCATCCATGTTGTCCTTTTTATTGGCATATAGTTGCTTGTAGTAGTCTCTTATGGTGCTTTTTATTTTTGCGCTGTCTGTTGTAACTTCTCCTGTTTCACTTCTGATTTTATTGATTTGAGTCCTCTTCCTCTTTTTCTTGATGAGTCTCGCTAGAGGTTTATCAATTTTATTTACCTTCTCAAAGAACCAGCTTTTAGTTTTATTGATTTTTGCTATTGTTTTCTTTGTTTCTGTTTCATTTATTAGAGCATGAAGACTTTTTAACAGTTGCAGAGTCACTGAAGAAAGAATTTGACAGTCCAGAAACTGCTGATCTGAAGTTTCGAATTGATGGGAAATATATCCATGTCCATAAAGCTGTTTTGAAAATCAGGTATTTTTGCATGAATTCAGAGTCATCAATAACCTTACTCTCTTGTGCAGTATCCATTTCTTTGTTATTTCACAAAATGGGGACTGATAAGAGATAATCTTGCCAGTAGAGAGAAATGGCACAACTTAATGATTTTGCAGATGGTATTCGTGAACTCATTATTGAAGATTTTGTGTGTGTGTGCACACGCACTCATGTGCCTTTTAGAAAAAGTGTAATGTGGTAGTATTTTTCTGTATTGCTTTTTATTTATTTATTTATTTATTTTTTCTTAAGCTCTTTATTGGAATATATTTGCTTTACACTCATGTACCAGTTTTTGATGTATTGTTTTTTAAATGAAGGAGCTTGTGAATCCTTATTTTGATCAAAAGATTTGCACCTAAGATTTCAGAAAATACAAAAGATTATCAGTGAAAAGTCTGTGTATCTGCTGTTAGTCTTAAAGATCCATTGTCCACAAGCAGAAGACTCTTCGGAATACTGGATTTTCTTGCATTGAGATACATCTATTTCCCCATAAAAGAAATGTTTTTAAATATAGTAAATGGCAGGAGTTCTTTGTATAAGTGTGAGGGAACTTTGCATTTATTAGTAACTGGACCATGGCTCACTGAGGCTGCCATTACAGAGAAAGAGGCGCATAAAAGCAGACCGAGAATTAAACTGGCCACTTACAAGACTTTTTTGAAAATTTAGTTAAACATTTATTTACAAAATCACATGTTTTAAGGGAACCAAAAAACTATGTCATTCATTACTTTAAGGGAGTAAGTATCTGCACCAAAGTGTTAGTTGAAAAGGTGAACGGGAAAGGTTTCTGTGAACTTGTGGCCAGCCAGTCTGTTCCTTTCCTGTATACTTTTCTGACTGATTTCATCTGTTAGTTTTTGCTTAGACAACTATATCTTTTTACTTCCCAGATGAAGTATGTTACTTTGTAAGTGGAGCTATTCTTTTAGTATTTTGAATGGATATTGAAAATATTTTTGTATTTATACTATAACTCATTTTAAAAGGATTTGAAAAGGTAATTTTTAAAAAATTATAAAGCATGTTATACTTAAAGAAAATCAGATATTCAGAAATCAGTTCCTCATATAGGAGGATTTGTACATGAAATAAAATACAAGAAGACCTGTCTAGGTTTTCTTGAAATATATGACTATGCTAGCGAATGTGTTTTATAAATAAATTGGTAACAGGCTTAGGAGGAGAGGGAGGAGAGCAGGTCAGAGCAAAGGAACAAAATAGGGGTGGTGGCCGTTTTGAAGATGAGCCAGAAAAGAAGGAAAATTGTCATGTAAAGTAATGGAACAAAAATCCTCTTAAATATAGTTCAGTTAAAATTTAAAACAGCTTTAAGAATATGCTGATTCCATGACACAAAAAAACGAATCATTTAAATGATGTTAATATGTATCAAAAGTTTAAACACTCATTTTTGAATTGTTTTAAATTTCACTGTTTAAAATGCCCTGCTATACAACATCTTTTAAACAAAACAAGCAAGCAAAAAAACTTGAATGGGATCTGTCAAATGGAAACAGTGGTGCTGTTGAAGTGCTAGGTACTTCTAGGCTGTACATTTAATTCTGACTATTTAATAGGCAGTGCCATAAAAAATGAAAGTGAGTATTTGTAAAAGGTGAATGTGAAAGTCCTTGCCTGCAGAATATGTTTGGGTTCTTGTACGTGGAATGAATGTACTACTCAAATATAGTAGTTAAGCATACCTGTAATATTTATCCTTGATTTCATCAACTTAATTAGGTAACGTTTGCTTTTCTGTTTTAGGTGTGAGCACTTTCGATCCATGTTCCAGTCTTATTGGAATGAGGACATGAAGGAGGTGATAGAAATAGACCAGTTTTCCTACCCAGTGTACCGTGCCTTTCTCCAGTACCTCTACACAGATACAGTGGATCTGCCGCCTGAAGATGCTATAGGTACCAGGCATGTTGGGATTGGCCAGACCACAGGGTCAAAAATATATCTTCTCATATTCTTTTTTTTTTTATATTTAATTAATTTATTTATTGGTTGTCTTGGGTCTTCGTTGCTGTGTGCAGGCTTTCTCTGGTTGTGAGCGGGGGCTGCTCTTCTCATTGCTGTGGCTTCTCTTGTGGAGCATGTGCTCTAGGCACGTGGGCTTCAGCAGTTGCAGCATGCGGGCTCAGTAGTTGTGGCACACAGGCTCAGTTACTCTGAAGCATGTGGGATCTTCCCGGACCAGGGATTGATCCTGTGTCCCCTGCATTGGCAGATGGATTCTTAACCACTGCGCCACCAGGGAAGTTCCTCTCCTCATATTCTTATAGTATTGAAATGTAAAAAGTTTCAGGTTTATTGGGTTTTACATGGTTTTGAAGAAAGACTTAAAGTAAATGCCTTTAAAAATAGTACTGTATTTGGGGGAGGGGGCAACTGGGAATTTGGGGTTAGTAGATGCAAACTATTATGTGTAGAATGGGTAAACAGCAGGGTCCTACTGTGTAGCACAGGGGACTATATTCAGTATCCTGGGATTAGCTATAATGGAACAAAATATAAAAAAGAAAGTATATATATATATATATGTATAACTGAGTCACTTTGCTGTACAGCAGAAATTAACACAACATTGTAAATCAACTATACTTCAATAAAAAAGAAATTAAAAATAGTATAAATATCATAATTAATAATTATGGACACTTTTTATGACTGTGGTCTTCTTTTACTTTTTTAATCCTGAAGTATAAGTTGCTAATGGATTTAGCATATTATTTTAGAAACAAAAATGAGGGGGAAGATTCAATTTTTTCCCCTTCCTTTGAACTATAGAAGAAACTGTATAAAGTGAGTATAGGGGAGGTATGTCTGGGAGGTAGGGAAGGGCTGGACTGAAAAAGAGAATTTATTTAATAAAATTCAGAGTATTATTCCCTAAGAAGCTTCTCCTGACTTATCTACATAACTCTCTTCACCAAAATGAAATATATATTTGTAAGTTATTGGAAATTATTGTAAATTCAGTTAAGCCTTCCACACGTTACTTTCAGGTCTTTTGGATTTGGCGACGTCTTACTGTGAAAACAGACTGAAGAAACTTTGTCAGCACATTATCAAGCGAGGAATCACTGTGGAGAACGCCTTTTCGTTGTTCTCTGCTGCTGTCCGATATGATGCAGAGGTAACATAAAACAACCATCAGAGACCTAAACCGCCCTTAACTCCCTGTGGGCACATTTCCCCTCTTTTTCATGTATGAGACAAGAAGCGTGATGAGTAACTTCACTTGTACTTAGGGAATCGTTGAACTGACTGAGGCCTAAACAGTGAAGTCTGGCTGGCTTTATTCTCTGTTCACAGTTTCAAAAATGGTTGTTTCTGTACTCATGTTTTTACCTAAGATAGGAGACCAACTGAAGTCCCAGCAGCTGTACTGCAGGTTGGGATACAAAGTGCCACACCTAATGGGACTAACAAACAGGATATTTTAGTTTCAGGTATTTCTCCAGGTCAGCTTAATAGATTTTTCTCAAGACCCACTTTGCTGTCTCCCCAGACCTGTCATAAGTCAAGGCTGCCCTATGATTTATACCTGTATATGCTCTGAAATCCTGTCATCGTCTAATTATCACTCACATGTATTCATGGGTGAAGAGCTTGCCCTGGACTCCTTTTTGTTTGCTTTTCATACTGGATTGGTTCGTGGATCTCTAGAGAGTCTTTGAGTGAATGGGCTTTGGGAGTCTGGAATTTCATGTTTATGTGCATTTTCTTGAAGTTAAGAGCCACGATACCAGATTGTAAGCTCCCTCTGAGCAGGAACTGTATCTTGTGCATCTGTGTGCCTTGTGTCTGGCACATGGGAGGCACTGGATGACAAATGTTTGTTGACCTGAATGAAGATCGTACCACGTGAAGGATGCGTTAAAGATAATTAGTGAACTAAAGGCTGGTACGTTTGGCTATATATATTCATGGAGAATAAAAGTCAAAGAGCAGTAGCTTTAGAGTTCAAGGTGTCTGGCTAAGGTATACACCCTAAATGGCACAGTCTTTCTTATAGATATTTTGTCATATGATGAAGCAGATTACGCGGTATCAGGGAATTTACCAGACACCTGCAAAGATCTGCAGCTGTGGCTTTGGAGATGTGGTGGAGAACAGACTTCATTTTTGTCACATTTGGGGATCGAAATGGACCATTATGCCTTGCATTTTGAAAATATATCCTATTTTTATTTCAGGTTATATTATGATTATAAATATTTGATAAGGTCAGATGTAGCTGATTTTCTCTGTGGCTTTTTCAACAGTTGGAATGGTGATCAAAGTAAATCATTTCTAATAGGAAATGGAATATAGTTTTTTCCTACCCTTTCTTTGTCACCATGAGCATCTTTATTAGAAATGCTATTTCTTTAGATTTTATTTCTGCCCAGGGATATAATTTTAAATTGGTCCATGGCTTTTCTCTCCATTTGGAGATTGACTTTAGAATCTTCTGTCTCTCTCCATACTCCTCCTCAGTGCTGATGAGTTCCATATTCTTGGGATTAGGATCTTGCTGACCAAAACCAGTCAGAACCAACTGGGCAGAGGCAAATATTTCAGCTCTGGTTGCTGGAAAATTCTTTCTCACTTTCAGCTAAAATCTACCCCCCAGAAAGTTTACAGAAATTATTCCAATTCTACCCAGGCCGGTTGATCATTTCCTTCACTAGTTTTCACTTTTCTGACATCAAGTGTAAATACATTAAAAGCTGTCCCGTATTTGAGACGACAAATGCATGTGCTTCCCCAAAGTCTGTCACAGGTGTGGGCATATAGTTAGCACTCAGAAATATATGTTGAGTTAAATGAACAAATGAATGTATAATATTTGAAATATGAAGTTGTGCTTTTCAAAAAAAATATATATAGAAACAAAAAAAACACCTCACCACCCCACAAATATTACACATTCAATGTAGAAAATTTAGAAGTAGAAGACAAAAAGCCTTCTTTCTGGGTTGTATTGTCTTTGATTCTGTTGGGAGTTATATAATTGACTAATGTACCTTTACATTTTATTTCCTTACTACTTAGAATGTAGGAAGTATATAAGTGAAGTCTCTGGAATGTAAAAATAAAACCCACTTACTATATCTGTTAGTTGATGGTAAGCTGCTACTAAGGCAGATTGGAAATCAGCCGCAAAAACTGTTATTTTCAGACACTGAACTTGGGGATCCTAGATGACTTTTCCTTCATTTTGTGGGTTGAAATGCTGGGAGGATGGAGACTAGCTGCCTCTCACGTTTCTTCTGTTTCCTATAAAAATTACTGTGGTTCCTCCATGCCGCCTTCCAACAAGAGAATTATGAAGCAAATGTACTTACATAAAAAGAACAAAAACGTGTTGACTCAGTAGTTGTGGAGATTTTAAAAAGTAAGCTAATTGTTGTGGAACCCTTGCATTATAAATGCATTGTCAGACTTTCTGCACATTTTTATAAAGTAAAGGAGGACTTGGAGAAGGAGCACTTAAATATTCTTCTAGTACAAACCTGAATAAGTATTGACATCAAGGGAGAAAATGCAAATAAAACATTGTCTCATAATAGTTCTGATCACATTATAAATATAAACATTTTGAAATGCTTCTATTTATACTGTTTCTTTTCAGGAAATTTTTGTTCTCAGTGTCTATTTGAGCATTAGAAGAAACAGTTGGGGAATTTTTTTTTAAATCTTTATTGGAGTATAATTGCTTTACAGTATTGTGTCAGTTTCTGCTGTACAACAAAGTGAAAGAGCCACATGTATACGTATATCTCCATATCCTCTCCCCCTTGAGCCTCCCTTCCACCCTCCCTATCCCACCCCTTTAAGTCTTCACAGAGCATCAAGCTGGTCTCCCTGTGCTCTGTAGTGGCTTCCCCCTAGCCATCTATTTTACATTTGGTAGTGTGTATATGTCAGTGTTACTCCCTCACTACATCCCAGCTTCCCCTCCCCCCGGTGTCCTCAAGTCCGTTCTCTACGTCTGCATCTCTATTCCTACCCTGCCACTAGGTTCATCAGTACCATTTTTCTAGATTCCATCAATATGTGTTAGCTTACAGTATTTGTTTTTCTCTTTCTGGCTTACTTCACTCTGTATGACAGACTCTAGGTCCATCCACCTCACTATGAATACCTCAATTTCATCCCTTTTTATGGCTGAGTAATATTCCATTGTATATATGTGCCACATCTTCTTTACCCATTCCTCTGTCGATGGACATTTAGGTTGCTTCCATGTCCTGGCTATTTTTAATAATGCTGCATGAACATTGTGATACATGTATCTTTTTGAATTATGGTTTTCTCTGGGTATATGCCCAGTAGTGGGATTACTGGATCATGTGGTAGTTCTATTTTTAGTTTTTTAAGGAAGGTACATACTGTTTTCCATAATGGCTGTATCAATTTGCATTCCCACCAACTGCAGAAGGGTTCCCTTTTCTCCACACCCTCTCCAGTATTTATTGTTTCTAGATTTTTTGATGATGGCCATTCTGACTGGTATGAGGTGATATCTTACTGTGGTTTTGATTTGCATTTCTCTAATGATTAGTGATATTGAGCATCTTTTCATGTGTCTGTTGGCCATCTGGAGATGTCTTCCTTGGGGAAATGTCTGTTTAGGTCTTCTGCCCATTTTTGGATTGGGTTGTTTGTTTTTTTTAATATTGAGCTACATGAACTGCTTGTGTATTTTGGATATTAATCCTTTGTCAGTTGCTTCATTTACAAATATTTTCTCCCATTCTGAGGGTTGTCTTTTTGTCTTGTTTATGGTTCCCTTTGCTTTGCAAAAGCTTTTAAGTTCCATTAGGTCCCATATGTTCATTTTTGTTATTTCCTTTATTCTGGGAGGTGGGTCAAGAAGAATCTTGCTATGATTTATGTCATAGAGTGTTCTGCCTATATTTTCCTCTAAGAGTTTTATAGCGTCCGGTCTTACATTTAGGTCTTTAATCCATTTTGAGTTTATTTTTGTGTATGCTGTTAGGTAGTGTTCTAGTTTCATTCTTTTACACTTAGCATTCAGTTTTCCCAGCACCACTTATTGAAGAGGCTGTCTTTTCTCATTGCATGTTCTTGCCTCCTTTGTCATAGGTTAGGTGACCATATGTGTGTGGGTTTATCTCTGGGCTTTCTATCCTATCCCATTGATCTATATTTCTGTTTTTTTACCAGTAACATACTGTCTTGATTACTGTAGCTTTGTAGTATAGTCTGAAATCGGGGCCGCTGATTCCCCTGGCTCGGTTTTTCTTTCTCAATATTGCTTTGGCTATTCAGGGTCTTTTGTGTTTCCATACAAATTATAAAATTTTTTGTTCTAATTCTGTGAAGAATGCCATTGGTAATTTGATAGGGATTGCATTGAATCTGTAGATTGCTTTGGGTAGTACAGTCATTTTCACAATGTTGATTCTTTCAACCCAAGACCATGGTATATTCCTCCATCTGTTCATGTCATCTTTGATTTCTTTCATCAGTGTTTTTTAGTTTTCTGAATACAAGTCTTTTGTATCCTTAGGTAGGTTTATGCCTAAGTATTTTATTCTTTTTGTTGCAGTGGTAAAGGGGATTGTTTCCTTAATTTCTCTTTCTGATTTTTCATTGTTAGTATATAGGAATGCAAGAGATTTCTGTGCATTAATTTTGTATTCTGCAACTTTTCCAAATTCATTGATTAGTTCTAATAGTTTTCTGGTGGCATCTTTAGGATTTTCTGTGCATAGTATCACATCATCTGCAGACAGTGACAGTTTTACTTCTTCTTTTCCAATTTGTATCCCTTTTATTTCTTTTTGTTCTCTGATTGTCGTGGCTAGGACTTCCAAAACTATGTAGAATAAGAGTGGCGAGAGTGGACATCCTTGTCTTTTTCCTGACCTTAGCGGAAATGCTTTCAGTTTTTCACCATTGAGAATAATGTTTGCTGTGGGTTTATCACATATGGCCTTTATTATATTGAGGTAGGTTCCCTCTATGCCCATTTTCTGGAGAGTTTTTGTCATAAATGAGTGTTGAATTTTGCTGAAAGCTTTTTCTGCATCTATTGAGATAATCATGTGGTTTTTATCCTTCAATTTGTTAATATGGTGTTTCACATTGATTGATTTGCATATATTGAAGAATCCTTGTATTCCAGGGATAAACCCCACTCGATCATGGTGTATGATCCTTTTAATGTGTTGTTGGATTCTGTTTGCTAGTATTTTGTTGAGGATTTTTGCATCTATGTTCATCAGTGATATTGGTCTGTAATTTTTTTTTTTGTAGTATCTTTTTTGTAGTCTGGTTTTGGTATCAGGGTGTTGATGGCCTCGCAGAACGAATTTGGGAGTGTTCCTCCCTCTGCAATTATTTGGAAAAGTTTGAGAAGAATAAGTGTTAGCTCTTCTCTAAATGTTTGATAAAATTCACCTGTGAAGCCATCTGGTCCTGGACTTTTGTTTGTTGAAAGATTGATTGTTAGTGTCAGTTTCATTACTTGTGATAGGTCTGTTTATATTTTCTAATTCTTCCTGATTCAGTCTTGAAATATTGTACCTTTCCAAGAATTTGTCCCTTTCTTCAAGGTTGTCCATTTTATTGGCATATAGTTGTTTATAGTAGTCTCTTATAAGTCTTTGTATTTCTGCGGTGTCAGTTGTGATTTCTCTTTTTTCATTTCTAATTTTATTGATTTGTGTCCTCTCCCTTTTTTTCTTGATGAGTCTGGCTAAAGGTTTATCAATTTTGTTTATCTTCTCAAAGAACCAACTTTTAGTTTTATTGATCTTTGCTATTATTTTCTTCGTTTCTATTTCATTTATTTCTGCTCTGATCTTTATGATTTCTTTCCTTCTACTGATTTTAGGTTTTCTTTGTTCTTCTTTCTCTGGTTGTTTCAGGTGTATGGCTAGATTGTTTACTTGAGGTTTTTCTTGTTTCTTGAGGTGAGATTGAATTGCTATAAACTTCCCTCTTAGAACTGCTTTTGCTGCATCCCATAGGTTTTGGGTCATCGTGTTTTCATTGTCATTTATTTCTATGTATTTTTTAATTTCTTCCTTGATTTCTTTAGTGATCATTTGGTTATTTAGTAGTGCATTGTTTAGTCTCCATGTATTTGTGTTTTTTACAGTTTTTTTCCTGTAGTTGATTTTCTAATCTCATAGCGTTGTCATCAGAAAAGATGCTTGATATGATTTCAATTTTCTTGAATTTTCCAAGGCTTGATTTGTGACCCAAGATGTGATCTATCCTGGAGAATGTTCCATGTGCACTTGAGAAGAAAGTGTATTCTGCCACTTTTGGGTGGAATATCCTATAAGTTTCAATTAAATCTATGTGGTCTATTGTGTCATTTAAAGCTTGTGTTTCTTTGTTTATTTTCTGTTTGGATGATCTGTCCATTGGTGTAAGTGGGGTGTTAAAGTCCCCTACTATTATTGTGTTACTGTTGATTTCTGCTTCTTTGGTTGTTAACATTTGCCTTATGTATTGAGGTATTCCTATGTTGGGTGCATAAATATTTACAAGTGTTATATCTTCTTCTTGGATTGATTGTTTGATCACTGTGTAGTGTCATTCTTTCTCTCTTGTAACAGTATTTATTTTAAAGTCTATTTTATCTGAGTATTGCTACTCCAGCTTTCTTTTGATTTCCATTTGCATGTAATATCTTTTTCCCTCCCTTCACTTTCAGTCTGTATGTGTTCCTAGGTCTGAAATGGGTCTCTTGTAGACAATATATGTGTGGGTCTTGTTTTTGTATCCATTCAGCCAATCTGTGTCTTTTGGTTGGAGCATTTAATCCATTTACATTCAATGTTACTATCAATATGTATGTTCCTATCACCATTTTCTTAATTGTGTTGGGTTTGTTTTTATGGGTCTTTTTCTTCTCTTGTGTTTCCCTCCTAGAGAATTTCCTTTAGCGTTTATTGTAAAGCTGGTTTGGTGGTGCTGAATTCTCTTAGCTTTGCTTGTCTATAAAGCTTTTGATTTCTCCCTCAAATCTGAATGAGATCCTTGCTGGGTAGAGTAATCTTGGTTGTAGGTTTTTCTCTTTTGTCACTTTATATCCTGTCAATCCCTTCTGCCCTGCAGAGTTTCTGCAGAAAAATCAGCTGATAGCCTGATTATAGGGTTTCCTTTGTATGTTATTTTTTGCTTTTCCCTTGCTGCTTTTAATATTTTTTTCTTTGAATTTAATTTTTGTTAATTTGACTAATATGTGTCTTGGTGTGTTTCTTCTAGCATTGATCCTGTATGGGACTCTGTGCTTTCTGGACTTGGGAGTCTATTTGTTTTCCTGTTAGGGAAGTTTTCCACCATAATCTCTTTGAATATTTTCTCAGACCCTTTTTCTCTTCTTCTGGGACCCCTATAATTCGAATGTTAGTGCGTTTAGTGTTGTCCTAGAGGTCTCTAAAACTGTCCTCAATTCATTCTTTTTATCTTCTTCCTTGGCATTTATTTCCACCATTCTATCTTCCATCTCACTTATTCATTCTTCTGCCTCAGTTATCCTGTTACTGATACTTTCCAGTGTATTTTTCATTTCAGTTATTGTATTGTTTATCTGATTGTTTATTCTTTAGTTCTTCTAGATCTTTGTTAAACATTTCTTGTATTTTCTCGATTCTATTTCTGAGATTCTGGATCATCTTTACTATCATTACTCTGAATTCTTTTTCAGCTAGGTTGCCTATTTCCTCTTCATTTATTTGGTCTTGTGTGTTTTTATCTTGTTCCTTCATCTGTGACGTATTTTTTTGTCATCTCATTTTTTCCTCTTCTTTGGATGGGTGAGATTGTATTCCTGTCCCACTGAGTGTTTGGCCTGAGGTTTCAAGCCCTGGAGTTTGTAGGCTGTTGAGTAGAGCTGGGTCTTGGTGCTGAGGTGAGAACCTCTGGGAGACCTTACTCTGTTGAAATTTCTCTGGGGTCTGGAGTTCCCTGTTAGTCTAATGTTTTGGACTCAGAGCTCCAACCTCAGGAGCTCAGGACTGACCCTGGGCTTATGAATCAAGATCCCACAAGCTGTGTGGAGCAGGAAAGGGGGGAAAAATTAGCAGAACAGTAGAACAATAGTAAGATAAAAAATACACTAAGAATAGGAAACTAACAGATGTGTTAGAAAAAATTTTTTAAAATGGAGCAACAGCTGGAAGGTAAAACAACTGTAATAGTTGAAGTAAGGAGGTGGGAAAAAGAAAAAAGGAAGAAAGAAAAAAGAAAAAAAAGCCAGAAAAGACCTTGGCTGTGGGGGTGGGGCTTAGGCAAGGGCAGGGGGTTAGGCAGTGGGCGGGGCCTATGCTTAGAAAAGGCCCTGGGGGTTGCAGGGAATGGGGCTTAAGCCCAGTGAGGCAGAGGGGCCTAGGAATGCCTCTGGTCCTGGGGACAAAGGACCAGGTCCAGGTACCCAGCAGGCTTCCTGAGCCCAAGTTGGTGGGAGAAATGCTAGGCACCTCCCCCAGTCCTCTGATCTCAGAGGGTCCTTCCCCCTTGACCTCTCTTCTTCCCCACCCCCTCCCTCCTATTCCGCTAGGACCCTCACAGCTGGAGGGAGCACTGGAAGGCATGAGACCAGACTCTGTGATGCCCAGCAGGCTTCCCAGGGCCAACTGGGCTAGGGAAGCGCTTGTGGCACTTGCCCAGATCTCCCAGTCTCGGAGAGTCCCTGTCCGCCTCTCTTCCTCTCCCCCCCACCCCCCACTCGCCTAGGTCCCAAGCGGCTGGAAGGGGCCCTGGAGTGTGAAGGACCAGGTCTGTGAGCCTAGCAGGCTTCCCAGGGCTAGTGGGCAGGGAAAATACCTTCCTTGCCTCCCTCAATCCTCCAGTCCCAGAGGGCCCCTTCCCCTGCCCGCCTCTCCTCTTCTCGCCTGCTTTCCTCCTACACCCCTAGGACCAGTGAGACCTAGAGGGGCCTTGGAGGACCAAAGATCAGGCCTGGGAGCACAACAGGCTTCCCGGTGCCAAGTGGGTAGGGATATTTCCTGCAGCATCTCCCCTGATCCTCTGGTCCTGTAAGGTCCCCCCCACCACTGTCTGCCTCTCTTCCTCTTATCCTCTCCTCCCTCCCATGCCTGTAGGACCCACGCAGCCAGAGTGGGCCCCAGAGAGTGAGGGACCAGACTCGGAACCCAGCAGGCCCCCTGGGCATAAATGAGCAGGGGAAAGGCCCTCTGCACCTCCCCTGGTCCTCTGATCCCGGAATGTCCCACCACCGGTCTACCTCTCTCCCTCTTCCCCTGCCACACTTCTACGCCCCCAGGAGCGATGCGTCTCAGAGGGGGCCCTGGAGAGTTGGAGACTAGGCCTGGGAGTCCAGCAGGCTTCCCAGGCCAGTGAGCAGCGGAAATGCCTTCTGCTCCTCCCCCGATCCTCTGATCCCAGAGGGAGGGACCGCTTCTCTTCCTCTTCCCCACTGCTTCCCTCCTACACCCCTAGGACCAATGGCCTGGAGGGGCTCTTGGAAGGTGGAGGACCTGCCCGGAAATTCTACCCAGTGGCGCCTCCCCTATTCTTCTGGTCTTGAGAAATCTCTTCCCACCCCCACTGTCTGCCTCTCTTCCTCTTCCCCCATCCCCCTCCCTCCCACGCCCCTAGGACCTGCACGCCGGAGGGGGCCCCAGAGAGTGAAGGAACAGGCCCAGGAGCCCAGTCGGCTTTCCTGGCTGAGGGCAGGGGAAACGCCCTCTCGCCTCCCTGTCCTGAGATCTCAAAGGCCCCCCCGCCGTCTGCCTCTCTACCTCTTCACCCCTCCTCCCTCCCTCCTACACCCCTAGGACCCAGGCAGCCCGGAGGGGACCTGACAGGGCGGAGGACCCTGCTGGGCAGCCCAGCAGGCCTCCTGGCCAACCGCGCAGGAGAACCCCCGATGTGGTTGCCCGATCCCCCAAACCCCAAGGGTCTCTCCAGGTGAGAACCTCCGCCCTCACCTGGCCACCCCCAGCGGCACTGGTCCTGTCTGGCTTCCACTTCTCCGCCCTGCCCTGACTTCCCCTACATCCTACCCAGTTGCTCAGGGGTTCCTCTGGTCTCCTTGGGCCTCGGGTCCCCCACCAGCTTCCAGCAGCTGATCTAGTTGTGGGGAGATGTGAACTCTGCGTCTTCCCATGGTGCCATCTTGACTCCACCCCTGGAAATTTGTTTTTGTTTAATCAGGGTAGAGAACTTTCCAGAAAATCCTACTTTCTGAGCAACTATGTCTTAAAATTTTGCTTTTGGTGGGAAGCAATAAATATGAGCCAGGAATCTGATTCCAAAATTGATTTGGGATCTGAGTATTGGAAAACTTTGTGCTAAAGCCAGATGGTCAGCATTTATTTTTCTTGGGAGGTTAAATTAAAAGTTTTTTGTGATTGGTAGACTAAAATATTTCTTGGGTAGTGAGAGAAGGCAGCTCTAAAAATTTTTTTCCAATACAGTGAGACACAAATACATTCTAAGAAACAAAATCAAAGCCCACTTTGATGTGGAATATTTTGTACTTGATATACAGTTGACCCTTGAACAATGCAGGGGTTAAACATGTATAACTTACAGTCCACCCTCCATATCCCAGTTCATCTGCAGCCGTGGATTCAACCAACCTCTGATCTTGTAGTGCTATCGTATGTACTATTGAAGAATATTCTGGGTAAGTGGACCCTCACAGCTCAAAGCTGCGTTATTCAAGGCTCAGCTGTACTGTCAAGTGAATTTGAGACTCAAAGTGTTCAGGTTTTGTTATCTAAATATTTTAACAAGTTTGGACAGTCAGGTGTGGTTCGCAGTATGTGCCGTCTGGAATGTGTCTCAGGTGTGGCCTGTGACACAGAGGTCTCACCCTGGCCAAGTAGCCTTCCACAGGAAGTCTTAGCACTCATGTATTTTAGCCTTGGGATTTTAAGACTGGATAGGAATTCCATTGAAGGTTGCATCAGCATTTTAAAAGTGTGGATATTAAGACATCAATGCTCTGCCATATTACTGAAGAAAATCTATGGAAAGGAAAAACAACTAATGTGCAGTGTGCATATAGTGAATAGAATAATTTAAATGTTTAAAGATTTGGGAATGAATTTGTAAATTTAAAATAGCAATATTTTATTTTGATCTTCCTTGTTAATTACAACAAATCTATTTCATCTGATTTGCCTCAGAACCACTTTATAATAATTTCACCACAGAATGTCATAAACATGGACTTTGGTTTCTAAAACAGCAAGAATACCATATTAGACTTCTTGATTTTACACCCTTCCCCACTTTCTTATTCCATAGCCTTGAGAAGACACTTAGGAACTTTTTTCATCTACTGGTCCAGTGCTCCTTTTTGTCCTTCTTAGAAATTTTTTTTTTTTTTTTTAAAGCCCAGGAGTCCTGTTATAGTTGACTTATTACCTGGCTAAGGGTTGCATTTTCTTCTAGGTAATTGAAGATCTGATCATTTGCAGATTGAGGTGAACAGATCATGTAGGTTCTTATAGTATTTAAGAATTATCAGAAGAGTGTTTATCTAATCCACGTCAGCATCAATAGCAGGTTGGCTCAGGTTGCTAAGTTTAGAATCTGCTTGGCTGTGCTCTTCTCTGGTTTATGCAAAACGTGCAAATTCTAGTTTCTCTCAAGTGCATGCAATGCTTCCTTTTCCTAAGTTCTGCCTTAACCGAGGTTTAATTAGTTATTTAAACAACCCAGATTTAGGTTATTTTCAGTATTCTTGAAACTGTTAAACATTTGTTGAATACATTTGACCCTTAACACGGGTTTGAACTGCACAGATCCACTTATATGTGGATATTTTTCAATAGTGAATACTACAGTACTACATGATCCACACAGTTGGTTGAACCTGCGAATGTGCAGGGCCAGCTGTAAATTATACTTGGATTAATGTCCATGCTGTTCAAGTATCAGCTGTACTGAGGAATCTCATACTAATTGGAGGGGAAGGGAAAGCCGTTTGATAAAACTGTTTTCATAGGTATGTGAACTGATTTGTAATTAGAAGCACCATTTTTATACCTGTACTATATAAAAAAAATTCTTAAAGTTTATACTCAAGGTAATCTATACAATTAGTAAACTGAATAAACTCACTTTTTCATTATACTACAAAGATCATTAATTCCAAATTAGCAGATATAGAGGTGATAAGGTTTTGCAATGTCAGAATTTTGTGCACTTTCTCCTTTGAATTTAAAATTATATAATTAAAACTTGATGTTTAAAGATCCTCATCTGATACATTACATGGTTTGAAGAACTTTTTGTGCTATGACTGGCTCCTTCATCCTAAGTTATAGGTAGATAAATCAGTTTTCTATTTTTGGTAATTAAGATTAAAATATGACTTTCATCTTTCTGTGGAATGTAATTTGGTCCCTAGAGCTATTTATTAACCATTGGGTTATAATACCAGGCTTTGGGCTTTTTCTTTAATAATAATGTGAGAGAGAATGTTTTCTATTGTTTAACATTTTAGTTTATTGTAATACTCAGAGCTGTCCATTCAGCACACTGGGAATCTCTTATTAAAAAACATGGATCCAGAGATTATGCTAACCTTTTAAATGCATTTTCAATTATCTGGAGAATAAAGCTCTGGCAGCATCTGGCTGAGAGACATTAGATGTGGTTCATCTCTTACTGGTTATATGACTGATGGGGGGCATCTTTCAGCAAGGGACAGAGAGACTCTTAGAATAAGGAACTTTCTGTTTGCAGGGGTCTGAAAGAGGTATTTCTGTATGGGGAAGTGGCCCTTCCCCACCCTGCCTAAAGTTCTCATTTGGTGGTGGCTGGGAAACACGAAGCCAAGACCCTACAGTTTAACTGTTGTTGAGATCCTGGTTTGGTAGAATCCTGAATATCGACCTTCAGTATTGCTGGCCAAGTTACAGAAATCGAGCTATTAGACTTCATCTCTGTGTACATTCCAGGTACCTAATTGATTTAATAATTATGTGTTCCAACATTTGAAGGAACAAACAACATTATAGTAGAGTTTTGCTGGGATGAAAGCCTGTCTTAGCATAGCTAGAAATAGATTTTTAAATGATTCTGGTTTGCCACTTGTATGTGTTACTTTCCCTCTGAATGTTGGTAGTTGGTGACTTCCATTTATCTAACTGAAAAATCAAGTCTCTCTGACTGTTCTCCTCGGGACTGATCATCTGAGAAACTAGTGTGGTGGAAGTTGTAGTATATTATTCTTTGTGGCTTTAAAAATGAAGGCATTTTTATAGAGGAGAGCATGAAAGTGAATTCCAGGTCTCTGGAATTTTTATTTTTAGTGTGCCACCTTCGGTTGACCATTTCTCTTCATCGCTTTTCTGTTTCTTCTCTTCCCTGAACCAAATGACCCACATCTTAATTCTTTTCTCTTACTTCTTGAATGTGGTAAAACACATGATACGGACTAAAGTTGCTTTCAGCTTTTTAAAATCATGTCTTTGAGTGACTAGACCATGTGATAACCGTGAGGATATCCCCCCACCCCGACTGCGTGTGTGTGTGTGTGTGTGTGTGTGTGTGTGTGTGTGTGTGTGTGTGTGTGTGTGTGTGAAAGAGTCAGACTTGAGCAGGGGAACCATTGCTTTTACTGTGCGGTGAGTACATAGTTTGTATTTTTCTGACATGTACCTGTGGTCACTTGTTTGCCTAGTTTGAGGTTTCTGGCCTCAAATCTCTTCTTGGGGGAGGGCGAGAGGTTTGGGGTGAGGGATCTGGAGAGAAGTGATTCAATCAAAGTTAATTTAAAAAGGCCTCTTCTTGTTTTTATTTTTGTTATGTGTGTCCAGGATTTAGAAGAATTCTGCTTTAAGTTTTGCGTCAATCATTTGACAGAAGTTACGCAGACTGCAGCATTTTGGCAAATGGATGGCCCTCTGCTAAAGGAATTCATTGCTAAAGCCAGTAAATGTGGAGCCTTTAAGAACTGAAGCCCAAGACTGCTGGGTTTTGTGTGAGTGCTCTGGGGCTGGTGATGGTGTGTCGTTTGTGCTCTATGGGTGATGTATTTCTGCGGGTAAAAAAAATCCTATCAGGTTGTTTTGCTCACGTGGAGATATAGTTCTCTGTGTAGGGGTACGTGAAGGGTGTACGGCCTTTCTTGAACCTATTTTAAACAATCCTTATTTTCAGATATGTATATTTTAAATGTGACCGTAAACATTTGGCTGGGACATTGTAAAAGGGTGAACGTTTAGCTGGTGGTTTACTTGTTTTTTGTTTTGTGTGTGTTTGATTAGAGGACCTTCTGAAGTTGGAAAGGGGAACTTTGTGGCACCTCTCCTGGCCTGCATATCAACAACCCCTTTGACGCCAGGAGTTGGGATAGGGTTCGAATTGTGAGAGACAGGAATGAAAGATGCTGACTTGGGGGCTTGTTGAAGGGCTGCATTAGTTGCTAGTTCAGTAGCCGCACTGTGAAGGAATAGTTAAGATCGTTTGAGGCTTTTGTTTGTGTATTTGCATTGTTGGTGACTTTTTTAACTTCAAAATAATATTTTACTTAATATAAACCTATTGAAATGATAATTATGTGAAGATAAATTTTTAGGTTAGGGTTTCTCTCAAGACTTAAGTACATGAAGAGTAGTAAGGTAGAACTATCTGTGAAAAGTTGATAATGAAAAACTTCATTTGAGTGAAGGTGAATATTTTATAAATCAGAGTCTCCACTACTAACTGTTTTATTAAGATTAGATTTGAGAACCCCAAATCCAGTCCCGTCACCTTTTCTCCTATAAATGCTAATCATATACGAGGAAAATAGTGATATATTCAATATACTTTTGCCTTCCTAAATTGTGGTTGCTGAATCATCAGATCTGCTACGTCTGACTCAAGTAAGTGGTTCTTAAAACCAAGTTTCTTATAAGACTTAATAGAATTTGTTTTTATTGATTTTTGTTGATGCCAAATACCATCACACATTTTGTTTATTTGAAATTTCACCAGCTTTCACATTTGATTTTCCTTTCAATTGTGTTAGGTATAGTATTTAGCACAATTTAACTTTGAAGAAGGATCTAAATTATGGGGGACAGGGTTGGTCTGCTTATGAAATGTGACTTTGTGAGGTAAGACTGTTCAACCCTGAGTTTTTATCTTGTGTGTCCGTTGAGGTTGCGTCAAGAAAAAGCCTTGTTCTGCTCTCTGGCCCACGGACACATTTCCATTTGTGGGAGCTCCTTTAGTGAACTGTTTCCTATTTGAAAGGTTCCCCCATCTGAATTTAGAAACTGAATCCATTCTCAGACCCTAGATTAACAAGAGGGTGAAGAGATGCTGCAGCTACTGTTTTTAGCAATGTTTCTAAGTGTTTGTTTGTCAGTGAGGGCCCAAAGATGGAAATTCATCGATAGGTGAAATAAAAACAAACCCAGAAGTCCCAGCACCCTTTCTTCACCATATTGCAAGCGATCGAAGCCCAATGAATTATTAGGTTAGAATTAGTTCTGCAACATGATAGAATTTTCTTACTAGGTTGGTAAATTACGTTAATTTGATTATTAGCTATGATGGGTAGTGTTTGTAGTAATCACTGTCTATAGGCTCGTGATCTGGACAAAACAAGAATTTCAGTATGTTTACTGTTGCTCTTACTTGAAAAAAAACTTTAAAAAAGCACAAATTAACATAATAGGTCCATTTCCATAGATAGGTCATTCACTCAACAAATATTTACTGAGTTCCTAATAGGTGAAGAACCACTTCTCAGATGACTGAGTAATTTGTATGAGTATGTGTTCAGTGAAGAGAACAGGAAAAGGTCCTTTAGAAAGTACTTGAGTGTCTGTGTTGTTTTTTTGTTTTTTTTTTTAAATATGCTCTCATTTTTCTACTTGGTTTGGTTGTTAATCATAACAGGAGATGAAAACTATTCTTTGAATTGTTCTTTTCATCTGACATAATAATGAAAGCCAAAGTATTCATATTTCTTAAAATAGCCCTAAAATGTACTCTTGAACTTCTTACTGGAACCAGGTTTGATACTCTAGTTATATAGGTTGTATTTATGTAATGTTTAGAGTGACATATTAATAAATAAAGCAATCTGTTAAAATAGGCATGTAGAGTTATTTTTTCCCTCTCAAAAATCAATAATATGCAGCCTTAAAAGGGAAGGAAATTCTGACACATGCTGCAACTTGGATGAACCTTGAGGACATTATGCTGTGAAATAAGCCAGTCGCAAAAGAACAAGTACCGTGTGATTTCATTTACATGAGGTCCCTGGAGTCGTCAAATTCATAGAAAGTAGAATGGTGGTTACCATGGCCCGGAGGAAGGGCTGTGAGGGGTTATGGTTTAATAGGTTCAGAGTTCCAGTTTTGCAAGATGGAAAGAATTCTGTGCCTGGATGGTTCACAGCATTGTGAATGGACTTTAACGTCACTGAACTGTACACTTAAACATGGTTAACATGGTCATGTGTATTTTGCCACATTAAAAAAAAACAGTACTGTGATTCTTGAGTATCAGGCTAAAAACAGGTGCCACCATGAACATGCTGTTTCTCAGCTATCCGCCCCCCAACCCCAGAAGATATGCTTTGGTTTTACTCTTGCTGAAAGATACTACAATTGAACTGTCACAGCAGAAAACTGTATCTGGATCCTTGTGGGGACTTACAAATGAAGGGAAAGGATAGTCCCTATCCTCAAGGAATGTAAAAATGATTAGGAGAGAGGTGAGAGGTTTAGGAATTAACAACAATAACATTTATAAACAGCTTTTTGTGAGTCATTGAGAGGAAACCCAGTAGGGTTAGTATGAGAAGCAGTTGTTCTGAAGATCATGTTTGTGCAGCATAGAGGGAAACACACGTGTCCTTCTAGCTCACTTCCAAAACAGCAGTAAGTGGCCCAAGCAAAGGCCTAGAGGTGGGGACTCATGAGCCTTCCAGAACTTTACCAAAAGCAAGTTTGGTTAGAATGGGGAAAATAAACCAGGGCCCCTCAGGCAGAAGTGTTGGCGAGGGGAAGGCATGTGTTTGTGTGTGGTGTGTGTGTGTGGATGAGAACATTTATTTCCCACAATGCCAAGCACTGTGCCCTGTGCTTCACATGCATTTTCTTTTTTAGTGCCCACATTTTGTACCATAAAGTAGGCAGAATTAGGCTCATATTAAATAATTTTTTTCAGCAGTGACATTGCTCAAGTACAAACCCTGGTCTATTTTAATTTGCCCAGTATTTGCCACTTGATGTTGCTACTTTGTGCTGAGTTACCACTGTGAATGACTGGTGAAATTTGAAGTAGAGTGGAGGACAGAGGGTTTTTTTAAGAAATAAACATCATGACATCAGAACTGTTGCTCAGATAAGCTTTGCTGTAGGGTGTAACATCAGGGAGGGAAGCTGAAGTTAAAGCATCATCTAGACCAGGGGAAATCTTTATTTAGTGGGTCTAGGATGGAGTCTTGGCTTTTTTTTTTAATTGAAGTATAGTTGATTTGCGGTATTATCTTAGTTTTAGATATACAACATAGTGATTCAAAATTTTTATAGATTATACTCCATTTATAGTTATTATAAAATATTGGCTCTGTTGCCTGTGCTATACAATATATCCTTATAGTTTATTTCTTTTATACATAGTAGTTTGTACCTCTTAATTCCTTACCCCTATCTTGCCCTTCCCCGCTTCCCTCACCCCACTTGTAACCACTAGGTTTGCTCTCTGTATCTGTGAGTCTGTTTATTTCCTGTTATATTCATTAGTTTGTTTTATTTTTAAATCCCATATATAAGTGATAACATACAGTATTTGTCTTTCTCTCTCTGACTTATTTCACTAAGCCGAATACCCTCCAGGTCCATCATTGTTGCTGCAAATGTCAGAATTTCATTCTTTTTGATGGATAACACACACACACATCACATCTTTGTCCATTCATCTGTTGATGGACACATGGTTGCTTCCATATCATGGCTATTGTAAATAATGCTGCTCTGAACATTGGGTTGCATATATCTTTTCGAATTAGTGTTTTCATTTTCTTTGGATATATACCCAAGAGTAGAATTGCTGGGTCATATGATAGTTCTGTTTTTAGTTTTTTGAGGACCTCCATACTGTTTTCCACAGTGGCTGTACCAATTTACATTCCTGCCATTAGGATACAAAGGTTCCCTTTTCTCCACATCCTTGCCAACTTTTGTTATTTGTGGTCTTTTTTATTTTTTATTTTTGGCTACTTTGTGCAACTTGTGGATCTCAGCTCCCCAACCAGGGATTGAACCTGGATCACAGCAGTAAAAGCGCTGAATCCTAATCACTAGACCACCAGGGAACTGCCCTATTTGTGGTCTTTCTGATGATAGCCATTTTGACAGGTGTGAGATGATATCTCATTGCAGTTTTGATTTGCATTTCCCTGATGATTAGCAGTGTTGGCACCTTTTTATGTGCCTGTTGGTCATCTATTTGTATGTCCTCTTTGGAGAATGTCCATTCAGGTCTTCTGCCCATTTTTTAATCTGGTTGTTTGTTTTTTTGACATTGATTTGTATGAGCTGTTTATATATTTTGGATATTAACCCTTTATCAGTTGTATCATTTGCAAATATTTTAATCCATTCAATAGGTTGTCTTTCTGTTTTGTTGGTGGTTAATGTGTCATTTAAGGCGAGTGTTTCCTTATTGATTTTCTGTCTGGATGGTCTGTCCATTGCTGTAATTGGGGTAAGTCCTCTACTATTATTGTATTACTCTCAATTTCTCCCTTTATGTCTATTAATATTTGCTTTAAATATTTAGGTGGTCCTATGTTGGGTGCATATATATTTACAATTGTTATATCTTCTTGGATTGATCCCTTGATTATTATGTAATGTCCTTCTTTGCCTCTTGTAACAGTCTTTGTTTTAAAGGTGGTTTTGTCTCGTACAATATTGCTACCCCAGGTTTCTTTTGATTTCTATTTGCATGGAATGCCTTTTTCCATCTCTTCACTTTCAGTCTACATGTGTCTTTAGATCTGAAGTGAGTCTCTTGTGGGAAGCATGTATACAGGTCTTGTTTTTGTATCCATTCAGCCAGTCTGTGTCTTTTGATTGGAGCATTTAGTCCATTTACATTTAATTATTGATGTGTGTATAGTTAATGCCATTTGTTAATTGTTTTGAGGTTGTTTTTGTAGTTCTTTTTTGTTCTTCTTTTGTTCTCTTCCCTTGTGATTTGGTGACTATCTTTAGTGTCGTGCTTGGATTCCTTTCTGGTTTTTCTCTGCTTATCTATCATGGATTTTTGGTTTGCAGTTACCATGAGGTTTTTGTATAGCAATCTGTATATGTATGTGATTATTTTAAGTTGCTGATCTCTTAATTTCAAATGCATTTTAACAGCCCTACATTTGTACTCACTTCCCCTCATGATTACTGTTTTTGACATCATATTTTAAATCTATTTGTTTTGTGTATCCCTTAACTGCTAATTGTGGATGATTTTATTACTTTTGTCTCTTAACCTTCCTACTAGCTTTGTTCATGGATGATTTCCTATCTTTACTGTATGTTTGCCTTTATCAGTGAGCTTTTTCCTTTCATAATTTTTATGTTTCTAGTTGTGGCCTTTTCTTTTTCACTAAAAAGTTTCCTTTAACATTTCTTATAAAGCTGGTTTGGTGGCACTGAACCTTTTTAGCTTTTGCTTGTCTGTGAAACTTTTGATCTCCATCAGATCTGAATGAGAGCCTTAGTTGTAGGTTTTTTCCTTTCATCACTTTAAATATACTGTGCCACTCCCTTCTGGTCTGCAGAGTTTCTGCTGAAAAATCAGCTGATATCCTTATGGGAGTTTTGTTATAAGAATTGATAACTTGTTGCTTTTCCCTTGTTGCTTTTAATATCCTATCTTTATTTTCAATTTTTGCCATTTTAATTATGTGTCTTGGTGTGGTCCTCTTTGGGTTGATCCTGTTTGGAACTCTGCTTCCTGGACTTGGGTGACTTTCCTTTCCTGGGTTAGGGAAGTCTTTAGCTACTGTGTCTTCAGATATGTTCTCAGGCTCTTTCTCTCTGTTTCTTCTGGGATTCCCTATAATGTGAATGTTAGTATGCTTGTTATTATCTCAGAGGTGTCTTAAATTGTCCTTATTTCTCTTTATTTTTTTCTCTTTTTTTTCTGTTTGGCATCAGTGATTTTCACTGCTGTCTTCTAGCTCACTCATCTGTTCATCAGTGTCATTTACTCTACAGTTGATTCTGTCTAGTGTATTTTTCATTGCAGTTATTGTCTTCATTTGTTTGTTCTTGATGTTTTCTAACTCTTCTCTAAAAACTTCTGACTTCATGCTCTGTTCCTTCATCCTTATTCTGAGTTCTTTGGTCATCTTTATGATCATTACCTTGAACTCTGTCTCCACGTAGTTCTTCTTCTGAGATTTTATCTTGTCCTTCCATTTGGGGTATGTTCCTCTGTTACCTCATTTTGCCTAACCTACTGTATTTATTTCTGTGTATCAGGTAGGTTGGTTATGTTTCCTGACTTTAGAAAAGTGGCTTTTGTAGGAGATGTCTTATGTCCCAGCAATGCACCCCTCCTCTCGTCACCAGAGCTGTGTGCTCTAGGGGTGCCCTCCATACAGGCTGCATGGGTTCTTCTGTTGCAGTGGGCTGACTACTGTGGGCAGTCTGGTAGGTGTGGCTGGCTTCTGGTCGGAATTGGTTGCCAGGCCCTGTCTTGTATAGAGCCAGCCGCTGGTTGGCAGGGTGGACCATGAGGTGGCTGACTATGGAACTGTGAGAGACTGGCCCAGGGGCTAGTGCTAGCTCACTGGAGCCAGGAGTCAGGTCCAAGAGATCCTGGGGTCTCACTGCAGGGCCCAGGGGTCCCTGAGCTGGATAGCTGGTGGGTGGGGTCAGTTCCTAACACAGCTGGCTGCAGTGTCTGGGCTGTCTTGAAGCTTGTGTTTACCTCCTGGTGGGCAGGGCTTGGGCCCAGCTGGTTCCAGGACTGGTGCTGGCCTGCTGGTGGGTGAGCTGAGGCCTGCCATGGCAGGCTGCAGGGCTGTGGTTGTCCTGTAGGGGTGAGGCTTTTCCTAGGGCTTGAGCAGGCTTGCTGGTGGGTGGGGCTGGGGCCTAGGGGATTCTAGGGCTGATGCCTGGCCCCTGGTGGACAGAGCTGTCCCCAGGGTATCTGGGTCTGGTGCCTATGCACTGGTGTGTGGAGTTGGGTTCTGGGCTCTCTGGTGGGCAGGGCTGTGTCCAAGGGTGGCTGTGGGCTCAGGGGGTCTTAAGGAGGCATGTATCCTCCACCCAATTGTTCTGCCTGAAGTAGCCCAGTACTGGCACCTATAGGCTAGTGAGCAGAGGCACAGCTGGACCTAGAGGGAGGATTCCAGAATGGCGCCTGCCAGCACCAGTGTCCACGTGATAGAATGAGCTCCCAGAAATGGCTGCTGCTAGTCTCGGTGTCCCCAGGGTGAGCTCCAGTTGCCTTCTGCTTCTCTGGGAGAGTCTCCACGATCAGCAGGTAGGTCTCTCTCAGCCTCTTTTCAAATGACTGCTTCTGCCCCCGGGTCCTGGAGCATGAGTTTTTGTGTGCACCCTTTAAGAGTGGGGTCTCTATCTCCCCCTGCCCTCTGGGACTCCCGAAGGTAAGCTGCACTGGCCTTCAAAGCCAGATGTTCTAGGGGCTTATCTTCTTGGCACAAGACCCTTGGGTTTGGGGATCCTGATGTGGGGCTGAGACTCACTGTTCCTTGGGAAGAACTTCTGCAGTTGTAATTATTCTATTTGTGGACCCCCCACCCAGGGGTGTGGGTCTTGACTATATTGCGTTTCTGCACCCCCACCCATCTGGTCATGGTTCTGTGTATTTTTAGTTGGTAGAAGTTCTTTCCTGTTAGGTTCAGTTTTCCTGATCCATAGTTGTTCTATAAAGAGCTGTAATTTTGGTACGCCTGTGAGATGAGGTGAGCTCAGAGTCTTTCTACTCTGCCATCTTCTAAAAGGTTTTTTTTTTGCTTCTATAGTTTTTTAAGTGCCTCAGGTGATTCTGATTAGTAGCCAAAATTGAAAAGCCACTGAGATTTTGCCCCTCAGGTATTAATGACTTGGGCTGGGGTTGCCCAAGGAATGGACGTGTTTTCATTTTTATCATGTTCCTCAGATATTTTTTGAGCGTATTATGTGCCAGACACCATGTTGGAGATTCAGACGAAACACATGTTGAAATGTAGCACTGTTGTGGATCAGAGGAACGTGGTAAAAAAGTAGAAATGTGAATGTGAAGTTTTCAGAGGTCAGACATGGTAGTAGGGCATACAAATCTGAATTGTATGTTGTTAGGTTGAGAAAAACCTTCAAAGAGTCCATCCAGTTTTAAATGTTTATTTTGAAGATGATGTTACGCCCTTGTGGTGACTATGGCTGAAGAGAAATTTAAAAAGCAGACAGGTACGTTTGGTACAGGTATAATATTCAAATTTATTTTATCAAAGAAGCATTGTGGGCTGGAACTAGTCTCAAAAACAGTTTATACACTTATTCAACATTTATTGAACATGCTAGCTGCTGGGGATGTGACAGGGAGGAAAACACAGGAATAGTATCTGCCCTCAGACTGCTTACACTCCAGTGGTTTGATGTATGATTTGATGGCTTACACCAAGAAGGGATATGAAGAGAAAGTACTCTCAGATGGCATAGGTAGGAGGAGAGCTGCAGGAGGAGCAGTGAAGACTTCAGAGCAGGATGTGCAAAGGCCCTGGGGCAGGAGCACCTGGAATCCACTTAGCTCACTGGTTTGGGGGGGGGGGGTTGGAGGCCATCAAAGGATTTTAGAGCGATGGGAGGCATGGTCCAGTTTACTTAAGTAGAATCTGAGAAATACTTTATTGGAGGGGAGAGGTAGAAGTGAGATGAGGAGGAGGAGGCAGTAAAAAGCATAAGATGCCAATCAGCAAGAACAGGTAAGAGCTGGTGAGGATCGAAGTTTGAGGACCAGAGGGACATGAGGGGCCTAGTGCTGAAGATGTGTGGCTTTCACAGGCCTGTCTCCAGCTCTCAGCCTGTTTGCAGCTGTGCTTGATTCCTGGCTTAGAAAATGGTCATTCTTAAGAAGACAGAGAAGAATCTGAAGTAGAACTTGACTGAAGCTCAGAGCACAAGGTTTGTTTCAAGTCCTGAAGTAGCTCAATCTCTTCCTTCAGCTGCCGCTGCCTTTCTTCAGATTGATGAATTTTATTCTCTATTGCTATAAGAAAATTACTTCAGGTTATTCAGTAATTTTATACATAATGTACTATTTCTGGCTCCTTTTGAAAGTGCATAATACACAGTGCTATGCCCCAAATGAAAAGGATCTAAGGTCCTGTGAGCAGGAGATGATGCTTTTATGCCTTTGCTTCCTCTTCTAGTTCAGCATAGAATTCTAGTATTTATCACACATAAAGCTGGTCCCTAAATCTTTAAAATTTTGTATACATTTGTAGCAGAAAAAGTACCTTCTGTATATCTTTGAGGACTTGAAAGCAGCGACTATATAACCTTCATGCTACACGATATCCATTTATTAAGAGAGGATGCGGTTAGACTATCAAGGGTAAGGGCAAATCTTTCAAAGAAATGCATCCAGTTTTTAATGTTACATAAAAGCTTTTGGTTGTACTTAGGAACACGAATGCTTTTATTGTGGAAACTTAGAAGCTACTTTAGTTAGGCTTTATAGATTATTACTCAGTGGCAATATCGTTTTTTAAAAACCTCAAAATTGAAGAATATTAAAACACACATACATAATCTTTTCTTAGAATATCTGTATACTTGTAGTTAACTTTCTGGAACACCGGAAAGGCTGAATTAAGCGAGAGAGTCTATTAGTTGGGGTGTCAGAAGTTAAGTCTTAAGTTTGATCTCACGTGATTCAAAGTGTCTCTTCCTGGTGCTCACACCCCCCAAATACTACACTATACTGTACGTATTCCCAACGAACTTACCGAGGTAGTGACATATGGTGTGTTCCAAACATGTTACTTTTATATGAAAGAAAAACATGTATGAAAGTAACCTACAAAATGTTTTTAGAAAAAAATTTAAAGGCTGCTTTAAAAAAAAAAGGTACTTCCATTAGAAGTATGCAGACATTCTCAAGAGACTAGTAAAAAACAGACTATTATTGGTAGATTAAAAACAATACTTTTCTGCTGATTATAAATGTAATATAAAATTCAAATAGAAATGTGTAATATGGAAACAAAACCGAGAAATGCTTGTATATACTGAAACAGGAAGATGAACTAATATTTTCTCCACAGGGAAGATCTATTTTCCTAACACATTTGCTGGAAAGAAGATATATCTCTAGAAGAGAACAGAGTGTAGGGCACTGTTTGTGTACAACTTCAGAGGGAGCCATTTGCCCCAAACTCTGTCAATCTGTGCCCTCCACATCAAATAGTGAAAGGACCACTGTTTGATGTTTTATGGAAAGGTTAATAAGTCTCTTTCCACTAGGTTTTCTTTTTCAAAAATTTCTTGGCTATTTTTTTGTTGTTTTTTGATGATGAACTTTAGAATCAATCAGTCACAACCTTCCCTCTCCCCCATGTTGAAGATGTGAAGATTAATATTGGGAGAATTGAAATTTATACACATCTTACCAAGTGAGAGGGAGACAGTCGTATTGTGGTTTATCACAGCCTCACCAGTTCCTGCTGATTTCCAAACATGGTGCCCAAATACTTTCATGTGGCAATCAATTTTTTGTTGTTTCTACCTTTTTTTTTTCCTACTTTTTTAAATGAGTTTTTTTTCTGATTACAAAAGTATTGTGTATGTATAAAATGTAGAAATATGAGTACAGTGAGCACTAAGGCAAAGTAAATTACTATAATCCAGCCACCTACAGATAACTACTGTTTCCATTTACATGCAGTTTTTCTGTGTGCATGTGAGACTGTGTATATATGTGTTTTTTCTTCTGTGTGTGAGGGTTCATATTGTTTTGTAATGGGCTTTTTCATTCAATGAAACAGTGAACATTCTTCTAAAATAGAATTTTTGTCACATGAATAGTATTTCAATATATATGATATTCATAAACTTTGCTGTTCAGTTATGACTCATACCTGCTTGAAAATTTACAAATGTGTCTTCAAACAATCTACAGTCAAAAAGTGAAGTCCCAATTTCTTCATAGTCTGGAAGAAAAACATTTTCAGTTTTAATTTAAATAATTTATATAGGCAGAAACACCTCACAGAATAACCCCAAATAAGGAAAAGCACACAGAGCAGGCAGCCCCTGCAGTAGCAGCAGCCTCGCCAGGGAACCTGCTAGAAATGCAGATTCTTAGCACCTTCACTGGATCAGAACCTCCAGGGACAGGGCCCAGCTACCTGTTTTAACAAGCCCCCCAGGTGGTTCTGAGGGGCACGCTCAAGTTCGAGATGTGCTAGGTCTAGAGACAAGAATGAACAAACAAAAGAATGTGATGAATGAGCTTTGGGAGATGTGTGCTCTTAACTATACCTTTTGGTTTTGTCATGTAGGAAAAAATCCCTTTCAAATCATCATATATTTTACATTGTTGCCTAAAGTATAGATTGTGGAGCTTTTGCTCTTAAGATAGCTATACAGTTGACCCTTAAACAATGTGGGGGTTGGGGTGCTGACCCCCTGTGCAGTCAAAGACCCAAGCATAACCTTCTAGTCAGCCCCCCAAATATGTGGTTCCTCTGTATCTGTGGTTCTGCATCCACAGGTTGTGTAGTATTTTATTTTATTGTGTTGTATTTATTGAAAAAAATTCAGGGTTTTTTTTTCAGTAAACAGTACAAACCCATGTTATTTAAGTGTCAGCTGTATTTATAATAAAGTTTTTAAGCTCCTAACACAGGTTGTGAGAAGGCTAAGTGGCTATATACCTGCATGTACAAATGGAACTTCAGCGTCCCAAAGAGCGCATTCCGAAAGGCCACATTTAACTAAACCAAACATCAACCAAAACATTAAAATTACTTCTTTCTTCTGTACTTTACAGTAGAAAAAAAGACACTTGCTTTCTGAAGGAACAGAATTAGAGTCAAATCAAAACTAACATCATGAATGCCAGTCTCAGATCTTAGCACGAGTGTGCTCAGTTGAGGGGTGGGGGCGGCGTAGGTGTGTGACTGAATGTGGTTCTGAACTTGCCCGTTCTCTTGGGGGTCACTCTCAGTTATGAGCCTCTGGAAAACACGTTAAACTGTTAGGGCATCAGGGTACTTTTTACTAAATTAATGAGTCTGTGAATTACCCACATCCTGTTGATTTATAAAAGGACAGATCTGGAACAATAAATTGTATTAAAGAATGAGATAAAGAATGAAAAGAGAAAAGAAAGAAGATGTGTCCTTTTGGGGGTTTGTTTTGTTTAACATGTAGGTCTGTGAGAAGTCTCTATATGTAGAAATACTGTTATTTCAGTACCTGAATCTGAAGTGCTCTCATCCGTGAGTCTTTCCTGAATCAAATGAAGTTTGTCTAATATTTCTTCAAATAAAGTATTAAGGAGACCCGCTTCTTTACATTTCTTAAGAAAAGCAACTTTCACAATTGCATCTAAGAGTAGGAAAAACATTTTAGAAGGAATGGTCTGTCTCAGGGCAGCTATCATACATCACTCTACGGTCACTTCAGACTTTGCCTAATGGTGAATGAGCGTTATTACATAATACATACAGCACCTTTCTCTCTTCTATTAATTGTAATTTCATCATATCTCATTTTTTTCCAAGCTGAAGCAATGAATGAAATGTTATAAATAGTGAAAAAAATTTCTCTGCTTCGATTATATAAATAAAGAGAATTTTCTAAAACTTAACTTCAAATCTTTGAGATAACAGCCTCCCTCATTTTTTTCTGTCACAGTTGACTGTCATTATGGAATGTCTGTTTCCTTAACAGAAAGTTACAATCATTGGCTTCAGCTTCTTGGCGGGGGGGGGGCGCATGGTCCACAGTGTGAGGGCTGGTGTGTCATTGGATTCTGAACTCAGGCAACCCTGGCTTCTATACCAAGAACTGTATCCTTTCTTAATACTGAAGAGCAGTGGACCACCCCAGCCTAAGTTATTTCGATCTGTTCAGGTTATGATGGAGTGAATAGTTACGATTAAAGATTTCTACTCTTATAATTCATTACTAGAAGTCTAGAAGAATAAAGTGTGATGCCAACTCTGAAATTCATGGTACTAAGTACTGTAAGCCATGTTTGTTACAGACAAACCTGTGTGTCTGACATCCTTTTCCTTCCTATCCAGTGCCATTCTGATTCCAGGTGGCTAGAAGGAAAGAAAGATCAAGATTACTTTACACTGATTATTTACTGTTGACATTTTAATATAGTAAGTCTCCTACATACGAACAAGTTCCATTCTGAGAGCGCATTCAGAAGTCCAATTTGTTCGTAAGTCCAACAAAGTTAGTGTAGGTACCCAACTAACACAATCAGCTACTGTAATAGGTTTATAATACTCTTCACACAAATAATACATTAAAAACATACAAAAAATAAAACGTTTAATCTTACAGTACAGTACCTTGAAAAGTACAGTAGTACAGTACAACAGCTGGCACACAGGGGCTGGCATGGAGTGAGCAGGCAAGAAGAGTTACTGACTGGAGGAGGGAGAGGAGGCGGGAGATGGTAGAGCTGAAGGATTGTCAGCAATGGAGGGCAAGCTGCAATGTCACTCACGCCTGAGGTTGATGACACAGGTTCTGGTTCCTTGCTGGATTCAATTCTATCTACCCTCTTGAAAAAACGATCCAGTGATGTCTGGATAGTAGCTTTTTTTTTCTTGTCATAGATGACATGGTAGCACTGGATTGCATTCTCAGCGGCTGCTGCAGCCTTCGTGTACTGTTCTACGTTCGGGTCCTGTGCTTGAAATAAAGATACTGCACTGCTGTACTCTATACAGTACTGTACAATAAAGTATACAAAAGCACAACCACTTGTAGAGGATGCACGCATGTGACAATGTACTCCAGACACGTGAACTAACAACATGACTGGACATGCGAACACATGTTCACATCTTTGAAAGTTTGCAACTTGAAGGTTCGTATGTAGGGGACTTACTGTATCGCATAAAATGAAAACCAAATTCAGTGATATGCCTATGGTGAAAATCATGTTCCATGTTCATCTGTAGATGTAAACATCAAATGTGTTTTTGTCTTGTCTAACAAAACATTAAGAGGTGTGACAGGCACCTCTTGTATGAAAGGTGAGAGGTGAAGGTTGCTGGCTCATATTAATTTAGCTTATATTAGCTGTTGCAAATCCCCCAAACATTTTCATATGCTTTACACATAATAGGAATCCAGAAAATTATCAGTTACAAATTAGGTCAAATGTGGATCCTGCAGCTGGGAAATACTTGGCTAGGTAAGGATGTTCCACTGCATCTATGCCTGTGTTAAGAACATAAATACCCTGTGGGCTCAGATCCTCTGTCTGATTTGGTACCAGGGGATGTGTTACAGGAGCCATGCGAGGGTCACCTCCTGGAGATTATGTGCTTGGATACCCAAGACACATCCAGCTTCTCTTTAATATTCATCTTATCTATTATTGTGTCACCTGAAATTCAGAGTGGTTAAAAAAAGACATTGTATGGAGAAACTTAAAGCTATAATAAAGTCAAATTACCTGTACATAATTGCTCGTGGAGAGACGTTTTTTCCTTCCCCTTTTGCTTTTTCCTGAAAAGGAAGCAGAAAAATATAATTTATGTAGATACTGGAATCCATAAAGGAAAAGACTGAGGCTGGACTACGTAAAATGTACAACTCTTATACGCCAAAGGTTATTACAAAGTCAAAAGATATGTCAAACTTAGACTAAATGTTTGCAAAACAAATGACAAAAGGCCAACTTTTAAAATATAAAAAGACCTTATAAAGATACGAGAAAGGCAACTGGGTAGAAAAATGGGCAAATGGGGAACTCTGGAGAGACGGTTCATTAAATAGAAAAACAAATTGGGTCACAGGAAAACAAATATAATTGATCAAAAGATAGGGAATACGCTCAATTTCACCCATAAGTAAAGACACACAAAGTAAAATAGGTAGAATTTTTCATTGATCAGATTAAGATGTTTAATATGTAATGTCTGCAAGGATTTGAGTCACTGTGTACTGCTGGTGCGGCCTCTTCAGAAGATAATTAGCCAAGAGTTACCCAGAATTTCACTGTTCATACTCTCTGACCCAGCAATCTACTTACAGGATGTCTTTCTAATATAAAGGGTCAGAAAGGGTTCATTACAAACAGTGTTATAATCTGCTTTTTAAAATGAACACATTATTTTCATCTTTCCCTGTCAGTAAATACTGATTGACAACAATATTTTTTATAGTATTTCTGATAAGTTGAAAGGGTAATGGCTGAAGAATTAGGGTAACACTGTCATTTAGAGAGCATTGTTTATACCACAGGATGCAGCTGGCATGACAGAGAACTAAGCCTTTTCCAAAGAGGAACAACAGCTGTCTACAGAGAGCATTCCAGATCTAGTATTGGCAAGACAGCACTTCCCGCTGTACACAAAGGCCGTGGAACTCCAGGTAGCCAGGACCCAATCTTCTTCAGAACGGACATGCTAACCATGCATTCTTAGGAAAACTGCATTCAGGGAACATACAGCACTTTATCAGTTTTATCTACTGAAAATCCTGATAGTCTTTTTAGAAGACAAATAGTCACAAAAATCAAAGCTTTTTACCGTATCTTGGTTTGGGCTGCTGACTGCAGTGAGAATGGAAGGCACCGGACAAAGGCTTCACTGAGAGTAGGTCTAGTTCATGAAGAAGAAAAGTTTAGTCCATTATGTTGCACACCACACGGGGACGGACAACAATTTTAAAAGTATATAAGATTTTCACTCAAATATTTGTATTTTAACTTAGGCCAGTAAATCAGATTATTCCATGTCTTACGTAAATGTTTGCCCTTCTTTAAACCCACAACACTCAATTTTAGAGACTTACCATTTTGAGTGTCCGCATGTTGTTGGCACAACACTCTGAAAACATGAAATTTCAAAGAGTCAAATAATGGTAGTTAACACTTTTCAAATATTACGCCTATTGCCTTGTAATTTAAAAGGGAACTAATCTGTTTTTCATGCAGGCTTAACCCTAAATATTTGTTAAAAACAAAACTGCAGTTCAAGCCTGCGTAGTTACTGGAGCCTGTGCCAGTGTCCCCTGTGCCCCTGAACCTCAGACAGGTCAGTGTGCTCTCTGCAGGGGTGAGTGCTGACTACATATTTTGAATAATACTTGTTCATATATAGTGGTCAGTGGGATTTTACTGTATAAAGAAAATACCTAGAGACCAACAGCTAAGACAAATTTTCATCGGACTACACAAAGTTCTGCTGATTTTCAACAATAAGCACAAAACTGCATGCCTTAATTTGGGGGGAAAGTAGTTTTTTAACTCAACAGGCATTTCCCCCAGATCTTAGACTTGCACTGCATGAGCCTACAATTGATCAGTGCCCTAGAACAGAAGGAAGAAGCAGAGCAGCTACAGCAAAGAAGTGCGGTGAGTGAACCTGAAGGAGCTGCTCAGGCCCCGTTTTCTCTCCAGGCTTTCTTCCTCCTCAGCCCCCAGTTCCCTTCCTTATGGTGCGGACCCTCAGGATGCAGGGTCCCCCTTGCCTCGGGGGACTGTATGAATTCTGCCCGTCTTATACCAGTCCCGCCTCCTCCATGCAGTCTTCCCAGAAACCCCACCTGCCCCCACCCCCCCCAATTAATATTAATCTCCTCACCCTTTGGATTCTGGTATCTCGGAGCACTTTTGTTTGCCAGCTACTTATTTTTTTTTATGGAAAATTTCAAACATATATAAAAGTGGAGGAGATCTGATGAACTCCTGTGCCCCCACCCATCACCCATTTTCAACAATTATCAGCTGAGGGCCAGGCCAGCGTCACATAAATCCCCTCCTGCTCCCATCATACCATGTGCTCCTACTAGTTTTGACCTTCTGGTCCTCCCATGAGGTGATGAGTTTTAGTTCATGTTTTGTTTCTCTTTATATTCTCACTGCACCTAACAAGGGGTCTTGTGCATGACAGCCACTCCGAATGTTTAAATTCAATTTTAAAATGAATAAAAGTTCACCTAATACTTGATAAAACTATGACAAGATTATTTTATGGAGTTTCTATTGGTTCTTCTAATATATGATCAGTATTTTTTCAGATTTTAAGGTATAGCAAGAACTTGACTCCCTTTTGTTTGACCTTGTAGCTCTGCTAATAATAGTCTTTCTAGTGGGTGACTTAAGTCTTTGGAGAAGTCATAATAGAACAAGCTCTTTGGGAAGGTAAATAATAAAAGTGAAACAGAATACTAAAATCCACGAGTTTCTCAGCAAATCAAATATAAAAAAGAATATAAAATTAACATATTTACACATTTCCTGTCTAGTCTCAAGCAAGAAAATACCTATGGAATGTGTAAAATCAGATTTTAAATTATTTAACAAACTTCTTTGAATGTTAGGCTTGCCCCTATTTTAGGATCTACGGCCCCTAAGCTTAAAGAGGATATGGTGTGGAAGAGCAAAGACTCTGGAGCCCTGAAGCCCAGCTCTGCCACTTACCAAATGTGTGGACTGCATACAAATTACTGCCTCTAAGGGCCTCAGTTTCCTCATCTTTAAAATGGGGATAATAGTATCTACCTTGCAGGCTATTATGAGTATTAAACGAAATAACATTTGTAAAGTACTTTGAGGCATTCTGGCATAAAGTAAGTGGTTAATAGATAAAGTAATAAAAGTGTTCCAGCACTTTGATAAAACTGGGGATATATGTATGTCCACAGAGGGAAAAAAATCTACCCTCTATATGGAATTTTAAAATATCCTTTAGGAATATAACAGATCTTACAAAAATCATATGAAAAATAATCCTCCAGGAGGGATAAATTAGAAGTTTGGGATTAAGGCATACATACTACTATATATATCAGTGAAATAGATAACAAGGACCTACTGTATAGTACAGGGAACTATACTCAATATTTTCTAATAACCTATAAAGGGAAAAGAATATATATATGTGTATATGTATAATTGAATCACTTTGCTATACACCTGAAACTAACACAACACTACATCAACTATATTTCAATTAAAAATAAAAATAACTCTCTCATAACACTAATCCTATTATTCAGATACTATGAGTGAAAAAAAAGTATATATTTCACTGAAATTTAAAAAGTCCAGTTCAATCAGAATCTATTCACACGCCCCAAAGAAGTGAGAAGTATCTGCCTGGCCCATCAACATTAGACCACTGTTCTCTGTTTAACTCCATCTCATAACTTTAAAAAAGGTCAAAACTAACCTCTTGACCGTTATTTCCTTCACCTTTATGTGACATATTCTAGACTGCATCTACATACAAAAAAAGAGTTCGCCGAACATGACCTGAATCAGTTAAAAACTGGCTTACTGATTTCTTCTGACTAAATTGTATAATGACTTAACTGAACTGACTTCTTTCATCAGAAGGAAGGTCAAGTTTCTTCCTGGATAAAACAAATATACTTGTATTGGACTTGAAATATGCCTTACTGGGTCAAAGGTAACATCAAAGAATTATTGAAAAACAAGGAACAAGATTTCAAAGCCAAAGGCAACACAAACAAGGTAAGTTTATTTAAGGACTTAACGACTGATAACTATTTGCTGCATAGTTTCTTTATCAATTTTAGAGGCTATTTATAGTTAAGAGGGTGGTGACAGAGGTGGGAAAATACATTCATTTGGAGCCAAGATGGGTAAAGCATGGACCTGTGACTAACAAGCCAGGCTCCTTTTCTGTTTGCAAAAAAGAGCACGTGTGAACTGGTTCCCAGCCTTGTGGCCACCTGTTAGGTCACTTGTGCCACTATGACAACCAGTGCTTTCTACGAGGAGAGAAAGGACGCAGGGACAGTAAAACCCGAAACAAAACCAACCTTGTTTGTTTTCTTCCTATGACACTTAGGGAAGGTGTTTTAAAGTTAGGTTCCCACCTGGGCATCTCCCAAACCACATTTTTACTTGGAAACCATTTGCATAAAATTAGCTTAAAAAACATCTCCATGTCTTAATCTAACCCTTTCTTACTCCAATCCCCCAAATGTGGCTTTAAAACTGCTTTATTATATACTTATAAGTTCCTTCAGATCCGTCAGCTTGTAGAACTGCGTGGTCATTCTTGGCACAGAAAAAGTGGTAACTCTTGTGACAGCATTTTAAATCACATCCCACGGTGGCTCCTTTTTCCCCACAAAATGTGCATTTCTACAGAAGAACAGATTTTACTGAGTAAGCACCTGTTTTTTTTTTTTCAGAAGCTTTGTTAAAATTTAAAGTTAAAGATGCCATCAAATATTATTTTTAAGTTGGCAGCCCTAATGTCCTCAGCTGCAAATACTGGGTCCTGCCATTTAGCTGCTCATTTTGAAATTTCAGCAAAACCTCAACTAACTGGAATGTTTTGTAACGATCCGATTCAAAACAGAAAACCCTTTTCTTCCCCAAACCCCTCTCCTCTCTTTTTAAAAGAGATTTCTAAAAAGCAGGGTTGGCAACACTGTCCAGCTCTAGGCAAGAGGTTCTGCTGGGGACACGGAGCCTGTGGCGAAGGGCAGCTCCCGGCAGTGCTACTAACAGCTGTGTGACCTTGAGCCAGTCCCTTTCCCTCTCTCAGACCCGGATTCCTCCCTGGGGGTGACAGTCTCACAGAGGCACTACTGAGGAGACGTGAGAGAAAGGAAGTCTTTGGCATCTATACAGAAAGGCCAAAAATGTCCAAAAAACAAAGCGAAAACAAGCCCCTGAGGAAGCAGCTTTTTTCTTTGTTCAATTCATTTGATCTCTTGCTTTTACATATCAGTCTATCGGTCTGACAGGAAGGTGGGGTAGATGGCTAGGAGGACGGTACGTGGCCACGGAAACCTGACTGTTTGGGGGAATCTGAGCCGTGACCATGGCTGGTTTACATCACGCTCTGGCTGGCTGAAGTGGAAGCACAATGAAACCACCTAGCAGAACTGGAGGTGATAGCTCACACCGTACCCCTAGGTGAGCGCAAGCAAGTACATAAAATTCCAACATGGCTGAGAAATTAGGTTGTGCCAAGGGCAGAATTTGAAGTCAGAGAGCAAAGAATGATCCTTTAATGTTGGGGGGCCATCTGACTATATGTATAGGAAAGAAAGTTAGACCCCTACCTCACAATATATTCCCAAATAAATTCCACATGGATTAAAGCTCTGTATTAAAAATAAGTATCTTAAAAAACCTACAAAAAATGAGAAAACATAAGAGAAAGAAAAAAAGTACGGTATTGAGGTGAGGAAGGCTTTCTAAGCAAGGCAGGAAACACAGAAGCCACAAAGAAAAAGACTGACAGATCTGACTATATAAAAAACTTAAGCTCCACGTTTAAGGTGATAGATACCATTAAAAAAAAAAAAAAAAAAAGGAAGACTGTTTGCTGCATAGCTGGTAAAGGGTTAAGACTCTGATAACCCACAGAAAAATGGGAAGAGGCAAATCACAGAAGAACACTGACTCACTGAAAGACTACAGAGAAGCTGTGGCCTGGCAGGCCCCGTTCTAGGAAGGGGGAAACAGTGGTGGATAAGGTACCTGCCTGCATGAAGTAGTGAACCTTCTAGTGGAGACAGACAATGATCAAGGAAAGCAAACCTGTGTAGAGAATTAAGGCAAAGTGACAAAGTGTCTCCGGGTCCCTACTTCAGACTGGGCGGCCAGTGATATAGAGGGCTTCCCTGAGGAGGCGACATAGAAGATTAGATCTTAATAATAAAGAGCTCCTAGTCTGCATTAAAACAGGGGGAAGGATGTCGTAAGCAGAAGGCCTTATGTTCTTGTGGCAAGAATGAGTTTCCCCACTGGCAAGCTTACAGGAAGGACAAGAGGGACCGGTAGTGTTGCTGGAGCAGAGAAGAGGCAAGGGAGAGAGTCTGAGCTAAGATCCAAAAGGTACGTGAGGGCTGGGTCATGTAGGGCTTACGAGCCACAGTGTTGAGTTGGGGTTTTATCTTTGTGCAAGAGGAGGGTAAACCGATTCACAGTTTAGAGACACTGTTCTGGCGGCTGTGTGGAGAATGGTCTGGGGAGGGATGGGCGGGAGAGAAAGCAGGACACGTATCCGTGGTGTTCAGCAACCGTCCGAGAGAGTGAGATCAGCCTTCACCACGGTGGGTGAGTGGCAGTGAGAAGAGGAGGATGCGAGGTCTGTAAGGTGATGCTGCTGGGCTCGCTGCTGGGCTGGGGTTGAGGGGGAGATGATGGTGCATACATGATGTGAGAAGTGAACAGGTTTGGGTGAATCGTGGGTATGTGTGTGCAGGGGATGGAACTATTCTTTTCTGGCCAGTTTAACATGAGATGCTATTAGATATCCAGGTACGTCAGGTATGTCAGGTTGGTCGTCAGGGCTGGAGACAGAGTCCCGGCATACGTATGGTATTGACGCCACGGGAACTGGATGAGGTCATGCAGGAAGGATGTTCAGACTGAGGAAGGAGCCCAGGACAGAGCCTTGGGCACTCCAAACTGTAAAGGTTGAGCAGAGGAGGAAAAACAGCCAAGGCACCTGGGAAGAAGCAGCCAGAACGGGAAGAGACATACTAGCAGAGTGTGTCCAGGAAGTCAAAAGAAGGAAGTGCTTTAAGATGCAAGGCAGGGACCCCTGTATGATGATACTACTGACAGGCCAACTAGGGTCGGGCAAGCAACACTGTAATTGACCAGCTTTTTGTGTATAAGAGAGAGTTTTTTTTTTTTTAAAGATGACATGATCGTTTGATCATGTTTCTATGCCGGCGAGAAAAATCTAGTAGAAAGAAGGGATACTGATGTGAGGGGTGGAGGAAAATGCAAGCGCCTAGTCCTTAAGGAGGGGTGGGGGGATGGCTCCAAAGCCCAAGTGCAGGACTGGCTTTGACAAGAGGGAGGTCTGAGAGTCTGGGGACAGGCTGGTGTGTGGTGGTTTGGACAGCAGGAGTTCCTGTCTAATCATTTCCATTTTCTCGGTAAGAATCAGGCAAAGAAATGTATGATACCCGGAGTGAACCCTAATGTAAACTGTGGCCTTTGGGTGTTTCTGATGTGTCAGTGCTGTTCCTCCGTTCTAACAAATGTCCGCTCTAGTGGAGGATGCTGACAAAGGGGAGACTGTGAACGTGTGGGGGCAGGGGGAATACAGGAACTCTGTACCATCCCCTCAGTTTTCCTGTGAATCTAAAACTGCTCTAAAAAATAAAATACATCCAAAAAAAAAAAAAAGTCATCAACTTGGGAATGGGAAGTTGGGGTGGTTTTAAAGAGAGATGAAAGGATATGAAATAGTAAATGTGGAGGGTTGGAGGGTAAAGTGTTGATGGTCTATTTGAGGTTTATGGCCATGAATCTAAGATCAGTCAAAAAATTTGTGGGTTTTTCTCTGGTTAACTTCTCAACTGCCAGTGCTACTCAGCTCCTGCAGACATCAGACAGACGCACTTCCCCAGGCCGGGGCTTTGCTCTGTGAGTAAGGAGGGCGTCCAGGGGGTTTGCGAGGGAGTGACTGCTGCGCTGGACAGCGGCCAGGGAACACTGAAGAACTACTGGCGCTGGGTGAGCCGGGAGAACGAGGATGATTCCTAAAGAGGGGTAATGTTCAACCTCTCCAGTGATCAGGGAAAGGCAAGGTAAAACTCTGAGAGACTGGCAAAAATCAACAAGGTCTGTGACATTGATTTTTGTCAAGGGCTGGGAGAAGTGCTCTTTCATCTACTATGTACAGAAGTATAAAGTGGTACAGTCTTGCTGGGGAATAGTTTGTCAGCACATTTCAAAGATTTTAAAGGGCATTCTCTTTGACTCAGCTGTTCCACTTCTAGGAATATGCTGTACAGCCCTGCTCAAACCAGCACACAAGGATGATAAACAAAGATGTTTTCTGCAGCGTTCACTGTTAAGAGTGAAAACCAATGTCAACTCATTACCTAATGGCGGGGAATGGTTTCACACCTTCCAGTACATCCTATGGAGTTACATAGGGTCAGTAGAGAGAATGCCAGGGAGAGTCCTATGCTTACAGTTCTATGAATGTGCCACATCTTCTTTCTTGCCTTCCACACTTTTGCGCACCCAGTTCCCTCTCTCTGGAATTCCCTCTTCCCCATCTTCATTCCCGCCCTCCCCCATCCCCAACTAGGAAGGCTTCCTGAGCACCACCTGTGCTGAGCTGCCTGCTCACTGAGCACCCTGTGCTGACGCTTCTCAAAGCACATCATGCAATGTGGAAACTGCCCACGTATGTGCTGACATCTTGCAAGGACTAAAACGAATGTTTGCTCCACATCACTAACCTGATTGTGGATTGTGGTGGTGGTAAGGGTATTAGTGCTCACGGTTGCTATACTGCTGATTAAGCTGTGAAGGGCCTGTCACAGAAGGAGTCTACTGCAGCAGACCCAGTAGGGTAACTACTCAGCATTCTTCCTTCCCAGGGGCAGCTGACCCCAGCTCCAAGGGTAGATCCTGATTAGTTATGGTCGTGTCTAGCAACTGATGCAGTGAGAGGGGTGTGGCCTAAACTTTCAGAAGGGCTCTTATTCCATGCATGGGGATGAACTTTCGATAGGAACAAGAAAGCCTGATGCTTCAGCTGCTGCCTGTGGCTACCCTATGATCACAAAGGGACCAGCTGAAAGGATGATGGGCGCTTGATGACATCCTTGAGCCACCAAATCAACCAACCCTGAAGCCAGTTTTTCCTCTGGCTAAGTGAGAAAATAAGCATCTTTTTTTTTTTTTAAACCAGCTTGACTTGGAGTTCCTTCTACTTAGTGCCAAAGCATTCTACTCATATCTACTTTGCTGATGAAGCATACTGTAGTTTCTTTTAGAATATTAAAATATTCAGTTGAATCTAAGTTTCCAACACAGGTCCTACTTCTTTCAGCTCTCCAAGATGCATCTCTATCCCTGGTTTATCAATCAAATAGACTTTCTGTTGAAGGCATCACCAAGGGTCTGTTTGTCTTTGTGAGTAATAAAATCATTGATACTTACCAACTGCCTTCCTCTCCTGATTTCTTTCTTTACTGATTCCACATCAAAATTTCTATCATGATTACACGGGTCATGATCCTCACATTCCACAAGTGCTGAGGAATACAGCTGCAGATCGGGAAAAGAAAAAAGCCCAGAGTGTGCACAGAGTAATGTTGAAACCTACAAGTCAGAAAATGGTACCAAAAAGTCCTCACCAGGATTGGAAGATGGATTGGGGGTAGAACAGTGACCACCTTTGGGGGAATGGGAGCAGATCTCAAGTCACCCTGCTTTTCTTTGGGAGTGGTCTTGATCCCCAGGCATGTTTTATACTGCATAACCCTGACCTCCAATGGCTAACGGGACCTGGTCGGGACCCTGATCCCAAGCTAGGCCAGTCAAAGTCCCTGTTCTAGGAGAGTGGAACAGGCTCTGAGCCACATGGTCAGAACAAGTCACTCTACAAAGAGAGGACAACAAAAACGAGGGCTAGAGAGGACGTCCTGGGTTCCTGATGGCTTCCCAGCTCCTGTTTCTTGGACCCACCTGTGTGCCTGCCTTCAGAAGCCACAAAATGCCCCTGCAAAGTATTGCAAAGCCCCTTTTATACTTAGGTTGGCTTGAGTTTCCAAGATCTTCTTGAAACCAAAAGAATCCAAACCACTCTGAATGAAAGATCAACATTATACATATATTTAAATAATAAGGGCATGAAAAACACAAGATAAAAAATTTCTGACACTGGCATAGACAAAGATTTCTTACAAAAAGCAGAAACTATGAAGAAGTGATTAAGTTGGAATTCATCAAAATTAAAACTTTTTGCTCTTTGAAAGACATTGCTAAGAAAACAAAAAGGCAAGCCAGAAACTGGGAGAAAATATTCACAATTCACATATCTGACAAAAAACATATATCCAGAATACAGGAAAAACTCTTGCCACTCAATAAGACAAACAATTCAATTAAAAATGGGCAAAAAATCTGGACAGACACTTCAGAGGAGAGTTACAAATAGTGAATAAGCATATGAAAAGATGCTCAAAATCATTAACCCTCAGACAAATTAAAGCCACAATGAGATACCAATACACACTCACTAGACTGCTTAGAATTAAAAGACTGAAAATACCAAGTGTCCATGAGGGTATGGAGGAAATGAAACTCTTACACATTGTTGGTAGAAATGTAAAATGATGCAATCACCTTTAAACATACACTTACTTTATGACCCAGCATTCCTCTTGTAGGTATTCACCCAAGAAATAAAAGCATATGTCCACATTTAAAGAAGGCAAGAATATACAGTGAAGAAAAGGCAGTCTCTTCAATAAGTAGTACTGGAGAGCCACATGTTAAAAAATGAAATTAGAACATCTTCTCAAATCATATACAAAAATAAACTCAAAATGGATTAAAGACTGGACACCATAAAACTCCTAGAAGAAAACATAGGCAGAACACTCTTTGACATAAATCATAGCAATATTTTTTTGCATTTATCTCCAAACGCAAGGAAAACATAAGCAAACATAAACAAATGGGAGCTAATTAAACTTAAAACCTTTTGCATCAACAAACCATCAACAAAACAAAAAGACAACCTACTGAATAGGAGAAAATATTTGCAAATGATATGACTGGTAAGGGGTTACTACCCAAAATATATGGGGGTGAGTCAAAAATTATCCGCATGCTGGCTTACAGCAGATAATTTTTGACTCACCCTCATACAAACAGCTCATACAACTCAACATCACAAAACAACCAGATTAAAAAATGGGCAGAAGACCTGAATGGATTTTTCCGAAGACAACATACAGATGGCCAACAGGCACATGAAAAGATGCTCAACATCACTAATCATCAGAGAAATGCAAATGAAAACCATAAAGAGCTATCACCTCACACCTGTCAGAACGGCTATCATCAAAAAGACCACAAACAAATGTTAGTGAGGATGTGCAGAAAAGGGAATTCTTGTACACTGATGGTGGGAATGTAAATTGGTACAGCCACTGTGTAAAACAACATGGAGGTTCTTCAAAAAACTAAAAAGAGAACTATCATATGATCCAGCAATTCCACACCTGGGTATACATCCAAAGAAAATGAAAACACTAATTCAAAAAGATATACACACCTCAGTGTTCATAGTAGCATTATTTACAATAGCCAAGGTACAGAAGCAACCTAAGTGTCCATCAACAGATGAATTGATAAAGAAGATGTGGTACATATATACAATGGAATACTATTCAGCCATAAAAAAGAATGAAATTTTGCCATTTGCAACAACAAGGATGGATGTGGAAGTTATTATTAGTGAAATAAGTCAGAAAAAGACAGATACTGCATGTTATCTCTTATATGTGGAATCTAAAAAAAGTAACTAGTGACTGTAACACACACAAAAAATATGTCCACATGAAGACACATATTCAGATGTTCACAGCAGACTTATCTTAATATCTTCAAATTGGAATTAACAAATATGTCTATCAACAGGCAAATGGAGCAACAAATTGTGACAGACCCTTACAATGAAATATAATGTGGAAATAAAAAGGAACAAAACAGCAATATAAGAAACACGTGGGGGACTTCCCTGGTGGTGCACTGGTTAAGAATCTGCCTGCCAATGCAGGGGACATGGGTTCGATCCCTGGTCCAGGAAGATCCCATGTGCTGCCGAGCAACTAAGCCCACATGCCACAACTACTGAGCCCACACGGTGCACTACTGAAGCCCATGCGCCTAGAGCCCATGCTCCGCAACAAGAGAAGCCACCAAAATGAGAAGCCCAAGCACCACAACAAAGAGTAGCCCCTGCTTGCCACAACTAGAGAAAGCCCATGTGCAGCAACAAAGACCTGATACAGCCAAAATAATACATAAAATTATTTAAAAAAAGAAAAAGAAACAGCATGGAAGAGTCTCCAAATACTGTAATCAGCAAAAGAAGCCATCTCATTTCACATGAGATGAGAAAGACAGGCTCAATCTATAGCAGCTGGGGTGGGGAGGAAGACGTTGTAAGGAGGCATGAGGGAACCTTCTGGGGTAATGGAAATGTTCTACATCTTGGTGGCGGTGGTGGTTACATTGGTAAATACATGTCTTAATACTCTTCGAACTATACATTTAAAATGAGTGCTTTTTTAAATGTAAATTATACTGACAAAAGTTAACTAAAAATAGCAAATTAACATTAACATATATTAGAACAAAACATCACAATCAAATAGTGTTACCCTCAGAGTGGTTTAACAGCAGAAAATAAACAAGAACATAACTTATTACTAACAGATTAAAAGGAGAAAATTTGAGACATGAAAACCAAATGTAACCTCTGAATCGGAATCTTTTGTTATAAAAAAAGTCATTAGGACACTTGAACCTGAAACCTGGGTGGTCTGAGGATTAGGTGGTAGTAATATATTGTTAAATTCCTGATTTTGATGGTAACATTGTGATTGTGTGAATGTAGCTGTTTCTAGAAAATACATACTAAAGTATTCAGGAAAGGAAACACATCGTGCCTCAATTTAATTTTAAATGGTTCTGTCAACAAAAATAATCAATACACGATCTATAATACGAATAGAAAAGAGTTTTATTTGAGCTGAATTAAGGACTAGCCTGGAAGCCCACTTCCCAGATTACTCTGAGAAACTGCTCTGGAGAAGCACTGTTTCCAGCACAGTTTATATCTTGTCAGAACAAAGAACATTAAACAAGTCAGCGTTACATTTCTTCAAGATTTGAAAAAAAAGAGAACAGACCAGCATGTACACAGTGAATCAGTATGGCCTTGGCACCTGGGAAGGGAGTCTTATCATCAAAGGAGGACCAGCATTGGCATCCCAGGAAGAGGGGCATTTAATCTTTATTTTTAACATGGACATTCTTTACTTCTGGTCAACGTGTCCTTTTCTCTAATAATTAAAGCAGATGTACAATGTATACTTGATAGACCACAAACAGGCTACTTTAGTTAGAATAAAATTCAAGTTAACTCAAGTTAACTCAAGCCAGAATGACCTTCCTATATCTCAATATGTGAATATTTCTTTTATCAGTTCCAACAAAAAGGTTCTTTATACTGCAACTTTTCTGTAAGTTTGAGATTAAAAAAAAATCAAGTCGTGTATATACAAAATAAAGCATCTAGCATTATGCATGGCCAGAGAAAGAGAAGGAAAGAAGCCAGAAGATCAATACAATAGATGCAGAAAAAAGCATTTCATAATATTCAATACTTTAACTTGTAGCGATCTAGAAATAAAAGGGAACTTCCTAATTTTAATAAAGTAAAAGTATTAAAAACCTAAAGTATACACAAATTTAATGATAAAATCTAGAAGCATCCCAGTAATGTAAGAAACAAGACAAGGCTCACTAAAATGCTTTTAATCACTACTATAACACAATAGTCTAGAAAAATTCAGTAAAACAAGAAAAAGAAATTAAGAGGCCCCAAAATTTTTAAATTTAGGAAAAAAAAATCATCTTTATTTAAAGATGAGGATTGTCCAAATAAAATATCCAGGTGAATCTGACTTTTAGATTTGAGAGTTTGGCAAGATTGTTGGACGAGATTAAAAAAAAAAAAATCAACAGTGTTTGTGTATACCAATAATAGCTCATTTAAAAAATGTATTAACAAAACAAAACAAACAAACCTACCCAGGAACAGGCCTAACCCAAAGTTCTAGACCTCTATAGGAAAAAAAAAAATTGTTGGACATTTTTGAAATTCATAAAAGAAGATCTGGATAATTGGAGAGACAGACCCTGTTAACGGATAGAGAGACTCATATATTATGAGGATGTCTATTTTTTCCTCAAATTCATCTATAAATTCAGTGGAATTCCAGTTAAAATTCCAATAGAAATTTTTTGTGAAACCTGATAAGCTGATCCCAAATTCAAAGTGTCAAAAAAACAGCCAAGGTTTATCATAAAATCATAGTAATTAAGACTGTTATACCGGCTCAGGGATACACAAGTGACCAATGGAAGAGAACGGAGAGCCAGAAAGAGATCTGTGCACATTTGACAATACTGTTAGAGCAACGGATAAGCACAAGGGTTTGAGAACTAGACAGCTGGGTGAGAGTCCTGGTTCAGTCACTTACAGCCCTGTGACCTTGGGCAAGTGACTTAATTTCTGTGTGCCTCAGTTGTTCCACCTTTAGTTTGGGCATAATTACAATACCTACCTCTTAGGGTAGTTGTGAGGATTAACAGTTAAATATAGTTAAGCTCCCAGAACATTACCTTTAACATGCAGTGAACACCAAATAATAACAACAGGTATCATTATTATCACTACAGATCAGTGAGGAAACTTTAGATTTTTCAATAATAGTGCTGGGGGAAGTGGTTAATCACATTAAAAAAAAAAACTACACTAAAAGTAGATCCCTCCTTTACACAGTAAACCAAATAAATTCCAGTTGCATCAAGAAGCTAAATGAGAAAAGCAAAATTATAAAGGAAAATAATGATGAATGTTAATTACATAACAAGCTTCTATATGACAGGAAACACCATAAATAAAATTAAAAGCAAATATATATAATAAATCATTAGAATTTATTTATATGTGAATAAATACATATAAGCAAAACTAAGATCTCAAAGTGTAGTCTCTGAACACAAGTCATAGAATCAAAAAACAGAGCTGCACTGAAGCACAGCAAACGAGGTGCAAGCCCACTAAGTAATCTAGGAACTGAAAATGCAAATAACAAGAGACCATCTCACACGCATCAGAGAGGAAAACATTAAAATCTCATAGTATCATGACAAACACCAAACCATAGACCCAGAGAGGCACTATAAAGAGAGAATGAAAAGAAAAGCCACACATTGGGAGAAAATATTGGTAAAATATATCTGATAAAGGACTTGTAGTCAAGACATAAAGAGCTTTTAAAACTTTACGATAAGACAACCCTATGAAACCTAATTAAATGATAACAACCCAATTAAAAATAGGACAAAAGATCTGCACAGGCAACACCAAAGAAGATATTACAAATGGCAAATAAGTGTATGAAAAGATGCTCAACACATGTCATCATATGTCCTCAGGGAATTACAAATTAAAACATGAACAACATGAACTCTCATTCATTGCAGGTGGGAATGTAAAATGGTACAGCCACACTGGAGGACAGTGCAGCAATTTCTTACAAAATTAAACATACTTTTACCATACCAAAAATAAATAAATAAATAAATTTCACAGAATCAAGTGTTGACTAGGAAGAAGAGAAACTCTGAAATACTGGAAGTCAAACTTGGTACAACCCATTTGGAGAGTAATGTGGCACATTTAGTGAGGTGCACAACGCTTCCTTTCTGTGCCCGGCAGTTCTGCTTTTAGCTAAGCGCCTTAGACCAGAAAAATTCTCCCGTGAATTAGGACCTCTACACGGATTTTCACAACAGCTAGTCAGTCACATAAAAAAACTGGAAAACCCTAAATGCTCATTCACAGAATACTTTAATGGCGATTAAATAGAATACTAGAAGATTTAAAATTAAAGGTTAGAGCTACGCTTACCAACACGGATAAATCTCAATAACCCACAGGACCTGACAGAAATTCTATAAAGTCCAAGAACATGTAAAACAATATCATATTTGCTTATAAATACTTAAACATGTGGGGGGAGCATAACATTAAAAACACAAGATAATAAGAAACACCAAACTTGTGATTGCGATTACCTCTGGCAAGGGATGGAGAGAAGGGAACAAAGAGAAGAGAGTCCTTAACTACCTATGTTTTTTTCTCTTAAAAAATAAAATCGAGCTGAAGCAAATATCATATAATATCATGATTTTATAAATCTAGGTGAAACGTCTATAGGTATCTGTTATATTTGAAATATTTAATTAAAATATCTTTAAGGAAGCTTCTTCATCATAATTCTCTGTGTGTTTGATCAGTTACAAATAAAACTAAAACTAATCATAAGGTGTTAAGATCTGAAACTTTAAAAAGGGAAAAACATGCTTCCCAAATCCCCACTTAAAAGCCCAAACCATGGGCAGCCAACGTGTTATTCTTTGTTGTACCCAAAGTACATTTATCTATTTTGGTACATCCTTCCTTAAAAGGACTCATGTATTTTCAAGTAACTTACCAAACAGTTTTCATGAGCAGCTATATTCTCTGACTGTGCAAAGTACAGGACACTACACTCGAGGCCTTTGGGACAGAGCGCGCATATCCTTTTTTGCAACCTTTCTGCAACCTGAAAGACACCTATAAAGTAACATCCCTGATGAGAAATGGAAAATTGGAATTTCTTGGTCTCTGTAACTCCTCCACGTGTCTTACAGTAGAGGGCAGAGCACTTGTTTTTATGAGACAGTCTCAACTCCCAGGAAGCAAAAAAAATTGGGACCCAAGTAGAAAAGCAACTTCGTACGTTTTTAATGCCTTAATGAAAGAAAAGAAAAAAAAAGTTTCATTTAAAATGTCTAAACATGACAGAAACCTTTGCTTAAGAAACATAAGTAGGAATTTAAATACAAAGTTCTCAAAACACTGCCTTGCCCATAGTAAGCTCTCAATAATAATTACTGACATTATAAATCAACAAGAAAATAATGATGTATTCAAGAAATAATGTTCTGATTAACTACCTGTAAAAAAGAATTTAGATCCCTATATCATACTATATTCAAAAATAAATTTGGGGTGAATTAAAGAAGTAAATGAGCAATGTACTTTAAATGTGCTGTAATCTAGCATTAGAATAAGTTAGGAGAGAAAGATACATGAAGGTAGGAAGCAGTTTTTGTGTTTTTTGTTTTTTTTAAAAAAGACAGGAATGAAGAAAGGAAACTTAAGAGGAGAGCTAGGAAGAACAGGGAAGAGACAGAGAAGGAGAAAAAAGCCAGCTATTCCCAATATCCCACCGGACGCATCAGTGAGAGGCAACCTTCTCTAACCTATTAGTTTGCTATTAATTTGCCTGCAAGCATCCATTTAACATTTCTTTGCCTTTCCCAATGTTCACCCTCTTATTCGTTTGGTTTTCTGTAGCAGAAAGCACTTTCAGTTTTATCTTCAAATTTTAGTTTTGAAACAAAAATTCATTTAACCATTTGATGGCGAAAGGTTTCAATTTAGATGAGGTTAACTGCTTAAGCACTTCCTAAAAGTCTTTTTTGTTACTTAAAAGTGTAAGATCTCTTGGTGTCTCTCTTAAATTACATCTTGCATCTCACAATGTCAAAAGACCTCACTTTGAAGCCAGCGTTTATCTGACATCCAGATGAGTTTCTTCCTTAATTAACATCTGTTTCCTGGATTTGGGTCCTACTTAGTAGGGCTACGGATTAGTAATCCTCCTGCTCCTCATCAACCAAGCAAAAGGGGAGAGACTGAGACTAAAACTCCTCAGGTGAAGTGAAATGGGCCAACTGCTGCTTTTCATTCATCTCAAATCACCACTGAGTTGGGAGCACCTCTTGTACAAGAGTCACTGCACTGAGAGCTCTAGACCAGCGCTGTCCACAGAAACATAATGTGGGCCACAGGAGCAGATGAAGAATTTCCAGGAGCCTCATTTAAAAAAGCAAAAGAAAATGGCTGAAATTAATTTTCATAAGCTTTATTCAGCTAAATATATCCAAAATACTATCCTCTCAACATTTGATTAATGAAACAATTCATCCTTTTGTACTGAGTCTTTGAAGCGCAGTGTATTTTACGCTTATAGCACATCTCAACCGGACAAGCCACCTTTTCCATGCTCAAGAGCCATATGTGGAGAGTGGCTACTGTATGGAAGGACACAGCAGAGGATATAAAAAAACACGAGACAGAATTGTTGCCTGCAAGAAGCTTACAAAATAAACAAGGAGACCAAATAGCAATTAGGAAAATAAAATAACAGAACACCTGGCACAAAGTAATATAACGTGCTGAGTAGGAAATACAAGTTATGGACAGAGGAGGACATGCTCCTTGTGGGATGGAGTGCTGTCAAGGACACGTCGTTGAGCTGGTACAACCTGGAGATGGAGAGGAGGAGGGTCAGGGTGGGAGGAACGTTGCAGACAGAAGCAGAGTTGTGGGAAGAGGCCAAGAGGTCTGACTGGGAGACAGAAAACCAGATGGGCTGAAGAGGAGAGTTCGTGCAAAGGAAGCTGGAAAAGAATTTGAGAAACAGATGGTGAAAGGCTGCCAGGAAGGATTTTTGAGCAGGGCAATAACATGATGAAAGAGTTGTTTTAAGCCCCATTTCAATACATGGAGAGAAATATGGTGCACCTGGATAGGAAGGCTGGCCATTATAATGTTGTCAATTCTATCTCAAATAAGTGCGGACAAAAAAACGTTGCCTTTTTTCCATCAAGCCATCAGCCACTGCGGCAAGCCCCCCAACCCCACCCCATCAGTAGTGTGCCCTGAGAGGAATTCAGGATGGAGAAAAACAGGATACTGGCCCTAGATAATTACGATGCATTTCTAAGGAATAATTTCAGTGAGCCCAGACTCCTGCATCTTCCCATACTTAGAAAAGCACTAAAATAATTAGAGATGTCTGTTTTTTGTTATTAGCAGTAATTTTTTGATGTTTGACTACATGTTTGTTTTCAGCAAAAACTCCTATATATCCCGGCTCATCCCTTACCTCTTCAGAGCAGTTCCTCAGAGCTGAGAGGCTGTCTCCCAGGCTACAGTCCTCAGTAAGTTCCTCAAATAAAACATAACTTGCAATTTTTACGTTGTGTATTTTTCTTCAGTTGACATAAGTTTTAGATTTAACGCCATTTCAACTTAAATTCCAAGAAGGTTATTTTAAAGAACTTGAAAAAAATATATTCTTTGAAAGAATAAATGGGCATGGGCAGTGAAGAAAACTTTCAAAAAAAAATGAGAGGGTGTCTACCTATCTGATTTAAAAACATACTATAAAGGTACAGCTACAACAGAAGGTTAGACGACCACGTCAAAAGAAAGAATACAAAATGCAGAGAGAAGTGGATCATAATCTCTAATTAGGAATTTAAGTTAGCTTAAGGTGGCATTTGCATTTCTTCTTGGCACTGATGTTCTTGGTCCATTTTTCCATTCAGTTATTCACTATTTCCTTACTGATTCATAAGAGCTTGTGACGTATCCAGGATATTAACTCTCTGTTAGTCATACATGTGACCTTTTAACTTTGTTTATAATGTTCTCTGATATACAGAATGTTTAAAGGTTTTGTTTGATGAAATTATATAAATCTTTTATTTTACTGCTTCTCCCTCCTGGGTAAGGGGAACATAACTCGGTAGACACCTCATTTTCCTCTAGAATTTTATTTTTTACATTAGAATATTAACATGGAATTTATTTTATTGTAAAGTATGAGCTGGTGATCTAACATTGTCATAACGGCTAGCCACTTTTAAATCTTTTTTCATATATTTAATTACTACATATATTTAGATTTGTTCTACATACTTCTATTTGTCCCACTGACCTGTCACTTCCCCTACCCATACAACACTTTACAATTTTCAAAGCTTTAGAATATATTTTAATATTTGACCACCTAAAGCCTCCATCCTAGGGTGAAAATGAGGAAAAAATATCCCAAAGTTTTATTTACCTTGGACCCAAAATCTACTTCGATTACTGCGTTCTTATCTAAAAGAACACTCAAACTGGACATTAAAACTTGTAAAGCATAGGCTAAAAAAACATTTCAGGCAGTTAAATTACTAGTGCTAAAATTACCTAATAAAAAAATATGATAATGTTTTCTAGCATATGCAGCACCCCTTGTGTAAGAGCTAGGCATCTCTGCAGTGTCACCCTTTCCTGTGCAAAGCTGCACCTGCAGACAGGTGAGCTGCATCGGGCTGAGCTGTCAGGCTGCTGATACCTGAGTGTGGCCCGCTGCACTTGTTCTGGGGACTCTGCCTGTCTGAGCTACACTTCCAAGTCTGCAGGGTCCCTGCACCTGGAAATACAGAGGTAGTAGCAACACTGCTGTGCTCTGACCTGGAGTTTCCAGTGCTGATGGACAGAAACCCAAGGTGGACACATAGGCTCCCCCTAAGAGCTTTTTCCTGCTAATTTCCTTTCATCACAATTTCCTAAAAGATCTTGGCTATGCTTCTAGGCTGGGGGATTATATAGAACTCTCTGTAGTTGGGAGAGTAACATTAGAGGCTTTGACACAGACAGGCATCCCTCACATCTGAACATTTGCTACACATTATCTGAAACTCATGAACCAAATACATTTGGATAACTTGATATTCCTCACTATCTGAACTCAGGAACTGTACAGATTCAGATAGTGAGGGATAGGTGTATCACTGGGGCTAGGACATTTTACGGAGGAGTCCATTGGTCTCCATCAGTAGTTGAGACCAAGAACAATGAAGATATGTATATGTAGGGCTCCCCAAGGTCCTTCTACTGAGTCTAGCAGGCCTGAGGACTCACAGAGACTGACAACAAAAATTCTCAAAAAGGAAACTGGTAACCAGGAAGGCCACAGAACAAAACCAAAGAAAAATAATAAGCCAAGAATACATGAACTATGACTAACTCAAACCAACAGTGGCAGTCCCACCAGCAATCTCCAGGCCCAGCTCCACCGGGAAGAGATTGCTAAGGCCACATCCTCTGCAGGGGTGTCTTCCCAATGCTTCTCTTCCCAGAGACGGCCTTAAAGCTCACCAGACAAGGGCAATCCACCCAGAGGGTAGAATCTGGGGTAGTCAGATTGGATGGCCAAGGAACACATTCCACTGCTAAAGAAATGAGTGAAACTGACAAAATGAGATTCACTAACCCTATACTTCCATTTACAATCCCCTTCCAGTAGGGTATGGTCTATGTTCTGGACTGACAACCAATTTATGGTACTAGCTTGGAAATTCCTTCCCCTTTTCTCCTTTGATCAATAGTTTTCATTGCAGTTTACTATTTTAGTTCTGCCACGGTATATCAGATGTGTAGACATTACTACTGAGTCCAGTAACTGCATATCTGAACTGGATGAAGACCAAAATGGAAGAGGAGTAGCTATTACCTAGAGTCTCGGTAATGGACTTGGAAAATGCATGGCAAAAATGAATGGCTTCATCACATTGTCTCTGGATGGTGTGACTGGATATAATGTTCGGAGAAGTTTGGCAGGATATATATTTGGGATGGCCAGAATGCATTACTGGGGACAGCTTCAGAATGTGAAAAGAGGAATAAGGATGTGTGTGTTGTAGGTGCGAGGTGGCAGGCAGCCAGGGAATAAGATGTTCAGTGGCCTTCTTTAAGGTACCCATCTGGCTCACAATCATGCACAGGGATGACGACCCCCAGCAGGCATGTTTATACTACGTGACTCTTTCCCTAGGCGCAGCTGACAGTCCCATAGGACCTACCTGCCCATCTCCCAGATATACAGAATTCAGAATAGAAGATTTTAGTTCAGATTGGGCTGGTTTCTTGAAGAAGGAGATGTAAAAACTGAGAAGCTGTGAGGGTAGCCATCTTCTATCCCATTATCAGGAAAACTGGACCAAAGAAAGAGAAGAACAAAGCAGATATTCTGAGTGCTGTCAAAGTTTATGATGGCTCTCAGGCCCTAGTTCCTGGCTCTTTCTGATAAATGCTATAGCATGCATGCTCCTGAGGTCTGTGAGTGTGAGCTCCCTGCTTTCAGTAACAAATGACACCAAGTTGATTTTGTACTATTTGTAGCCAACAAGTCCTACTTAACACTGGAAGTACCATGACCTGATCTGTGTGTAGGCACATGTGTATGTATGTGTGTGTGTGTGTGTGTGAGTGTGTGCAGGCGCACACATGTGCACTTGAGAGTGAGTTCTGGCAGCAGTGTGGAAAGTGGACTGCCCTGCCCTCACTGTCTTCTACATGGTCCATTTTGATAATCTCATTTCCCTCCTGCTTTCCCTATCATGACTCCACTTCATTCTTCATGTTGCTGCCAGAGTGATTTATCTAAAAGGTACACTTGCCTGTGTTTCTCTCTTGCTAAAAATCTTTCTCCATCACCTAAAGAATAGTAGCCAAGCTCGTTAGTGGTACATACAAGCCACATTAGTGGTACATACAAGCCACGTTAGTGGTACATACAAGCCACATTCGTTCCTTCAACAAATACTTAATGAGAACCTACTATGTATCATTTTAGACACTAGAAATAAAGCAGGGAATAAGATGTGAATTTCAACTCTCATGGAACTTACATTCTAGTAGTAGAGACAGACATCAAACAAGTATTATTTTCAGGCAGTGGTAAGTGCTATGAAGAAAAATAGAGCAGGGGAAGCAGGCAGAGATGAATGAGGGTAGGTGGAGGGCTCTTCTAAACAGGATGGGCAGATAAGGCCGTGGAGGGTACATTTGAGCAGAGATTTGAATATGGTGGGGGCTTAGAGGATTCACAATGCAGTGAGGGGTGGCAGAGTTATCAAGATGGGAAGGGGTTGGATCAGATTAGGACATGGGGTACACTGTAGCCACAGTAAGATTATTCTGAAAGTAATGAGAGAATATTGGAGGGCTTTGAGTAGGAGAATCATATTTGCTTTTTGTTTTTTAAAGATCATTTTGGCTACTGTGCCGGCCAGTCTGTATGAGAAGCCTGTTGAGTGTAAGTCTATAGAGTGGAAGCCAGGAGACCAATAGTCCAGGCCTGAGATGATGGAGGCTTGGATGGTAGTGATGGAAGTGGTGAGGTCATGCTCGAGATATATTGATGAGAGAACTGACTGGTCTGACTAATGCATGAGATGGGAGGTAAGGAGGAAAGAGAGGAACTGAGGGTGGCACTAGGGTTTTGGTCTGAGCAATCGGGTGGTTGAGCAGGTTTTGAGCATGTGGCTGTGCAGGCAAACAGTTTTCTTCCGGACATATTCAGTTTGAGATTGTTCCAGGCATTGATGAAGTTGGTTATACGAGTCTGGAGTTTGGGGAAAAGGTCAGGATGGAACCTCATCTCCAGCAACTCCTCATCTTGCATTCTGTATACACACTAGCTAAATGAAATAGTCAACTGTTTGGTTTGTGGTTGCCACATCTGATGTTTTGCGTCTGATGGCTTTGAGTCTTCATATCTGCACCACCCTTTCAACCTCTGTCTCTGGGTGATTCTTGCCCTTTAAAACTACGATAGGGTGTTCCTTGAACACCAGGCTGAGTTGGAGGAGCCCCTCATTTGTGCCTCTGTGGTTCTTAGCAGGTCACACATGAGTTGCCTATTAGATTCTCTAGGACAGGGTCTGCCTAACTCATCTCTGCATCCCCGGCACCTGGCCCTGAGCCTGCACACGGCAGGAGCTCTACACCTGCTGAAGTGCAGGGAAGGAGCCCACTCAGAAGGCAGTTGCCTCACCTACGGGGAGGCCCAGACTTAAATTACTAAAGGAAGAGGAGGGGATGGTTCCAAAACCTTACATTCTCTGTGTAAACTTTCCAAACGGCTTCCTGACACCCAGCTGACCACTTCCCTTCAAGAGGGGTCCCCCTCCAGCCCACCTCCCCAGGGCACTTCTCCCACTGCATTGTTTCAGGGCTGGGTGGAGCTGCGCTGGGAGAGGAAACCCACAGGCATTTCCTTCGGTTTTCCTCGCTGGCTGGATCCCTAGCGTTGTAGGACGGTAGCAATGGGCTGGCCCATCAGCAGTGGGTGAGGTAAACGGTAAACGGCAGGCAAACCCGCCCCTCACGAGAAGCCCTGGGCGGCGTTCCGGGATCAGGGCCGCTGGCGGTGGACGCCCAAGGGCCGAGGGGCTGCCGAACCCAGACCTCAGCGCTGGCTCGGGAGGCGGGTCCTCAGGACCCCATGCGGCTGCGACCGGGGAGCGGCCCCGGTCGTCTGCCGCCGCCGGACCCCTGCCCGCCCCCCGCGCGGTACTCACCGGTGGGGAGGGGGACCGCGTCCCGCGCGGCCCGGGCCTCGGACCAGCCGGCGCCGCGGACAGACTCGGGCGCGGAAGGCCCTGCCGGCTCCATAGCTGCGCCCTGTGCCCGCGCCCGCCGGAAGTCCGTTTTGATGAAATCGTGCTGATTGATTTCCCCTGCTCGGGGAGACGTCCCTAGCAGGAAGAGGCCCCTCGGTTTTGTAGATGGGGTTCTCAAACAGAAACTCTCGCAGCTTCTCCAGATCTGAGTCGGGATTTGAATTGCTTTTTTAAAAAAATCACGCCAAGCCGCTCCCCACCCCGCACCCACTTATCCGATGGGCGGAGTAAAGGTGGCCGAAGCCCCTGGAATCAGCTGGAGAGATGATTGCTCTTCTGAGGGTTTACCCGTTATATTCCAAAAACTGTACCACCAAGTTTGGGCTAAATACGTTTATCATAAACGGACGCAGAATTAACTGAGCGTCATTCCAGTTGCCAGTCACAAGCCTTTATTTAGCACCCAGAGGGTACACAGCACCATACAAGATGAGGTTTCCGGTGCATGGAACAAATACACATACTGAGAACATAAACACATATAATTAAATTACGGTTAAAAAATAAGCTGCTCTGTACAAGAAGCATGTAATAGCTGGTGGTTTGCTGAGGAACTAATCAAAGGCAAACTGGAGGTCTTGCTTTCTGAGGTTTTAAAGAGAGGAAAAGAGGCAAATTGGGGACAGAAAAGATAAGCAGTATTAAGAAGGATAACTTGGATAGTCTTGACAAACAAATGGATTACAGAAGCAAAAGTGTGGAGCTGCAAAACGAGAGAAAAAAGCAGGCCCTGGCGGCAAAGTTTTTTGGCCTCAAGCAGTAAGATGGAAGAGTACGCCTTGCCAGGCTGAAAAGAAAGTCCTAAAGAAACTGAATAAGAGACTGAATAGCTCAGCGAGGTCAGCTGAAGCAGTTGAAGAGCCCCTTCCCCCATTCTCAGTTTGTAATTTCAGCTTTTCAGTGTTCTACTCTTAAGGAATGAGCAGACTGCCAAGAACACTAACTGAGGAAAGCCTAAAACATGAAAGACAAAGACCAAAGGAAACATACAGGGAAAACAGAGAAACAAACCTTGCAGGTCACAGAATATTCAGGAAGAAGAAAATATAGATATGAATGTCTGTGTGTTATACTATATAAATAGTATTTTCAAAGAGATAAGATACGGCAACCATGAACAAAAAATAGGATGCTACTGAAGAAAAAAACAGAGAAGAGAGCTCTAGAAATTTAAAGTATTAAAACAAAACAACCCTCAAAAAAAAAACAAAAACAAACAAACCCAAACCATAAACCCACCACGGTAGACAAACTGGAAGATTAAGTTGAGGAAATGTCCCAGAAAGTAGAGCAAGAATTCAAAGCTGGAAATTAAGAGAAAAGATAATAAAATTAGAGAACCAATCCTGTAGGTCTAATTCTAGAAAGAAAAAACACACAGATATGGAATCGTTAAAGAAATAGTTCAAGAAAATTTCTCTGAACTGAAGAACAAAGTTTTCAGATTGAAAGATCCCTCCAAGCACCTGGTATGAGGTATAAAAATGGGCACTTACTGGGAACGGAACATTGGGACAAAGAGAATGCTAAGCTTGAAGAGAGATAAAAACTGGTCACATATACAACAGATGAATGGCATCTGATTTCCAACAGTCACCCTAAAGGCCAGAGGTGAGAACATTTTCAGACTTCAAAGCAGCAACACTGGAATGTAGCAGATGTGTTCAAAATTGGGTATGGAAGCTAGTCACAACTACACTCTGCCAAAATAGCAATCAAGTGTAAGGGTAAAATAACATGTTCAAACATACAAGGTCTCAAAATATCTACCTCTCATTTTTTTCCCTTTCAAAAGCTACTGGAGGATGTACTTCACCAATATGTGGGAGTAAATCAAGGAAAGGGGAAAAAACGGGATTTAACTAGAAACAGACCTGATGTAGAGAGACAAAGGGAATCTCTAGGATGCTGATGGGAGATGACAGCTGTGAACCAGTACAGAATGAAGCAGATCAGGATGTCAGATTTCTGCACAAAAATATTTTCCATGTTATCAAGTGTCTTCACCTTATTTTAGCACACTACCTAAAATTCTTGCATCTTTACTGTGAATAAATGCACTTCTCAACTTTCTTCATCTGTCTACAGGCTGTTGGGTTATATAATTTTTTGCTCCCTTTCCTAGCTCTTTGGTTTCCCACTCTCTAAACCAATTTCAAGTTAAACTTTTATTTAGTTCAGTATTTTTAAGAAATTAAATCAGGTCCAAACTTAGAATAGATTTGTGTTTGAAAGGTAACCAAACTAAACCCAGAATCAAGTTCAGAAAAAAGAAAAAAACCCTCAAAAACCAGAACTACTTTTGATTACTCCTTTTTGAGCTAGTAGTCCCATCCTGGTTCCAAAGGGGGAGTTCCTGGCAGCCAAATGTACATCTTTGTTATAGATAAAATTAGTTTTAACTCTTGGAGATTCTCATCCCCTTTCCACTAGACTATCATGGCTAGGTAGCTTATAGCAAAGTAACTCTTTCCCTTTTTCTCTAGGAAAATAATTGACACATCATGCATCCAAGGGTCTGTTTCAGACTTTGCAGCTCAGTGGAACTGTTTTGTTTTGTTAGGTGAAATTCTTGCCCAGCACAATCTCTTCTGGCCTAAATAAGCCACGTCTGACTATTTTCTAAGTTTCCTTTTCTTATGATTCTATTCTATCTAGACCAAATATATTCCAATTCCTCCAAGTTTCTATTCCCTCTTTTCCTGTCAGTGTTTGTATGGAAGGAGTGAAGAGAATCTGTGGAAAAGAAGTTTCATCTCAAAGAGTGTGCCAAAACCTTCCCCACAGGAGAGCTTCTCCCCCTTCTCATTCAAATGGACTGATGGGACACTGTTTCATGGAGCCAGATACAGCTTCTCCAAATAGCATTAAAATACTTGGAAGTAATATGCATGAAGTTAATTTCAACGTATTCTTCAGGCTCTGTTGTCCACCTTATGGCTCACAATGGTAAATTATTTGCCAGGAATTAAACATAAATAAGTTTTGTAGGTAAAGATGTGAGATTTGGCCCTCTGGGACCATGAAAGTCAAAGAAGATAATTACAAAAGCAGTAAGAAGTGCAGAAATCAATTATGACATTTGTTTTTCTTAATATATAATTTTACAAATAAGTTACAAATTATATAGTGGTATTTCATATAAAATATACACTTCCATCCTACTCATGTACAGTTGAACAGCAGTAAGAACAAAGAGATACGCTATGCATATGGAAAGGTCCTTATTTTGTTCCTAGCATTCTGAAGTAATGCAAATGATCTCCCAACAAGGGTAAACTGAGGGGGAGTCTCTTGCTGGATCATCATCTAAATTAATTCTACTGACCACTGGGCTTTCTTCTGCATGGCTCGAATTTCAGCTAGATCAGCTAATTTCATGAACAGGCATTAGCTACAGGTTTATAATATTTTTTTCCTACACTTATTAACCCCACATTGGCAGAGGATTTCTTTCTCAGGCATAGTCCCAGCTTCATAACCATAATCCCATGTTAGTTCTGTTCTTGCTTTCACATACCTAGAAAGTAGAAATTTTAAAAATAATCATAAATTACCCTGAATAACTACAAAATGAACCAAATTTGAGTGTATCAATTTTCATATTAACATCATTAACCATCCTCGAAAATATGGTTTTCTCTTTCTCTCTACCACCCACCAATTAGAAATGCTCTTTTATTAAGAATAATCATTTGAGTTATATTTCAAATCTACTAAAACTGTAAATAAGAAGAAACTTGTTAATATCCACAAGGAAGGAAGTGTGTTTTGCAAACAGTGGAACCCAGTAATGTGATAAGGCCTGTGGTATGGTAGTTGGGGGTAGTCTGGACTTAAAGATGTAGCATTCAGCATCATTTATCCTCTGAATTGAACTGGCTGAGACCTGACATTCTTTGCCTTTTCAGGCATTAAGTCTAAGAGAAAATAAGAATTAAAATTTCAGCTATTTAAGATTTTATTGACTACAAACAGTTTGGGATAACTGAATATTCTAGGGTACCAGATATTTGGGGCTATAGCACATAACTTCTTTTACTATCTTTCTATTGTTAAAGTCACAATTCAAAATTAAATCATATAAAAAGTTTTTCAAACCTGTTGGTGAAGAACGCCACCAATGGAAAATTCCTGTCATGTGTTTCTACAAAAACATTCTGTACCAAAAGATTTGGGCAACAACTATGCTGTTAAAAAAAATAAACACACACAGAGGTTAGATATAACATAAAGTTTGATACCTTGTTCTTTAAAGCATTAGAATACCATAGTGTTTCCAACACATCTCACTTATTTTTGTTTATTTCCTTTTTATTTCTGACTAGTGTATAAAATATCATAGCTCATTACAATTTTGTTGATGGTAGGAATCCATTCAGAAAAGCCCTGTTTTGACACTCTTACACCTTGCCAACAGAAATGCAAAATGGTACAGATCCCTACAGAAGATAATCTATCAATATTTATTAGTATTATAAATGCATTTATCTTTTGATTCAGCAATTCAATATCTGGGAGTGTATTTCACAGATATATCTGCACATGTATCCATGCATAAGATCATTCATTGAACACTGTTTTCAACAGTAGAGATATGGAAACAATCCAAGTATCTATCTAAAGAGGATTGGTTACATAAACTCTGGGATATCCACACAATGGAATTCTATGCAGCTATTAATATAAACAAAAAGAAGAAAGAGCTCTGTGTACAGATATAGAAAGATCTCCAGTGTGTACTGTTAATTTAAAAAACAAGGTGTAGTGAATATAATATGCTATCTTTTGTGTAAGGGGTAGGAATAAGAATACATATTTATATTTACTTGTATTTGCATAAAGAAACACCATAAGAATACACAAAAAAGTAATAAAAATGATCTTACTACAGAGGGTGGAGTGCGCAGGGTGAATGGGGGCAGAGTACATTTTTTTTAAACAAAACAAAAAGTTTAATATGAAGAATGTGTAAGACCTGAGTTTTACATCATAAGTCAAACAGACTCTTTGGAAAGGGTACCTGTGTAAGTAATCGATTTCTCTGCTGAACACGACCTTATCCTTTTTCCAAGGCTTCTAACATGATAATACTACTTCCTCCCATTACCACCATTCCAATATCGTTCTGTTGCCCACTGGCCGCCATCTCTGCACATTTATCTATCACCAGATTCATAAAGGGATCACATCCCAGCAATATTCCTCAGACGTGTTTGCCACCATTAAATTTCAATGATAACTTCCTGTCCATACATTTTTTTTCAGTTTGGGCCTGGTGAGCTTTACTCATGGTGCCTACTTGGCAGGGTCAGAGGGACCTTGAAACAGAATTCTATTTGGCTGTATGTATGTATGTATTCTCTAAGGCTTTTTACTTTATTTAAACTTTTAAATCATGTGAATGTATTGTATACATAGAAAATTAAATTAAAAAAGAAAGAAAGAAAAGCCCTGTTTTTTCCTCCTATAAACAAGGGAGGGATCCAGCTGGTGAAACCAACCATATCATTCTAGTGCAGCCACCATTCCACATAACCTACTGGAAAGAAATCCACAACAGTCCTTTGCTAGGGATCATTCTTTAATGATCTCCTGGCTCTCCTGGCATATTTCATAGCTCCTAGCATGTTTGGCAATAGTGTAGAAGTAGTGAAAGCAGTTGTAGGAAAGAGGAAGGGAGGAGAGGATTCTATTCCCTGTTAACCAAGTATCCTCCTAACTAGGAGAGAGAAAAAAGCCAAATAAACAGTTTATCTAGCAAGGACAAAAGCTCTTTGGTTTTAAAGATTTTTCTGATCTTCTGATGGGACCAGAATTACATATAAAATTATCACTGAACATCAACTTCAAACCATTCAAAAGTCACATTTTAAAGAGGTGTTGAAGGAATTCTCTGGTGGGCCAGTGGTTAGGATTCTACTTTCGCTGCTGAGGGCAGAGGTTCGATCCCTGGTTGGGGAACTAAGATCCCACAAGCCGTGTGGTGTGGCCAACAACAACAAAAAAAGAGGTGTTGAGCCTAGCAAAGGGAATGCATAGAAGAATCATGGGCCATGCATGCTTCCCATTACTTTAAAGGAAAAGTCAAAGCTGCCCATCCCACAGAGAGGAAGAAGAGCTCTGATACAGATCAAAGAGAAAAATTAAGGCCATATCCAGGGGCCAGTGTACTAGAGCGGACCTTTCCAAAGGATGTGCGGAGGGTATCAAAATTCCCATACTCCTTCCACGACTCCTCTTCACTCTCCTGGACAGGATAAGCAAGGATAAAGTGGAGCCCAGAGAGTAGAGGGCATGGAGGTGGCTTTCACATGGTCCAGTTGGCCAAAGACAGGAGAGCCTATATACACACTGGCACTAGAGGTTGAAAGGGATTTTTTTTCCCTGGAGGATTCCTGGGACCATACCTTCTTTGATAAGCATGTATGATGGTAGGAGTCAGGACAGAACAGCAGTCTGATGGGAAAGCTACAAGGTAACTGCAATTCCACCCTACACAGTAGTTATGGCCAATAATACAAATTATCCCTCTTATCATGAAGAGGTCAGGAGCCTTAAGTGTCAATGAACCTTAAAATCAGAGAAATCATAAATACTTCTCTGTATAAATGAAAATAAATCTCATTATATATATCCCAAACATACACAGAAAACGACTATGGTGTAGGAATAAAAAAAGGAGTAGGACAGTAAAATGCAATATTCTGATACATGCACTGCTTTTCTGTACTAAGGCACTAAATCACTCAAAACTTGGAGTAAGACATAAGTACTCCCAACTGCTTTTTTTTTTGAATAGTTAGAGGCATTTCTGAATAAGACATACCATATTATGTAAGACACAAAAGAGCAGCTTATTCTACGTGTCCCATTGTGATTTTTTTTTTGAAGTAACCAATCTTGAAAACCTTTCAATAAATATATATGATTTTCTTACATACCATTTCTTATAGCTTTCTTAAGCAATTGTTTACTGTGTGCTAGTACCCTTTAAGCACTTTATATATAATACATTTAATCTTTATAACATCCTAGACAGTTATTATTATTATCTCCATATTATAGAGGTGGGAAATACAGCATAGAGAGGTCAAATAACAAGGTCATATAAGTGGAGGACTGGCATTCTTTTTTTTTAAATTGAAGTACAGTTGATTAGGACTGGCATTCTAATCCAGGTAGTCTGGCTTTGGAATCTGTTAATCATATTTTCCTTATGATTTTGTTAAGAGGCCTAGAAAGAAAGGGTTTAGATACAGGAATCTCAGCCCATGTACTCACATTAAGGAAGCGGCCCACATTTCCTTCTTTTGTGGCATCCAATAAAAACACATTCCCTTTATTGAACTTCTTTAGAGAATCACATAAAGCACTCTTGGTTTCACTTGGTAATTCTTTATCACAAAAGACCTGCTGGTTTCGACATGCTGGAGATTTTCCCTCTTGGGGCTTTTGTATCTCAACCTCATTCTGAACATCCAGTGTGACTGCTTGGTGACATCTGCCTCCTGACGGAGTTTCTTCTCTACATTTAGTTATATCGATCACATCTAAATCAATCACAGGGTTGTCTTCAGAATCTTCAACTTGGTTAGAGCTTGAGTCCTCTAACAAACATTTTGGAAGGAATTGTCAGGAAATATAATTGGCTGAGCAATAGTGTTGAGAGCAACAATACTAATTAAATGCAAGCTGAGCTGTGTTAATTACTGCTAATCCTTACAATATATTAAGGTAGACAGTACTCCTATTTTACAAATGAAAACTTCGAACCTCTGAAGGCTTAAGGGATTCACCTAACTAGCAATAATAATGAGAAGTGGGGTAAGAAATGCAGAAATATCTGACTCCAAAGTCTTCCTTCTTTCTACTACACAACAATGCCGTTTTATGAATCTGTATACATGTTGCTTCCTGTTACTATATTTAATCCTCTTACTATATTTAATTTCTACTCCTTAGAAACTGACTTACCTCTCTTCAATTTTGGAATATGCATTTAAGTATATTCTAAACAGCAATAACAGACAGGGTACTTAGGGAGCACTTTCGGCCTTTAAGATACCAATGAAAGGCCTGAGGAGACCCTGATGGGGTGTCCCTCTATAAATCCCAATAGCTTTAACTATTGCTATAGGTTTTGTATATGTTAGTGTTTGGTGTTTTTGCTAGATGATCATTCAATAATTACACTTTTACAAACAACAGTACTTTAGAAGATGAACTGCTTATTTTTCTCATCCAATAATGAAAATAATTTTTTGAAAATATTCAAAAGTATGAATACATGTCAAATGGAATAAGTAAAATGGTTTATTTTTAGATTTATTTTTAAAAAGTCTCTTGTTGGAATATTACTCAGCCATAAAAAGGAATGAAATGGAGCTATATGTCATGAGGTGGATAGACCTAGAGTCTGTCATACAGAGCGAAATAAGACAGAAAGAGAAAAACAAATACTGTATGCTAACTCATATATACGGAATCTAAAAAAAAAATGGTACTGATGAACCCAGTGACAGGGCAAGAATAAGGATGCAGACGCAGAGAATGGACTGGAGGACATGGGGTTGAGGGGGCGGGGGGCCAAGGGGAAGCTGGGACGAAGCGAGAGAGCAGCACAGACATAGATACACTACCAACTGTAAAATAGATAGCTAGTGGGAAGTTGCTGTATAACAAAGGGAGATCAACTCGATGATGGGTGATGCCTTAGAGGGCCAGGACAGGGACAGCGGGAGGGAGTCATGGGAGGGAGGGGATATATGTATAAATACAGCTGATTCACTTTGGTGTAACTCAAAAGCTGGTACAAGAGTGTAAAGCAATTATTTTCCAATAAAAAGCTTTAAAAAAAAAAGTCATTTGTGCTGCCTAATTCAGTAGCACGAAGAAATTATACTTCTCTAAAATTAATGTTTTTGATGTAATCATCACTGTTGCTGGCTGCCATTCCTACATGTACTCATATTTTAATCATGGGTTGCGTGTAAGCCATAATAGGACATAACTAATTTTTGTAGTGTCTGCTATATACATTGTAGCAGTCAGTGAAAATGACAAAAGAACCAAAAGCAACAGTACTGTATGGCTCACATGCGTTAAATGGTGATATATCAGAATGTCATCCCAAAATATGCATCTTTGACATAAGGACTATTTTGAGTTAAGGGCAATTAAGCAGCAATAAAGGAAAAGCTCTCAGCCCTCCCCCACCTGTCTAAAATCAGGATATAAATTTACAAAGGTGTCCCTCCTTCTATAATACTAGGAAGGACAAAAGTTAATTACCAGAGACAACTTTAGACCTTTATCAGCTTGGAGACTGAACCAGAACAATCTGCATAACAAACTTGACTAATTACCCTTTATCTACCACTGGTTTCACATACATCTGCATTCCCACCCCGAGAGATTCAAACTCCTTTTTTCCGTTGTTTTGTTGCTCCTCTAGAAAGTTATTGTTCTTTGACGAAGATGCTAGATAAGCCAGAGTTCTAAGCCACCTCTTTGAGTTACTTATCTCTGAGTACTCACATGTGTTATGTGTATAAGACACATACTAATAAACTTTTGTTTTTCTCTTGTTAATCTGTCTTTTGTCAGTCTAATTTATAGGGCCCTAGACAACTTAAGATAGGCAGGAAGAGATTTTCCTCCTCTACAGGTGAAATTATTCTAAGCGCCTTTTCTTGATACATCTTTTCTGTCAAGGAGCTGCCTTGCCTCCCCCAATCTCCATCCTTTAAGACCACATGGGGAGTTGGGGGTGCAGATGTGAGGAAGCCCAAAGGGAGAAGAGGCAATGGTTTGGTCAGTTCCCCACAAAGGGTCATGTCTCAGCAATGTCTCTCCACTGACAAATGAACCAAAATGCAGGCTTGTCAGGTTGTGATATTAACCATGGCAGGTCTAGTAACACTGAAAGATAAGCACCCAGGGTAGCAATGTTTCCACTTTTTGCTAAGCATTCCAGCAGCAGCACTGGCTGAAATACTGCAGGAGAATGATATGTCTTTATTTTTAAAGGGGCCTAAACAAAAAGAGGAAATAACTGTGTCGGACAATGCTTCCAAAGCCACAGATGGACTATGCAGACTCAGAGCTGTCCACCCCATTCTCCTGCCATGCATCAGGTCATGGCGGGCACCTAGACCAGGGGTCAGCAAACTTCTGTAAGGGGCCAAATAGTAAATACTGTAGACTTTGTGGGCCACATGGTCTCTGCTGTGACTATTCAGCTCTGCTGCTATAGTGTGAAAGTAGACAGAGACACTATGTAAATGAAAGAGTGTGGCTCTGTTCCAATACAACTTTATTTAGGATAATTTTCAAGTGTCACAAAAGTATTATTTATCTTCTCATTTTCTCTCAGTTATTATTTAAAAGGTAAAAATTATCTTAGCTCACAGGCTATGCATAAACAAGCATTAGACTGGATTTGGCCCACCAATCACAGTTTGCCAACCTCTGATCTAGACAAGTAGAAACTCTTCTAACAAATCTAGCATTTCTGTTATGGAGTCTGAGAAAATGAACCACAAGTACTGAGCAAGAGAGACAAAAAGGCAGAAGACGCAGGCAACCACAGAGTGAAACAAAGCCTACTTCTCATTTCCTTGGCTTTAGAGTTCAGATGTACTTGAGTTGGTTTAAATCCACCATTATCTTCTGATGTGATAGACTCTGAGGAAGTAAATCCCTTAAAAGAAAACAAGGAAGATGTCTTTACTTTCTAGGTCAGGAAAAAGAATTTAATTTAGCAGTAAGGCCTCTTTCATCAAGTGTCAATCTTCACAGGCTATAGCTACTAGATTAGTTTTGAAAGCCTCAAAGTTGATATTCTAAGGAATCTTTGAAGTGATGGAGCCCTTTTGGCTGTATTCTAATCCTAGGCACTTCAGTGAGCAACAGCTATGAAAATTATAGGGACTGTCAAGACATTCTTTAGGCATTATAAATTCAAAATAAAATTCAAATACACCTCTTTGTACCCCTCAATTCTAATGCCAGATTATAAATTTGGCTTCAACTATAAGACAGGCAAAGATTAAAAACACTCTTTGGCTAGTTACTTCAAAGAAAAGGTTAAAGGAACTGCCTATCTCCCTGTGTTGCAGACATTGCAGTCATCTTAAATGATGATGGTAACTTTTAAAAAGGGGTATACGCTTAGCACAACGCTTGGCATTCAGCTAAATGCTCAATACATGTTGACCATTATTAGTACTATTCATGTATGTCAATGGTCAACATGTGTTGAACACTTAGTTGGGTGTCAAGCACTGTGTTACACAAAGTTTCCAATGTTTATCTCATTTAATCCTCTTAACTCTGAGATAGATACTATTATTCTCATTTTACAGATAAAGAAATGCAGACAGAGAGATATCAACCAGCTCGTAAGCTGCAGTGTTGGAGGGCAAACCCAAGTCTATGTGATCCCTTGGACCAATCTTTTCATAATCATGTAGTACTGAGGAGGTATGTACTGTATGTTACCAGGCAGAGGGCAAATATTTACACAACACCTAGGGCAGAGTTTTTATTTTTCATCAATAAGCCTTACCATGAACTACCATTATGCCTGCCTGTTCTTTTTCCTACATCGTTCTGTTTCAAAGTTACAGTCTCTCTCTGACTGTAGTTACTCTTCTCAGCAAAGACTGAAAAGTGTACCTTCAGAGACTCTCATGTAAAATGTTGCTTTCTGGATGATTCTTTCATTAGGCTGCTTCTCTTCTTTCTCCTACATCTCACAACCATATCTCCTTAACCTAAATTACTCCATCCTTTTTTCTTATTATGTATCAACTTTTGAACACTTTAGTTTCTTCTACAAATTCTTAGACTAGATAGCTCTCAGTCTAAGTAGAATCCACTGTTAGATCATGACCAATATTCTCCTTATATACCTAAGCTGGGAATATGCCAACCACCATGGAGGATACTAAGTAAATAAAACATAGTCCTAACACTTTAACAGCACCATATTACAAAATAATAATAATCCTACACATTATTAAGTAACACAAACAATCTGAACTAAGTAATTGTTAATATTCTCACAGGGGCACCATCTACATTTTGCAGTTTTTACCATCTTTTTCCCATTGTGTTCAATAATGGCCGTCTTGGTTTTAGGACTTCTAATGACTGAATGATACTGAATTCTTGAAATACTGTTATATTTCATTTCTCTGAAAAGGAAAAAAAAGTTATTCTGTGTATCACTAAAAATGCTCTTGCACTGAGCCCTGAAATATAGATAGCATCACTGTTACATAAACACCCATTAGAAATTAATCTAAGTTACAACATCTACGCTTACCCCTCACTAGAAGAAGAAAGTATTATCATATTTTGAAGTCAATCATTTTTGCGGTACAGATGAGCCGATTTGCAAGGCAGAAATAGAGACAGAGGTAGAGGGAAAACATTTGGACACCAAGCGTGTTAAAGGAGGGGGTGGGATGAACTGGGAGATTGGGATTGACATATACATACTAATATGTATAAAATAGATAACTAATGAGAACATGCTGTATAGCACAGGGAATTCCACTTCGCTGTACAGTAGAAACTAACACAACATTGTGAAACAACTATACCCCAGTTAAAAAAAAAAAGTCAATCATTTTTGAAGTATATTATAAAAATGAAGAAAATCTAAGAAAAGCTTCACAAATAAAATGGTGACAGAAAATAAAAAGAACTACAAAAGTTATGACACCCATAAAGAACCTGATTAGAGTCAAAGTTTTCAAAGGTAAAACTCCACAAATGGAAAATGAGGAAATAAAGTATGTTGGCTAGATTTTTAAATCTAAGTGCCCTAGATTGCTCACAGTGTTAAACTTACAACTGTGAAGCAAGTTAATATATAGGAGATATATCGGAGTGGGGGTGGAAAGTAAGAAAGAAAGAGGAATGAGAAAGAACTACTCCTGATCAATAGTACACAGTATAGGCACAAAAACAGAAATACAGATCAATGGAACAAAATAGAGAGCCCAGAGATAAACTCACGCACATGTGGGCACCTTATCTTTGACAAAGGAGGCAAGAATATACAATGGAAAAAAGACAGCCTCTTCAATAAGTGCTGCTGGGAAAATTGGACAGCTACATGTAAAAGAATGAAATTAGAACACTTCCTAACACCATACACAAAAACAAACTCAAAATGGATTAAAGACCTAAATGTAAGGCCAGACACTATAAAACTCTTAGAGGAAAACATAGGCAGAACGCTCTATGACATACATCAAAGCAAGATCCTTTTTGACCCACTTCCTAGAATAATGGAAATAAAATCAAGAATAAACAAATGGGACCTCATGAAACTTAAAAGCTTTTGCACAGCAAAAGAAACCATAAACAAGACAAGACAACCCTCAGAATGGGAGAAAATACTTGCCAATGAAGCAACTGACAAAGGATTAATCTCAAAAATATACAAGCAGCTCATGAAGCTTAATACCAAAAGAGCAAATAACCCAATCCAAAAATGGGTGGAAGACCTATATAGACATTTCTCCAAAGAAGACATATGGATGGTCAAGAAGCACATGAAAAGCTGCTCAACATCACTAACCATTAGAGAAATGCAAGTCAAAGCCACAGTGAGGTATCACCTCACACGGGTCAGAATGGCCATCATCAAAAAATCTAGAAACAGTAAATGCTGGAGAGGGTGTGGAGAAAAGGGAACTCTCCTGCACTGTTGGTGGGAATGTAAATTGGTACAGCCACTATGGAAAAGAGTATGGAGGTTCCTTAAAAAACTAAAAATAGAACTACCATATGACCCAGCAATTCCACTCCTGGGCACATACCCATAGAAAACCATAATTCAAAAAGACACATGTACCACAACATTCACTGCAGCACTATTTACAATCGCCAGGATGTGGAAGCAACCTAAATGCCCATCAACAGATGAATGGATAAAGAAGATGTGGTACATATATACAATGGAATATCACTCAGCCATAAAAAGGAATGAAATGGAGTTATCTGTACTGAGGTGGATGGCCCGAGAGTCTGTCATACAGAGCAAAGTAAGCCAGAAAGAGAAAAACAAATACCATCTGTGAACTCATACATACGGGATCTAAAAAAATGGTACTGATGAACCCAGTGACAGGGCAAGAATAAAGATGCAGATGTAGAGAATGGACATGAGGACATGGTGTGTGGGGGGTGGGGAGGGGGAGGGGCCTGAAGGTGAAGCTGGGATGAAGTGAGAGAGTAGCACTGACATATATACACTACCAAATGTAAAATAGATGGCTAGTGGGAAGCTGCTGCATAACACAGGGAGATCAACTCATCTGATGGGTGATGACTTAGAGGGCTGGTATAGGGAAGGTGGGAAGGTGGGAAGGAGTCGTGGGAGGGAGGGGATATGGGGATATATGTATAAATACAGCTGATTCACTTTGTTGTACAGCAAAAACTGGCACAACAGTGTAAAGCAATTATATCCCAATAAAGAGCTTAAAAAATAATATATAGTATAGATCACTCTTGATTGGGTTCATAAGATCTTACTCACATAATAGGCTCTTTGGAATTATTATTGAGCTTAGGTGGACATTCCTCAGTCACAGCACTTCTAGGATGTGTCTCCAGTTCTAATGGGATAACTTCAACCTCACAATCTGCAACTTCTATTTTCCTCTTTTTTGAAAACATATTTTTCATAATATTCTCTTCTTTTCCATTTTCATCAATAGCATCAGGTTTCTCAGTGTTAGATCTGCTTAGTAATCTTCCTAGAAGAAAAAAGTAAAAGAGCTTAAAACGACAAAAAATAACACAATTACTAACAACAAAAGGGCATCTCTTCTACTCTATTACTAAACCACCCTGTAAGGTACACCTTATTTCTAGAATGAAGATAAACACTAACTCATCCTAGAAAACCACTGCAAGAAATAATATATAAAAGAGCAAGAAGAGATTTCATATCTTCCAGTATATCAAAAAATATAGGGCATCTAAAAGTGTCTGTTGTGGTATAACATGAAAGAGAAGAGATTTAGCTACAATAATATAAAACAAAAATACAGATCAGAAAGCATTCTAGAAAATTAGAGAGGTGAAATCTAGTCTTAAAATTGCAGCTTTTGTGTCTAGTTATAAATGCTTTATCATTTAAAACCTTTACTTTTTATAAAGTGACCTATTTAAATCTGTGGTGATATGTGCCTATTCTCATATTAAGCCTTAGTGTAATTAAAATCTTAGTCTGAAGTTTACACATTTTCTTTCAAGGAACTCAAAATTATAATTAATAAGTCAAAATCAGCAGCTAGATCAGAGAGATACCTTAGGTGCATTTTCTAGCAATGCAGATAAAGCCAATGAATGATACTTCCTGGATATCATTTGGCATTTTACGGGCAGCTGACTTTCACCAAAGGGTTATTTTGAGAAATATGAAAGATGAATGTCTAGGCAAGTTGTGTAATATGTGTCTCTGTAAGTGCTGTGTGGCAGGGATCCAGGTGTGACTATTCTGAACTCTGATAATTCTTGCCCTCACTGAAGTGAACCTGGAATTTCAGACTAGGAGGGTTGCTCTAGTCCCTGCTGCCTAGCACATTTCCTTCAGACTGCCTCGAGAGCTGTGTTTCTCCAACCTTTCTCATTTCATGGTACACACAGAAAGTAAGGATTTTTGCCTGACACTCTGGGGTAAAAGGAAGAGACTGCTAGAGACCAACGTGTCTGGCCTGTGGGATATGGTCTGAAAGAATCAGTAATTGCAAAACTGTAACACGCTGGTTGGCAAGTTTTGTTCAGAACGTGGGTAACTCTCAAGTCCCTGAAATGCAGTGCACTGCTTTGCCTGAATCATCACCTGAAGGTATTTATTACAACGTTAACTTGTTAAATTCTAATAGCTCAAGACATTGAACAAGACAGTCTTTGATTAATAATCTTTACATTAACAAATCAGTCATTTAGATTTCCAATTTAAAAAGCTTTTTTACCTAATCCCAAAGCACCTGCAGCCACAGTTATCACAAAAAATGTGATAACCCAAGTTTTATCCCTTAGCCTTTCTCTCTTGGAACACCTGATACCTCCCCTAAGGTATTTCATCCCTTTAGTGCTCAGTTTCCCAGTCACTTGTCTTCTCTGATGCTCCTCCTATATATTATTGTTCTTGTCCCTGCTATAAGATCTCAGTGGCCCTGAGATTCAGAAACGTAGATCTTACTATAGAGTAATGTGAAAGTAAATCTTTGCCTTACCTGAATAAATGCAAACAAACGTCCCTCTGTCAATGTCATCTAGGCAGCGTACTCCCCATCCCTTCTTCTCAGTTTTGAACACTTGTAGCCTCACTTGAGGTCCATGCTGGACAACTCGGTTTTGACACATTCGTCGATTACACTTGCACAACAGGCTACATTCATAAATGCTGGCAATAAAATACACAACAGAAAAATCAATCAGACATCTTAAATTAAAAGCAAAAGCACTTTATATTGTTACCTCACCGATAATTACCGAGGGAGACAGACTAAGTGTGAAGGCTCCTAGAGCTAGACTGCCTGGTTCCCATCATAGCTCCAGCATTTACTAGCTGCGTGACCTTGGATTAACCCTCTGTACTTCAATTTTCCATTTTTAAAATGGGGATTATATGATACTGCCTACTTCATACGGTTGTTTTGTGAAGATTAAATGAGTTGGTATTTACAAGGTGCTTGAGACAACGCCTGGCACATAGTAAAAGTTAGCTCTTTAAAAATGTCTGGCAATGTCTACAAAGAAATTGTCTGGGAAGGGAAAGTCTAGGAAGGAAAATTTTCTGTTTATTTTTATTAGTAACAACCGTGAAAGGTTGAAAATTCCCAATTCTCAGACGGGCTTTGCATAGTATATTTCTTAATGGGGAAACATCTACCCAAAGTAAGCTAACCCTAGCGGGGTAAGAGTCAGCCTCAAAGCAGATGAGTGTCAAGTATAGTCTGTATGTTACATGCATGCTCTCTGAGTTCCATTTCCAAGAGCAAATATACAGGTTTTTTAATTTCTTAATTTAGATTTTTGGTATACGAAATTAAGATTTAACAACATTTACAAGACTATAGGCCACAATAATAAAGTACCCTCCTTCAAAGATATAAACACCCTGCAACAAATCCCCAAGGTATCTTACCCAGTAGGTATCTGTCTCTGCAGTCTTTTATATTTATATCCAGTGGTTATTTTATTACTCGACAAGGGGCAAGTCTTAGCATTCTTTGCTGTCAGTTGAAGACATGCACATTTTGTTCTAAAAGGAAGGCAATGGATGGAGAAGTCAGAATAAAAAAGCACCAAGTTAACTAAAGACGCTGTCTTGGCAAAAGTGTAAAGAATGTAATTGTATTTAGAACATTTGTTTGGCTCATGGACTGTTAGACTTCTTTCCTAAATAAAAAAGACCTCTTTGAAAGATAACATCTACCAAATGTTTATAAATAATTATAGATTGCCCTGTACCTGTTTGCTCATGAAATAAAAACCTTACGAGTTCGAATTTTAACTTTTCAAAAATTCCTTTCATTTCCTACTCAGCAAAAGCTTCTTTGTGAAAATTTTGTCTGCTCTCTCACAATGGATAAACTTATGTGTGTCAAACTCAAAAGGGCATATATGGTTTTGTAAATGTCTTATATTCTCTCTCCCTCCAATGGCATGCAAATAGATTGGGGAGACATGTTGCGTTATCTGGCTACCGCAATCTATTTTTCATAACATTGCTAACCAGTAAACATGCAACCACAAAAAAATTTTCCCTCTAACTATTTAGATGACTATCTAACATGACAGGGACTTATAACTGGATAGGGAGTAAGGAACCTGATTATCTCAGCTATAAACCAGATATGTGACCACTGGTAAGCTGGTTAAAAACCCCTGAATCCTATGTCTCCTATGTTGAATTGTAAGTGACTTTAAGATCTTTTCTTCTATGATTCGCTTCTGTATTTTTCTATATACACATGTCAGAGTGGTAACTACTGTTTGAAACAGAAAAAAAAGCAATAAATTCATTAATTTGAATTCTATTTACAGGTACAGAAACCGAATGTTGCTTTTTTCAGTATGAGTTTGTTTGCAAAGTTTAAAAAGTACAGAAAAATACAAACAATATATAATAAACACTCATATTTTGACCATATAGAATTTGCTGTCATCATTTTGTCTACTCCTTTTATCTGTGCATTTACAGTTGACCCTCGAACAACATGAGTTTGAAATGCGTGGGTCACTTATACGTGGATTTTTTTCCTCAAGAGTAAATACCACAATACTACACGATCCACGGTTGGTTGAATGCTCGGATGTGGAACTACAGGTATGGAACCACTTATATGGAGGGCCAAGTACGTTATATGTTACATTTTTGACCGATATACGTTACATGTTAGGTCAGTACCCCTAACCCCTGCATCATTCAAGGGTCAACTGTAATTTAAAACATATATACTGTACATATGATCTTCCTTTTAAAAAAAAAATTACAGATAAAACCAAACTCTCAAGAGGTTTGGTGAGGCATCCTTTATACTTTTACATAGAATGTATTGTTTGAAAAAAAGTACTACAGTTTTTACCCTACAACTTGTTTTTTCATTCAATATAATGTTTTTGAGACCCATTTGTGTTATATACAAATCTAGCTGGTTCCTTTTAAGTTTTCCACAGCATTTAGACATACAATTAAGTTGCTTGGTATACAATTAAGTTGCTTCTAGTTTTCAATACAACAAACAAGGCTGCAATATCCTTATTCCTATGCACATGTGTAAGCATCTCTAGAGTAGTAGCTTTCAAATATTTGTGACTATGACTCACAGTAAGAAATGTGTTTTCTTCATGATCATACAGAGGCATGCATATTTATATGTGTGTGTACGTGTATAAGCAGAAATAACAGTGGCATGAAACTACGTACCTTTTCATGTGTGATACACGTGGGTACTTTCTGTACTATTTAATTTTTAAAATGCTAGTTACAAGTGATTTTACATCCTATTAAACCTGTAGCCTGAAAAACAATGCCCTAGATAGACTTAAAAGTACTGCTGCTGGCAAGGTATGCATGTCTTCGACTGTTGTGTAATTGTGTGAACACCCTCCTCCCTCCCCCCAAATGACTGTCTGGCTTGGTACAGAATTCTAGTTTTACATTTATTTTCCTTCAGCATTTTAAGCTAATATGCCTCCTTTCTGTCTTCTATTATTTCTGATGACAAGTGTGTTATCAATCTATTTTTCTTCTTTTCTGTCTGATAGTGTGAGATTTACTCTTTGTCCTAGATACTTTTTAAGTTGCATCATGATATATTTAGATATACAGTTCTTATTTTCCATTCCTACGACACAGTAGACTTTTTCACTCTGAAGGCTCCTGTCTTTCTTCAATTCTGGAAAATTCTCAGCTATTAGCTCCTTCAATGATGCTCTTTTCTTCTGAGATGTATGTTAGAACTTTTCATTTACCCTCCATAGTTTTTAACCTGTAAATTTATTTTCCCCATATCTTTATCTCTTTGCATTCTGGGGGAATCTCTTTAGTTTTCCCTTGAAATTCCCTAATTCCTTCTCCAACTATACCAATGCTACCATTTAGCCCATCTATTTAGTTTTTTATCCCAATGACCATATATTTTATTTCCCATATTTCCAAATGATTCTTTAACATATACAATATACTTAAAAAAAATAATCTTTTCTTGTTTCATGGATGCTAATATTTATCTCTCTGGACATTTTAAACATACCTAAAGTCTCTTTCAGTCAGATTCTACAATTATCTCTGATTCTTCAGGTGTGAATTGTGCCATTTGTTGGGACTTATGCTTCCTTCATGGTCCTAAATGTCTTTGTGTGCTTTGACTGTTTGAAATCATACTTTATATGGAGTTTACTCCTGGGTGCTCCTCTACACTGGCTGCTTTCCTCATTGCTCTGGCTCCAACCTATGGGTTTCACAGCTCTAAACCCAGTTATTAATACAATTCCAGGCCTGGTGAGTTATTAGCCTACTTTCCCGCCTTGTGCAGCTCCCCATTTCCATCCCTCCAGAGAGCTCAGTGCCCATTCTCTGCCATGCATGGGACATGTTTAATTCCCATTCCTGTCAGGATTAGAATCCCTGGCTATAGTGCTCATGTCCAATTCCAGATCCCAGTGGGCTTCAGCTTCTGCCTATTTGGTGACTTCTCTTGTAATTTCTGATCAATAGATGAAAATATGTATGCTGGTGGTGCATGTTACATGGGGGTTAGTTCACACAGCCTAAGGCAAAAATCACATACGAATAAGTGAGAATCACATAAGAATACGAATCATATAAGTCAAAATTATTCTTCAAAAAACCCCGTTAAACTGACCATAAAGTACAGTAAACACTGTCCAACAGTTTTTTCCCTCCAGCACTGAAAGAGATTGGGCTTGGACAGATGTACATGGGTTACATTTAGAGGCAATGCTTAAACAACAACAACTTAAATGTAAACAGAATAAAACTTAGCACAGAAAAAGATGAAAAAAACAAAACAAAACAAAAAACTTAGCACAGTGAGAGCTTTCCTCTATGACAGACCTAAAGGAACTGAGCCAAACTGAGGTAACAGCAGATTTATATCTCATCTCATACTCCTGAGAGGATGGTGAAAATTACTATCTATGTAATTTAAATTATTTCTCTTTCTCTCTCTCACACTTTTTCTTTCTCCTAGTACAGGCAGCTAAATTTGCACTAAATTAAATGTACACAGAACGCAACTCCACTCTACATATGCAAACCTACAAATACCAGTAAATTACACACACTTAAAACAAAATGGTTGTTAAAGTCTTAATATATTAGAACATATTTTCATTTTTTTAATGGAATGTTGATTTTATGATCAGGAGAGGCACCATTAACTTCCTAAAAAGTAGCAAGGAGGGACCTCCCTGGTGGTCCAGTGGCTAAGACTCTGCACTCCCCATGCAGGGGGCCCGGGTTCGATTCCTGGTCGGGGAACTAGATCACACGTGTCACAACTAACAGTTTGCAGGCCACAGCTAAAGGTCCCACAACTAAGACCCAGTGCAACCAAATAAAAAAATAAATATTTTTTTTAAAAAAGTATAAATACAGCTGATTCACAGTTGATTCACTTTGGTGTACCTCATAAGCTGGTACAAGAGTGTAAAGCAATTATATTCCAATAAAGAGCTTTAAAAAAAACCATAAAAAATCAGTACACAGTAACTCAAATAACATTTTTTATGAAAAATATTTTTTAAAAATATTTACTGAGAAGAGTGTCATTGCTTTTAAGTGTGCAAATCTCTTTTGTTTTAATAGATGATACATCTGCTTCTGTTGCAGTATGTTGTTTTTGCTAAAGTATATGAAGAAAGTTTGAAGAAGTAGTTTTCAGATAGTTGTGGGTATTCTTTGAGGCTACAACAAAATATGACAAGTGGTAATTTTTTTAAAGTTGCTTTCAGTGTGGTATAAGAAAATCATATGCGTAAAATTTTGTAATCAATTTCATTAAAATCCATCATTCTGTCCTGCTCTTCAACCAGACCTTTTGCACACACATGATTATGTAACTTCATACAGTGTTCATTTTGAAAATATCAGCTTAAAGTTATACAGAACTTTCAAATGTTGGCAGTTTTCATCATATAGTTTCAAAAAATCACATGCTAATATAACCCCAGAATCTCATTTAAAATGTCTTTAAATACTAGGTGGCTATTAAGGTCCTGGTAACGGATAAATAATTTTCAAAATTCTCATTTTTGCTTAAAAGCTTGAATTCTATGTTCATAGATTATTGCTGTCGGTTGTTTTCTTTGAAAGAACAGGCTAACTGCATTCTTTTCATGAGAAAATATCTGGTAAATTCCCTAGTCTGAATAACCATACTTTGTCCATTTTTCTTTAAAGTAAAAAGTTTTTTTCCCCACCAAAGAAAGACTAATTCAGCTCACAGCTCAAACAAATGCTTTTCCCCCAGACAGGCAATGTTCTTTAATATGCAGTAGAAGTTCTAAGTGCAAACTTCCTATGTCATTAAAAACATATGTAATCAGAGGATGAGATTTAAAGAAATTAATAAATTTGCTGGTTCATGAAGAAAAAAAAAAGTATCAAGGAAATGATTTGCAAAAGTAAAATACAACATATAACATAATGGTTAGGAGCATGAGTTCAAATCCTGGTTCTTAAATTTGTTGACCTTATACTTGGCTTCTCAACTTCCTCATTTGTAACATGGAAATAATATTGCCTACCCCATGGGATTTTGTGAGAACCAAACAAGAAAATATATGTAAAGCACTTGTCACAGTGTTTGGCACAGTTACATGGCATTAGCTATAACTGTTGCTATTAACAGTATGGTACTAGATAAAAGGGAATACTTATCCTTGGAAGAAATATTCCCAAATTACTAAAATAACTGGTGAAGAGTTTTTTTTCCTATTGCTAATGAGAGAGTGCATCTTTCTATTTCAGATTCTTCATGAACTGGTTTTAGATAGACAGACACATAGACAAAACTGATACACAGCAGGACTTCTTGACAAGTACCCCTACATTCAGAAGGTTTTTTTGAAATGCCGTATTTTTCTACTCACATGTCTATGCAGCCCTCAGAACAGTCACATGAATCAGTAAACATGTTGGAAAAGCTGTTTAGATAATATGCTCGTGGCCACATAGTCTTTCTGTACTTAAACTGTGGAAGCTTTCTATTGTCAATTTCATTACAGAAAGAAATGGGCACCGATTCCACTCCATTGCTAATATCCACATCAGAAACAATTTCTTCTTGCTGTGGGTAATTCCGAGTCAACTGAACATAGGTATTGAAAGAAAAGTTATCTGTAAATAGAAAGTTACACTCTGTCTCAAGCAGGTAACGAAAAACTTCCTCCATGTTTCGTAGACTCCTTCCACAAGGGGTTTTATAACTCACGTGGAGTGCTGAAGAATGAGAGTTTGTCTTCGCATGTCGTCTTTGGAAGTGGCATTTGATTGGTAGCTGCAGAGGGTTTTCTCCCTTGAAGGTAAGTGGCATTTTCATCAGACAGGCACCAGAGCAGTCATGCTTTTGGTAGGATAAATTTGATGATGATTCTTTTTCTCTGAAGTCTCCAACTTTATTTTCCAGAGGGGGAATTTCTTTATTTACTGTAGATCTGTTTAAAATTAATTATGTATTAGTACCTCAAATTTATATCACAATCCCCATTTTTAAAAAACACTGCACACTAAGGTGGTATTTAATTCCTATTAGCTTCTTCTGAGACAACACTAAAATTAGCCAGATTCTGAAATAAACATCTATGTTCTGCAGCCATATAAAATTATACCTGAAGGGGTTTTTTTCTTCTGGACACGTGGTATTTTTTTCCAGGACCACTTCTTCAACTGGGTGTCCAATAATTCAGTTCACTTCTGACACTATCTACCTGGAGTCAGCATCAGATTTCAGAAGTTAAAGGGCTCAGTCCCATAAGACTGCCCCCTCCCTAGAGGCTGGAAGGTAGGGCTGAAAGTTTTAGGCTTCTAACCAAGGTTTAGCCTTTCTGGCATCCAGTCCCCCATCCTGAAGTTAACTAGGAGACCCTTACCAAGTCATTTCATTAGCACACCAAAGACATTCCTGCCGCTCAGGAGATTACAAAGGTTTTAGAAGCCATGTGCTAGGGACCCAGACAAAGCAAGTATCTTTCTTACTATACCACAATCTAATTTCAAAATATTCCAGAAAGCTGTGATTATAGCTGTAAGTTTTTGCTACATCTACACCAATAGCACCTAGCAAATTTAGAGTTCATTTAGGACATGAGTTCAATAAAGACCTGAGGAAGGTTATGTCTTCAGACAAGCTTGGTTCAAGCAACAAACAGTAAGGGCTAGCCAAAAAAATAGCTAATTCATTAAGAATTATTTATGCTGTTTTTTTTTTTTTTGCCTTCAACAATTGTACCAACTGAACTTTCCCCATAATATATAACCCACCCGGTCTCATATCAACAAATCTGAAAATGGTAAACTACAGGAGAAAATGGAGAGGTTATTGACTTTAAGAAAAAAAATCTGTTAGGATTCCACGTGTTTTGAACTCAGGTTTTACACTTCCATAAAAAAGCCCCTAAGTTTTGTTTTGCATAATATTTTCTATCTACCTCTAGGTATCTGTTATTTATTATAAAAGTAACACAGGTATTTTAGAAAATTTTTTATACTCACTATATAAAGCAGCAGTGTCCAACAGAACTTTCTGCATCGATGGAAATTTCTATATCTGTGCTGTCCAATGGGTTAGCCACTAGCCACATGTGGGCACCGAACACCTTTCAATGTGGCTACTGCAACCAAAGAACTGAATTTTAAATTTCATTTTAATTAATTCAAATTTTAATAACCACATGTAGCTAGTTGCTACCATAGTGAATGCACAGTTAAGAGGTTCCTCATCTTTTTTTCAGCTGGATAGTAATCCTCTGCACAAATTCCACAATTTATAAATCTAGTCTTCTATTATTTTCAATCTCTTGCTATTACAAATCACGATGTAATGAATAACCTTGTACATAATAATTTCATATGTGTAAAGATATCCCAGAAAAGGGAGTGCCAGGTCACAGAGTAAATGCATTAGTAATTTTGTAAAGACTGCTTAATTGCTCTCCATGGGGTGAGCCTCTCCAGTAATTTATGAGAGTGCCTGTCTTCACAGAGCCTCATCAATCAACGGATCTTGATACTTCTGGATTCCTGATAATCTGACAGTGAAAGGATGTTTTATAATATATATAGATATATAATCTTTTAATGCTGAAAACATTTGTTTCCAATTTTTCTCTCTGTTACTACTTTGATGAATATCCTTGTACATAAGTCCTCGACCAAATTTCTGATTACTACCTTAAGATATATTCCTTTAAGAGGAATTACTAGGTCAAGAGGAATATACATTAAAAATAACTTTTTATTAACAAAAACTTTCAAACATACACTTAAGAGTATACTTTTCTCATAAGGTCCACTGTTTCTTTGGGGAAGGAGGTAGGTGGTTGTAAAGATGACAATCTTCAAATTCTACCATTCCTACTGCCTCTTCTGGCTAGAGTTCTTTTATAAAGAGGAAATTTTCCTCATCAGTTCTTGGGTTATCCTGAGATACAGTTAGTATGAGCAAGTCAGATAAATGCTTGATTCTGTCTCTTTAACTACTAGTGTTCAGAATACATTGTATCCTAGCAACTACCAAAGTGACAGGTTTTTTAAATGTTATTATGAACCCATGGATTTTTGTATCTTTAACATGTTTAAATCAATCACAGTGATCATTCCTTTTGATGTTCAAACGGTGCCATGTTTGGCCAGTGAGAGCTCCATCAAGCTTGCTCCTGAATCTTTCTAACACAACAGGTAGTCTTTGATAGCTTTTTTGCTTTCTGTCACAGGATGTCTCAGGTTTGGAATCAGCCATTTCTCTAAGGGACTATGGTTCCATTTAATGAGAAATGACATTTAGAGACACAATCATGGTACTAGGAGGTACACACATTTTAATCAATATAGACTGCCAAACTGCTTTCCAAAAAGGCTGGACCAGTTTACATTCTCATAGCATGTATGACTGCTGATCTACTTGAATATTATTTAAAAATTTTTCATCAACTGGATAGATGAAAAATATTTTATTACCTTAATTTTTCTCTAAATAATATGAAATTTGAACATAATTTCATTTTATTGGGTTTTTTTTCTTTGGTTAACTGTCTATTCATTTGCTTTGTCCATTTTCCTATTGAGGGCTTGTTCATTCATTTGTTCATTTATTCGTTCATTCACTTTTCCATTAAAGATTTCTTGAGTGCCTGCTACATGCCAGGTGCTATGGAAACAAAGATGAGAGCTCTGTGATCTCAAGGAGCTTCATTTCAGGCAGAGAAGTAAGTACTTATAATAAAGTATAAATAATGTTATACATAATGTTATAAATAATGTTATACATAATGTTATAGAAAGACATCTATTCTTTATTATTTTTCTGGTTTTTTAGGGTTTTAATTTTATAATTAATTTTTCTATGGTTTGGGAGTCCAACTTCATCTGGAACTTATTTGGATGTAACATGAAGATCTAACATCCAACTGTTTCAGAGTCTTTTAGTGAATACTGTAATGAGTCCTTCTTTCACCTCCTGACTTTGACTTACTTGCTTAATCTATATCTCAAATTCTTATAAATACATAAAAATGTTCTCTTATTTTCTAGGCTCATTCTGCCTTTTGCCCTAACTGTTACTGAAAATTATTATACCAATACAGCATTGTTTTCCACAGGTTGATGGAACATGTTGGTATTTCTCAGGGCAAGCCCTTTCTCACTATTTTCTTCTTTTAAACATGTTCTAGGAGTTTTTTAATTTTTAAAAAAATGTATTTATTTATTTATTTATTGGCTGTGTTGGGTCTTCGTTGCTGCGCTTGGGCTTTCTCTAGTTGTGGAGAGCAGGGGCTACTCTTCGTTGTGGAGCCCAGGCTTCTTGGTGCGGTGGCTTCTCGTTGCGGACCACGGGCTCTTGGCATGCAGACTTCAGTAGTTGTCGCTCACGGACTCTAGAGCGCAGGCTCAATAGTTGCGGCGCACGGGCTTAGTTGCTGCGTGGCGTGTGGGATCCTCCTGACCCAGGGATCAAAGCCGTGTCCCCTGCACTGGCAGGCAGATTCTTAACCACTGCACCACCAGGGAAGCCCTCCGATTTATTTTGTTTTTTGAGATTACATTTATAAAGACTTGCCAAGTTAAAAAAATCCAAGTGCCTGGATTTCATGTGAAATTAAATCTAGAAATTAATTTGGGAAGAATTAGTATTTTTATAATATGCAGTTTTCCCATCCAGGAACAGGGTAAGTTTATCTGTTCATTAAAATCTTCAGTATTAATTTTCCTCAGGTATATACTTCTTATGATTAGTTTCATTTATTTGACTTTTTGGTATTGTGAGTGGGGACTTTATTTCCTATTTCCAAATGGTATAGAGTTTCATATTTTTATTTTATGTGACTATGTCACTAAACCCTCTTTTTAGCTGAATAATTTTACACTTGAATCTTTTCTAGAAGGATAAGATCATGTATAAATAATTTTAGTTTCTATATTTTAAGAATATTTTCTTTTATATTCTATTATACTGGCTAAAATTTCCATAAAAATACTGAATAACAATTATGATAGCAGGTATTCCTGTCTTAATCTTTATTTAAAGGAAATGCCTCTAAGTTTCATCAATACATAGCATGTGGATGTTGGTTTAAGAAACATATTCTCTACTATGTTAAGAAAGAGTTCTTCTATTCCTAATGCTTCATATTGACTTTTAAAAACCTTTTGGCATCTGCTAAGATAAGCTTTTTTCCTGTGGTTTACTTCTGTAAAGTATTTCCTAATACTAAATCATTCTTGCTTGACTAGTATAAATTCTACTTAGTTATCTCACTTTTTTAATATTTCTCTGGATTAGAATCACTAAAAATTTTACTCAGAATCTCTATATCCACAATAATAATATTTTAAGCTTTTTAGGGCCCTAAACCCTTTGACAGTCTGAAGAAAGCTATGAACTCTCTCTAAAAATACACTGTAAACATAAAATTTTGCATACCACACGGGACCTCCATAGTCCCTAGTTTAAGGACTCTTTTTTATTATAATTAAGTCTATATTTAGATGGTTTCCATGCCACTGCCATTTTTTAAACACTATGTCTTATACATTTTGACTCCTCTTTTGGTCAACAAGAGGATTGTTGAGAAAGTTTTCCAGAAGGTTACGTAGATAGATGTTTTCTGAGCTTGTGCAGAGGTTAAATCTGGTGCTAAGCCTGATTTTTGTTGTTTTGTAGGCTTTTTTGCTTGCTGGTTTTGATACTTGTAAGATATTTACACTTTAAGACTGATACTAAAACTTTTCAAAAAATTGATATTTATCTATAAGTAATTTTCTTGGCTGCAGTACTTGATAAAACCTTTTGCTTCCAGACTTCATATTCTCCTATACTCAGAAATTATCTTCTTTGATTATTGCTTCTGTTTCACTTATTCTAGCTTCTGGTGTTTTGTTCATTTGTTTGTTTTAGTTCAGAAAAAATATAGCAGAGTTTTCCAGAAGCAATGCTTCTGTCGGGCAAATTTACATTATTTTTTAATACATTGAAAGTATCTATATTTCATATTTATTTAAGCACCAAATGTTTTGATGGAAAATATATGTAATTTTTATTTCCTAGTTGCTGGAACAAATCTGAATCCTTGTTTACACATTGTGATTTCCTGCACTGGAGCTGTGAGCAGCAGCACACTGGCCCTAACTCTATTACCTTAGCTTGAAATTTGTAATGTTTTCTAAAGAACATTATAACATATGGATGATCCTGAAAATATTTCTCTAGTGTTCACTAAAATTGTTGGTTTTCTGTTAATAGCTTCTTTTTTAAGAACACTATTCATCATTCTCTTCTTTTTTTTTTTTTCATCATTCTCTTCTTTTTCTCATCCATTTGCCCTTTTCTTCTACATTTTGGGTAATCTTATAGATCCCAGATTATACCTTTAATTTCTTTAATAGGTGACTTTCACAATGAATACTTTCTTAAAAGAAATGCTGGGACAAAACTGATCACTGCACTACCATTTATAATAGGAAATATTTGGAACAATCTAATTACCTACCCTTAAAGGAATGGATAAATAAAATGTATTCTCACATTATGGAAATCCAGACAAGAGTTAAAGGGAATGAAACAGATGTATAGTACAGCAAGCAACATGATTAGATCTCAAAACTAATGCTGAGTAAAACAAGTAAGAAGGTACATATATGAATATTTATGTAAAATTTAAAACCTATAGGTAATAGCACTGTGTATTACTTAGGGCTATATAAATATTAAAAAATGAACCATAAAAATAACTGATGATAGTGACTGCTCCTAGAAAGGCAGAGAGAGAAGTTAGGCATGGCTCAAAGAGACTATAGTGTTTTGTTTTCTTTTTAAAAAAGAGACTGGAAGCAAATACAATGAAATGTTAATAACTGTTAATTCTGGTTTCTGTGAGTATGGGTTTTTGCTATCCCTTTATATGTTTTCAATCTTTAAAATTTCTTGAAAAGACAGAAAAAACACTGGATAAGAATGCAGCTAAAAGATCAATGCAAATCTATCACCACCTATGGACTACAATGCAGTGGAACCTAATACATTAAAAATGAGGGAAAAAAACACAAAAATGAGGTAAAGTTATATTTCCCCTTAAATAACTTCAATCTGTTTTACTATTTTTGAATAATGCTGGGGGTACATTCCATAGTAAGAAATATATTCTATAATGCACTTGTTTTGTTCTTCCATTTAACTTCTTCTTTAGCCTAGTCCACTTTAATAAGCTTTTGGTTTATGTGTGTGCATATGTATATATACATATGTATCCACTATTTCCTTGTTTTTTAAAGCCTGTGCCTGGAATTGCTTTTGCCCTATTTTTAAGTGTCAAGTTCCTTCCTATCACTTTTTCTTATAAAGCATTATAGTATATTCTGAACTATGAGCACTACTATTTGTCTACCTGAGATATATATCCCTTTGTTTGGTTTCATTCAGTATTCACTGTAACAAATTCTCTTAGGCTCTCATAGCTTTGTTCTTTGTTTTGATATAGCCTAATTTACTCTCAAGTGATTTATATAGCTACAGTGTTTATAACCAGTAAATTGAATGTTTCATTTCCCTTTTTAACTTGACTTAACCAAATAAATTATGTTTCAAACTGGTTTCTATGGCATTCTTTTCTCCAAATGTCATCATTTAATTTCCCCTATTTTGGGGGAAGGGGAATATGAAACACTAATCTGATGATTCAAAAAGTTCTCTGAATAGGAAGAGATTACCTCAGGGTATATGGGAGAGAGAAAACTGTATCTGGACTATCATTAGTTGTTAAATAGTAACTAAAATTTGTATAATAGGTTACAATTTACAGTGTATCTTTATGTAATTTCCTCATGTGACAGTTAATAAGTCCAGCTCCATGTTAGTCATTACTGGAACAATATAGAGTTAGAACTACTTAGGACTAAAATGTAATAGTAAACATGCTGGTAAACTCTGTAATTTGAAATTTAGCATTTCAAGACAGTTAACCTGGCTTACCAGTACTCTTCCGATGAATAATTTAATAAAAATTAAGAGGTATAAAGCTCAAGTTGTCAGGCAATTAACAAAGGAAGAAAAATCTTTTTACATTTATAAAGAAAAGTTAGAAAAGAAGAAGAGAAACATGAAAATGAAACACTGATATGAACCTCAGAAATGATTCTTTTCTTATCTGTGCTTCATTTCCTAAGACAAATGAAAGAAAACCAACTTACTACAAGTCTCAGGAGTTAAGTAACCTAATTTTGATCCCATTTTGTGGGGAGGAAGATCAACTTTCTTACATGTATGAGGATATATTACTAGAAAAAAACAAAAACAAAAATAAAAAGAACCAATCCTATGCACAGTGCTATAGACCTAGTTACTGACCTTCCAAAAATATAAAGATGCTGGAGGTAAACAAAGGATAAGCAGGTAAGCAGGGTTATTTGGTATTATCTGTATCTTTTTGCCAGCCTCTGGGTATAGGCTTCTCAGTTTGCATTTGGCTTGAGAACTGTTTTGTCATTAGACACCTTGAACTACAAGGCAGAACATGGCTTCATAGAATGCCAACTGACTTCCCAGCTCTTGACAAATCAGACATAAAGTCATTCTATCCTTTATGATCTTTGAAGGGGCATATCTTAAAAAAATGAATGTAAACTATATTTATCTTAAAGACTTGTAGACGTGTGTTTTCTGCTCAGTCCCTTCTTTGATCACCCTCTTCTGAAGGTGGTCATTTTAATTTCACTGTACTCAAAGCTGCTGGATCATGTATTCATACTGGGATATTTATGTCTTTCTCAAGAATTTATATTAAAATATTAAAAAACATATCATAAGGTGACACACTAGAAGATCATTTGTTTAGCTGGGGCAGCTATGTCAGACTATGTGGGGACAGAAGACCCAACTGATAACATATGGAGAGAAGTAGAGCTAAACCATGAGGACCCTGACCTCAGGCACTGACTTTCCAGTTCCATTTCTAGTCCCTATATGGCCTGCTGTGTTATATTTTCTGTTCCTGAATACTTATTTTATATATGTGTGTGTGTGTGTATGTATGTACATGTGGGTTAGGTAGATGTATGTGTATGTTGTGTGTATTTTAAAAAATAATCACTTTTCGTGTTTGTACGCATGACATATGAAAAGCCACATGGCTTAAATTCACACTTGTGTCCTTCAGCAATGGGGCAAGCCCACTTTCACCATGTATGTTAGCCACAGCCACATACCTGGTAGGTCTCTTACAAATTCCACTACTTAAGCTGGCTTCCGTAGGTAGGTGTTCCTAAAAAACCAAAGTCTGTCCTAAAGTTTTATGAGTCTTTTAGATTCAAAGACATATCTAATATTTGTAAATGCAAATTTATGGAATATAAAAAAGAAAAAAAAATTCTACATTGAGAACTTTTTTGTTAATTTAACATGTAGCTGAAAGGACAAATAAAATAAAGCAATAAACTTAAGAACTTTCTTTCTAAAGACACTTTTCTGTTTTCCAAAATTCTGATCCCTGCCGTAGCACAAGACACTTTTAGAAACTTCCCTTTCACTAATACCTGAAACTATTAGTAGAGGCATTACCTACTGGAAATAAAGACTAAGAATCAGACTGTCAGATTCTTCTTACACAATTCTGCTTTATGCTAAGAAACCTTTAATGAAATTAGTGTAAAGGAAAAAGATCAGAAAAATTTAGTCTATTCTCATAGACTTTCTAATACTATAATTTAGAGCTGTTATGCATTTTAAAAATTGAATTGATACTCAAAGAAATACTTTTGGTCCTTTTCAGTATTCCTCTTTAAAATTAATAATCCAGGAAAAATAATTTTCTAGTTAAAAAAAAATCAAACAGTAGATTTCAGTATATTAATAATAAACACAAAGACATCTTAAGCTAAATTTTATTAAGAGACTTGATTACCTAGGGATTTAACAAATGAATAACCTACTTAAGGAATCATGAACCTACATAAAATACACAACTTTTAAAACTTCTGATGGGAAAGAATCCTTTTTTATATATTTTACCTACTCTTATGTCAAATGATTAGCAAAAGTAAATCCCTTTCTGGGAGCAAAAGGATTAACAACATAAATAAATTTAACATATACATACAGAGAGGTACAGTCTTCTGGAAAGGGGTCTTCATATGATGTAGAGGGCAGCGAACTTGATTTGTTTTCCTGTGCATTCTGGATCACAGACAAATGATCTACATGAAAAAATTACAAACATAACAAATACACCAAGTTAAAAATCACTCACTGTAATATCTACACAGTATTTTTATTGACTAGACATACACGGAGCCCTTAAATTTGAAAACATATTAAGATTTCAAGATTGAGTCAAAAAACTATTGGTGTCAACATTTTCAAAAGCATTAAGGGGGGGCGGAGTCAATTTGGCGGCATGGGAAGACGCAGAGATCGCGTCTCCCCACAACTACATCAGTTGCCGGAGGCTGGTGGGGTACCTGAGACCCAAGGAGACCAGAGGAACCCTGGAGCAACCAGTCAGGACCTAGGGGAGGTCAAGGGGGTAGAGAAGGGGAAGCCAGACAGGACCAGAGCCACTGGGGCGTGGCTGGGTGAGGGGGGAGGTCCCCACCTAGAGAGACCCTTGGGGTCTAGGGGGATCGGGAGACCGCATCTGGGTTTCTCACGCCCAGGCCTGCTGAGCTCCTGGGCCTGGGAGCCTGCTAGGCTCCCCAGTGGGGTCCTCCACCCTCCAAGGCCCCCTCTGGGCTGCCTGGGTCCTAGGGCTGTAGGAGGGAGGGAGGAGGGGTGAAGAGGTGGAAAGGCAGACTGGTGGGGAGGCAGGCTTTGAGATCAGGGGACGGGGAGGCGAGAGGGCACTTGGCCTGCCCTCTTGGCCAGGGAAGCCGACTGGGCTCCAAGGCCTGGTCCTTCACTCTCTGGGCCCCACTCCAGCACGTGGGTCCTAGGGGCGTGGGGGGGAGGGGGCGGGCGAAGAGGAAGAGAGGCAAACAGTGGGGGTGGGAAGGGATTTCTCAAGATTGGAATAGGGGCAGCACCAATGGGTCTTTCTTCTGGGAAGGTCCTCCACCTTCCAAGGGCCCCTCCGGGCCATTGGTCCTAGGGGTGTAGGAGGGAAGCAGTGGGGGGAAAAGAAGAGAGGCGGAATGGGGGAGGGATCCTCTGGGATCAGAGGATCGGAAGAGGAGTGGAAGGCATGTCCGCTGCCCACTGCCCCGAGAAGCCTGCTGGGCTTCTGGGCCTGGTCTCCAAATCTCCAGGGTCCCCTCCCAGACGCGTTGGTCCTGGGGGCATAGGAGCGTGGTAGGGGAAGAGATAGAGAGGCAGACCGGAGGTGGGACGTTCCAGGATCGGAGGACCAGGGGAGGTGCGAAAGGACTTTCCCCTGCCCACTTGGGCCCGGTGGGCCTACTGGGCTCACGAGTCTAGTCCTTCGGTCCCTGAGGCCCTCTCTGGCTGCACGGGTCCTACAGGCATGGGAAGGAGGGAGGAGAGGGGAAGAGGAAGAGAGGCAGACAGTGGTGGGGGCATCATGCAGGACCTGAGGATAAGGGGAGACGCTGCAGGAAATCTCCCTACCCACTTGGCACTGGGAGGCCTGTTGTGCCTCCAGGCCTGGTCTTCGGTTCTCCAAGGCCCATCTAGGTCTCACTGCTCCTAAGGGTGTAGGAGGAAAGCAGGGGAGAAGAGGAGAGGTGGGCAGGGGAGGGGGCCTTCTGGGACTGGAGGATCGAGGGAGATGGGAAAGGTATTGCCCCTGCCCACTAGCCCTGGGAAGCCTGCTAGACTCACGGACCTGGTCCTTCACACTCCAGGTCCCCCTCTAGCTGCTTGGGACCTAGGAGAGTGGGGGTGGGGGGGAGAGGAAGAGAGGTGGACAGGGACCCTAAGAGACTGGGAGATCTGGGGAAGTGCCGCAGGCGTTTCCCTAGCCCAGTTGTCCCTAGGAAACCTGCTGGGTGTGGGCAGGGGAAGGCAGGAGACCAGGCAGAGTCTTGTCTCCTGCCTTCCAGTGCTCCCTCCAGCTGTGAGGGTCCTAGGGGAATAGGTGGGAGGGGGTGGGGAAGAAGAGAGGCCAAGGGGGAGGGACCCTCTGAGATAGGAGGACTGGGGGAGGTGCCTAGCATTTCTCCCACCAACTCGGGCCCAGGGAGCCTCTGGGTACCTGGACCTGGTCCTTTGCCTCCCAGGACCAGAGGCATTCCTGGGCCCCTCTGCCTCACTGGGCCTAAGCCCCATTCCCCACCACCCACAGGGCCTTTTCTAAGCATAGGCCCTGCCCACTGCCTAACCCGCCCCCGCCCCACCACTGTCTAAGCCCTGCCCCCACAGCCAAGGCCTTTACTGGCCCCCCTCCCCCCTTTTCTTCTTTATTCCTGTTTTCTTTTTCCCACCAACTCATTTTGGTTACTGTAGCTGTTTAACCTTCCAGTTGTTGCTCCATCTATTTTTTTTTTATAAATTTATTTATTTATTTAATTTATTTATTGGCTGCACTGGGTCTTTGTTGCACGTGGGCTTTCTCAAGTTGTTGCGAGTGGGGGCTACTCTTCATTGTGGTGCGCAGGCTCCTCATTGTAGTGGCTTCTCTTGTTGTAGAGCACGGGCCCTAGGCGCGTGGGCTTCAAAATTTGCGGCACGTGGGCTCAGCAGTTGTGGCTCATGGGCTCTAGAGCACAGGCTCAATAGTTGTGGTGCATGGGCCTAGCTGCTCTGTGGCATGTGGAATCTTCCCAGAGCAGGGCTCGAACCCATGTCCCCTGCATTGGCAGGTGGATTCTTTATCACTGCACCACCTAGGAAGTCTACTCCATCTATTTTTCAAAAAATTTTTTCTAACACATCTGTTAGTTTCCTATTCTTATCGTATTTTTTATCTTGCTATTGTTCTGCTGTTCTATTTTTTTTTTTTTTTCCATTTTCCAGCTCCACACAGCTTGTGGGAACTTGATTCACAAGCCCGGGGGT